>NW_023366827.1:0-712123 GCF_902167145.1 Zea mays | reverse complement strand
CCCAAACATGAGTTTTGGACCTAAAGTAGTGGATTGGGCATGTTCGTGGCGAAAAACGAAGAAATGGTTCCGGTGGCAAAAACTCGTGCTTTGTATGCACCCGATACCCGTTTTCGGAATGGGTGACGTGCGGCAAAGAAATTGCATCGAAAGCACCCAACATGAGTTTTGAACCTAAAGTAGTGGATTGGGCATGTTCGTTGAGAAAAACGAAAGAAATGGTTCAGGTAGTAAAAACTCGTGCTTTGTATGCACACCGATACCCATTTTCGGAATGGGTGACGTGCGGCAACGAAATTGCGCGAAAACTACCCAAACATGAGTTTTGGACGTAAAGTAGTGGAATTTGGCATGTTTGTTGCGAAAAACGAAGAAATGGTTCCGGTGGCAAAAACTTGTGCTTTGTATGCACCCCGATACCCATTTTCGGAATGGGTGACGTGCGGCAAAGAAATTGCGTGAAAGCACCCCAAACATGAGTTTTGGACCTAAAGTAGTGGATTGGGCATGTTCGTTGCGAAAAATGAAGAAATGGTTCAGGTAGTAAAAACTCGTGCTTTGTATGCACCCGATACCCCTTTTCGGAAAGGGGTGACGTGAGGCAACGAAATTGCGCGAAACCAACCCAAACATGAGTTTTGGACCTAAAGTAGTGGATTGGGCATGTTCGTTGCAAAAAACAAAGAAATGGTTCCGGTGGCAAAAACTCGTGCTTTGTATGCACCATTATACCCGTTTTCGGAATGTGTGACGTGCGGCAACGAAATTGCGCGAAACCACCCCAAACATGAGTTTGGACCTAAAGTAGTGGATTGGGCATGTTCGTTTCGAGAAACAAAGAAATGGTTCCGGTGGTTAAAACTCGTGCTTTGTATGCACCCTGATACCCGTTTTCGGAATGGGTGACGTGCGGCAACGAAATTGTGCGAAACCACCCAAACATGAGTTTTGGACCAAAAGTAGTGGATTGGGCATGTTCGTGGCGAAAAACGAAGAAATGGTTTCCGGTGGCAAAACTCGTGCTTTGTATGCACCCCGATACCCGTTTTCGGAACGGGTGACGTGCGGCAACGAAATTGTGTGGAAAGCACCCACAAACATGAGTTTTGAACCTAAAGTAGTGGATTGGGCATGTTCGTTGCAAAAAAACGAAGAAATGGTTCCGGTGGCAAAAACTCGTGCTTTGTATGCACCCTGATACCCATTTTCTCAATGGGTGACGTGCGGCAACGAAATTGCGTGAAAGCACCCCAAACATGAGTTTTGGACCTAAAGTAGTGGATTGGGCATGTTCGTTGGCGAAAAACGAAGAAATGATTCAGGTAGTAAAAACTCGTGCTTTGTATGCACCCCGATACCCGTTTTCGGAATGGGTGACGTGCGGCAACGAAATTGCGCGAAACCACCCCAACATGAGTTTGGACCTAAAGTAGTGGATTGGGCATGTTCGTTGCGAAAAACGAGAAGAAATGGTTCCGGTGGCAAAAACTTGTGCTTTGTATGCACCCGATACCTATTTTCGGAATGAGTGACGTGCGGCAACGAAATTGCGCAAAACCAACCCAAACATGAGTTTTGGACCTAAAGTAGTGGATTGGGTATGTCCGTTGCGAAAAAACGAAGAAATGGTTCCGGTGGCAAAAACTTGTGCTTTGTATGCACCCT
The DNA here is from genome assembly GCF_902167145.1 of Zea mays. Classification (NCBI taxonomy): domain Eukaryota; kingdom Viridiplantae; phylum Streptophyta; class Magnoliopsida; order Poales; family Poaceae; genus Zea; species Zea mays. Next base: position 710,458 of record NW_023366827.1, on the reverse strand, counting down.
AATACCCGTTTTCGGAATGTGTGACGTGCGGCAACGAAATTGCGCGAAACCACCCCAAACATGAGTTTTGGACCTAAAGTAGTGGATTGGGCATGTTCGATGCGAGAATCAAAGAAATGGTTCTGATGATTATAACTCGTGCTTTGTATGCGCCCTGATACCCGTTTTCGGAATGGGTGACGTGCAGCAACGAAATTGTGCGAAACCACCCAAACATGAGTTTTGGACCTAAAGTAGTGGATTGGGCATGTTCGTGGCGAAAAACGAAGAAATGGTTCCGGTGGCAAAAACTCGTGCTGTGTATGCACCCCGATACCCGTTTTCGGAATGGGTGACGTGCGGCAAAGAAATTGCATGAAAGCACCCCAAACATGAGTTTTGGACCTAAAGTAGTGGATTGGGCATGTTCGTTGAGAAAAACGAAGAAATGGTTCAGGTAGTAAAAACTCGGGCTTTGTATGCACACCGATACCCATTTTCGGAACGGGTGACGTGCGGCAACGAAATTGCGCGAAACCACCCAAACATGAGTTTTGGACCTAAAGTAGTGGATTGGGCATGTTCGTTGCGAAAAACGAAGAAATGGTTCCGGTGGCAAAAACTCGTGCTTTGTATGCACCCCGATACCCATTTTCGGAATGAGTGACGTGCGGCAACGAAATTGTGTGAAAGCACCCCAAACATGAGTTTTGGACCTAAAGTAGTGGATTGGGCATGTTCGTTGCGAAAAACGAAGAAATGGTTCCGGTGGCAAAAACTAAGTTTCTATGCACCCGATACCTATTTTCGGAATGAGTGACGTGCGGCAACGAAATTGCGCAAAACCAACCCAAACATGAGTTTTGGACCTAAAGTAGTGGATTGGGCATGTTCGTTGCAAAAAACGAAGAAAATGGTTCCGGTGGCAAAAACTTGTGCTTTGTATGCACCCTGATACCCGTTTTCGGAATGTGTGACGTGCGGCAACGAAATTGCGCGAAACCACCCCAAACATGAGTTTTGGACCTAAAGTAGTGGATTGGGCATGTTCGATGCGAGAATCAAAGAAATGGTTCTGGTGATTATAACTCGTGCTTTGTATGCGCCCTGATACCCGTTTTCGGAATGGGTGACGTGCGGCAACGAAATTGTGCGAAACCACCCAAACATGAGTTTTGGACCTAAAGTAGTGGATTGGGCATGTTCGTGGCGAAAAACGAAGAAATGGTTCCGGTGGCAAAAACTCGTGCTTTGTATGCACCACGATACCCGTTTTCGGAATGGGTGACGTGCGGCAAAGAAATTGCATGAAAGCACCCCAAACATGAGTTTTGAACCTAAAGTAGTGGATTGGGCATGTTCGTTGAGAAAACGAAGAAATGGTTCAGGTAGTAAAAACTCGTGCTTTGTATGCACACCGATACCCATTTTCGGAATGGGTGACGTGCGGCAACGAAATTGCGCGAAACTACCCAAACATGAGTTTTGGACGTAAAGTAGTGGATTGGGCATGTTGCGAAAAAACGAAGAAATGGTTCCGGTGGCAAAAACTTGTGCTTTGTATGCACCCCGATACCCATTTTCGGAATGGGTGACGTGCGGCAAAGAAATTGCGTGAAAGCACCCCAAACATGAGTTTTTGGACCTAAAGTAGTGGATTGGGCATGTTCGTTGCGAAAAATGAAGAAATGGTTCAGGTAGTAAAAACTCGTGCTTTGTATGCACCCCGATACCCCTTTTCGGAAAGGGTGACGTGAGGCAACGAAATTGCGCGAAACCAACCCAAACATGAGTTTTGGACCTAAAGTAGTGGATTGGGCATGTTCGTTGCAAAAAACAAAGAAATGGTTCCGGTGGCAAAAACTCGTGCTTTGTATGCACCCTGATACCCGTTTTCGGAATGTGTGACGTGCGGCAACGAAATTGCGCGAAACCACCCCAAACATGAGTTTTGGACCTAAAGTAGTGGATTGGGCATGTTCGTTTCGAGAAACAAAGAAATGGTTCCGGTGGTTAAAACTCGTGCTTTGTATGCACCCTGATACCCGTTTTCGGAATGGGTGACGTGCGGCAACGAAATTGTGCGAAACCACCCAAACATGAGTTTTGGACCAAAAGTAGTGGATTGGGCATGTTCGTGGCGAAAAAACGAAGAAATGGTTCCGGTGGCAAAACTCGTGCTTTGTATGCACCCCGATACCCGTTTTCGGAACGGGTGACGTGCGGCAACGAAATTGTGTGAAAGCACCCAAAACATGAGTTTTGAACCTAAAGTAGTGGATTGGGCATGTTCGTTGCAAAAAACGAAGAAATGGTTCCGGTGGCAAAAACTCGTGCTTTGTATGCACCCTGATACCCATTTTCTCAATGGGTGACGTGCGGCAACGAAATTGCGTGAAAGCACCCCAAACATGAGTTTTGGACCTAAAGTAGTGGATTGGGCATGTTCGTTGCGAAAAACGAAGAAATGATTCAGGTAGTAAAAACTCGTGCTTTGTATGCACCCCGATACCCGTTTTCGGAATGGGTGACGTGCGGCAACGAAATTGCGCGAAACCACCCCAACATGAGTTTTGGACCTAAAGTAGTGGATTGGGCATGTTCGTTGCGAAAAACGAAGAAATGGTTCCGGTGGCAAAAACTTGTGCTTTGTATGCACCCGATACCTATTTTCGGAATGAGTGACGTGCGGCAACGAAATTGCGCAAAACCAACCCAACATGAGTTTTGGACCTAAAGTAGTGGATTGGGTATGTCCGTTGCGAAAAAACGAAGAAATGGTTCCGGTGGCAAAAAACTTGTGCTTTGTATGCACCCTAATACCCGTTTTCGGAATGTGTGACGTGCGGCAACGAAATTGCGCGAAACCACCCCAAACATGAGTTTTGGACCTAAAGTAGTGGATTGGGCATGTTCGATGCGAGAATCAAAGAAATGGTTCTGATGATTATAACTCGTGCTTTGTATGCGCCCTGATACCCGTTTTCGGAATGGGTGACGTGCAACAACGAAATTGTGCGAAACCACCCAAACATGAGTTTTGGACCTAAAGTAGTGGATTGGGCATGTTCGTGGCGAAAAACGAAGAAATGGTTCCGGTGGCAAAAACTCGTGCTTTGTATGCACCCCGATACCCGTTTTCGGAATGGGTGACGTGCGGCAAAGAAATTGCATGAAAGCACCCCAAACATGAGTTTTGAACCTAAAGTAGTGGATTGGGCATGTTCGTTGAGAAAAACGAAGAATGGTTCAGGTAGTAAAAACTCGGGCTTTGTATGCACACCGATACCCATTTTCGGAATGGGTGACGTGCGGCAACGAAATTGCGCGAAACCACCCAAACATGGGTTTTGGACCTAAAGTAGTGGATTGGGCATGTTCATTGCGAAAACCGAAGAAATGGTTCCGGTGGCAAAAACTCGTGCTTTGTATGCACCCCGATACCCATTTTCGGAATGGGTGACGTGCGGCAACAAAATTGCGTGAAAGCACCCCAAACATGAGTTTTGGACCTAAAGTAGTGGATTGGGCATGTTCGTTGCGAAAAATGAAGAAATGGTTCAGGTAGTAAAAACTCGTGCTTTGTATGCACCCCGATACCCGTTTTCGGAACGGGTGTCGTGCGGCAACGAAATTGCGCGAAACCACCCCAAACATGAGTTTTGGACCTAAAGTAATGGATTGGGCATGTTCATTGCGAAAAACGAAGAAATGGTTCCGGTGGCAAAAACTGAGTTTCTATGCACCCGATACCTGTTTTCGGAATGGGTGACGTGCGGCAACGAAATTGCGCGAAACCAACCCAAACATGAGTTTTGGACCTAAAGTAGTGGATTGGGCATGTTCGTTTCAAAAAATGAAGAAATGGTTACGGTGGCAAAAACTCGTGCTTTGTATGCACCCTGATACCCGTTTTCGGAATGTGTGACGTGCGGTAACGAAATTGCGCGAAACCACCCCAAACATGAGTTTTGGACCTAAAGTAGTGGATTGGGCATGTTCGTTGCGAGAAACAAAGAAATGGTTCCGATGGTTTAAAACTCGTGCTTTGTATGCACCCTGATACCCGTTTTCGGAATGGGTGACGTGCGGCAACGAAATTGCGCGAAACCACCCAAACATGAGTTTTGTACCAAAAGTAGTGGATTGGGCATGTTCGTGGCGAAAAACGAAGAAATGGTTCCGGTGGCAAAACTCGTGCTTTGTATGCACCCCGATACTCGTTTTCGGAATGGGTGACGTGCGGCAACGAAATTGTGTGAAAGCACCCCAAACATGAGTTTTGAACCTAAAGTAGTGGATTGGGCATGTTCGTTGCGAAAAACGAAGAAATGGTTCCGGTGGCAAAAACTCGTGCTTTGTATGCACCCCGATACCCATTTTCGCAATGGGTGACGTGCGGCAACGAAATTGCGTGAAAGCCCCCAAACATGAGTTTTGGACCTAAAGTAGTGGATTGGGCATGATCGTTGCGAAAAACGAAGAAATGATTCAGGTAGTAAAAACTCGTGCTTTGTATGCACCCCGATACCCCTTTTCGGAATGGGTGACGTGAGGCAACGAAATTGCGCGAAAACCAACCCAAACATGAGTTTTGGACCTAAAGTAGTGGATTGGGCATGTTCGTTGCAAAAAACAAAAAATGGTTCCGGTGGGCAAAAACTCGTGCTTTGTATGCACCCTAATACCCGTTTTCGGAATGTGTGACGTGCGGCAACGAAATTGCGCGAAACCACCCCAAACATGAGTTTTGGACCTAAAGTAGTGGATTGGGCATGTTCGTTGCAAAAAATGAAGAAATGGTTCCGGTGGCAAAAACTCGTGCTTTGTATGCACCCTGATACCCGTTTTCGGAATGTGTGACGTGCGGTAACGAAATTGCGCGAAACCACCCCAAACATGAGTTTTGGACCTAAAGTAGTGGATTGGGCATGTTCGTTGCGAGAAACAAAGAAATGGTTCCGGTGGTTAAAACTCGTGCTTTGTATGCACCCTGATACCCGTTTTCGGAATGGGTGACGTGCGGCAACGAAATTGCGCGAAACCACCCAAACATGAGTTTTGGACCAAAAGTAGTGGATTAGGCATGTTCATGGCGAAAAACGAAGAAATGGTTCCGGTGGCAAAACTCGTGCTTTGTATGCACCCCGATACCCGTTTTCGGAATGGGTGACGTGCGGCAACGAAATTGTGTGAAAGCACCCCAAACATGAGTTTTGAACCTAAAGTAGTGGATTGGGCATGTTCGTTTGCGAAAAACGAAGTAATGGTTCCGGTGGCAAAAACTCGTGCTTTGTATGCACCCCGATACCCGTTTTCGCAATGGGTGACGTGCGGCAACGAAATTCCGTGAAAGCACCCCAAACATGAGTTTTGGACCTAAAGTAGTGAATTGGGCATGATCGTTGCGAAAAAAAACGAAGAAATGATTCAGGTAGTAAAAACTCGTGCTTTGTATGCACCCCGATACCCGTTTTCAGAATGGGTGACGTGCGGCAACGAAATTGCGTGAAACCACCCCAAACATGAGTTTTGGACCCAAAGTAGTGGATTGGGCATGTTCGTTGCGAAAAACGAAGAAATAATTCCGGTGGCAAAAACTGAGTTTCTATGCACCCGATACCTATTTTCGGAATGAGTGACGTGCGGCAACGAAATTGCGCAAAACCAACCCAAACATGAGTTTTGGACCTAAAGTAGTGGATTGGGCATGTTCGTTGCGAAAAACGAAGAAATGGTTTCGGTGGCAAAAACTTGTGCTTTGTATGCACCCTGATACCCGTTTTCGGAATGAGTGACGTGCGGCAACGAAATTGCGCGAAACCACCCCAAACATGAGTTTTGGACCTAAAGTAGTGGATTGGGCATGTTCGATGCGAGAATCAAAGAAATGGTTCTGGTGATTATAACTCGTGCTTTGTATGCGCCCTGATACCCGTTTTCGGAATGGGTGACGTAAGGCAACGAAATTGTGCGAAACCACCCAAACATGAGTTTTGGACCTAAAGTAGTGGATTGGGCATGTTCGTGGCGAAAAACGAAGAAATGGTTCCGGTGGCAAAAACTCGTGCTTTGTATGCACCCCGATACCCGTTTTCGGAATGGGTGACGTGCGACAACGAAATTGTGCGAAACCACCCAAACATGAGTTTTGGACCTAAAGTAGTGGATTGGGCATGTTCGTTGCGAAAAATGAAGAAATGGTTCAGGTAGTAAAAACTCGTGCTTTGTATGCACCCCGATACCCGTTTTCGGAATGGGTGACGTGAGGCAACGAAATTGCGCGAAACCAACCCAAACATGAGTTTTGGACCTAAAGTAGTGGATTGGGCATGTTCGTTGCCAAAAACAAAGAAATGGTTCCGGTGGCAAAAACTCGTGCTTTGTATGCACCCCGATAACCGTTTTCGGAATGGGTGACGTGCGGCAAAGAAATTGCATGAAAGCACCCCAAACATGAGTTTTGGACCTAAAGTAGTGGATTGGGCATGTTCGTTGAGAAAAACGAAGAAATGGTTCAGGTAGTAAAAACTCGGGCTTTGTATGCACACCGATACCCATTTTCGGAACGGGTAACGTGCGGCAACGAAATTGCGCGAAACCACCCAAACATGAGTTTTGGACCTAAAGTAGTGGATTGAGCATGTTCGTTGCGAAAAAACGAAGAAATGGTTCCGGTGGCAAAAACTCGTGCTTTGTATGCACCCCGATACCCATTTTCGGAATGGGTGACGTGCGGCAACGAAATTGCGTAAAAGCACCCCCAACATGAGTTTTGGACCTAAAGTAGTGGATTGGGCATGTTCGTTGCGAAAAATGAAGAAATGGTTCAGGTAGTAAAAACTCGTGCTTTGTATGCACCCCGATACCCGTTTTCGGAACGGGTGACGTGCGGCAACGAAATTGCGCGAAACCACCCCAAACATGAGTTTTGGACCTAAAGTAATGGATTGGGCATGTTCGTTGCGAAAAACGAAGAAATAGTTCTGGTTGCAAAAACTGAGTTTCTATGCACCCGATACCTGTTTTCGGAATGGGTGACGTGCGGCAACGAAATTGCGCGAAACCAACCCAAACATGAGTTTTGGACCTAAAGTAGTGGATTGGGCATGTTCGTTGCCAAAAACAAAGAAATGGTTCCGGTGGCAAAAACTCGTGCTTTGTATGCACCCCGATAACCGTTTTCGGAATGGGTGACGTGCGGCAAAGAAATTGCATGAAAGCACCCCAAACATGAGTTTTGGACCTAAAGTAGTGGATTGGGCATGTTCGTTGAGAAAAACGAAGAAATGGTTCAGGTAGTAAAAACTCGGGCTTTGTATGCACACTGATACCCATTTTCGGAACGGGTAACGTGCGGCAACGAAATTGCGCGAAACCACCCAAACATGAGTTTTGGACCTAAAGTAGTGGATTGGGCATGTTCGTTGCGAAAAACGAAGAAATGGTTCCGGTGGCAAAAACTCGTGCTTTGTATGCACCCCGATACCCATTTTCGGAATGGGTGACGTGCGGCAACGAAATTGCGTAAAAGCACCCCAAACATGAGTTTTGGACCTAAAGTAGTGGATTGGGCATGTTCGTTGCGAAAAATGAAGAAATGGTTCAGGTAGTAAAAACTCGTGCTTTGTATGCACCCCGATACCCGTTTTCGGAACGGGTGACGTGCGGCAACGAAATTGCGCGAAACCACCCCAAACATGAGTTTTGGACCTAAAGTAATGGATTGGGCATGTTCGTTGCGAAAAACAAAGAAATAGTTCTGGTTGCAAAAACTGAGTTTCTATGCACCCGATACCTGTTTTTGGAATGGGTGACGTGCGGCAACGAAATTGCGCGAAATCAACCCAAACATGAGTTTTGGACCTAAAGTAGTGGATTGGGCATGTTCGTTGCAAAAAATGAAGAAATGGTTCCGGTGGCAAAAACTCGTGCTTTGTATGCACCCTGATACCCGTTTTCGGAATGTGTGACGTGCGGTAACGAAATTGCGCGAAACCACCCCAAACATGAGTTTTGGACCTAAAGTAGTGGATTGGGCATGTTCGTTGCGAGAAACAAAGAAATGGTTCCGGTGGTTAAAACTCGTGCTTTGTATGCACCCTGATACCCGTTTTCGGAATGGGTGACGTGCGGCAACGAAATTGCGCAAAACCACCCAAACATGAGTTTTTGGACCAAAAGTAGTGGATTAGGCATGTTCATGGCGAAAAACGAAGAAATGGTTCCGGTGGCAAAACTCGTGCTTTGTATGCACCCCGATACCCGTTTTCGGAATGGGTGACGTGCGGCAACGAAATTGTGTGAAAGCACCCCAAACATGAGTTTTGAATCTAAAGTAGTGGATTGGGCATGTTCGTTGCGAAAAAACGAAGAAATGGTTCCGGTGGCAAAAACTCGTGCTTTGTATGCACCCCGATACCCGTTTTCGCAATGGGTGACGTGCGGCAACGAAATTGCGTGAAAGCACCACAAACATGAGTTTTGGACCTAAAGTATTGAATTGGGCATGATCGTTGCGAAAAAACGAAGAAATGATTCAGGTAGTAAAAACTCGTGCTTTGTATGCACCCCGATACCCGTTTTCGGAATGGGTGACGTGCGGCAACAAAATTGCGCGAAACCACCCCAAACATGAGTTTTAGACCCAAAGTAGTGGATTGGGCATGTTTGTTGCGAAAAACGAAGAAATGGTTCCGGTGGCAAAAACTGAGTTTCTATGCACCCGATACCTATTTTCGGAATGAGTGACGTGCGGCAACGAAATTGCGCAAAACCAACCCAAACATGAGTTTTGGACCTAAAGTAGTGGATTGGGCATGTTCGTTGCGAAAATCGAAGAAATGGTTCCGGTGGCAAAAACTTGTGCTTTGTATGCACCCTGATACCCGTTTTCGGAATGAGTGACGTGCGGCAACGAAATTGCGCGAAACCACCCCAAACATGAGTTTTGGACCTAAAGTAGTGGATTGGACATGTTCGATGCGAGAATCAAAGAAATGGTTCTGGTGATTATAACTCGTGCTTTGTATGCGCCCTGATACCCGTTTTCGGAATGGGTGACGTAAGGCAACGAAATTGTGCGAAACCACCCAAACATGAGTTTTGGACCTAAAGTAGTGGATTGGGCATGTTCGTGGCGAAAAACGAAGAAATGGTTCCGGTGGCAAAAACTCGTGCTTTGTATGCACCCCGATACCCGTTTTCGGAATGGGTGACGTGCGGCAACGAAATTGTGCGAAACCACCCAAACATGAGTTTTGGACCTAAAGTAGTGGATTGGGCATGTTCGTTGCGAGAAACAAAGAAATGGTCTCGGTGGTTAAAACTCGTGCTTTGTATGCACCCCGATACCCGTTTTCGGAATGGGTGACGTGCGGCAACGAAATTGCGCGAAACCACCCAAACATGAGTTTTGGACCAAAAGTAGTGGATTGGGCATGTTCGTGGCGAAAAACGAAGAAATGGTTCCGGTGGCAAAACTCGTGCTTTGTATGCACCCCGATACCCGTTTTCGGAATGGGTGACGTGCGGCAAAGAAATTGCATGAAAGCACCCCAAACATGAGTTTTGAACCTAAAGTAGTGGATTGGGCATGTTCGTTGAGAAAAACGAAAAATGGTTCAGGTAGTAAAAACTCGGGCTTTGTATGCACACCGATACCCATTTTCGGAATGGGTGACGTGCGGCAACGAAATTGCGCGAAACCACCCAAACATGAGTTTTGGACCTAAAGTAGTGGATTGGGCATGTTCGTTGCGAAAAACGAAGAAATGGTTCCGGTGGCAAAAACTCGTGCTTTGTATGCACCCCGATACCCATTTTCGGAATGGGTGACGTGCGGCAACGAAATTGCGTGAAAGCACCCCAAACATGAGTTTTGGACCTAAAGTAGTGGATTGGGCATGTTCGTTGCGAAAAATGAAGAAATGGTTCAGGTAGTAAAAACTCGTGCTTTGTATGCACCCCGATACCCGTTTTCGGAACGGGTGATGTGCGGCAACGAAATTGCGTGAAACCACCCCAAACATGAGTTTTGGACCTAAAGTAATGGATTAGGCATGTTCGTTGCGAAAAACGAAGAAATAGTTCCGGTGGTTAAAACTCGTGCTTTGTATGCACCCTGATACCCGTTTTCGGAATGTGTGACGTGCGGTAACGAAATTGCGCGAAACCACCCCAAACATGAGTTTTGGACCTAAAGTAGTGGATTGGGCATGTTCGTTGCGAGAAACAAAGAAATGGTTCCGGTGGTTAAAACTCGTGCTTTGTATGCACCCTGATACCCGTTTTCGGAATGGGTGACGTGCGGCAACGAAATTGCGCGAAACCACCCAAACATGAGTTTTGGACCAAAAGTAGTGGATTAGGCATGTTCATGGCGAAAAACGAAGAAATGGTTCCGGTGGCAAAACTCGTGCTTTGTATGCACCCCGATACCCGTTTTCGGAATGGGTGACGTGCGGCAACGAAATTGTGTGAAAGCACCCCAAACATGAGTTTTGAACCTAAAGTAGTGGATTGGGCATGTTCGTTGCGAAAAACGAAGAAATGGTTCCGGTGGCAAAAACTCGTGCTTTGTATGCACCCCGATACCCGTTTTCGCAATGGGTGACGTGCGGCAACGAAATTGCGTGAAAGCACCCCAAACATGAGTTTTGGACCTAAAGTATTGAATTGGGCATGATCCTTGCGAAAAACGAAGAAATGATTCAGGTAGTAAAAACTCGTGCTTTGTATGCACCCCGATACCCGTTTTCGGAATGGGTGACGTGCGGCAACGAAATTGCGCGAAACCACCCCAAACATGAATTTTGGACCCAAAGTAGTGGATTGGGCATGTTCGTTGCGAAAAACGAAGAAATGGTTCCGGTGGCAAAAACTGAGTTTCTATGCACCCGATACCTATTTTCGGAATGAGTGACGTGCGGCAACGAAATTGCGCAAAACCAACCCAAACATGAGTTTTGGACCTAAAGTAGTGGATTGGGCATGTTCGTTGCGAAAAACGAAGAAATGGTTCCGGTGGCAAAAACTTGTGCTTTGTATGCACCCTGATACCCGTTTTCGGAATGAGTGACGTGCGGCAACGAAATTGCGCGAAACCACCCCAAACATGAGTTTTGGACCTAAAGTAGTGGATTGGGCATGTTCGATGCGAGAATCAAAGAAATGGTTCTGGTGATTATAACTCGTGCTTTGTATGCCCCCTGATACCCGTTTTCGGAATGGGTGACGTAAGGCAACGAAATTGTGCGAAACCACCCAAACATGAGTTTTGGACCTAAAGTAGTGGATTGGGCATGTTCGTGGCGAAAAACGAAGAAATGGTTCCGGTGGCAAAAACTCGTGCTTTGTATGCACCCCGATACCCGTTTTCGGAATGGGTGACGTGCGGCAACGAAATTGTGCGAAACCACCCAAACATGAGTTTTGGACCTAAAGTAGTGGATTGGGCATGTTCGTTGCGAGAAACAAAGAAATGGTTCTGGTAGTAAAAACTCGTGCTTTGTATGCACCCCGATACCCGTTTTCGGAATGGGTGACGTGAGGCAACGAAATTGCGCGAAACCAACCCAAACATGAGTTTTGGACCTAAAGTAGTGGATTGGGCATGTTCGTTGCAAAAAACAAGAAATGGTTCCGGTGGCAAAAACTCGTGCTTTGTATGCACCCCGATAACCGTTTTCGGAATGGGTGACGTGCGGCAAAGAAATTGCATGAAAGCACCCCAAACATGAGTTTTGGACCTAAAGTAGTGGATTGGGCATGTTCGTTGAGAAAAACGAAGAAATGGTTCAGGTAGTAAAAACTAAGGCTTTGTATGCACACCGATACCCATTTTCGGAACGGGTGACGTGCGGCAACGAAATTGCGCGAAACCACCCAAACATGAGTTTTGGACCTAAAGTAGTGGATTGGGCATGTTCGTTGCGAAAAACGAAGAAATGGTTCCGGTGGCAAAAACTCGTGCTTTGTATGCACCCCGATACCCATTTTCGGAATGGGTGACATGCGGCAACGAAATTGCGTGAAAGCACCCCAAACATGAGTTTTGGACCTAAAGTAGTGGATTGGGCATGTTCGTTGCGAAAAATGAAGAAATGGTTCAGGTAGTAAAAACTCGTGCTTTGTATGCACCCAGATACCCGTTTTCGGAACGGGTGACGTGCGGCAACGAAATTGCGCGAAACCACCCCCAAACATGAGTTTTGGACCTAAAGTAATGGATTGGGCATGTTCGTTGCGAAAAACGAAGAAATAGTTCTGGTTGCAAAAACTGAGTTTCTATGCACCCGATACCTGTTTTCGGAATGGGTGACGTGCGGCAACGAAATTGCGCGAAACCAACCCAAACATGAGTTTTGGACCTAAAGTAGTGGATTGGGCATGTTCGTTGCAAAAAAAATGAAGAAATGGTTCCGGTGGCAAAAACTCGTGCTTTGTATGCACCGTGATACCCGTTTTCGGAATATGTGACGTGCGGTAACGAAATTGCGCGAAACCACCCCAAACATGAGTTTTGGACCTAAAGTAGTGGATTGGGCATGTTCGTTGCGAGAAACAAAGAAATGGTTCCGGTAGTTAAAACTCGTGCTTTGTATGCACCCTGATACCCGTTTTTGGAATGGGTGACGTGCGGCAACGAAATTGCGTGAAACCACCCAAACATGAGTTTTGGACCAAAAGTAGTGGATTAGGCATGTTCGTGGCGAAAAACGAAGAAATGGTTCCGGTGGCAAAACTCGTGCTTTGTATGCACCCCGATACCCGTTTCGGAATGGGTGACGTGCGACAACGAAATTGTGTGAAAGCACCCCAAACATGAGTTTTGAACCTAAAGTAGTGGATTGGGCATGTTCGTTGCGAAAAAACGATGAAATGGTTCCGGTGGCAAAACTCATGCTTTGTATGCACCCCGATACCCATTTTCGCAATGGGTGACGTGCGGCAACGAAATTGCGTGAAAGCACCCCAAACATGAGTTTTGGACCTAAAGTAGTAGATTGGGCATGTTCGTTGCAAAAAACGAAGAAATGATTCAGGTAGTAAAAACTCGTGCTTTGTATGCACCCCAATACCCGTTTTCGGAATGGGTGACGTGCGGCAACGAAATTGCGCGAAACCACCCCAAACATGAGTTTTGGACCTAAAGTAGTGGATTGGGCATGTTCGTTGCGAAAAACGAAGAAATGGTTCCGGTGGCAAAAACTGAGTTTCTATGCACCCGATACCTATTTTCGGAATGAGTGACGTGCGGCAACGAAATTACGCAAAACCAACCCAAACATGAGTTTTGGACCTAAAGTAGTGGATTGGGCATGTTCGTTGCGAAAAACGAAGAAATGGTTCCGGTGGCAAAAACTTGTGCTTTGTATGCACCCTGATACCCGTTTTCGGAATGTGTGACGTGCGGCAACGAAATTGCGCGAAACCACCCCAAACATGAGTTTTGGACCTAAAGTAGTGGATTGGGCATGTTCGATGCGAGAATCAAAGAAATGGTTCTGGTGATTATAACTCGTGCTTTGTATGCGCCCTGATACCCGTTTTCGGAATGGGTGACGTGCGGCAACGAAATTGTGCGAAACCACCCAAACATGAGTTTTGGACCTAAAGTAGTGGATTGGGCATGTTCGTGGCGAAAAACGAAGAAATGGTTCCGGTGGCAAAAACTCGTGCTTTGTATGCACCCTGATACCCGTTTTCGGAATGGGTGACGTGTGGCAAAGAAATTGCATGAAAGCACCCCAAACATGAGTTTTGAACCTAAAGTAGTGGATTGGGCATGTTCGTTGAGAAAAACGAAGAAATGGTTCAGGTAGTAAAAACTCGTGCTTTGTATGCACACCGATACCCATTTTCGGAATGGGTGACGTGCGGCAACGAAATTGCGCGAAACCACCCAAACATGAGTTTTGGACCTAAAGTAGTGGATTGGGCATGTTTGTTGCGAAAAATGAAGAAATGGTTCCGGTGGCAAAAACTCGTGCTTTGTATGCACCCCGATACCCGTTTTCGGAATGAGTGACGTGCGGCAACGAAATTGTGTGAAAGCACCCCAAACATGAGTTTTGAACCTAAAGTAGTGGATTGGGCATGTTCGTTGCGAAAAACAAAGAAATGGTTTCCGGTGGCAAAACTCATGCTTTGTATGCACCCCGATACCCATTTTCGCAATGGGTGACGTGCGGCAACGAAATTGCGTGAAAGCACCCCAAACATGAGTTTTGGACCTAAAGTAGTGGACTGGGCATGTTCGTTGTGAAAAACGAAGAAATGATTCAGGTAGTAAAAACTCGTGCTTTGTATGCACCCCGATACCCGTTTTCGGAATGAGTGACGTGCGGCAACGAAATTGCGCAAAACCAACCCAAACATGAGTTTTGGACCTAAAGTAGTGGATTGGGCATGTTCGTTGCGAAAAACGAAGAAATGGTTCCGGTGGCAAAAACTTGTGCTTTGTATGCACCCTGATACCCGTTTTCGGAATGTGTGACGTGCGGCAACGAAATTGCGCGAAACCACCCCAAACATGAGTTTTGGACCTAAAGTAGTGGATTGGGCATGTTCGATGCGGGAATCAAAGAAATGGTTCTGGTGATTATAACTCGTGCTTTGTATGCGCCCTGATACCCGTTTTCGGAATGGGTGACGTGCGGCAACGAAATTGTGCGAAACCACCCAAACATGAGTTTTGGACCTAAAGTAGTGGATTGGGCATGTTCATGGCGAAAAACGAAGAAATGGTTCCGGTGGCAAAAACTCGTGCTTTGTATGCACCCCGATATTCGTTTTCGGAATGGGTGACGTGCGGCAACGAAATTGTGTGAAAGCACCCCAAACATGAGTTTTGAACCTAAAGTAGTGGATTGGGCATGTTCGTTGCGAAAAACGAAGAAATGGTTCCGGTGGCAAAAACTCGTGCTTTGTATGCACCCCGATACCGGTTTTCGCAATGGGTGACGTGCGGCAACGAAATTGCGTGAAAGCACCCCAAACATGAGTTTTGGACCTAAAGTAGTGGATTGGGCATGATCGTTGCGAAAAACGAAGAAATGATTCAGGTAGTAAAAACTCGTGCTTTGTATGCACCCCGATACCCGTTTTCGGAATGGGTGACGTGCGGCAACGAAATTGCGCGAAACCACCCCAAACATGAGTTTTGGACCCAAAGTAGTGGATTGGGCATGTTCGTTGCGAAAAACGAAGAAATGGTTCCGGTGGCAAAAACTGAGTTTCTATGCACCCGATACCTATTTTCGGAATGAGTGACGTGCAACAACGAAATTGCGCAAAACCAACCCAAACATGAGTTTTGGACCTAAAGTAGTGGATTGGGCATGTTCGTTGCGAAAAACGAAGAAATGGTTCCGGTGGCAAAAACTTGTGCTTTGTATGCACCCTGATACCCGTTTTCGGAATGTGTGACGTGCGGCAACGAAATTGCGCGAAACCACCCCAAACATGAGTTTTGGACCTAAAGTAGTGGATTGGGCATGTTCGATGCGAGAATCAAAGAAATGGTTCTGGTGATTATAACTCGTGCTTTGTATGCGCCCTGATACCCGTTTTCGGAATGGGTGACGTGCGGCAACGAAATTGTGCAAAACCACCCAAACATGAGTTTTGGACCTAAAGTAGTGGATTGGGCATGTTCGTGGCGAAAAACGAAGAAATGGTTCCGGTGGCAAAAACTCGTGCTTTGTATGCACCCCGATACCCGTTTTCGGAATGGGTGACGTGCGGCAACGAAATTGTGCGAAACCACCCAAACATGAGTTTTGGACCTAAAGTAGTGGATTGGGCATGCTCGTTGCGAAAAATGAAGAAATGGTTCAGGTAGTAAAAACTCGTGCTTTGTATGCACCCCGATACCCGTTTTCGGAATGGGTGACGTGAGGCAACGAAATTGCGCGAAACCAACCCAAACATGAGTTTTGGACCTAAAGTAGTGGATTGGGCATGTTCGTTGCAAAAAACAAAGAAATGGTTCCGGTGGCAAAAACTCGTGCTTTGTATGCACCCCGATACCCGTTTTCGGAATGGGTGACGTGCGGCAAAGAAATTGCATGAAAGCACCCCAAACATGAGTTTTGGACCTAAAGTAGTGGATTGGGCATGTGCGTTGAGAAAAACGAAGAAATGGTTCAGGTAGTAAAAACTCGTGCTTTGTATGCACACCGATACCCATTTTCGGAATGGGTGACGTGCGGCAACGAAATTGCGCGAAACCACCCAACCATGAGTTTTGGACCTAAAGTAGTGGATTGGGCATGTTTGTTGCGAAAAACGAAGAAATGGTTCCGGTGGCAAAAACTCGTGCTTTGTATGCACCCCGATACCCGTTTTCGGAATGGGTGACGTGCGGCAACGAAATTGTGTGAAAGCACCCCAAACATGAGTTTTGAACCTAAAGTAGTGGATTGGGCATGTTCGTTGCGAAAAACGATGAAATGGTTCCGGTGGCAAAACTCATGCTTTGTATGCACCCCGATACCCATTTTCGCAATGGGTGACTGCGGCAACGAAATTGCGTGAAAGCACCCCAAACATGAGTTTTGGACCTAAAGTAGTAGATTGGGCATGTTCGTTGCAAAAAACGAAGAAATGATTCAGGTAGTAAAAACTCGTGCTTTGTATGCACCCCAATACCCGTTTTCGGAATGGGTGACGTGCGGCAACGAAATTGCGCGAAACCACCCCAAACATGAGTTTTGGACCTAAAGTAGTGGATTGGGCATGTTCGTTGCGAAAAACGAAGAAATGGTTCCGGTGGCAAAAGCTGAGTTTCTATGCACCCGATACCTATTTTCGGAATGAGTGACGTGCGGCAACGAAATTGCGCAAAACCAACCCAAACATGAGTTTTGGACCTAAAGTAGTGGATTGGGCATGTTCGTTGCGAAAAACGAAGAAATGGTTCCGGTGGCAAAAACTTGTGCTTTGTATGCACCCTGATACCCGTTTTCGGAATGTGTGACGTGCGGCAACGAAATTGCGCGAAACCACCCCAAACATGAGTTTTGGACCTAAAGTAGTGGATTGGGCATGTTCGATGCGAGAATCAAAGAAATGGTTCTGGTGATTATAACTCGTGCTTTGTATGCGCCCTGATACCCGTTTTCGGAATGGGTGACGTGCGGCAACGAAATTGTGCAAAACCACCCAAACATGAGTTTTGGACCTAAAGTAGTGGATTGGGCATGTTCGTGGCGAAAAACGAAGAAATGGTTCCGGTGGCAAAAACTCGTGCTTTGTATGCACCCCGATACCCGTTTTCGGAATGGGTGACGTGCGGCAACGAAATTGTGCGAAACCACCCAAACATGAGTTTTGGACCTAAAGTAGTGGATTGGGCATGCTCGTTGCGAAAAATGAAGAAATGGTTCAGGTAGTAAAAACTCGTGCTTTGTATGCACCCCGATACCCGTTTTCGGAATGGGTGACGTGAGGCAACGAAATTGCGCGAAACCAACCCAAACATGAGTTTTGGACCTAAAGTAGTGGATTGGGCATGTTCGTTGCAAAAAACAAAGAAATGGTTCCGGTGGCAAAAACTCGTGCTTTGTATGCACCCCGATACCCGTTTTCGGAATGGGTGACGTGGGGCAAAGAAATTGCATGAAAGCACCCCAAACATGAGTTTTGGACCTAAAGTAGTGGATTGGGCATGTTCGTTGAGAAAAACGAAGAAATGGTTCAGGTAGTAAAAACTCGTGCTTTGTATGCACACCGATACCCATTTTCGGAATGGGTGACGTGCGGCAACGAAATTGCGCGAAACCACCCAAACATGAGTTTTGGACCTAAAGTAGTGGATTGGGCATGTTTGTTGCGAAAAACGAAGAAATGGTTCCGGTGGCAAAAACTCGTGCTTTGTATGCACCCCGATACCCGTTTTCGGAATGGGTGACGTGCGGCAACGAAATTGTGTGAAAGCACCCCAAACATGAGTTTTGAACCTAAAGTAGTGGATTGGGCATGTTCGTTGCGAAAAACGATGAAATGGTTCCGGTGGCAAAACTCATGCTTTGTATGCACCCCGATACCCATTTTCGCAATGGGTGACGTGCGGCAACGAAATTGAGTGAAAGCACCCCAAACATGAGTTTTGGACCTAAAGTAGTAGATTGGGCATGTTCGTTGCAAAAAACGAAGAAATGATTCAGGTAGTAAAAACTTGTGCTTTGTATGCACCCCAATACCCGTTTTCGGAATGGGTGACGTGCGGCAACGAAATTGCGCGAAACCACCCCAAACATGAGTTTTGGACCTAAAGTAGTGGATTGGGCATGTTCGTTGCGAAAAACGAAGAAATGGTTCCGGTGGCAAAAACTGAGTTTCTATGCACCCGATACCTATTTTCGGAATGAGTGACGTGCGGCAACGAAATTGCGCAAAACCAACCCAAACATGAGTTTTGGACCTAAAGTAGTGGATTGGGCATGTTCGTTGAGAAAAACGAAGAAATGGTTCAGGTAGTAAAAACTCGTGCTTTGTATGCACACCGATACCCATTTTCGGAATGGGTGACGTGCGGCAACGAAATTGCGCGAAACCACCCAAACATGAGTTTTGGACCTAAAGTAGTGGATTGGGCATGTTTGTTGCGAAAAACGAAGAAATGGTTCCGGTGGCAAAAACTCGTGCTTTGTATGCACCCCGATACCCGTTTTCGGAATGGGTGACGTGCGGCAACGAAATTGTGTGAAAGCACCCCAAACATGAGTTTTGAACCTAAAGTAGTGGATTGGGCATGTTCGTTGCGAAAAACGATGAAATGGTTCCGGTGGCAAAACTCATGCTTTGTATGCACCCCGATACCCATTTTCGCAATGGGTGACGTGCGGCAACGAAATTGCGTGAAAGCACCCCAAACATGAGTTTTGGACCTAAAGTAGTAGATTGGGCATGTTCGTTGCAAAAAACGAAGAAATGATTCAGGTAGTAAAAACTCGTGCTTTGTATGCACCCCAATACCCGTTTTCGGAATGGGTGACGTGCGGCAACGAAATTGCGCGAAACCACCCCAAACATGAGTTTTGGACCTAAAGTAGTGGATTGGGCATGTTCGTTGCGAAAAACGAAGAAATGGTTCCGGTGGCAAAAACTGAGTTTCTATGCACCCGATACCTATTTTCGGAATGAGTGACGTGCGGCAACGAAATTGCGCAAAACCAACCCAAACATGAGTTTTGGACCTAAAGTAGTGGATTGGGCATGTTCGTTGCGAAAAACGAAGAAATGGTTCCGGTGGCAAAAACTTGTGCTTTGTATGCACCCTGATACCCGTTTTCGGAATGTGTGACGTGCGGCAACGAAATTGCGCGAAACCACCCCAAACATGAGTTTTGGACCTAAAGTAGTGGATTGGGCATGTTCGATGCGAGAATCAAAGAAATGGTTCTGGTGATTATAACTCGTGCTTTGTATGCGCCCTGATACCCGTTTTCGGAATGGGTGACGTGCGGCAACGAAATTGTGCAAAACCACCCAAACATGAGTTTTGGACCTAAAGTAGTGGATTGGGCATGTTCGTGGCGAAAAACGAAGAAATGGTTCCGGTGGCAAAAACTCGTGCTTTGTATGCACCCCGATACCCGTTTTCGGAATGGGTGACGTGCGGCAACGAAATTGTGCGAAACCACCCAAACCTGAGTTTTGGACCTAAAGTAGTGGATTGGGCATGCTCGTTGCGAAAAATGAAGAAATGGTTCAGGTAGTAAAAACTCGTGCTTTGTATGCACCCCGATACCCGTTTTCGGAATGGGTGACGTGAGGCAACGAAATTGCGCGAAACCAACCCAAACATGAGTTTTGGACCTAAAGTAGTGGATTGGGCATGTTCGTTGCAAAAAACAAAGAAATGGTTCCGGTGGCAAAAACTCGTGCTTTGTATGAACCCCGATACCCGTTTTCGGAATGGGTGACGTGCGGCAAAGAAATTGCATGAAAGCACCCCAAACATGAGTTTTGGACCTAAAGTAGTGGATTGGGCATGTTCGTTGAGAAAAACAAAGAAATGGTTCAGGTAGTAAAAACTCGTGCTTTGTATGCACACCGATACCCATTTTCGGAATGGGTGACGTGCGGCAACGAAATTGCGCGAAACCACCCAAACATGAGTTTTGGACCTAAAGTAGTGGATTGGGCATGTTTGTTGCGAAAAACGAAGAAATGGTTCCGGTGGCAAAAACTCGTGCTTTGTATGCACCCCGATACCCGTTTTCGGAATGGGTGACGTGCGGCAACGAAATTGTGTGAAAGCACCCCAAACATGAGTTTTGAACCTAAAGTAGTGGATTGGGCATGTTCGTTGCGAAAAACGATGAAATGGTTCCGGTGGCAAAACTCATGCTTTGTATGCACCCCGATACCCATTTTCGCAATGGGTGACGTGCGGCGACGAAATTGCGTGAAAGCACCCCAAACATGAGTTTTGGACCTAAAGTAGTAGATTGGGCATGTTCGTTGCAAAAAACGAAGAAATGATTCAGGTAGTAAAAACTTGTGCTTTGTATGCACCCCAATACCCGTTTTCGGAATGGGTGACGTGCGGCAACGAAATTGCGCGAAACCACCCCAAACATGAGTTTTGGACCTAAAGTAGTGGATTGGGCATGTTCGTTGTGAAAAACGAAGAAATGGTTCCGGTGGCAAAAACTGAGTTTCTATGCACCCGATACCTATTTTCGGAATGAGTGACGTGCGGCAACGAAATTGCGCAAAACCAACCCAAACATGAGTTTTGGACCTAAAGTAGTGGATTGGGCATGTTCGTTGAGAAAAACGAAGAAATGGTTCAGGTAGTAAAAACTCGTGCTTTGTATGCACACCGATACCCATTTTCGGAATGGGTGACGTGCGGCAACGAAATTGCGCGAAACCACCCAAACATGAGTTTTGGACCTAAAGTAGTGGATTGGGCATGTTTGTTGCGAAAAACGAAGAAATGGTTCCGGTGGCAAAAACTCGTGCTTTGTATGCACCCCGATACCCGTTTTCGGAATGGGTGACGTGCGGCAACGAAATTGTGTGAAAGCACCCCAAACATGAGTTTTGAACCTAAAGTAGTGGATTGGGCATGTTCGTTGCGAAAAACGATGAAATGGTTCCGGTGGCAAAACTCATGCTTTGTATGCACCCCGATACCCATTTTCGCAATGGGTGACGTGCGGCAACGAAATTGCGTGAAAGCACCCCAAACATGAGTTTTGGACCTAAAGTAGTAGATTGGGCATGTTCGTTGCAAAAAACGAAGAAATGATTCAGGTAGTAAAAACTCGTGCTTTGTATGCACCCCAATACCCGTTTTCGGAATGGGTGACGTGCGGCAACGAAATTGCGCGAAACCACCCCAAACATGAGTTTTGGACCTAAAGTAGTGGATTGGGCATGTTCGTTGCGAAAAACGAAGAAATGGTTCCGGTGGCAAAAACTGAGTTTCTATGCACCCGATACCTATTTTCGGAATGAGTGACGTGCGGCAACGAAATTGCGCAAAACCAACCCAAACATGAGTTTTGGACCTAAAGTAGTGGATTGGGCATGTTCGTTGCGAAAAACGAAGAAATGGTTCCGGTGGCAAAAACTTGTGCTTTGTATGCACCCTGATACCCGTTTTCGGAATGTGTGACGTGCGGCAACGAAATTGCGCGAAACCACCCCAAACATGAGTTTTGGACCTAAAGTAGTGGATTGGGCATGTTCGATGCGAGAATCAAAGAAATGGTTCTGGTGATTATAACTCGTGCTTTGTATGCGCCCTGATACCCGTTTTCGGAATGGGTGACGTGCGGCAACGAAATTGTGCAAAACCACCCAAACATGAGTTTTGGACCTAAAGTAGTGGATTGGGCATGTTCGTGGCGAAAAACGAAGAAATGGTTCCGGTGGCAAAAACTCGTGCTTTGTATGCACCCCGATACCCGTTTTCGGAATGGGTGACGTGTGGCAAAGAAATTGCATGAAAGCACCCCAAACATGAGTTTTGAACCTAAAGTAGTGGATTGGGCATGTTCGTTGAGAAAAACGAAGAAATGGTTCAGGTAGTAAAAACTCGTGCTTTGTATGCACACCGATACCCATTTTCGGAATGGGTGACGTGCGGCAACGAAATTGCGCGAAACCACCCAAACATGAGTTTTGGACCTAAAGTAGTGGATTGGGCATGTTTGTTGCGAAAAACGAAGAAATGGTTCCGGTGGCAAAAACTCGTGCTTTGTATGCACCCCGATACCCATTTTCGGAATGAGTGACGTGCGGCAACGAAATTGTGTGAAAGCACCCCAAACATGAGTTTTGAACCTAAAGTAGTGGATTGGGCATGTTCGTTGCGAAAAACAAAGAAATGGTTCCGGTGGCAAAACTCATGCTTTGTATGCACCCCGATACCCATTTTCGCAATGGGTGACGTGCGGCAACGAAATTGCGTGAAAGCACCCCAAACATGAGTTTTGGACCTAAAGTAGTGGACTGGGCATGTTCGTTGTGAAAAACGAAGAAATGATTCAGGTAGTAAAAACTCGTGCTTTGTATGCACCCCGATACCCGTTTTTGGAATGAGTGACGTGCGGCAACGAAATTGCGCAAAACCAACCCAAACATGAGTTTTGGACCTAAAGTAGTGGATTGGGCATGTTCGTTGCGAAAAACGAAGAAATGGTTCCGGTGGCAAAAACTTGTGCTTTGTATGCACCCTGATACCCGTTTTCGGAATGTGTGACGTGCGGCAACGAAATTGCGCGAAACCACCCCAAACATGAGTTTTGGACCTAAAGTAGTGGATTGGGCATGTTCGATGCGGGAATCAAAGAAATGGTTCTGGTGATTATAACTCGTGCTTTGTATGCGCCCTGATACCCGTTTTCGGAATGGGTGACGTGCGGCAACGAAATTGTGCGAAACCACCCAAACATGAGTTTTGGACCTAAAGTAGTGGATTGGGCATGTTCATGGCGAAAAACGAAGAAATGGTTCCGGTGGCAAAAACTCGTGCTTTGTATGCACCCCGATATTCGTTTTCGGAATGGGTGACGTGCGGCAACGAAATTGTGTGAAAGCACCCCAAACATGAGTTTTGAACCTAAAGTAGTGGATTGGGCATGTTCGTTGCGAAAAACGAAGAAATGGTTCCGGTGGCAAAAACTCGTGCTTTGTATGCACCCCGATACCCGTTTTCGCAATGGGTGACGTGCGGCAACGGAATTGCGTCAAAGCACCCCAAACATGAGTTTTGGACCTAAAGTAGTGGATTGGGCATGATCGTTGCGAAAAACGAAGAAATGATTCAGGTAGTAAAAACTCGTGCTTTGTATGCACCCCGATACCCGTTTTCGGAATGGGTGACGTGCGGCAACGAAATTGCGCGAAACCACCCCAAACATGAGTTTTGGACCCAAAGTAGTGGATTGGGCATGTTCGTTGCGAAAAACGAAGAAATGGTTCCGGTGGCAAAAACTGAGTTTCTATGCACCCGATACCTATTTTCGGAATGAGTGACGTGCAACAACGAAATTGCGCAAAACCAACCCAAACATGAGTTTTGGACCTAAAGTAGTGGATTGGGCATGTTCGTTGCGAAAAACGAAGAAATGGTTCCGGTAGCAAAAACTTGTGCTTTGTATGCACCCTGATACCCGTTTTCGGAATGTGTGACGTGCGGCAACGAAATTGCGCGAAACCACCCCAAACATGAGTTTTGGACCTAAAGTAGTGGATTGGGCATGTTCGATGCGAGAATCAAAGAAATGGTTCTGGTGATTATAACTCGTGCTTTGTATGCGCCCTGATACCCGTTTTCGGAATGGGTGACGTGCGGCAACGAAATTGTGCAAAACCACCCAAACATGAGTTTTGGACCTAAAGTAGTGGATTGGGCATGTTCGTGGCGAAAAACGAAGAAATGGTTCCGGTGGCAAAAACTCGTGCTTTGTATGCACCCCGATACCCGTTTTCGGAATGGGTGACGTGCGGCAACGAAATTGTGCGAAACCACCCAAACATGAGTTTTGGACCTAAAGTAGTGGATTGGGCATGCTCGTTGCGAAAAATGAAGAAATGGTTCAGGTAGTAAAAACTCGTGCTTTGTATGCACCCCGATACCCGTTTTCGGAATGGGTGACGTGAGGCAACGAAATTGCGCGAAACCAACCCAAACATGAGTTTTGGACCTAAAGTAGTGGATTGGGCATGTTCGTTGCAAAAAACAAAGAAATGGTTCCGGTGGCAAAAACTCGTGCTTTGTATGCACCCCGATACCCGTTTTCGGAATGGGTGACGTGCGGCAAAGAAATTGCATGAAAGCACCCCAAACATGAGTTTTGGACCTAAAGTAGTGGATTGGGCATGTTCGTTGAGAAAAACGAAGAAATGGTTCAGGTAGTAAAAACTCGTGCTTTGTATGCACACCGATACCCATTTTCGGAATGGGTGACGTGCGGCAACGAAATTGCGCGAAACCACCCCAAACATGAGTTTTGGACCTAAAGTAGTGGATTGGGCATGTTCGATGCGAGAATCAAAGAAATGGTTCTGGTGATTATAACTCGTGCTTTGTATGCGCCCTGATACCCGTTTTCGGAATGGGTGACGTGCGGCAACGAAATTGTGCGAAACCACCCAAACATGAGTTTTGGACCTAAAGTAGTGGATTGGGCATGTTCGTGGCGAAAAACGAAGAAATGGTTCCGGTGGCAAAAACTCGTGCTTTGTATGCACCCCGATACCCGTTTTCGGAATGGGTGACGTGTGGCAAAGAAATTGCATGAAAGCACCCCAAACATGAGTTTTGAACCTAAAGTAGTGGATTGGGCATGTTCGTTGAGAAAAACGAAGAAATGGTTCAGGTAGTAAAAACTCGTGCTTTGTATGCACACCGATACCCGTTTTCGGAATGAGTGACGTGCGGCAACGAAATTGCGTGAAAGCACCCCAAACATGAGTTTTGGACCTAAAGTAGTGGACTGGGCATGTTCATTGTGAAAAACGAAGAAATGATTCAGGTAGTAAAAACTCGTGCTTTGTATGCACCCCGATACCCGTTTTCGGAATGAGTGACGTGCGGCAACGAAATTGCGCAAAACCAACCCAAACATGAGTTTTGGACCTAAAGTAGTGGATTGGGCATGTTCGTTGCGAAAAACGAAGAAATGGTTCCGGTGGCAAAAACTTGTGCTTTGTATGCACCCTCATACCCGTTTTCGGAATGTGTGACGTGCGGCAACGAAATTGCGCGAAACCACCCCAAACATGAGTTTTGGACCTAAAGTAGTGGATTGGGCATGTTCGATGCGAGAATCAAAGAAATGGTTCTGGTGATTATAACTCGTGCTTTGTATGCGCCCTGATACCCGTTTTCGGAATGGGTGACGTGCGGCAACGAAATTGTGCGAAACCACCCAAACATGAGTTTTGGACCTAAAGTAGTGGATTGGGCATGTTCGTGGCGAAAAACGAAGAAATGGTTCCGGTGGCAAAAACTCGTGCTTTGTATGCACCCCGATACCCGTTTTCGGAATGGGTGACGTGTGGCAAAGAAATTGCATGAAAGCACCCCAAACATGAGTTTTGAACCTAAAGTAGTGGATTGGGCATGTTCGTTGAGAAAAACGAAGAAATGGTTCAGGTAGTAAAAACTCGTGCTTTGTATGCACACCGATACCCATTTTCGGAATGGGTGACGTGCGGCAACGAAATTGCGCGAAACCACCCAAACATGAGTTTTGGACCTAAAGTAGTGGATTGGGCATGTTTGTTGCGAAAAACGAAGAAATGGTTCCGGTGGCAAAAACTCGTGCTTTGTATGCACCCCGATACCCGTTTTCGGAATGAGTGACGTGCGGCAACGAAATTGTGTGAAAGCACCCCAAACATGAGTTTTGAACCTAAAGTAGTGGATTGGGCATGTTCGTTGCGAAAAACAAAGAAATGGTTCCGGTGGCAAAACTCATGCTTTGTATGCACCCCGATACCCATTTTCGCAATGGGTGACGTGCGGCAACGAAATTGCGTGAAAGCACCCCAAACATGAGTTTTGGACCTAAAGTAGTGGACTGGGCATGTTCGTTGTGAAAAACGAAGAAATGATTCAGGTAGTAAAAACTCGTGCTTTGTATGCACCCCGATACCCGTTTTTGGAATGAGTGACGTGCGGCAACGAAATTGCGCAAAACCAACCCAAACATGAGTTTTGGACCTAAAGTAGTGGATTGGGCATGTTCGTTGCGAAAAACGAAGAAATGGTTCCGGTGGCAAAAACTTGTGCTTTGTATGCACCCTGATACCCGTTTTCGGAATGTGTGACGTGCGGCAACGAAATTGCGCGAAACCACCCCAAACATGAGTTTTGGACCTAAAGTAGTGGATTGGGCATGTTCGATGCGGGAATCAAAGAAATGGTTCTGGTGATTATAACTCGTGCTTTGTATGCGCCCTGATACCCGTTTTCGGAATGGGTGACGTGCGGCAACGAAATTGTGCGAAACCACCCAAACATGAGTTTTGGACCTAAAGTAGTGGATTGGGCATGTTCATGGCGAAAAACGAAGAAATGGTTCCGGTGGCAAAAACTCGTGCTTTGTATGCACCCCGATATTCGTTTTCGGAATTGGTGACGTGCGGCAACGAAATTGTGTGAAAGCACCCCAAACATGAGTTTTGAACCTAAAGTAGTGGATTGGGCATGTTCGTTGCGAAAAACGAAGAAATGGTTCCGGTGGCAAAAACTCGTGCTTTGTATGCACCCCGATACCCGTTTTCGCAATGGGTGACGTGCGGCAACGGAATTGCGTGAAAGCACCCCAAACATGAGTTTTGGACCTAAAGTAGTGGATTGGGCATGATCGTTGCGAAAAACGAAGAAATGATTCAGGTAGTAAAAACTCGTGCTTTGTATGCACCCCGATACCCGTTTTCGGAATGGGTGACGTGCGGCAACGAAATTGCGCGAAACCACCCCAAACATGAGTTTTGGACCCAAAGTAGTGGATTGGGCATGTTCGTTGCGAAAAACGAAGAAATGGTTCCGGTGGCAAAAACTGAGTTTCTATGCACCCGATACCTATTTTCGGAATGAGTGACGTGCAACAACGAAATTGCGCAAAACCAACCCAAACATGAGTTTTGGACCTAAAGTAGTGGATTGGGCATGTTCGTTGCGAAAAACGAAGAAATGGTTCCGGTAGCAAAAACTTGTGCTTTGTATGCACCCTGATACCCGTTTTCGGAATGTGTGACGTGCGGCAACGAAATTGCGCGAAACCACCCCAAACATGAGTTTTGGACCTAAAGTAGTGGATTGGGCATGTTCGATGCGAGAATCAAAGAAATGGTTCTGGTGATTATAACTCGTGCTTTGTATGCGCCCTGATACCCGTTTTCGGAATGGGTGACGTGCGGCAACGAAATTGTGCAAAACCACCCAAACATGAGTTTTGGACCTAAAGTAGTGGATTGGGCATGTTCGTGGCGAAAAACGAAGAAATGGTTCCGGTGGCAAAAACTCGTGCTTTGTATGCACCCCGATACCCGTTTTCGGAATGGGTGACGTGCGGCAACGAAATTGTGCGAAACCACCCAAACATGAGTTTTGGACCTAAAGTAGTGGATTGGGCATGCTCGTTGCGAAAAATGAAGAAATGGTTCAGGTAGTAAAAACTCGTGCTTTGTATGCACCCCGATACCCGTTTTCGGAATGGGTGACGTGAGGCAACGAAATTGCGCGAAACCAACCCAAACATGAGTTTTGGACCTAAAGTAGTGGATTGGGCATGTTCGTTGCAAAAAACAAAGAAATGGTTCCGGTGGCAAAAACTCGTGCTTTGTATGCACCCCGATACCCGTTTTCGGAATGGGTGACGTGCGGCAAAGAAATTGCATGAAAGCACCCCAAACATGAGTTTTGGACCTAAAGTAGTGGATTGGGCATGTTCGTTGAGAAAAACGAAGAAATGGTTCAGGTAGTAAAAACTCGTGCTTTGTATGCACACCGATACCCATTTTCGGAATGGGTGACGTGCGGCAACGAAATTGCGCGAAACCACCCCAAACATGAGTTTTGGACCTAAAGTAGTGGATTGGGCATGTTCGATGCGAGAATCAAAGAAATGGTTCTGGTGATTATAACTCGTGCTTTGTATGCGCCCTGATACCCGTTTTCGGAATGGGTGACGTGCGGCAACGAAATTGTGCGAAACCACCCAAACATGAGTTTTGGACCTAAAGTAGTGGATTGGGCATGTTCGTGGCGAAAAACGAAGAAATGGTTCCGGTGGCAAAAACTCGTGCTTTGTATGCACCCCGATACCCGTTTTCGGAATGGGTGACGTGTGGCAAAGAAATTGCATGAAAGCACCCCAAACATGAGTTTTGAACCTAAAGTAGTGGATTGGGCATGTTCGTTGAGAAAAACGAAGAAATGGTTCAGGTAGTAAAAACTCGTGCTTTGTATGCACACCGATACCCATTTTCGGAATGGGTGACGTGCGGCAACGAAATTGCGCGAAACCACCCAAACATGAGTTTTGGACCTAAACTAGTGGATTGGGCATGTTTGTTGCGAAAAACGAAGAAATGGTTCCGGTGGCAAAAACTCGTGCTTCGTATGCACCCCGATACCCGTTTTCGGAATGAGTGACGTGCGGCAACGAAATTGTGTGAAAGCACCCCAAACATGAGTTTTGAACCTAAAGTAGTGGATTGGGCATGTTCGTTGCGAAAAACAAAGAAATGGTTCCGGTGGCAAAACTCATGCTTTGTATGCACCCCGATACCCATTTTCGCAATGGGTGACGTGCGGCAACGAAATTGCGTGAAAGCACCCCAAACATGAGTTTTGGACCTAAAGTAGTGGACTGGGCATGTTCGTTGTGAAAAACGAAGAAATGATTCAGGTAGTAAAAACTCGTGCTTTGTATGCACCCCGATACCCGTTTTCGGAATGAGTGACGTGCGGCAACGAAATTGCGCAAAACCAACCCAAACATGAGTTTTGGACCTAAAGTAGTGGATTGGGCATGTTCGTTGCGAAAAACGAAGAAATGGTTCCGGTGGCAAAAACTTGTGCTTTGTATGCACCCTGATACCCGTTTTCGGAATGTGTGACGTGCGGCAACGAAATTGCGCGAAACCACCCCAAACATGAGTTTTGGACCTAAAGTAGTGGATTGGGCATGTTCGATGCGGGAATCAAAGAAATGGTTCTGGTGATTATAACTCGTGCTTTGTATGCGCCCTGATACCCGTTTTCGGAATGGGTGACGTGCGGCAACGAAATTGTGCGAAACCACCCAAACATGAGTTTTGGACCTAAAGTAGTGGATTGGGCATGTTCATGGCGAAAAACGAAGAAATGGTTCCGGTGGCAAAAACTCGTGCTTTGTATGCACCCCGATATTCGTTTTCGGAATGGGTGACGTGCGGCAACGAAATTGTGTGAAAGCACCCCAAACATGAGTTTTGAACCTAAAGTAGTGGATTGGGCATGTTCGTTGCGAAAAACGAAGAAATGGTTCCGGTGGCAAAAACTCGTGCTTTGTATGCACCCCGATACCCGTTTTCGCAATAAGTGACGTGCGGCAACGGAATTGCGTAAAAGCACCCCAAACATGAGTTTTGGACCTAAAGTAGTGGATTGGGCATGATCGTTGCGAAAAACGAAGAAATGATTCAGGTAGTAAAAACTCGTGCTTTGTATGCACCCCGATACCCGTTTTCGGAATGGGTGACGTGCGGCAACGAAATTGCGCGAAACCACCCCAAACATGAGTTTTGGACCCAAAGTAGTGGATTGGGCATGTTCATTGCGAAAAACGAAGAAATGGTTCCGGTGGCAAAAACTGAGTTTCTATGCACCCGATACCTATTTTCGGAATGAGTGACGGGCAACAACGAAATTGCGCAAAACCAACCCAAACATGAGTTTTGGACCTAAAGTAGTGGATTGGGCATGTTCGTTGCGAAAAACGAAGAAATGGTTCCGGTAGCAAAAACTTGTGCTTTGTATGCACCCTGATACCCGTTTTCGGAATGTGTGACGTGCGGCAACGAAATTGCGCGAAACCACCCCAAACATGAGTTTTGGACCTAAAGTAGTGGATTGGGCATGTTCGATGCGAGAATCAAAGAAATGGTTCTGGTGATTATAACTCGTGCTTTGTATGCGCCCTGATACCCGTTTTCGGAATGGGTGACGTGCGGCAACGAAATTGTGCAAAACCACCCAAACATGAGTTTTGGACCTAAAGTAGTGGATTGGGCATGTTCGTGGCGAAAAACGAAGAAATGGTTCCGGTGGCAAAAACTCGTGCTTTGTATGCACCCCGATACCCGTTTTCGGAATGGGTGACGTGCGGCAACGAAATTGTGCGAAACCACCCAAACATGAGTTTTGGACCTAAAGTAGTGGATTGGGCATGCTCGTTGCGAAAAATGAAGAAATGGTTCAGGTAGTAAAAACTCGTGCTTTGTATGCACCCCGATACCCGTTTTCGGAATGGGTGACGTGAGGCAACGAAATTGCGCGAAACCAACCCAAACATGAGTTTTGGACCTAAAGTAGTGGATTGGGCATGTTCGTTGCAAAAAACAAAGAAATGGTTCCGGTGGCAAAAACTCGTGCTTTGTATGCACCCCGATACCCGTTTTCGGAATGGGTGACGTGCGGCAAAGAAATTGCATGAAAGCACCCCAAACATGAGTTTTGGACCTAAAGTAGTGGATTGGGCATGTTCGTTGAGAAAAACGAAGAAATGGTTCAGGTAGTAAAAACTCGTGCTTTGTATGCACACCGATACCCATTTTCGGAATGGGTGACGTGCGGCAACGAAATTGCGCGAAACCACCCAAACATGAGTTTTGGACCTAAAGTAGTGGATTGGGCATGTTTGTTGCGAAAAACGAAGAAATGGTTCTGGTGGCAAAAACTCGTGCTTTGTATGCACCCCGATACCCGTTTTCGGAATGGGTGACGTGCGGCAACGAAATTGTGTGAAAGCACCCCAAACATGAGTTTTGAACCTAAAGTAGTGGATTGGGCATGTTCGTTGCGAAAAACGATGAAATGGTTCCGGTGGCAAAACTCATGCTTTGTATGCACCCCGATACCCATTTTCGCAATGGGTGACGTGCGGCAACGAAATTGCGTGAAATCACCCCAAACATGAGTTTTGGACCTAAAGTAGTAGATTGGGCATGTTCGTTGCAAAAAACGAAGAAATGATTCAGGTAGTAAAAACTCGTGCTTTGTATGCACCCCAATACCCGTTTTCGGAATGGGTGACGTGCGGCAACGAAATTGCGCGAAACAACCCCAAACATGAGTTTTGGACCTAAAGTAGTGGATTGGGCATGTTCGTTGCGAAAAACGAAGAAATGGTTCCGGTGGCAAAAACTGAGTTTCTATGCACCCGATACCTATTTTCGGAATGAGTGACGTGCGGCAACGAAATTGCGCAAAACCAACCCAAACATGAGTTTTGGACCTAAAGTAGTGGATTGGGCATGTTCGTTGCGAAAAACGAAGAAATGGTTCCGGTGGCAAAAACTTGTGCTTTGTATGCACCCTGATACCCGTTTTCGGAATGTGTGACGTGCGGCAACGAAATTGCGCGAAACCACCCCAAACATGAGTTTTGGACCTAAAGTAGTGGATTGGGCATGTTCGATGCGAGAATCAAAGAAATGGTTCTGGTGATTATAACTCGTGCTTTGTATGCGCCCTGATACCCGTTTTCGGAATGGGTGACGTGCGGCAACGAAATTGTGCGAAACCACCCAAACATGAGTTTTGGACCTAAAGTAGTGGATTGGGCATGTTCGTGGCGAAAAACGAAGAAATGGTTCCGGTGGCAAAAACTCGTGCTTTGTATGCACCCCGATACTCGTTTTCGGAATGGGTGACGTGTGGCAAAGAAATTGCATGAAAGCACCCCAAACATGAGTTTTGAACCTAAAGTAGTGGATTGGGCATGTTAGTTGAGAAAAACGAAGAAATGGTTCAGGTAGTAAAAACTCGTGCTTTGTATGCACACCGATACCCATTTTCGGAATGGGTGACGTGCGGCAACGAAATTGCGCGAAACCACCCAAACATGAGTTTTGGACCTAAAGTAGTGGATTGGGCATGTTTGTTGCGAAAAAAGAAGAAATGGTTCCGGTGGCAAAAACTCGTGCTTTGTATGCACCCCGATACCCGTTTTCGGAATGAGTGACGTGCGGCAACGAAATTGTGTGAAAGCACCCCAAACATGAGTTTTAAAACCTAAAGTAGTGGATTGGGCATGTTAGTTGCGAAAAACAAAGAAATGGTTCCGGTGGCAAAACTCATGCTTTGTATGCACCCCGATACCCATTTTCGCAATGGGTGACGTGCGGCAACGAAATTGCGTGAAAGCACCCCAAACATGAGTTTTGGACCTAAAGTAGTGGACTGGGCATGTTCGTTGTGAAAAACGAAGAAATGATTCAGGTAGTAAAAACTCGTGCTTTGTATGCACCCCGATACCCGTTTTCGGAATGAGTGACGTGCGGCAACGAAATTGCGCAAAACCAACCCAAACATGAGTTTTGGACCTAAAGTAGTGGATTGGGCATGTTCGTTGCGAAAAACGAAGAAATGGTTCCGGTGGCAAAAACTTGTGCTTTGTATGCACCCTGATACCCGTTTTTGGAATGTGTGACGTGCGGCAACGAAATTGCGCGAAACCACCCCAAACATGAGTTTTGGACCTAAAGTAGTGGATTGGGCATGTTCGATGCGGGAATCAAAGAAATGGTTCTGGTGATTATAACTCGTGCTTTGTATGCGCCCTGATACCCGTTTTCGGAATGGGTGACGTGCGGCAACGAAATTGTGTGAAACCACCCAAACATGAGTTTTGGACCTAAAGTAGTGGATTGGGCATGTTCATGGTGAAAAACGAAGAAATGGTTCCGGTGGCAAAAACTCGTGCTTTGTATGCACCCCGATACCCATTTTCGGAATGGGTGACGTGCGGCAACGAAATTGTGTGAAAGCACCCCAAACATGAGTTTTGAACCTAAAGTAGTGGATTGGGCATGTTCGTTGCGAAAAACGATGAAATGGTTCCGGTGGCAAAACTCATGCTTTGTATGCACCCCGATACCCATTTTCGCAATGGGTGACGTGCGGCAACGAAATTGCGTGAAAGCACCCCAAACATGAGTTTTGGACCTAAAGTAGTAGATTGGGCATGTTCGTTGCAAAAAACGAAGAAATGATTCAGGTAGTAAAAACTCGTGCTTTGTATGCACCAATACCCGTTTTCGGAATGGGTGACGTGCGGCAACGAAATTGCGCGAAACCACCCCAAACATGAGTTTTGGACCTAAAGTAGTGGATTGTGCATGTTCGTTGCGAAAAACGAAGAAATGGTTCCGGTGGCAAAAACTGAGTTTCTATGCACCCGATACCTATTTTCGGAATGAGTGACGTGCGGCAACGAAATTGCGCAAAACCAACCCAAACATGAGTTTTGGACCTAAAGTAGTGGATTGGGCATGTTCGTTGCGAAAAACGAAGAAATGGTTCCGGTGGCAAAAACTTGTGCTTTGTATGCACTCTGATACCCGTTTTCGGAATGTGTGACGTGCGGCAACGAAATTGCGCGAAACCACCCCAAACATGAGTTTTGGACCTAAAGTAGTGGATTGGGCATGTTCGATGCGAGAATCAAAGAAATGGTTCTGGTGATTATAACTCGTGCTTTGTATGCGCCCTGATACCCGTTTTCGGAATGGGTGACGTGCGGCAACGAAATTGTGCGAAACCACCCAAACATGAGTTTTGGACCTAAAGTAGTGGATTGGGCATGTTCGTGGCGAAAAACGAAGAAATGGTTCCGGTGGCAAAAACTCGTGCTTTGTATGCACCCCGATACCCGTTTTCGGAATGGGTGACGTGTGGCAAAGAAATTGCATGAAAGCACCCCAAACATGAGTTTTGAACCTAAAGTAGTGGATTGGGCATGTTCGTTGAGAAAAACGAAGAAATGGTTCAGGTAGTAAAAACTCGTGCTTTGTTTGCACACCGATACCCGTTTTCGGAATGGGTGACGTGCGGCAACGAAATTGCGCGAAACCACCCAAACATGAGTTTTGGACCTAAAGTAGTGGATTGGGCATGTTTGTTGCGAAAAACGAAGAAATGGTTCCGGTGGCAAAAACTCGTGCTTTGTATGCACCCCGATACCCGTTTTCGGAATGAGTGACGTGCGGCAACGAAATTGTGTGAAAGCACCCCAAACATGAGTTTTGAACCTAAAGTAGTGGATTGGGCATGTTCGTTGCGAAAAACAAAGAAATGGTTCCGGTGGCAAAACTCATGCTTTGTATGCACCCCGATACCCATTTTCGCAATGGGTGACGTGCGGTAACGAAATTGCGTGAAAGCACCCCAAACATGAGTTTTGGACCTAAAGTAGTGGACTGGGCATGTTCGTTGTGAAAAACGAAGAAATGATTCAGGTAGTAAAAACTCGTGCTTTGTATGCACCCCGATACCCGTTTTCGGAATGAGTGACGTGCGGCAACGAAATTGCGCAAAACCAACCCAAACATGAGTTTTGGACCTAAAGTAGTGGATTGGGCATGTTCGTTGCGAAAAACGAAGAAATGGTTCCGGTGGCAAAAACTTGTGCTTTGTATGCACCCTGATACCCGTTTTCGGAATGTGTGACGTGCGGCAACGAAATTGCGCGAAACCACCCGAAACATGAGTTTTGGACCTAAAGTAGTGGATTGGGCATGTTCGATGCGGGAATCAAAGAAATGGTTCTGGTGATTATAACTCGTGCTTTGTATGCGCCCTGATACCCGTTTTCGGAATGGGTGACGTGCGGCAACGAAATTGTGCGAAACCACCCAAACATGAGTTTTGGACCTAAAGTAGTGGATTGGGCATGTTCATGGCGAAAAACGAAGAAATGGTTCCGGTGGCAAAAACTCGTGCTTTGTATGCACCCCGATACCCGTTTTCTGAATGGGTGACGTGCGGCAAAGAAATTGCATGAAAGCACCCCAAACATGAGTTTTGAACCTAAAGTAGTGGATTGGGCATGTTCGTTGAGAAAAACGAAGAAATGGTTCAGGTAGTAAAAACTCGTGCTTTGTATGCACACCGATACCCATTTTCGGAATGGGTGACGTGCGGCAACGAAATTGCGCGAAACCACCCAAACATGAGTTTTGGACCTAAAGTAGTGGATTGGGCATGTTTGTTGCGAAAAACGAAGAAATGGTTCCGGTGGCAAAAACTCGTGCTTTGTATGCACCCTGATACCCGTTTTCGGAATGGGTGACGTGCGGCAACGAAATTGTGTGAAAGCACCCCAAACATGAGTTTTGAACCTAAAGTAGTGGATTGGGCATGTTCGTTGCGAAAAACGAAGAAATGGTTCTGGTGGCAAAACTCATGCTTTGTATGCACCCCGATACCCATTTTCGCAATGGGTGACGTGCGGCAACGAAATTGCGTGAAAGCACCCCAAACATGAGTTTTGGACCTAAAGTAGTGGATTGGGCATGTTCGTTGCGAAAAACGAAGAAATGATTCAGGTAGTAAAAACTCGTGCTTTGTATGCACCCTGATACCCGTTTTCGGAATGGGTGACATGCGGCAACGAAATTGCGCGAAACCACCCCAAACATGAGTTTTGGACCTAAAGAAGTGGATTGGGCATGTTCGTTGCGAAAAACGAAGAAATGGTTCCGGTGGCAAAAACTGAGTTTCTATGCACCCGATACCTATTTTCGGAATGAGTGACGTGCGGCAACGAAATTGCGCAAAACCAACCCAAACATGAGTTTTGGACCTAAAGTAGTGGATTGGGCATGTTCGTTGCGAAAAACGAAGAAATGGTTCCGGTGGCAAAAACTTGTGCTTTGTATGCACCCTGATACCCGTTTTCGGAATGTGTGACGTGCGACAACGAAATTGCGCGAAACCACCCCAAACATGAGTTTTGGACCTAAAGTAGTGGATTGGGCATGTTCGATGCGGGAATCAAAGAAATGGTTCTGGTGATTATAACTCGTGCTTTGTATGCGCCCTGATACCCGTTTTCGGAATGAGTGACGTGCGGCAACGAAATTGTGCGAAACCACCCAAACATGAGTTTTGGACCTAAAGTAGTGGATTGGGCATGTTCGTGGCGAAAAACGAAAAAATGGTTCCGGTGGCAAAAACTCGTGCTTTGTATGCACCCCCCCGATACCCGTTTTCGGAATGGGTGACGTGCGGCAAAGAAATTGCATGAAAGCACCTCAAACATGAGTTTTGAACCTAAAGTAGTGGATTGGGCATGTTCGTTGAGAAAAACGAAGAAATGGTTCAGGTAGTAAAAACTCGTGCTTTGTATGCACACCGATACCCATTTTCGGAATGGGTGACGTGCGGCAACGAAATTGCGCGAAACCACCCAAACATGAGTTTTGGACCTAAAGTAGTGGTTTGGGCATGTTTGTTGCGAAAAACGAAGAAATGGTTCCGGTGGCAAAAACTTGTGCTTTGTATGCACCCCGATACCCGTTTTCGGAATGGGTGACGTGCGGCAACGAAATTGTGTGAAAGCACCCCAAACATGAGTTTTGAACCTAAAGTAGTGGATTGGGCATGTTCGTTGCGAAAAACGAAGAAATGGTTCTGGTGGCAAAACTCATGCTTTGTATGCACCCCGATACCCATTTTCGCAATGGGTGACGTGCGGCAACGAAATTGTGTGAAAGCACCCCAAACATGAGTTTTGGACCTAAAGTAGTGGACTGGGCATGTTCGTTGCGAAAAACGAAGAAATGATTCAGGTAGTAAAAACTCGTGCTTTGTATGCACCCCGATACCCGTTTTCGGAATGGGTGACGTGCAGCAACGAAATTGCGCGAAACCACCCCAAACATGAGTATTGGACCTAAAGTAGTGGATTGGGCATGTTCGTTGCGAAAAACGAAGAAATGATTCCGGTGGCAAAAACTGAGTTTCTATGCACCCGATACCTATTTTCGGAATGAGTGACGTGCGGCAACGAAATTGCGCAAAACCAACCCAAACATGAGTTTTGGACATAAAGTAGTGGATTGGGCATGTTTGTTGCGAAAAACGAAGAAATGGTTCCGGTGGCAAAAACTTGTGCTTTGTATGCACCCTGATACCCGTTTTCGGAATGTGTGACGTGCGGCAACGAAATTGCGCGAAACCACCGCAAACATGAGTTTTGGACCTAAAGTAGTGGATTGGGCATGTTCGATGCGGGAATCAAAGAAATGGTTCTGGTGATTATAACTCGTGCTTTGTATGCGCCCTGATACCCGTTTTCGGAATGGGTGACGTGCGGCAACGAAATTGTGCGAAACCACCCAAACATGAGTTTTGGACCTAAAGTAGTGGATTGGGCATGTTCGTGGCGAAAAACGAAGAAATGGTTCCGGTGGCAAAAACTCGTGCTTTGTATGCACCCCGATACCCGTTTTCGGAATGGGTGACATGCGGCAAAGAAATTGCATGAAAGCACCCAAACATGAGTTTTGAACCTAAAGTAGTGGAGTGGGCATGTTCGTTGAGAAAAACGAAGAAATGGTTCAGGTAGTAAAAACTCGTGCTTTGTATGCACACCGATACCCATTTTCGGAATGGGTGACGTGCGGCAACGAAATTGCGCGAAACCACCCAAACATGAGTTTTGGACCTAAAGTAGTGGATTGGGCATGTTTGTTGCGAAAAACAAAGAAATGGTTCTGGTGGCAAAAACTCGTGCTTTGTATGCACCCCGATACCCATTTTCGGAATCGGTGACGTGCGGCAACGAAATTGCATGAAAGTACCCCAAACATGAGTTTTGGACCTAAAGTAGTAGATTGGGCATGTTCGTTGCGAAAAATGAAGAAATGGTTCAGGTAGTAAAAACTCGTGCTTTGTATGCACCCCGATACCCGTTTTCGGAACGGGTGACGTGCGGCAACGAAATTGCGCGAAACCACCCCAAACATGAGTTTTGGACCTAAAGTAATGGATTGGGCATGTTCGTTGCGAAAAACGAAGAAATGGTTCCGGTGGCAAAAACTGAGTTTCTATGCACCCGATACCTGTTTTCGGAATGGGTGACGTGCGGCAACGAAATTGCGCGAAACCAACCCAAACATGAGTTTTGGACCTAAAGTAGTGGATTGGGCATGTTCGTTGCAAAAAATGAAGAAATGGTTCCGGTGGCAAAAACTCGTGCTTTGTATGCACCCTGATACCCGTTTTCGGAATGTGTGACGTGCGGTAACGAAATTGCGCGAAACCACCCCAAACATGAGTTTTGGACCTAAAGTAGTGGATTGGGCATGTTCGTTGCGAGAAACAAAGAAATGGTTCCGGTGGTTAAAACTCG
Source organism: Zea mays (assembly GCF_902167145.1). Taxonomy (NCBI): domain Eukaryota; kingdom Viridiplantae; phylum Streptophyta; class Magnoliopsida; order Poales; family Poaceae; genus Zea; species Zea mays. Next base: position 672,092 of record NW_023366827.1, on the reverse strand, counting down.
TGCTTTATATGCACCCTGATACCCGTTTTCGGAATGGGTGACGTGCGGCAACAAAATTGCGCGAACCACCCAAACATGAGTTTTGGACCAAAAGTAGTCGATTGGGCATGTTCGTGGCGAAAAACGAAGAAATGGTTCCGGTGGCAAAACTCGTGCTTTGTATGCACCTCGATACCCGTTTTCGGAATGGGTGACGTGCGGCAACGAAATTGTGTGAAAGCACCCCAAACATGAGTTTTGAACCTAAAGTAGTGGATTGGGCATGTTCGTTGCGAAAAACAAAGAAATGGTTCCGGTGGCAAAAACTCGTGCTTTGTATGCACCCCGATACCCATTTTCGCAATGGGTGACGTGCGGCAACGAAATTGCGTGAAAGCACCCCAAACATGAGTTTTGGACCTAAAGTAGTGGATTGGGCATGTTCGTTGCGAAAAACGAAGAAATGATTCAGGTAGTAAAAACTCGTGCTTTGTATGCACCCCGATACCCGTTTTCGGAATGGGTGACATGCGGCAATGAAATTGCGTGAAACCACCCCAAACATGAGTTTTGGACCTAAAGTAGTGGATTGGGCATGTTCGTTGCGAAAAACGAAGAAATGGTTCCGGTGGCAAAAACTGAGTTTCTATGCACCCGATACCTATTTTCGGAATGAGTGACGTGCGGCAACAAAATTGCGCAAAACCAACCCAAACATGAGTTTTGGACCTAAAGTAGTGGATTGGGCATGTTCGTTGCGAAAAACGAAGAAATGGTTCCGGTGGCAAAAACTTGTGCTTTGTATGCACCCTGATACCCGTTTTCGGAATGTGTGACGTGCGGCAACGAAATTGCGCGAAACCACCCCAAACATGAGTTTTGGACCTAAAGTAGTGGATTGGGCATGTTCGATGCGAGAATCAAAGAAATGGTTCTGGTGATTATAACTCGTGCTTTGTATGCGCCCTGATACCCGTTTTCGGAATGGGTGACGTGCGGCAACGAAATTGTGTGAAACCACCCAAACATGAGTTTTGGACCTAAAGTAGTGGATTGGGCATGTTCGTGGCGAAAAACGAAGAAATGGTTCCGGTGGCAAAAACTCGTGCTTTGTATGCACCCCGATACCCGTTTTCGGAATGGGTGACGTGCGGCAAAGAAATTGCATGAAAGCACCCCAAACATGAGTTTTGAACCTAAAGTAGTGGAGTGGGCATGTTCGTTGCGAAAAACGAAGAAATGGTTCCGATGGCAAAAACTCGTGCTTTGTATGCACCCCGATACCCGTTTTCGGAATGGGTGACGTGCGGCAACGGAATTGCGCGAAAACAACCCAAACATGAGTTTTGGACCTAAAGTAGTGGAGTGGGCATGTTCGTTGCGAAAAACGAAGAAATGGTTCCGGTGGCAAAAACTCGTGCTTTGTATGCACCCAATACCCGTTTTCGGAATGGGTGACGTGCGGCAACGAAATTGCACAAAAGCACCCCAAACATGAGTTTTGGACCTAAAGTTGTGGATTGGGCATGTTCGTTGCGAAAAACGAAGAAATGGTTCCGGTGGCAAAAACTCGTGCTTTGTATGCACCCGATACCCGTTTTCGGAATGGGTGACGTGCGGCAACGAAATTGCGCGAAATCAACCCAAACATGAGTTTTGGACCTAAAGTAGTGGAGTGGGCATGTTCGTTGCGAAAAACGAAGAAATGGTTCCGGTGGCAAAAACTCGTGCTTTGTATGCACCCGATACCCGTTTTCGGAATGGGTGACGTGCGGCAACGAAATTGCGAGAAATCAACCCAAACATGAGTTTTGGAAATAAAGTAGTGGAGTGGGCATTTTCGTTGCGAAAAACGAAGAAATGGTTCCGATGGCAAAAACTCGTGCTTTGTATGCACCCAATACCCGTTTTCGGAATGGGTGACGTGCGGGAACAAAATTGCACAAAAGCACCCCCAAACATGAGTTTTGGACCTAAAGTAGTGGATTGGGCATGTTCGTTGCGAAAATCGAAGAAACGGTTCCGGTGGAAAAAACTCGTGCTTTGTATGCACCCCGATACCCATTTTCGGAATGGGTGACGTGCGGCAACGAAATTGTGCGAAACGATCCCGAACATGAGTTTTGGACCTAAAGTAGTGGAGTGGGCATGTTCGTTGCGAAAAACGAAGAAATGGTTTCGGTGGCAAAAACTGAGTTTGTATGCACCCGATACCCGTTTTCGGAATGGGTGACGTGCGGCAACGAAATTGCGCGAAATCTACCCAAACATGAGTTTTGGATCTAAAGTAGTGGAGTGGGCATGTTCGTTGCGAAAAACGAAGAAATGGTTCCGGTGGCAAAAACTCGTGCTTTGTATGCACCCGATACCCATTTTCGGAATGGGTGACGTGCGGCAACGAAATTGCGCGAAATCAACCCAAACATGAGTTTAGGACCTAAAGTAGTGGATTGGGCATGTTCGTTGCGAAAAACGAAGAAATGGTTCCGGTGGCAAAAACTCGTGCTTTGTATGCACCCGATACCCGTTTTCGGAATGGGTGACGTGCGGCAACGAAATTGCGCGAAATCAACCCAAACATGAGTTTTGGACCTAAAGTAGTGGAGTGGGCATGTTCGTTGCGAAAAACGAAGAAATGGTTCTGGTGGCAAAAACTCGTGCTTTGTATGCACCCGATACCCGTTTTCGGAATGGGTGACGCGCGGCAACGAAATTGCGCGAAATCAATCCAAACATGAGTTTTGGACCTAAATTAGTGGATTGGGTATGTTCGTTGCGAAAAACGAAGAAATGGTTCCGATGGCAAAAACTCGTGCTTTGTATGCACCCCAAAACCTGTTTTCGGAATGGGTGACGTGCGGCAACGGAATTGCGCGAAAACAACTCAAACATGAGTTTTGGACCTAAATTAGTGGAGTGGGCATGTTCGTTGCGAAAAACGAAGAAATGGTTCCGGTGGCAAAAACTCGTGCTTTGTATGCACCCGATACCCGTTTTCGGAATGGGTGACGTGCGGCAACAAATGATGTGCACCCGTTGGGTGATTGCCCGATCTTTCGATGAGAGGGTGAGGAATAACTCGATTGGGGGAGGACACGACGTTCACGGCCCGACTACAGCCTTCCAAAGACGCTGCGCCTTAGCAACCGATACACCACCTCCTATGGCTGTCACGATCTTGTGGAGCGTGACACCCTGGCCACTAGGGCACTCGTCCTGCAAGCAATCGAAGAACTAGCAAGACCAAGTAGAACAAGTACTGAATTACCAGATCTAAATGTAGGTTTAAAAATCAAACTCCAATATGGTGGGGTTCCGAAGACAAGAAGACGGGCGGCTGAACTAGCACGCGCGCTTGCAAGCAAGTAGCGAGAGCTAAACTTGATCTAAACAAAACCCCCTGTTCTTGGTGGCGGCTAGGGGGTTTATAAACATGGGAGGACGACCACAAGGGTATTGGGGTCGTGCTGCAACCCTAGGATGCGTCCCTAATGGACCTAACTTGATACACGACCCATTGGGCCAAAATAGGGTGACGCAGCACCATGGGCAGAAAAGGCAGAAAATATCTCGGTAAGAAAACAATGATTACGGCGGCCTCAGAACAGATATGACTATAATTCCGGATCCATATGAAAGTAGACTTGATAAGCTTTCCATGTTGTGCTTGAACATTCCAATCCGAGCCCGCATCTGACCGTGGTGACCGTCACAAGTTGGTGTTCTTCTGCAGTCCGAATCCAGCATGTTCAAATCCTTTTCCCTTTCGGTCTTCTCCCTGGTTCCTAAGCAAAACAAGAGTGCACGGGTCTCCATGGTCTAAATAAGATGGACATGAACTCAAGAGTGTAATCACCTGATGGTTGAGTTGACGAGCACGAGCGCGAGTAATGGGACCAGAAATTGGTACTTGTATTGGCATAGATGTATCAGTAGTGTGGATGTCTTCATCATTCTCCCCTTCTTGCATTTGAGTCGTCCTCGACTCAAGCTCAACTTCCTCTCCCAAGTAGGGCTTTAAATCTGCAATGTTAAATGTGGGGCTAACCCCAAAGTCTGCAGGCAGATCTAGCCTATATGCATTGTCGTTAATTTTCTCTAGCACTTTAAACGGTCCATCGGCTCGAGGCAACAATTTATATTTTCGTAATTCAGGAAACCTTTCCTTTCTCAAATGCAACCAAACTAAATCTCCAGGTTCAAATTTTATTTCCTTTCTACCTTTATCACTAGCAAACTTATATCTAGCATTCATACGCTCTATGTTTTCTTTAGTAGTTTCATGCAGTTTTAACATCAATTCAGCACGCCTAGTAGCATCAAAATTTAGTTTTTCAGAAGATGGCAAAGGCATTAAATCAATAGGAGCACGAGGCAACAAACCATATACAATCTGAAATGGGCACATCTTTGTAGTAGAATGCAATGATCGATTATAAGCAAATTCAACATGAGGCAAACAGTCCTCCCACATCTTAATATTCTTCTTTAGAACTGCCCTTAACATAGTAGACAAAGTTCTATTCACAACTTCAGTTTGACCATCAGTTTGAGGATGACATGTAGTAGAAAATAAAAGCTTAGTCCCCAATTTTGCCCACAAAGTCCTCCAAAAATGACTAAGAAATTTAGCATCACGATCAGAAACGATTGTGTTGGGCACACCATGCAAGCGAACAATTTCACTAAAGAACAAATCAGCAATATGAGTAGCATCGTCAGTTTTATGACATGGTATGAAATGTGCCATCTTAGAAAATCTATCAACAACCACAAACACACTATCACGTCCCTTCCTAGTCCTAGGCAATCCCAGCACAAAATCCATAGAAATATCTTCCCAAGGAGCACTAGGAACGGGTAGAGGCAAATACAAACCGTGTGGATTTAACCGTGACTTCGCCTTTTGACATGTCGTGCAACGAGCAACCAATCTCACCACATCTCTTCTCATCTTGGGCCAAAAGAAATGACCAGCAAGTATGTCCTCCGTTTTCTTTGCTCCAAAATGTCCCATTAAGCCACCTCCATGTGCTTCCTGTAACAACAACAAACGAACGGAGCTAGCTGGAATGCATAGCTTGTTAGCTCTAAACACAAACCCATCACTAACGATATATTTGTTCCATCCTTTCCCATCTTTACAATGCAGCAACACATCTTTAAAATCAGCATCATGAACATATTGGTCTTTAATCGTCTCTAATCCAAAGATTTTGTAGTCAAGTTGATTCAGCAAAGTATATCTCCTAGACAAAGCGTCAGCAATGATATTCTCTTTTCCTTTCTTGTGCTTAATAACATAAGGAAACGATTCGATAAATTCAACCCACTTAGCATGTCTACGGTTGAGTTTTCCTTGACTACGAATATGTTTCAAAGATTCATGATCAGAATGAATAACAAACTCTTTGGGCCACAAATAATGCTGCCATGTTTCTAATGTTCGCACAAGAGCATATAATTCCTTATCATAAGTAGAATAATTTAGAACAGACCCACTCAATTTTTCACTAAAATATGCAACAGGTTTGCCTTCTTGTAACAAAACACCACCCAATCCAATTCCACTAGCATCACATTCAAGCTCAAAAGTCTTATTAAAATCAGGAAGTTGGAGGAGAGGTGCATGTGTCAACTTATCTTTCAGCACGTTGAAAGCGTGCTCTTGTACTTTGCCCCAACTAAAATGCACTCCCTTCTTCGTAAGCTCATTCAAAGGTGCAGCAATGGTGCTAAAGTCCTTCAAAAACGGCGATAGAAGCCAGCAAGTCCTAGGAAACTCCGCACCTGTGTGATAGTCTTTGGCATAGGCCATCCATATATCACTTCTACCTTGGCTTGATCAACCTCAATTCCCTGTGGAGTCACAACATAACCAAGAAACGAAACTCGATCGGTGCAAAATGTGCACTTCTCAAGGTTACCAAATAAACGTGCATCTCGTAAAGCATTAAAAACAGCACGCATGTGATCAACATGTTCATCCATAGATTTGATGTAGATCAATATGTCATCAAAGTATACTACCACAAATTTTCCAATGAAGGCATGCAAAACCTCGTTCATTAATCTCATGAAAGTGCTAGGTGCATTAGTTAACCCAAAAGGCATGACTAACCACTCATACAATTCGAACTTAGTTTTGAAAGCAGTTTTCCATTCATCTCCCAATTTCATACAAATCTGGTGGTACCCACTACGCAAATCAACTTTAGAAAAGACGATGGCACCACTCAATTCATCAAGCATATCATCTAAACGTGGAATAGGGTGTCGATACCGTATCGTGATATTATTAATAGCCCTACAATCAACACACATACGCCATGTTCCATCTTTTTTAGGCACTAAAATAACCGGAACAGCACACGGACTAAGAGACTCACGCACGTAACCTTTGTCGAGTAGTTCTTGCACTTGTCGCTGAATTTCTTTTGTTTCCTCTGGATTTGTCCTATATGGCGCACGATTTGGCAAAGATGCACCAGGAATAAGATCAATTTGGTGCTCAATCCCTCGTATAGGTGGCAGCCCCTCTGGTATCTCACTTGGAAATACATCAGAATACTCCTGCAAAATGTTAGTAATAACAGGAGGCAAAGAATGCTGCATATCTTGAATTGAAATCAAAGCATCCTTGCATACCAAGGCGTAGGCAACAGTAGTGGAAGCAAATAATTCATTAACATCAGTTTTTATCGCAAGCAAGCAATGTCCTTTCAATTTTATCCCATCTTTGTTATTACCAACAGCTTTAATATTCTTGTTGTTCTCAGTTTTAGCTTTGGTAGCTTTAGCAACATCATCACGCACAATAGCCTCAGGGGACATGGGAAGCAAAATAATTTTCTTATCATGGTGTATGAGAGAATATTGATTTGATCTACCATGATGCATACAATCTGAATCAAATTGCCATGGTCTACCTAGCAGAATATTACAAGCATCCATAGGCACAACATCACAGTCAACAACATCACGATATGAACCAATAGCAAAATTAATTCGTACCAGCTTGGTTACCTTGACCTTACCACTATTGTTAAGCCATTGAATGTGATATGGATGCGGGTGCGGTTTGGTCGTTAGTGCAAGCTTCTCCACCATGTCGCTGCTAGCCAAGTTGTTGCAGCTACCTCCATCAATGATCAAACGACATGAACGCTCCTTAATAACACACTTTGTTTGAAACAACGTATGTCGCTGATTCTGCTCTGCCTTCTCCATTTGTGCACTAAGCACACGCTGTACAATGAGGCTCTCATAATGCTCTGCATCATCTGCACCAATCTGTTCTTCGGGTGGTTCCTTAGTGCCTGCATCATCAGCCGCAAGCAAAGCAAGTGTAGCTTCATCCAAATCACTAGCAGAGGAATACCCACCATCGTCTTTTACCACCAAAACACGCTGATTAGGACAATCACGCTGCACGTGTCCATAGCCCTTGCATCGATAACACAGAACATCTCTTGTTCTACCCGTGGAGGCTACTGAAGAGGCACTACCTGCCGGTTTCTGGGCAGATTTGGTTGCTGAATTTGTGGAAGATGCACGTGGTTTGTCGCCGGAGGAAGGCGGGGGTGCTGGTCGACTTGGCGAGGGAGTTGGTGCTGGTGTACGACCGGTCATGGACGTAGTCGTGCGCTGTTGCCATGGTGTAGATTTTCCTGCAGAAACATTAGACCTTGCACTAGCACGTCGTCCCTGCACTTCCCTTTCAGCTTTGCAAGCAAGATGAAACAATCGGGTTACATTAGCATAATCTTTATAAGCAAGGATGTCCTGAATTTCCCTATTTAACCCGCCCAAAAATCTAGCCATAGCAGATTCCTCACCCTCCTCTATGTTACAACGCAGCATACCCATTTGTAATTCCTGATAATATTCTTCTACACTTTTAGTACCCTGTCTCAATTGTTGCAACTTGTTTAACATATCACGTGCATAATAAGAAGGAACAAATCTAGCCCGCATGACCCGTTTCAACGCATCCCAAGTTTGTGGCATGTTATTAGGATTCTTCTTACCATGTTCTATCCACCAAACAGAAGCAAATTCAGTAAACTCACTAGTAGCAGCTCTAACCCGCGCATTCTCAGGAAATTCATGGCATGCAAACTTTTGATCAACCGCAATCTCCCAAGTAATGTAAGCATCAGGGTCATATTTACCATCAAAAGGAGATATTTTAAATTTAACCTTACTAAAAGCATCATCATTACCATGTACCTCACGTCGGCGAAAACCACCCATACCTCTACGGTTAGTACGTAGTCGCCGGCGATTAGGTGCTTCTTGGTCATCTTGTTCAGTATCAGCAACATAGTCATCCCAATTACCTTCGGCGCCCTCATCACGCCCACCATTGGTATTAGCATGCATCTCATCAAATCGCCTCAAGAGTGCGACAAGGCTCTTGTCAATATGAGCAACTGCCATTTCCACATTTGCAAGTTTGGTGTTTGTGTCGATCTGTGTGGCCTCCAATTGCCCCATCTTTTCATTCGTCACCTGCATGTCATTATCAAGGCCTTCCGTGTGCGTCTTCACCAGCCTTACAAAGTGTTGTATGATACCCTTGGTGCGAGGAGAGTGTGGCATATTACGAGAAGCATCATCAACCTCCAATCCTGCCATGGTTAGACGAACAGAGGCAACAAGAAAAAAAAACGTGAAGGAATAAAAACTCTACAACTATTAGGATGTAGCTACTGCAAGGCGCTCACTCTCAACCTGCCACACAAGCTCTTACCAATTCTTACCTTGCACAACAGGAGGGGTCAGCAACCAACAAGTCTGCAACCGTGGAATAAGTGTATCGGTGCCGCAGCAACACGACCTGTCAAACTGTAGTCGAAATATGTAGAGTTGTAGGTGGGCTGAAGCAAGGAATACACTAGTACCACGTTAGTTACAAAAGCAAGCTGAATAATCCTTCAACGGTGGTACTGTGCTGGTCCTAGGCTAAACCATGCTAGAGACGTGAGCCTAGGCACAAAGGTAGTCACTGAAAAAGAACAACTAGCACAGCACCAAGGGAAACAACAGATTTAGAGATTCAGCCCCCTTCTTCTTCTTTTCCTCTTTTTTTTTTCTTTTCTATTCTTTTTCTTCTTCTTCTTCTTTTTTTTGCAGGGGCCTAAACCCTTTTTTTCACTATGACAACCCAAACAATAAAGATATTGCTAACAACCCCTTTAAATCAGATTTAACAAATCTTGTTAATATAGAAAGTCCAGAAATCTCTACGATGATTGCGGAGCGCTCAGAATGAATTTTGAGATAAGGTCAGATCCGTTGGAAAGAAGATAAGATAAGCTTTCCAGATTGTATTTAAACTTCCAAATCAGACATGAGATGTATCCGTGGTGGCAAAAACGAACCAGAGATGTTTATGGTGATGGTGGATCTCGTGGTGACCAAAACGTGGTAGAACTCAAAACTCTAAAGGAATAAACTAAGACCAGCAACTCGACACAACCGATGCAACCAAAAACTCAACAAGCCCTAGCTAAGTAGTACTAGTAAATGCTCAATGGTTTATAGGATTGCGGTAAAACTAATCTACTATTTTTTGGCTTTTTCTGGACTATAGGAGATAAGAAAACAGCGAATAAAAGTAAATCTCTCACCGATAAACCTTGCTCTGATTACCAACTGATGTGCACCCGTTGGGTGATTGCTCGATCTTTCGATGAGAGGGTGTGGAATAACTCGATTGGGGGAGGAGACGACGTTCACGGCCCGACTACAGCCTTCCAAAGACGCTGCGCCTTAGCAACCGATACACCACCTCCTATGGCTGTCACGATCTTGTGGAGCATGACACCCTGGCCACTAGGGCACTCGTCCTGCAAGCAATCGAAGAACTAGCAAGAACAAGTAGAACAAGTACTGAATTACCAGATCTAAATGTAGGTTTCAAAGTCAAACTCCAATATGGTGGGGTTCCGAAGACAAGAACACGGGCGGCTGAACTAGCACGCGCGCTTGCAAGCAAGTAGCGAGAGCTAAACTTGATCTAAACAAAACCCGCTGTTCTTGGTGGCGGCTAGGGGGTCTATAAACATGGGAGGACGACCACAAGGGTATTGGGGTCGTGCTGCAACCCTAGGATGCGTCCCTAATGGACCTAACTTGATACACGACCCATTGGGCCAAAATAGGGTGACGCAGCACCATGGGCAGAAAAGGCAGAAAATATCTCGGTAAGAAAACAATGATTACGGCGGCCTCAGAACAGATATGACTATAATTCCGGATCCATATGAAAGTAGACTTGATAAGCTTTCCATGTTGTGCTTGAACATTCCAATCCGAGCCCGCATCTGACCGTAGTGACCGTCACAAGTTGGTGTTCTTCTGTAGTCCGAATCCAGCATGTTCAAATCCTTTTCCCTTTCGGTCTTCTCCCTGGTTCCTAAGCAAAACAAGAGTGCACGGGTCTCCATGGTCTAAATAAGATGGACATGAACTCAAGAGTGTAATCACCTGATGGTTGAGTTGACGAGCACGAGCGCGAGTAATGGGACCAGAAATTGGTACTTGTATTGGCATAGATGTATCAGTAGTGTGGATGTCTTCATCAACAAAATTGTGCGAAATCAATCCAAACATGAGTTTAGGACCTAAAGTAGTGGATTGGGCATGTTCGTTGCGAAAAACGAAGAATGGTTCCGGTGGCAAAAACTCGTGCTTTGTATGCACCCGATACCCGTTTTCGGAATGGGTGACGTGCGGCAACGAAATTGCGCGAAATCAACCCAAACATGAGTTTTGGACCTAAAGTAGTGGAGTGGGCATTTTCGTTGTGAAAAACGAAGAAATGGTTCCGATGGCAAAAACTCGTGCTTTGTATGCACCCAATACCCGTTTTCGGAATGGGTGGCGTGCGGGAACGAAATTGCACAAAAGCACCCCAAACATGAGTTTTGGACCTAAAGTAGTGGATTGGGCATGTTCGTTGCGAAAATCGAAGAAACGGTTCCGGTGGCAAAAATCGTGCTTTGTATGCACCCCGATACCCGTTTTCGGAATGGGTGACGTGCGGCAACGAAATTGTGCGAAACGATCCCAAACATGAGTTTTGGACCTAAAGTAGTGGAGTGGGCATGTTCGTTGCGAAAAACGAAGAAATGGTTTCGGTGGCAAAAACTGAGTTTGTATGCACCCGATACCCGTTTTCGGAATGGGTGACGTGCGGCAACGAAATTGCGCGAAATCTACCCAAACATGAGTTTTGGATCTAAAGTAGTGGAGTGGGCATGTTCGTTGCGAAAAACGAAGAAATGGTTCTGGTGGCAAAAAGTCGTGCTTTGTATGCACCCGATACCCGTTTTCGGAATGGGTGACGTGCGGCAACGAAATTGCGCGAAATCAACCCAAACATGAGTTTAGGACCTAAAGTAGTGGATTGGGCATGTTCGTTGCGAAAAAAGAAGAAATGGTTCCGGTGGCAAAAACTCGTGCTTTGTATGCACCCGATACCCGTTTTCGGAATGGGTGACATGCGGCAACGAAATTGCGCGAAATCAACCCAAACATGAGTTTTGGACCTAAAGTAGTGAAAGTGGGCATGTTCGTTGCGAAAAAACGAAGAAATGGTTCCGGTGGCAAAAACTCGTGCTTTGTATGCACCCGATACCCGTTTTCGGAATGGGTGACGTGCGGCAACGAAATTGCGCGAAATCAACCCAAACATGAGTTTTGGACCTAAATTAGTGGATTGGGTATGTTCGTTGCGAAAAACGAAGAAATAGTTCCGGTGGCAAAAACTCGTGCTTTGTATGCACCCCGATACCCGTTTTCGGAATGGGTGACGTGCGGCAACGGAATTGCGCAAAAACAACCCAAACATGAGTTTTGGACCTAAATTAGTGGAGTGGGCATGTTCGTTGCGAAAAACGAAGTAATGGTTCCGGTGGCAAAAACTCGTGCTTTGTATGCACCCCGATACCCGTTTTCGGAATGGGTGACGTGCGGCAACGGAATTGCGCGAAATCAACCCAAACATGAGTTTTGGACCTAAAGTAGTGGAGTGGGCATGTTCGTTGCGAAAAACGAAGAAATGGTTCCGGTGGCAAAAACTCGTGCTTTGTATGCAGCCGATACCCGTTTTCGGAATGGGTGACGTGCGGCAACGAAATTGCGCGAAATCAACCCAAACATGAGTTTTGGACCTAAATTAGTGGATTGGGCATGTTCGTTGCGAAAAACGAAGAAATGGTTCCGGTGGCAAAAACTCGTGCTTTGTATGCACCCTATACCCGTTTTCGGAATGGGTGACGTGCGGCAACGAAATTGCGCGAAATCAACCCAAACATGAGTTTTGGACCTAAATTAGTGGATTGGGCATGTTCGTTGCGAAAAACGAAGAAATGGTTCCGGTGGCAAAAACTCGTGCTTTGTATGCACCCTATACCCGTTTTCGGAATGGGTGACGTGCGGCAACGAAAATGCGTGAAATCAACCCAAACATGAGTTTTGGACCTAAATTAGTGGATTGGGCATGTTCGTTGCGAAAAATGAAGAAATGGTTCCGGTGGCAAAAACTCATGCTTTGTATGCACCCCGATACCTGTTTTCGGAAGGGGTGACGTGCGGCAACGAAATTGCGCGAAACCACCCCAAACATGAGTTTTGGACCTAAAGTAGTGGATTGGGCATGTTCGTTGCGAAAATCGAAGAAACAGTTCCGGTGGCAAAAACTCGTGCTTTGTATGCACCCGATACCCGTTTTTGGAATGGGTGTCGTGCTGCAACGAAATTGCGCGAAATCAACCCAAACATGAGTTTTGGACCTAAATTAGTGGATTGGGCATGTTCATTGCGAAAAACAAAGAAATGGTTCCGGTGGCAAAAACTCGTGCTTTGTATGCACCCGATACCCGTTTTCGAAATGGGTGACGTGCGGCAACGAAATTGCGTGAAATCAACCCAAACATGAGTTTTGGACCTAAATTAGTGGATTGGGCATGTTCGTTGCGAAAAACGAAGAAATGGTTCCGGTGGCAAAAACTCGTGCTTTGTATGCACCCCGATACCCGTTTTCGGAATGGGTGACGTGCGGCAACGGAATTGCGCGAAAACAACACAAACATGAGTTTTGGACCTAAAGTAGTGGAGTGGGCATGTTCGTTGCGAAAAACGAAGAAATGGTTCCGGTGGCAAAAACTCGTGTTTTGTATGCACCCCGATACCCGTTTTCGGAATGGGTGACGTGCGGCAACGGAATTGCGCGAAAACAACCCAAACATGAGTTTTGGACCTAAAGTAGTGGAGTGGGCATGTTCGTTGCGAAAAATGAAGAAATGGTTCCGGTGTCAAAAACTCGTGCTTTGTATGCACCCAATACCCGTTTTCGGAATGGGTGACGTGCGGCAACGAAATTGCACAAAAGCACCCCAAACATGAGTTTTGGACCTAAAGTTGTGGATTGGGCATGTTCGTTGCGAAAAACGAAGAAATGGTTCCGGTGGCAAAAACTCGTGCTTTGTATGCACCCGATACCCGTTTTCGGAATGGGTGACGTGCGGCAACGAAATTGCGCGAAATCAACCCAAACATGAGTTTTGGACCTAAAGTAGTGGAGTGGGCATGTTAGTTGCGAAAAACGAAGAAATGGTTCCGGTGGCAAAAACTCGTGCTTTGTATGCACCCGATACCCATTTTCGGAATGGGTGACGTGCGGCAACGAAATTGCGCGAAATCAACCCAAACATGAGTTTTGGACCTAAATTAGTGTATTGGGCATGTTCGTTGCGAAAAACGAAGAAATGGTTCCGGTGGCAAAAACTCGTGCTTTGTATGCACCCGATACCGTTTTCGGAATGGGTGACGTGCGGCAACGAAATTGTGCGAAATCAACCCAAACATGAGTTTTGGACCTAAATTAGTGGATTGGGCATGTTCGTTGCGAAAAACGAAGAAATGGTTCCGGTGGCAAAAACTCGTGCTTTGTATGCACCCCGATACCCGTTTTCGGAATGGGTGACGTGCGGCAACGGAATTGCGCGAAAACAACCCAAACATGAGTTTTGGACCTAAAGTAGTGGAGTGGGCATGTTCGTTGCGAAAAACGAAGAAATGGTTCCGGTGGCAAAAACTCGTGCTTTGTATGCACCCGAAACCCGTTTTCGGAATGGGTGACTCGCGGCAACGAAATTGCGCGAAATCAACCCAAACATGAGTTTTGGACCTAAATTAGTGGATTGGGCATGTTCGTTGCGAAAAACGAAAAAATGGTTCCGGTGGCAAAAACTCGTGCTTTGTATGCACCCCAATACCCATTTTCGGAATGGGTGACGTGCCGCAACGAAATTGCGCGAAAGCACCCCAAACATGAGTTTAGGACCTAAAGTAGTGGATTGGGCATGTTCGTTGCGAAAAATGAAGAAATGGTTCCGGTAGCAAAAACTCATGCTTTGTATGCACCCCGATACCCGTTTTCGGAAGGGATGACGTGCTGCAACGAAATTGAGCGAAACCACCCCAAACATGAGTTTTGGACCTAAAGTAGTGGATTGGGCATGTTCGTTGCGAAAATCGAAGAAACGGTTCCGGTGGCAAAAACTCGTGCTTTGTATGCACCCCGATACCCGTTTTCGGAATGGGTGACGTGCGGCAATGAAATTGTGCGAAACGATCCCAAACATGAGTTTTGGACCTAAAGTAGTGGATTGGGCATGTTCGTTGCGAAAAATGAAGAAATGGTTTCGGTGGCAAAAACTGAGTTTGTATGCACCCGATACCTGTTTTCGGAATGGGTGACGTGCGGCAACGAAATTGCGCGAAATCAACCCAAACATGAGTTTTGGACCTAAAGTAGTGGACTGGGCATGTTCGTTGCGAAAAAACGAAGAAATGGTTCCGGTGGCAAAAACTCGTGCTTTGTATGCACCCGATACCCGTTTTCGGAATGGGTGACGTGCGGCAACGAAATTGCGCGAAATCAACCCAAACATGAGTTTTGGACCTAAATTAGTGGATTGGGCATGTTCGTTGCAAAAAACGAAGAAATGGTTCTGGTGGCAAAAACTCGTGCTTTGTATGCACCCCAATACCCATTTTCGGAATGGGTGGCGTGCGGCAACGGAATTGCGCGAAAACAACCCAAACATGAGTTTTGGACCTAAAGTAGTGGAGTGGGCATGTTCGTTGCGAAAAACGAAGAAATGGTTCCGGTGGCAAAAACTCGTGCTTTGTATTCACCCCAATACCCATTTTCGGAATGAGTGACGTGCGGCAACGGAATTGCGCGAAAACAGCCCAAACATGAGTTTTGGACCTAAAGTAGGGAGTGGGCATGTTCGCTGCGAAAAACGAAGAAATGGTTCCGGTGGCAAAAACTCATGCTTTGTATGCACCCAGTACCCGTTTTCGGAATGGGTGACGTGCGGCAACGAAATTGCACAAAAGCACCCCAAACATGAGTTTTGGACCTAAAGTAGTGGATTGGGCATGTTCGTTGCGAAAAACATGAGTTTAGGACCTAAAGTAGTGGATTGGGCATGTTCGTTGCGAAAAATGAAGAAATGGTTCCGGTGGCAAAAACTCATGCTTTGTATGCACCCTGATACCTGTTTTCGGAAGGGGTGACGTGCGGCAACGAAATTGCGCGAAACCACCCCAATCATGAGTTTTGGACCTAAAGTAGTGGATTGGGCATGTTCGTTGCGAAAATCGAAGAAACGGTTCCGGTGGCAAAAACTCGTGCTTTGTATGCACCCGATACCCGTTTTCGGAATGGGTGACGTGCGGCAACGAAATTGCGCGAAATCAACCCAAACATGAGTTTTGGCCCTAAAGTAGTGGAGTGGGCATGTTCGTTGCGAAAAACGAAGAAATGGTTCCGGTGGCAAAAACTCGTGCTTTGTATGCACCCGATACCCGTTTTCGGAATGGGTGACGCGCGGCAACGAAATTGCGCGAAATCAACCCAAACATGAGTTTTGGACCTAAATTAGTGGATTGGGCATGTTCGTTGCGAAAAACGAAGAAATGGTTCCGGTGGCAAAAACTCGTGCTTTGTATGCACCCCGATACCCGTTTTCGGAATGGGTGACGTGCGGCAACGGAATTGCGCGAAAACAACCCAAACATGAGTTTTGGACCTAAAGTAGTGGAGTGGGCATGTTCGTTGCGAAAAACGAAGAAATGGTTCCGGTGGCAAAACTCGTGCTTTGTATGCACCCAATACCCGTTTTCGGAATGGGTGACGTGCGGCAACAAAATTGCACAAAAGCACCCCAAACATGAGTTTTGGACCTAAAATTGTGGATTGGGCATGTTCGTTGTAAAAAACGAAGAAATGGTTCTGGTGGCAAAAACTCGTGCTTTGTATGCACCTGATACCCGTTTTCGGAAGGGGTGACGTGCGGCAACGAAATTGCGCGAAATCAACCCAAACATGAGTTTTGGACCTAAATTAGTGGATTGGGCATGTTCGTTGCGAAAAACGAGAAATGGTTCTGGTGGCAAAAACTCATGCTTTGTATGCACCCCAATACCCGTTTTCGGAATGGGTGACGTGCGGCAACGGAATTGCGCGAAATCAACCCAAACATGAGTTTTGGACCTAAATTAGTGGATTGGGCATGTTCGTTGCGAAAAACGAAGAAATGGTTCCGGTGGCAAAAACTCGTGCTTTGTATGCACCCGATACCCGTTTTCGGAATGGGTGACGTGCGGCAACGAAATTGCGCGAAATCAACCCAAACATGAGTTTTGGACCTAAATTAGTGGATTGGGCATGTTCGTTGCAAAAAACGAAGAAATGGTTCTGGTGGCAAAAACTCGTGCTTTGTATGCACCCCAATACCCATTTTCGGAATGGGTGGCGTGCGGCAACGGAATTGCGCGAAAACAACCCAAACATGAGTTTTGGACCTAAAGTAGTGGAGTGGGCATGTTCGTTGCGAAAAACGAAGAAATGGTTCCGGTGGCAAAAACTCGTGCTTTGTATTCACCCCAATACCCATTTTCGGAATGAGTGACGTGCGGCAACGGAATTGCGCGAAAACAGCCCAAACATGAGTTTTGGACCTAAAGTAGGGAGTGGGCATGTTCGCTGCGAAAAACGAAGAAATGGTTCCGGTGGCAAAAACTCATGCTTTGTATGCACCCAGTACCCGTTTTCGGAATGGGTGACGTGCGGCAACGAAATTGCACAAAAGCACCCCAAACATGAGTTTTGGACCTAAAGTAGTGGATTGGGCATGTTCGTTGCGAAAAACATGAGTTTAGGACCTAAAGTAGTGGATTGGGCATGTTCGTTGCGAAAAATGAAGAAATGGTTCCGGTGGCAAAAACTCATGCTTTGTATGCACCCTGATACCTGTTTTCGGAAGGGGTGACGTGCGGCAACGAAATTGCGCGAAACCACCCCAATCATGAGTTTTGGACCTAAAGTAGTGGATTGGGCATGTTCGTTGCGAAAATCGAAGAAACGGTTCCGGTGGCAAAAACTCGTGCTTTGTATGCACCCGATACCCGTTTTCGGAATGGGTGACGTGCGGCAACGAAATTGCGCGAAATCAACCCAAACATGAGTTTTGGCCCTAAAGTAGTGGAGTGGGCATGTTCGTTGCGAAAAACGAAGAAATGGTTCCGGTGGCAAAAACTCGTGCTTTGTATGCACCCGATACCCGTTTTCGGAATGGGTGACGCGCGGCAACGAAATTGCGCGAAATCAACCCAAACATGAGTTTTGGACCTAAATTAGTGGATTGGGCATGTTCGTTGCGAAAAACGAAGAAATGGTTCCGGTGGCAAAAACTCGTGCTTTGTATGCACCCCGATACCCGTTTTCGGAATGGGTGACGTGCGGCAACGGAATTGCGCGAAAACAACCCAAACATGAGTTTTGGACCTAAAGTAGTGGAGTGGGCATGTTCGTTGCGAAAAACGAAGAAATGGTTCCGGTGGCAAAACTCGTGCTTTGTATGCACCCAATACCCGTTTTCGGAATGGGTGACGTGCGGCAACAAAATTGCACAAAAGCACCCCAAACATGAGTTTTGGACCTAAAATTGTGGATTGGGCATGTTCGTTGTGAAAAACGAAGAAATGGTTCTGGTGGCAAAAACTCGTGCTTTGTATGCACCCGATACCCGTTTTCGGAAGGGGTGACGTGCGGCAACGAAATTGCGCGAAATCAACCCAAACATGAGTTTTGGACCTAAATTAGTGGATTGGGCATGTTCGTTGCGAAAAACGAGAAATGGTTCTGGTGGCAAAAACTCATGCTTTGTATGCACCCCAATACCCGTTTTCGGAATGGGTGACGTGCGGCAACGGAATTGCGCGAAATCAACCCAAACATGAGTTTTGGACCTAAATTAGTGGATTGGGCATGTTCGTTGCGAAAAACGAAGAAATGGTTCCGGTGGCAAAAACTCGTGCTTTGTATGCACCTGATACCTGTTTTCGGAATGGGTGACGTGCGGCAACGAAATTGCGCGAAATCAACCCAAACATGAGTTTTGGACCTAAATTAGTGGATTGGGCATGTTCGTTGCGAAAAATGAAGAAATGGTTCCGGTGGCAAAAACTCGTGCTTTGTATGCACCCCGATACCCGTTTTCGGAATGAGTGACGTGAGGCAACGGAATTGCGCGAAAACAACCCAAACATGAGTTTTGGACCTAAAGTAGTGGAGTGGGCATGTTCGTTGCGAAAAACGAAGAAATGGTTCCGGTGGCAAAAACTCATGCTTTGTATACACCTAGTACCTGTTTTCGGAATGGGTGACGTGCGGCAACGAAATTGTGCGAAACGATCCCAAACATGAGTTTTGGACCTAAAGTAGTGGATTGGGCATGTTCGTTGCGAAAAATGAAGAAATGGTTTCGGTGGCAAAAACTGAGTTTGTATGCACCCGATACCCGTTTTCGGAATGGGTGACGTGCGGCAACGAAATTGCGCGAAATCAACCCAAACATGAGTTTTGGACCTAAAGTAGTGGAGTGGGCATGTTCGTTGCGAAAAACGAAGAAATGGTTCCGGTGGCAAAAACTCGTGCTTTGAATGCACCCGATACCCGTTTTCGGAATGGGTGACGTGCGGCAACGAAATTGCGCGAAATCAACCCAAACATGAGTTTTGGACCTAAATTAGTGGATTGGGCATGTTCGTTGCGAAAAACGAAGAAATGGTTCTGGTGGCAAAAACTCATACTTTGTATCCACCTCAATACCCGTTTTCGGAATGGGTGACGTGCGGCAACGGAATTGCGCGAAAACAACCCAAACATGAGTTTTGGACCTAAAGTAGTGGAGTGGGCATGTTCGTTGCGAAAAACGAAGAAATGGTTCCGGTGGCAAAAACTCGTGCTTTGTATGCACCCCGATACCCGTTTTCGGAATGAGTGACGTGCGGCAACGGAATTGCGCGAAAACAACCCAAACATGAGTTTTGGACCTAAAGTAGTGGAGTGGGCATGTTCGTTGCGAAAAACGAAGAAATGGTTCTGGTGGCAAAAACTCATGCTTTGTATGCACCCAGTACCTGTTTTCGGAATGGGTGACGTGCGGCAACGAAATTGCACAAAATCACCCCAAACATGAGTTTTGGACCTAAAGTTGTGGATTGGGCATGTTCGTTGCGAAAAACATGAGTTTAGGACCTAAAGTAGTGGATTGGGCATGTTCGTTGCGAAAAATGAAGAAATGGTTCCGGTGGCAAAAACTCATGCATTGTATGCACCCCGATACCTGTTTTCGGAAGGGGTGACGTGCGGCAACGAAATTGCGCGAAACCACCCCAATCATGAGTTTTGGACCTAAAGTAGTGGATTGGGCATGTTCGTTGCGAAAATCGAAGAAACGGTTCCGGTGGCAAAAACTCGTGCTTTGTATGCACCCGATACCTGTTTTCGGAATGGGTGACGTGCGGCAACGAAATTGCGCGAAATCAACCCAAACATGAGTTTTGGACCTAAAGTAGTGGAGTGGGCATGTTCGTTGCGAAAAACGAAGAAATGGTTCCGGTGGCAAAAACTCGTGCTTTGTATGCACCCCGATACCCGTTTTCGGAATGAGTGACGTGCAGCAACGGAATTGCGCGAAAACAACCCAAACATGAGTTTTGGACCTAAATTAGTGGATTGGGCATGTTCGTTGCGAAAAACGAAGAAATGGTTCCGGTGGCCAAAACTCGTGCTTTGTATCCACCTGATACCCGTTTTCGGAATGGGTGACGTGCGACAACGAAATTGCGCGAAAACAACCCAAACATGAGTTTTGGACCTAAAGTAGTGGAGTGGGCATGTTCGTTGCGAAAAACAAAGAAATGGTTCCGGTGGCAAAACTCGTGCTTTGTATGCACCCGATACCCGTTTTCGGAATGGGTGACGTGCGGCAACGAAATTGCGCGAAATCAACCCAAACATGAGTTTTGGACCTAAATTAGTGGATTGGGCATGTTCGTTGCGAAAAACGAAGAAATGGTTCCGATGGCAAAAACTCGTGCTTTGTATGCACCCCGATACCCGTTTTCGAAATGGGTGACGTGCGGCAACGAAATTGCACAAAAGCACCCCAAACATGAGTTTTGGACCTAAAGTTGTGGATTGGGCATGTTCGTTGTGAAAAACGAAGAAATGGTTCCGGTGGCAAAAACTCGTGCTTTGTATGCACCCGATACCCGTTTTCGGAATGGGTGACGTGCGGCAACGAAATTGCGCGAAATCAACCCAAACATGAGTTTTTTACCTAAATTAGTGGATTGGGCATGTTCGTTGCGAAAAACGAAGAAATGGTTCTGGTGGCAAAAACTCGTGCTTTGTATGCACCCCAATACCCGTTTTCGGAAGGGGTGACGTGCGGCAACGGAATTGCGCGAAATCAACCCAAACATGAGTTTTGGACCTAAATTAGTGGATTGGGCATGTTCGTTGCGAAAAACGAAGAAATGGTTCCGGTGGCAAAAACTCGTGCTTTGTATGCACCTGATACCCGTTTTCGGAATGGGTGATGTGCGGCAACGAAATTGCGCGAAATCAACCCAAACATGAGTTTTGGACCTAAATTAGTGGATTGTGCATGTTCGTTGCGAAAAACGAAGAAATGGTTCCGGTGGCAAAAACTCGTGCTTTGTATGCACCCCGATACCCGTTTTCGGAATGGGTGACGTGCGGCAACGAAATTGCGCGAAATCAACCCAAACATGAGTTTTGGACCTAAATTAGTGGATTGGGCATGTTCGTTGCGAAAAACGAAGAAATGGTTCCGGTGGCAAAAACTCATGCTTTGTATGCACCCAGTACCCGTTTTCGGAATGGGTGACGTGCGGCAACGTAATTGCACAAAAGCACCCCAAACATGAGTTTTGGACCTAAAGTTGTGGATTTGGCATGTTCGTTGCGAAAAACATGAGTTTAGGACCTAAAGTAGTGGATTGGGCATGTTCGTTGCGAAAAATGAAGAAATGGTTCCGGTGGCAAAAACTCATGCTTTGTATGCACCCCGATACCTGTTTTCGGAAGGGGTGACGTCGGCAATGAAATTGCGCGAAACCACCCCAAACATGAGTTTTGGACCTAAAGTAGTGGATTGGGCATGTTCGTTGCGAAAATCGAAGAGACGGTTCCGGTGGCAAAAACTCGTGCTTTGTATGCACCCGATACCCGTTTTCGGAATGGGTGACGTGCGGCAACGAAATTGCGCGAAATCAACCCAAACATGAGTTTTGGACCTAAATTAGTGGATTGGGCATGTTCGTTGCGAAAAACGAAGAAATGGTTCCGGTGGCAAAAACTCGTGCTTTGTATGCACCCCGATACCCGTTTTCGGAATGGGTGACGTGCGGCAACGAAATTGCGCGAAATCAACCCAAACATGAGTTTTGGACCTAAATTAGTGGATTGGGCATGTTCGTTGTGAAAAACGAAGAAATGGTTCCGGTGGCAAAAACTCATGCTTTGTATGCACCCAGTATCCGTTTTCGAAATGGGTGACGTGCGGCAACGAAATTGCACAAAAGCACCCCAAACATGAGTTTTGGACCCAAAGTTGTGGATTGGGCATGTTCGTTGCGAAAAACATGAGTTCAGGACCTAAAGTAGTGGATTGGGCATGTTCGTTGCGAAAAATGAAGAAATGGTTCCGGTGGCAAAAACTCATGCTTTGTATGCACCCCGATACCTGTTTTCGGAAGGGGTGACGTGCGGCAACGAAATTGCGCGAAACCACCCCAAACATGAGTTTTGGACCTAAAGTAGTGGATTGGGCATGTTCGTTGTGAAAAACGAAGAAATGGTTCTGGTGGCAAAAACTCGTGCTTTGTATGCACCCGATACCCGTTTTCGGAATGGGTGACGTGCGGCAACGAAATTGCGCGAAATCAACCCAAACATGAGTTTTGGACCTAAATTAGTGGATTGGGCATGTTCGTTGTGAAAAACGAAGAAATGGTTCCGGTGGCAAAAACTCATGCTTTGTATGCACCCAGTACCCGTTTTCGGAATGGGTGACGTGCGGCAACGAAATTGCACAAAAGCACCCCAAACATGAGTTTTGGACCCAAAGTTGTGGATTGGGCATGTTCGTTGTGAAAAACGAAGAAATGGTTCCGGTGGCAAAAACTCATGCTTTGTATGCACCTAGTACCCGTTTTCGGAATGGGTGACGTGCGGCAACGAAATTGCACAAAAGCACCCCAAACATGAGTTTTGGACCCAAAGTTGTGGATTGGGCATGTTCGTTGCGAAAAACATGAGTTCAGGACCTAAAGTAGTGGATTGGGCATGTTCGTTGCGAAAAATGAAGAAATGGTTCCGGTGGCAAAAACTCATGCTTTGTATGCACCCCGATACCTGTTTTCGGAAGGGGTGACGTGCGGCAACGAAATTGCGTGAAACCACCTCAAACATGAGTTTTGGACCTAAAGTAGTGGATTGGGCATGTTCGTTGTGAAAAACGAAGAAATGGTTCCGGTGGCAAAAACTCGTGCTTTGTATGCACCCGATACCCGTTTTCGGAATGGGTGACGTGCGGCAACGAAATTGCGCGAAATCAACCCAAACATGAGTTTTGGACCTCAAGTAGTGGAGTGGGCATGTTCGTTGCGAAAAACGAAGAAATGGTTCCGGTGGCAAAAACTCGTGCTTTGTATGCACCCGATACCCGTTTTCGGAATGGGTGACGTGCGACAACGAAATTGCGCGAAATCAACCCAAACATGAGTTTTGGAGCTAAAGTAGTGGAGTGGGCATGTTCGTTGCGAAAAACGAAGAAATGGTTCCGGTGGCAAAAACTCGTGCTTTCTATGCAGCCGATACCCGTTTTCGGAATGGGTGACGTGCGGCAACGAAATTGCGCGAAATCAACCCAAACATGAGTTTTGGACCTAAATTAGTGGATTGGGCATGTTCGTTGCGAAAAACGAAGAAATGGTTCTGGTGGCAAAAACTCGTGCTTTGTATGCACCCCGATACCTGTTTTCGGAATGGGTGACGTGCGGCAACGGAATTGCGCGAAAACAACCCAAACATGAGTTTTGGACCTAAAGTAGTGGAGTGGGCATGTTCGTTGCGAAAAACGAAGAAATGGTTCCGGTGGCAAAAACTCGTGCTTTGTATGCACCCCGATACCCGTTTTCGGAATGAGTGACGTGCAGCAACGGAATTGCGCGAAAACAACCCAAACATGAGTTTTGGACCTAAAGTAGTGGAGTGGGCATGTTCGTTGCGAAAAACGAAGAAATGGTTCCGGTGGCAAAAACTCATGCTTTGTATGCACCCCGATACCTGTTTTCGGAAGGGGTGACGTCGGCAATGAAATTGCGCGAAACCACCCCAAACATGAGTTTTGGACCTAAAGTAGTGGATTGGGCATGTTCGTTGCGAAAATCGAAGAGACGGTTCCGGTGGCAAAAACTCGTGCTTTGTATGCACCCGATACCCGTTTTCGGAATGGGTGACGTGCGGCAACGGAATTGCGCGAAAACAACCCAAACATGAGTTTTGGACCTAAAGTAGTGGAGTGGGCATGTTCGTTGCGAAAAACGAAGAAATGGTTCCGGTGGCAAAAACTCGTGGTTTGTATGCACCCCGATACCCGTTTTCGGAATGAGTGACGTGCAGCAACGGAATTGCGCGAAAACAACCCAAACATGAGTTTTGGACCTAAATTAGTGGATTGGGCATGTTCGTTGCGAAAAACGAAGAAATGGTTCCGGTGGCCAAAACTCGTGCTTTGTATCCACCTGATACCCGTTTTCGGAATGGGTGACGTGCGGCAACGAAATTGCGCGAAAACAACCCAAACATGAGTTTTGGACCTAAAGTAGTGGAGTGGGCATGTTCGTTGCGAAAAACGAAGAAATGGTTCCGGTGGCAAAAACTCGTGCTTTGTATGCACCCCGATACCCGTTTTCGGAATGAGTGACGTGCGGCAACGGAATTGCGCGAAAACAACCCAAACATGAGTTTTGGACCTAAAGTAGTGGAGTGGGCATGTTCGTTGCGAAAAACGAAGAAATGGTTCCGGTGGCAAAAACTCATGCTTTGTATGCACCCAGTACCTGTTTTCGGAATGGGTGACGTGCGGCAACGAAATTGCATAAAATCACCCCAAACATGAGTTTTGGACCTAAAGTTGTGGATTGGGCATGTTCGTTGCGAAAAACATGAGTTTAGAACCTAAAGTAGTGGATTGGGCATGTTCGTTGCGAAAAATGAAGAAATGGTTCCGGAGGCAAAAACTCATGCATTGTATGCACCCCGATACCTGTTTTCGGAAGGGGTGACGTGCGGCAACGAAATTGCGCGAAACCACCCCAATCATGAGTTTTGGACCTAAAGTAGTGGATTGGGCATGTTCGTTGCGAAAATCGAAGAAACGGTTCCGGTGGCAAAAACTCGTGCTTTGTATGCACCCGATACCCGTTTTCGGAATGGGTGACGTGCGGCAACGAAATTGCGCGAAATCAACCCAAACATGAGTTTTGGCCCTAAAGTAGTGGAGTGGGCATGTTCGTTGCGAAAAACGAAGAAATGGTTCCGGTGGCAAAAACTCGTGCTTTGTATGCACCCCGATACCCGTTTTCGGAATGAGTGACGTGCAGCAACGGAATTGCGCGAAAACAACCCAAACATGTGTTTTGGACCTAAATTAGTGGATTGGGCATGTTCGTTGCGAAAAACGAAGAAATGGTTCCGGTGGCCAAAACTCGTGCTTTGTATCCACCTGATACCCGTTTTCGGAATGGGTGACGTGCGACAACGAAATTGCGCGAAAACAACCCAAACATGAGTTTTTGACCTAAAGTAGTGGAGTGGGCATGTTCGTTGCGAAAAACAAAGAAATGTTTCCGGTGGCAAAACTCGTGCTTTGTATGCACCCGATACCCGTTTTCGGAATGGGTGACGTGCGGCAACGAAATTGCGCGAAATCAACCCAAACATGAGTTTTGGACCTAAATTAGTGGATTGGGCATGTTCGTTGCGAAAAACGAAGAAATGGTTCTGGTGGCAAAAACTCGTGCTTTGTATGCACCCCGATACCTGTTTTCGGAATGGGTGACGTGCGGCAACGGAATTGCGCGAAAACAACCCAAACATGAGTTTTGGACCTAAAGTAGTGGAGTGGGCATGTTCGTTGCGAAAAACGAAGAAATGGTTCCGGTGGCAAAAACTCGTGCTTTGTATGCACCCCGATACCCGTTTTCGGAATGAGTGACGTGCAGCAACGGAATTGCGCGAAAACAACCCAAACATGAGTTTTGGACCTAAAGTAGTGGAGTGGGCATGTTCGTTGCGAAAAACGAAGAAATGGTTCCGGTGGCAAAAACTCATGCTTTGTATGCACCCCGATACCTGTTTTCGGAAGGGGTGACGTCGGCAATGAAATTGCGCGAAACCACCCCAAACATGAGTTTTGGACCTAAAGTAGTGGATTGGGCATGTTCGTTGCGAAAATCGAAGAGACGGTTCTGGTGGCAAAAACTCGTGCTTTGTATGCACCCGATACCCGTTTTCGGAATGGGTGACGTGCGGCAACGGAATTGCGCGAAAACAACCCAAACATGAGTTTTGGACCTAAAGTAGTGGAGTGGGCATGTTCGTTGCGAAAAACGAAGAAATGGTTCCGGTGGCAAAAACTCGTGGTTTGTATGCACCCCGATACCCGTTTTCGGAATGAGTGACGTGCAGCAACGGAATTGCGCGAAAACAACCCAAACATGAGTTTTGGACCTAAATTAGTGGATTGGGCATGTTCGTTGCGAAAAACGAAGAAATGGTTCCGGTGGCCAAAACTCGTGCTTTGTATCCACCTGATACCCGTTTTCGGAATGGGTGACGTGCGGCAACGAAATTGCGCGAAAACAACCCAAACATGAGTTTTGGACCTAAAGTAGTGGAGTGGGCATGTTCGTTGCGAAAAACGAAGAAATGGTTCCGGTGGCAAAAACTCGTGCTTTGTATGCACCCCGATACCCGTTTTCGGAATGAGTGACGTGCGGCAACGGAATTGCGCGAAAACAACCCAAACATGAGTTTTGGACCTAAAGTAGTGGAGTGGGCATGTTCGTTGCGAAAAACGAAGAAATGGTTCCGGTGGCAAAAACTCATGCTTTGTATGCACCCAGTACCTGTTTTCGGAATGGGTGACGTGCGGCAACGAAATTGCATAAAATCACCCCAAACATGAGTTTTGGACCTAAAGTTGTGGATTGGGCATGTTCGTTGCGAAAAACATGAGTTTAGAACCTAAAGTAGTGGATTGGGCATGTTCGTTGCGAAAAATGAAGAAATGGTTCCGGAGGCAAAAACTCATGCATTGTATGCACCCCGATACCTGTTTTCGGAAGGGGTGACGTGCGGCAACGAAATTGCGCGAAACCACCCCAATCATGAGTTTTGGACCTAAAGTAGTGGATTGGGCATGTTCGTTGCGAAAATCGAAGAAACGGTTCCGGTGGCAAAAACTCGTGCTTTGTATGCACCCGATACCCGTTTTCGGAATGGGTGACGTGCGGCAACGAAATTGCGCGAAATCAACCCAAACATGAGTTTTGGCCCTAAAGTAGTGGAGTGGGCATGTTCGTTGCGAAAAACGAAGAAATGGTTCCGGTGGCAAAAACTCGTGCTTTGTATGCACCCCGATACCCGTTTTCGGAATGAGTGACGTGCAGCAACGGAATTGCGCGAAAACAACCCAAACATGTGTTTTGGACCTAAATTAGTGGATTGGGCATGTTCGTTGCGAAAAACGAAGAAATGGTTCCGGTGGCCAAAACTCGTGCTTTGTATCCACCTGATACCCGTTTTCGGAATGGGTGACGTGCGACAACGAAATTGCGCGAAAACAACCCAAACATGAGTTTTTGACCTAAAGTAGTGGAGTGGGCATGTTCGTTGCGAAAAACAAAGAAATGTTTCCGGTGGCAAAACTCGTGCTTTGTATGCACCCGATACCCGTTTTCGGAATGGGTGACGTGCGGCAACGAAATTGCGCGAAATCAACCCAAGCATGAGTTTTGGACCTAAATTAGTGGATTGGGCATGTTCGTTGCGAAAAACGAAGAAATGGTTCCGATGGCAAAAACTCGTGCTTTGTATGCACCCCGATACCCGTTTTCGAAATGGGTGACGTGCGGCAACGAAATTGCACAAAAGCACCCCAAACATGAGTTTTGGACCTAAATTAGTGGATTGGGCATGTTCGTTGTGAAAAACGAAGAAATGGTTCCGGTGGCAAAAACTCGTGCTTTGTATGCACCCGATACCCGTTTTCGGAATGGGTGACGTGCGGCAACGAAATTGCGCGAAATCAACCCAAACATGAGTTTTGGACCTAAATTAGTGGATTGGGCATGTTCGTTGCGAAAAACGAAGAAATGGTTCTGGTGGCAAAAACTCGTGCTTTGTATGCACCCCAATACCCGTTTTCGGAAGGGGTGACGTGCGGCAACGGAATTGCGCGAAATCAACCCAAACATGAGTTTTGGACCTAAATTAGTGGATTGGGCATGTTCATTGCGAAAAACGAAGAAATGGTTCCGGTGACAAAAACTCGTGCTTTGTATGCACCTGATACCCGTTTTCGGAATGGGTGACGTGCGGCAACGAAATTGCGCGAAATCAACCCAAACATGAGTTTTGGACCTAAATTAGTGGATTGTGCATGTTCGTTGCGAAAAACGAAGAAATGGTTCCGGTGGCAAAAACTCGTGCTTTGTATGCACCCCGATACCCGTTTTCGGAATGGGTGACGTGCGGCAACGAAATTGCGCGAAATCAACCCAAACATGAGTTTTGGACCTAAATTAGTGGATTGGGCATGTTCATTGCGAAAAACGAAGAAATGGTTCCGGTGGCAAAAACTCATGCTTTGTATGCACCAAGTACCCGTTTTCGGAATGGGTGACGTGCGGCAACGTAATTGCACAAAAGCACCCCAAACATGAGTTTTGGACCTAAAGTTGTGGATTGGGCATGTTCGTTGCGAAAAACATGAGTTTAGGACCTAAAGTAGTGGATTGGGCATGTTCGTTGCGAAAAATGAAGAGACGGTTCCGGTGGCAAAAACTCGTGCTTTGTATGCACCCGATACCCGTTTTCGGAATGGGTGACGTGCGGCAACGGAATTGCGCGAAAACAACCCAAACATGAGTTTTGGACCTAAAGTAGTGGAGTGGGCATGTTCGTTGCGAAAAACGAAGAAATGGTTCCGGTGGCAAAAACTCGTGCTTTGTATGCACCCCGATACCCGTTTTCGGAATGAGTGACGTGCGGCAACGGAATTGCGCGAAAACAACCCAAACATGAGTTTTGGACCTAAAGTAGTGGAGTGGGCATGTTCGTTGCGAAAAACGAAGAAATGGTTCCGGTGGCAAAAACTCATGCTTTGTATGCACCCAGTACCTGTTTTCGGAATGGGTGACGTGCGGCAACGAAATTGCACAAAATCACCCCAAACATGAG
This sequence comes from Zea mays, assembly GCF_902167145.1. NCBI lineage: Eukaryota > Viridiplantae > Streptophyta > Magnoliopsida > Poales > Poaceae > Zea > Zea mays. The sequence goes on along the minus strand of NW_023366827.1, from coordinate 643,183 downwards.
TTTTGGACCAAAAGTTGTGGATTGGGCATGTTCGTTGCGAAAAACATGAGTTTAGGACCTAAAGTAGTGGATTGGGCATGTTCGTTGCGAAAAATGAAGAAATGGTTCCGGTGGCAAAAACTCATGCATTGTATGCACCCCGATACCTGTTTTCGGAAGGGGTGACGTGCGGCAACGAAATTGCGCGAAACCACCCCAATCATGAGTTTTGGACCTAAAGTAGTGGATTGGGCATGTTCGTTGCGAAAATCGAAGAAACGGTTCCGGTGGCAAAAACTCGTGCTTTGTATGCACCCGATACCCGTTTTCGGAATGGGTGACGTGCGGCAACGAAATTGCGCGAAATCAACCCAAACATGAGTTTTGGCCCTAAAGTAGTTGATGAGGACATCAACACCAACACGAGCACATCTACACCAGCAGCACCTTCTCCAGTCCAGGCGCCACCCCTTCCACCTGGGCCAGTGACTCGGGCCCGTGCAAGAGAATTGAACTACATCATGTTGTTAAAGAACGAAGGCCCGGAAGAATAGACGACTAGCCCAATTGCGGCCCATAATGGACGACCTAGGGTTGGCCGCCCCTAGGGGCTGCGCCCCCTCTCTATTTATACAGGAGCTGCGCCTCCTTTATTTTCGGAGTTTTGTTTTACATTAGCTTTAGCTACTCTCGAACACGCGCAAATCTGCGCTGTCTTCGTGTATTCAGAACTCCACCCTCGAGTAATAGATTAGATTGCTCGCATCTTTTTCTTGTTCGTTCTTCGATTGCGCACAGGAAACGATCTTCGTGATCAGGCCGATCTCGCATCAGCAAGGTCGGTAACCACAGGGAGTTGGTTCAGCGATTGCATTGGCGCCTCGGGCTTGCTCGTCGTAGTTGGATCGCAAGGGTCAACTTCCGCCAAATCGGAATTATCTCTACTCGCCGAAAGATCGGGCACCTCAGCTACATCAATTGGTATCAGATTTCCAGGTTGATCGGTGAGTTTATCGAGTGTTTTTTTCCTACAGTCCATAAAACCACATAAAAATTCAGGTTAGACCTTATCCCAGCACCCTTTTGAGCCTCGCACTTTCTTTCAATAATCTGCATTGTTGAATTTGTGTGCTTTCGCGTCATTTGTTGCTGGTTGCATTGTGTTCTTCCACCATTCAAATCCTAGCGCCGCCACCATCTCCCCTTTGATCACGCCACAAACCGAGTCAACATTGTTTCCTTGTTTTTCTCCTTCGGTTACGTCAAAAAAAAAACAGAAAAAACAAACCGAGTCAACGGCCGTTTCCTTGTTTTTCTCCTTCGGTTACGAAAAAAAAAACAGAAAAAAAACCGAGGCAACATCGTTTCCTTGTTTTTCTCCTTCGGTTACGTCAAAAAAAAACAGAAACAAAAAAACAACGAAGGAGAAAGGATACGGTTGTTTCATCCCGGTCTGTTTGGGTTCGACAAAATTGTCAAAAAAATTCAGGAAAATAAAGAAAAAAATCCGTCAAAGTTCTCGCACGCTTTTCAGAGAACTTCCTGATTTTCTGTAGACCACATTTGAACTCTGTTTTAGGTGAAACTTCGTGTAGCTCCTATTTTGTTGCTTCTTGTGCTGAGAAAAATATCAAAAAAATCATACAAAAAAGAAAAACAAAATCACTTGTGATTCCTACTAGTGGCCTCGCTAGTACAATATTTACGGTACTGCCATTCTGCTAGTTCCATCCGTCCTTTGCACTTGTGGCCAGCAATATAGTTTCGTGTTTTGCACTATAATTCAACTTTGCATTATTGTTTGGTCGTGCTAATCCTTGACTTGAGTGCAGCCTACCCAGAACTCCACATATTTCTACGACGAGTAGGTTTCTGTTTTCTCCAGGCAATCGCTCATCCAATCTTTCACCGGTTCCACCTGTTGGTTGCAGTTCACCACTGTGGCTTGGTAAGAACGGATAAGAATTTGATAACAGCACTAGTGTGAGCGCCTTGTGAGCAGTACACCCCTGTTTTTGTCGTTTTTTTTGGTGTTTTGGTGTTTGCGCTAACTATGGCAGGAGCACATGACACGGTGGATGCCCAGTTGCTGGAAGTAAAGGGACAAGTTGATGGACTTGCTGATGACATTAGGACGATGCATGAACGACTTGATTCAACGGTCACTTCGACGACCGAGCGTTTCAACCAGCTTGACCTTGCTCAAACGGCGACTCGCACCACACTCGACTCCATCCTGGCACGCCTTGATGCGTTGACCACAAAGATGGAGCAGGACTACGGCGGTGACACTGAGTGGGACGATGGAGATCGCCGTGGTCGTGCACGCCGTGTGGTTCGTCATCCCCCTAATGACTTATTTTCTAAGATTAAATTTAAAATTCCACCTTTTAATGGCAAATATGATCCTGCTGCATATCTTGATTGGGAGTTAGAGGTTGAACAAAAATTTTCATGCCATGATATTGCTGCACATTCTCAGGTTAAAGCTGCTATTAGTGAATTTACTGATTTTGCTTTAATTTGGTGGCGTGAGTTTAAAATAAAACATCCCACTACCATTCCAACCACTTGGGATCAGTTGAAAGCTGTGATGCGACATCGATTTGTGCCTTCGTATTATGCTCGTGATTTGCTTAATAAAATGCAGCGTTTTCAGCAAGGTTCTCAATCTGTTGAGGACTATTTCCAGGAGTTACAAAAAGGTATGATTCGTTGTGGGATATTGGAGGACAACGACGCTGCTATGGCACGTTTTCGTGGTGGCTTAAACCGCGAAATCCAAGATATACTTGATTATAAGGAATATTATGATATGACTACTTTATTTGAATATGCTTGCAAAGCTGAACGTGAAGTGCAGGGACGCCGCTCGAAGCCATATTCTAACCCTTTTGCAGGACGAAGCTCTACATCCACCTCAGCACCAGTTCCCCCTGCGCCATCCACGTCCACCACTACTCCACGCGAGAAGACGACCAAACCAGCCAACACTGCCCCACCCACAGGTCGTACACGGGATATTCAGTGTCATCGCTGTAGAGGATTTGGCCATGTGATTCGGGACTGCCCAAACAAGCGCACTTTACTCATTCGTGACGATGGTGAGTACTCTTCCGCTAGTGATTCTGAAGAAATTGAACATGCACTACTTGCCACTGACCATGCAGCTAAGGCGGAGGTACATGTCAACCCGAGCGACGCTGATAGGTATGAAAGTCTTGTTGTGCAGCGTGTTCTTAGTACACAGGTCGCTTTGCCCGAGAAGAATCAGCGACACACTCTGTTCCATACAAAGGGTGTTGTGCAGGAGCGGTCAATTCGCATCATTATCGACAGCGGCAGTTGCAACAATTTGGCGAGTACCATGCTGGTCGAAAAGTTGTCGTTACCCACTCGTAAGCATCCAAACCCATATCACATTCAATGGCTTAATGATGGTGGTAAAATAAAAATCACGCGTTCCGTGCGAGTTCCTTTCTCCATGGGTGCTTATTCTGATTTTGTTGATTGTGATGTTATTCCCATGGAAGCATGCTCTTTGTTACTTGGTCGACCTTGGCAGTATGATACTGATAGCTTGCATCATGGTCGTTCGAATCATTATTCTTTCATTTTTAAGGGTCAGAAAATAATTATACATCCAATGACACCTGAACAAATTGTTAAAGATGATCTTGCCCGAGCTGCTATAACTGCTAAACAACTTGATCCATCGCCCTCTGTTCCTTCTGAAATTAAGTTGAAGGCTCCTGTTTTACTTGCTACACGTGCTGATTTTGATGATCTACACGGTGCTCATTTGCCATGCTATGCACTTGTATGCTCTAGTGTCCTCATTTCACTTGATGATGCACCATCTTTGGCTATTCCCCCTATGGTTGCTAACCTTTTGCAGGAGTACGCTGATGTCTTTCCCAAAGACTTACCACCGGGTCTCCCACCGCTTCGTGGCATTGAGCACCAGATCGACCTCATTCCCGGTGCACAGCTTCCGAACCGCGCACCATACCGTACAAATCCGGATGAGACGAAGGAGATTCAGCGCCAGGTACAGGCATTGCTTGACAAAGGATACATTCGTGAGTCTCTTAGCCCTTGCTCTGTTCCTGTGTTACTTGTTCCCAAGAAGGATGGGTCATGGCGTATGTGTGTAGACTGTCGTGCTATTAATAACATCACTATTCGTTATCGCTATCCTATACCACGCCTTGATGATATGCTAGATGAGCTTAGTGGTGCCATTATTTTCACTAAGATTGATTTGCGTAGTGGTTACCACCAGATTAGAATGAAACTGGGTGATGAATGGAAAACAGCCTTCAAAACGAAATTTGGTTTATATGAATGGTTGGTTATGCCGTTTGGATTGACTAATGCTCCCAGCACTTTTATGCGAGTGATGAATGAAGTTCTGAGGCCCTTCATAGGATTGTTTGTGGTTGTTTATTTCGATGATATCCTTATTTACAGCAAATCTAAGAAAGAGCATTTGGAACATTTAAGTGCTGTTTTTGATGCATTGCGTGCCGCCCAGTTATTCGCTAACATGGAAAAATGCATCTTTTGCACACGACGTGTCTCGTTTCTTGGTTATGTTGTTACTCCACAGGGCATTGAGGTGGATAGCAGCAAGATTGCTGCCATTCGGGAGTGGCCTACACCGACGACGGTCACACAAATTCGGAGCTTTCTTGGACTTGCCGGTTTCTACCGCAGATTTGTTCGTGATTTTAGCTCCATTGCAGCGCCTCTACATGAGCTTACAAAGAAAGATGTGTCGTTTGCTTGGAGTGATTCGCAGGAGGAAGCGTTCAGCACTTTGAAAGATAAGTTAACCCAAGCTCCCCTATTGCAATTGCCTGATTTTAATAAAGTATTTGAGCTTGAATGCGATGCTAGCGGTATTGGGCTAGGTGCTGTTTTATTACAAGAAGGAAAACCAGTTGCTTATTTTAGTGAAAAATTAAGCGGTGCTAGTCTCAAATATTCTACTTATGATAAGGAGCTTTACGCGTTAGTGCGCACTTTACATACATGGCAGCACTATCTTTGGCATCGTGAGTTCATAATTCATTCTGATCATGAGGCTTTAAAACATATTCGTACCCAAACAAATCTGAACCGTCGTCATGCTAAATGGGTAGAATTCATTGAGTCTTTTCCTTACATTATTAAACACAAGAACGGGAAGGACAATGTTATTGCTGATGCTTTGTCTCGTCGCTATACCATGCTGTCACGGTTAGATTTTAAAATCTTTGGTTTGCACACTGTAAAAGATCAATATGTTGACGATGCTGATTTTAAAGATGCTTTCGGCCATTGTATTAATGGGAAACCATGGGGCAAATTTCACATACAGGATGGGTTCCTGTTTCGCGCTAACAAGCTGTGTGTTCCAGCTAGCTCGGTTCGTCTTTTGTTGTTACAGGAAGCACATGGAGGCGGTCTCATGGGGCACTTTGGCGTCTACAAGACACATGAGGTGTTGGCTGCCCACTTCTTTTGGCCTCGGATGCGCGCTGATGTTGAGCGCCTTGTTGCACGCTGCACTACTTGTCAGAAAGCTAAGTCACGGTTGAACAACCATGGTTTGTATATGCCTTTGCCTGTTCCTACTTCCCCTTGGATTGATATTTCGATGGATTTTGTTTTGGGATTGCCTAGAACTAAGAAGGGGAGGGATAGCATTTTTGTGGTTGTTGATCGATTCTCCAAAATGGCTCATTTCATACCTTGTCATAAGACTGATGATGCTAGCAATGTTGCTGAATTGTTTTTTAGAGAGATTATTCGTTTGCACGGTATTCCCAATACAATAGTCTCGGATCGTGATGCCAAGTTTCTGAGTCATTTTTGGAGATCTCTGTGGAATAAATTAGGAACTAAATTGCTGTTTAGCACCACTTGTCACCCTCAGACTGATGGTCAAACTGAGGTAGTTAATCGAACTTTGTCTACCATGCTTAGGGCTGTTTTAGACAAAAATTTGAAACGTTGGGAGGATTGCTTACCTCATGTTGAGTTTGCTTATAATCATGCAACACATTCTTCTACAAAGATGTGCCCTTTTCAAATTGTTTATGGTTACATTCCTAGGGCGCCTATTGCTTTGTTTTCGCTTGATGCTGCGGATGCTCCACACATAGATGCTCTTACACATGTTGAACAAATGATTAATCTCCATGAACAAACTCAACAAAACATTGCTGCTGCTAATGCTAAATATCAAATTACTGGTAGTAAAGGCCGGAAACTAGTTACTTTTGAACCTGGTGATATGGTTTGGTTGCATTTGAGAAAGGATCGTTTTCCTACTTTGCGCCGTTCTAAATTGATGCCTCGTGCTGCTGGTCCTTTTAAGGTACTAACCAAGATTAATGATAATGCTTATATCCTTGACCTGCCTGCGGAGTTTGGTGTTTCCACTAGTTTTAATGTTGCAGATTTGAAACCGTATGCGGGAGAAGATGAGGAGTTGCCGTCGAGGACGACTTCAGTTCAAGAAGGGGAGGATGATGAGGACATCAACACCAACACGAGCACATCTACACCAGCAGCACCTTCTCCAGTCCAGGCGCCACCCCTTCCACCTGGGCCAGTGACTCGGGCCCGTGCAAGAGAATTGAACTACATCATGTTGTTAAAGAACGAAGGCCCGGAAGAATAGACGACTAGCCCAATTGTGGCCCATAATGGACGACCTAGGGTTGGCCGCCCCTAGGGGCTGCGCCCCCTCTCTATTTATACAGGAGCTGCGGCTCCTTTATTTTCGGAGTTTTGTTTTACATTAGCTTTAGCTACTCTCGAACACGCGCAAATCTGCGCTGTCTTCGTGTATTCAGAACTCCACCCTCGAGTAATAGATTAGATTGCTCGCATCTTTTTCTTGTTCGTTCTTCGATTGCGCACAGGAAACGATCTTCGTGATCAGGCCGATCTCGCATCAGCAAGGTCGGTAACCACAGGGAGTTGGTTCAGCGATTGCATTGGCGCCTCGGGCTTGCTCGTCGTAGTCGGATCGCAAGGGTCAACTTCCGCCAAATCGGAATTATCTCTACTCGCCGAAAGATCGGGCACCTCAGCTACATCAGTAGTGGAGTGGGCATGTTCGTTGCGAAAAACGAAGAAATGGTTCCGGTGGCAAAAACTCGTGCTTTGTATGCACCCCGATACCCGTTTTCGGAATGAGTGACGTGCAGCAACGGAATTGCGCGAAAACAACCCAAACATGAGTTTTGGACCTAAATTAGTGGATTGGGCATGTTCGTTGCGAAAAACGAAGAAATGGTTCCGGTGGCCAAAACTCGTGCTTTGTATCCACCTGATACCCGTTTTCGGAATGGGTGACGTGCGACAACGAAATTGCGCGAAAACAACCCAAACATGAGTTTTGGACCTAAAGTAGTGGAGTGGGCATGTTCGTTGCGAAAAACAAAGAAATGGTTCCGGTGGCAAAACTCGTGCTTTGTATGCACCCGATACCCGTTTTCGGAATGGGTGACGTGCGGCAACGAAATTGCGCGAAATCAACCCAAACATGAGTTTTGGACCTAAATTAGTGGATTGGGCATGTTCGTTGCGAAAAACAAAGAAATGGTTCCGATGGCAAAAACTCGTGCTTTGTATGCACCCCGATACCCGTTTTCGAAATGGGTGACGTGCGGCAACGAAATTGCACAAAAGCACCCCAAACATGAGTTTTGGACCTAAAGTTGTGGATTGGGCATGTTCGTTGTGAAAAACGAAGAAATGGTTCCGGTGGCAAAAACTCGTGCTTTGTATGCACCCGATACCCGTTTTCGGAATGGGTGACGTGCGGCAACGAAATTGCGCGAAATCAACCCAAACATGAGTTTTGGACCTAAATTAGTGGATTGGGCATGTTCGTTGCGAAAAACGAAGAAATGGTTCTGGTGGCAAAAACTCGTGCTTTGTATGCACCCCAATACCCGTTTTCGGAAGGGGTGTCGTGCGGCAACGGAATTGCGCGAAATCAACCCAAACATGAGTTTGGACCTAAATTAGTGGATTGGGCATGTTCGTTGCGAAAAACGAAGAAATGGTTCCGGTGGCAAAAACTCGTGCTTTGTATGCACCTGATACCCGTTTTCGGAATGGGTGACGTGCGGCAACGAAATTGCGCGAAATCAACCCAAACATGAGTTTTGGACCTAAATTAGTGGATTGTGCATGTTCGTTGCGAAAAACGAAGAAATGGTTCCGGTGGCAAAAACTCGTGCTTTGTATGCACCCCGATACCCGTTTTCGGAATGGGTGACGTGCGGCAACGAAATTGCGCGAAATCAACCCAAACATGAGTTTTGGACCTAAATTAATGGATTGGGCATGTTCGTTGCGAAAAACGAAGAAATGGTTCCGGTGGCAAAAACTCATGCTTTGTATGCACCCAGTACCCGTTTTCGGAATGGGTGACGTGCGGCAACGTAATTGCACAAAAGCACCCCAAACATGAGTTTTGGACCTAAAGTTGTGGATTGGGCATGTTCGTTGCGAAAAACATGAGTTTAGGACCTAAAGTAGTGGATTGGGCATGTTCGTTGCGAAAAATGAAGAAATGGTTCCGGTGGCAAAAACTCATGCTTTGTATGCACCCCGATACCTGTTTTCGGAAGGGGTGACGTCGGCAATGAAATTGCGCGAAACCACCCCAAACATGAGTTTTGGACCTAAAGTAGTGGATTGGGCATGTTCGTTGCGAAAATCGAAGAGACGGTTCCGGTGGCAAAAACTCGTGCTTTGTATGCACCCGATACCCGTTTTCGGAATGGGTGACGTGCGGCAACGAAATTGCGCGAAATCAACCCAAACATGAGTTTTGGACCTAAATTAGTGGATTGGGCATGTTCGTTGCGAAAAACGAAGAAATGGTTCCGGTGGCAAAAACTCGTGCTTTGTATGCACCCCGATACCCGTTTTCGGAATGGGTGACGTGCGGCAACGAAATTGCGCGAAATCAACCCAAACATGAGTTTTGGACCTAAATTAGTGGATTGGGCATGTTCGTTGTGAAAAACGAAGAAATGGTTCTGGTGGCAAAAACTCATGCTTTGTATGCACCCAGTACCCGTTTTCGAAATGGGTGACGTGCGGCAACGAAATTGCACAAAAGCACCCCAAACATGAGTTTTGGACCCAAAGTTGTGGATTGGGCATGTTCGTTGCGAAAAACATGAGTTCAGGACCTAAAGTAGTGGATTGGGCATGTTCGTTGCGAAAAATGAAGAAATGGTTCCGGTGGCAAAAACTCATGCTTTGTATGCACCCCGATACCTGTTTTCGGAAGGGGTGACGTGCGGCAACGAAATTGCGCGAAACCACCCCAAACATGAGTTTTGGACCTAAAGTAGTGGATTGGGCATGTTCGTTGTGAAAAACGAAGAAATGGTTCCGGTGGCAAAAACTCGTGCTTTGTATGCACCCGATACCCGTTTTCGGAATGGGTGACGTGCGGCAACGAAATTGCACGAAATCAACCCAAACATGAGTTTTGGACCTAAATTAGTGGATTGGGCATGTTCGTTGTGAAAAACGAAGAAATGGTTCCGGTGGCAAAAACTCATGCTTTGTATGCACCCAGTACCCGTTTTCGGAATGGGTGACGTGCGGCAACGAAATTGCACAAAAGCACCCCAAACATGAGTTTTGGACCCAAAGTTGTGGATTGGGCATGTTCGTTGCGAAAAATGAAGAAATGGTTCCGGTGGCAAAAACTCATGCTTTGTATGCACCCCGATACCTGTTTTCGGAAGGGGTGACGTGCGGCAACGAAATTGCGCGAAACCACCCCAAACATGAGTTTTGGACCTAAAGTAGTGGATTGGGCATGTTCGTTGTGAAAAACGAAGAAATGGTTCCGGTGGCAAAAACTCGTGCTTTGTATGCACCCGATACCCGTTTTCGGAATGGGTGACGTGCGGCAACGAAATTGCGCGAAATCAACCCAAACATGAGTTTTGGACCTCAAGTAGTGGAGTGGGCATGTTCGTTGCGAAAAACGAAGAAATGGTTTCGGTGGCAAAAACTCGTGCTTTGTATGCACCCGATACCCGTTTTCGGAATGGGTGACGTGCGACAACGAAATTGCGCGAAATCAACCCAAACATGAGTTTTGGACCTAAAGTAGTGGAGTGGGCATGTTCGTTGCGAAAAACGAAGAAATGGTTCCGGTGGCAAAAACTCGTGCTTTCTATGCAGCCGATACCCGTTTTCGGAATGGGTGATGTGCGGCAACGAAATTGCGCGAAATCAACCCAAACATGAGTTTTGGACCTAAATTAGTGGATTGGGCATGTTCGTTGCGAAAAACGAAGAAATGGTTCTGGTGGCAAAAACTCGTGCTTTGTATGCACCCCAATACCCGTTTTCGGAAGGGGTGACGTGCGGCAACGGAATTGCGCGAAATCAACCCAAACATGAGTTTGGACCTAAATTAGTGGATTGGGCATGTTCGTTGCGAAAAACGAAGAAATGGTTCCGGTGGCAAAAACTCGTGCTTTGTATGCACCTGATACCCGTTTTCGGAATGGGTGACGTGCGGCAACGAAATTGCGCGAAATCAACCCAAACATGAGTTTTGGACCTAAATTAGTGGATTGTGCATGTTCGTTGCGAAAAACGAAGAAATGGTTCCGGTGGCAAAAACTCGTGCTTTGTATGCACCCCGATACCCGTTTTCGGAATGGGTGACGTGCGGCAACGAAATTGCGCGAAATCAACCCAAACATGAGTTTTGGACCTAAATTAATGGATTGGGCATGTTCGTTGCGAAAAACGAAGAAATGGTTCCGGTGGCAAAAACTCATGCTTTGTATGCACCCAGTACCCGTTTTCGGAATGGGTGACGTGCGGCAACGTAATTGCACAAAAGCACCCCAAACATGAGTTTTGGACCTAAAGTTGTGGATTGGGCATGTTCGTTGCGAAAAACATGAGTTTAGGACCTAAAGTAGTGGATTGGGCATGTTCGTTGCGAAAAATGAAGAAATGGTTCCGGTGGCAAAAACTCATGCTTTGTATGCACCCCGATACCTGTTTTCGGAAGGGGTGACGTCGGCAATGAAATTGCGCGAAACCACCCCAAACATGAGTTTTGGACCTAAAGTAGTGGATTGGGCATGTTCGTTGCGAAAATCGAAGAGACAGTTCCGGTGGCAAAAACTCGTGCTTTGTATGCACCCGATACCCGTTTTCGGAATGGGTGACGTGCGGCAACGAAATTGCGCGAAATCAACCCAAACATGAGTTTTGGACCTAAATTAGTGGATTGGGCATGTTCGTTGCGAAAAACGAAGAAATGGTTCCGGTGGCAAAAACTCGTGCTTTGTATGCACCCCGATACCCGTTTTCGGAATGGGTGACGTGCGGCAACGAAATTGCGCGAAATCAACCCAAACATGAGTTTTGGACCTAAATTAGTGGATTGGGCATGTTCGTTGTGAAAAACGAAGAAATGGTTCTGATGGCAAAAACTCATGCTTTGTATGCACCCAGTACCCGTTTTCGAAATGGGTGACGTGCGGCAACGAAATTGCACAAAAGCACCCCAAACATGAGTTTTGGACCCAAAGTTGTGGATTGGGCATGTTCGTTGCGAAAAACATGAGTTCAGGACCTAAAGTAGTGGATTGGGCATGTTCGTTGCGAAAAATGAAGAAATGGTTCCGGTGGCAAAAACTCATGCTTTGTATGCACCCCGATACCTGTTTTCGGAAGGGGTGACGTGCGGCAACGAAATTGCGCGAAACCACCCCAAACATGAGTTTTGGACCTAAAGTAGTGGATTGGGCATGTTCGTTGTGAAAAACGAAGAAATGGTTCCGGTGGCAAAAACTCGTGCTTTGTATGCACCCGATACCCGTTTTCGGAATGGGTGACGTGCGGCAACGAAATTGCGCGAAATCAACCCAAACATGAGTTTTGGACCTAAATTAGTGGATTGGGCATGTTCGTTGTGAAAAACGAAGAAATGGTTCCGGTGGCAAAAACTCATGCTTTGTATGCACCCAGTACCCGTTTTCGGAATGGGTGACGTGCGGCAACGAAATTGCACAAAAGCACCCCAAACATGAGTTTTGGACCCAAAGTTGTGGATTGGGCATGTTCGTTGTGAAAAACGAAGAAATGGTTCCGGTGGCAAAAACTCATGCTTTGTATGCACCTAGTACCCGTTTTCGGAATGGGTGACGTGCGGCAACGAAATTGCACAAAAGCACCCCAAACATGAGTTTTGGACCCAAAGTTGTGGATTGGGCATGTTCGTTGCGAAAAACATGAGTTCAGGACCTAAAGTAGTGGATTGGGCATGTTCGTTGCGAAAAATGAAGAAATGGTTCCGGTGGCAAAAACTCATGCTTTCTATGCACCCCGATACCTGTTTTCGGAAGGGGTGACGTGCGGCAACGAAATTGCGCGAAACCACCCCAAACATGAGTTTTGGACCTAAAGTAGTGGATTGGGCATGTTCGTTGTGAAAAACGAAGAAATGGTTCCGGTGGCAAAAACTCGTGCTTTGTATGCACCCGATACCCGTTTTCGGAATGGGTGACGTGCGGCAACGAAATTGCGCGAAATCAACCCAAACATGAGTTTTGGACCTCAAGTAGTGGAGTGGGCATGTTCGTTGCGAAAAACGAAGAAATGGTTTTGGTGGCAAAAACTCGTGCTTTGTATGCACCCGATACCCGTTTTCGGAATGGGTGACGTGCGACAACGAAATTGCGCGAAATCAACCCAAACATGAGTTTTGGACCTAAAGTAGTGGAGTGGGCATGTTCGTTGCGAAAAACGAAGAAATGGTTCCGGTGGCAAAAACTCGTGCTTTCTATGCAGCCGATACCCGTTTTCGGAATGGGTGATGTGCGGCAACGAAATTGCGCGAAATCAACCCAAACATGAGTTTTGGACCTAAATTAGTGGATTGGGCATGTTCGTTGCGAAAAACGAAGAAATGGTTCTGGTGGCAAAAACTCGTGCTTTGTATGCACCCCGATACCTGTTTTCGGAATGGGTGACGTGCGGCAACGGAATTGAGCGAAAACAACCCAAACATGAGTTTTGGACCTAAAGTAGTGGAGTGGGCATGTTCGTTGCGAAAAACGAAGAAATGGTTCCGCTGGCAAAAACTCGTGCTTTGTATGCACCCCGATACCCGTTTTCGGAATGAGTGACGTGCGGCAACGGAATTGCGCGAAAACAACCCAAACATGAGTTTTGGACCTAAAGTAGTGGAGTGGGCATGTTCGTTGCGAAAAACGAAGAAATGGTTCCGGTGGCAAAAACTCGTGCTTTGTATGCACCCCGATACCCGTTTTCGGAATGAGTGACGTGCGGCAACGAAATTGCGCGAAATCAACCCAAACATGAGTTTTGGACCTAAATTAGTGGATTGGGCATGTTCGTTGCGAAAAACGAAGAAATGGTTCCGGTGGCAAAAACTCGTGCTTTGTATGCACCCCGATACTCGTTTTCGGAATGGGTGACGTGCGGCAACGGAATTGCGCGAAAACAACCCAAACATGAGTTTTGGACCTAAAGTAGTGGAGTGGGCATGTTCGTTGCGAAAAACGAAGAAATGGTTCCGGTGGCAAAACTCATGCTTTGTATGCACCCAATACCCGTTTTCGGAATGGGTGACGTGCGGCAACGAAATTGCACAATAGCACCCCAAACATGAGTTTTGGACCTAAAGTTGTGGATTGGGCATGTTCGTTGTGAAAAACGAAGAAATGGTTCCGGTGGCAAAAACTCGTGCTTTGTATGCACCCGATACCCGTTTTCGTAAGGGGTGACGTGCGGCAACGAAATTGCGCGAAATCAACCCAAACATGAGTTTTGGACCTAAAGTAGTGGAGTGGGCATGTTCGTTGCGAAAAACGAAGAAATGGTTCCGGTGGCAAAAGCTCGTGCTTTATATGCACCCGATACCCGTTTTCGGAATGGGTGACGTGCGGCAACGAAATTGCGCGAAATCAACCCAAACATGAGTTTTCGACCTAAGTTAGTGGATTGGGCATGTTCGTTGCGAAAAACGAAGAAATGGTTCCGGTGGCAAAAACTCGTGCTTTGTATGCAGCCGATACCCGTTTTCGGAATGGGTGACGTGCGGCAACGAATTTGCGCGAAATCAACCCAAACATGAGTTTTGGACCTAAATTAGTGGATTGGGCATGTTCGTTGCGAAAAACGAAGAAATGGTTCTGGTGGCAAAAACTCGTGCTTTGTATGCACCCCGATACCCGTTTTCGGAATGGGTGACATGCGGCAACGGAATTGCACGAAAACAACCCAAACATGAGTTTTGTACCTAAAGTAGTGGAGTGGGCATGTTCGTTGCGAAAAACGAAGAAATGGTTCCGGTGGCAAAAACTCGTGCTTTGTATGCACCCCGATACCCGTTTTCGAAATGAGTGACGTGCGGCAACGGAATTGCGCGAAAACAACCCAAACATGAGTTTTGGACCTAAAGTAGTGGAGTGGGCATGTTCGTTGCGAAAAACGAAGAAATGGTTCCGGTGGCAAAAACTCGTGCTTTGTATGCACCCCGATACCCGTTTTCGGAATGAGTGACGTGCGGCAACGGAATTGCGCGAAAACAACCCAAACATGAGTTTTGGACCTAAAGTAGTGGAGTGGGCATGTTCGTTGCGAAAAACGAAGAAATGGTTCCGGTGGCAAAAACTCGTGCTTTGTATGCACCCCGATACCCGTTTTCGGAATGAGTTACGTGCGGCAACGAAATTGCGCGAAATCAACCCAAACATGAGTTTTGGACCTAAATTAGTGGATTGGGCATGTTCGTTGCGAAAAACGAAGAAATGGTTCCGGTGGCAAAAACTCGTGCTTTGTATGCACCCCGATACCCGTTTTCGGAATGGGTGACGTGCGGCAACGGAATTGCGCGAAAACAACCCAAACATGAGTTTTGGACCTAAAGTAGTGGAGTGGGCATGTTCGTTGCGAAAAACGAAGAAATGGTTCCGGTGGCAAAACTCATGCTTTGTATGCACCCAATACCCGTTTTCGGAATGGGTGACGTGCGGCAACGAAATTGCACAATAGCACCCCAAACATGAGTTTTGGACCTAATGTTGTGGATTGGGCATGTTCGTTGTGAAAAACGAAGAAATGGTTCCGGTGGCAAAAACTCGTGCTTTGTATGCACCCGATACCCGTTTTCGGAAGGGGTGACGTGCGGCAACGAAATTGCGCGAAATCAACCCAAACATGAGTTTTGGACCTAAAGTAGTGGAGTGGGCATGTTCGTTGCGAAAAACGAAGAAATGGTTCCGGTGGCAAAAACTCGTGCTTTATATGCACCCGATACCCGTTTTCGGAATGGGTGACGTGCGGCAACGAAATTGCGCGAAATCAACCCAAACATGAGTTTTCGACCTAAATTAGTGGATTGGGCATGTTCGTTGCGAAAAACGAAGAAATGGTTCCGGTGGCAAAAACTCGTGCTTTGTATGCAGCCGATACCCGTTTTCGGAATGGGTGACGTGCGGCAACGAATTTGCGCGAAATCAACCCAAACATGAGTTTTGGACCTAAATTAGTGGATTGGGCATGTTCGTTGCGAAAAACGAAGAAATGGTTCTGGTGGCAAAAACTCGTGCTTTGTATGCACCCCGATACCCGTTTTCGGAATGGGTGACGTGCGGCAACGGAATTGCGCGAAAACAACCCAAACATGAGTTTTGTACCTAAAGTAGTGGAGTGGGCATGTTCGTTGCGAAAAACGAAGAAATGGTTCCGGTGGCAAAAACTCGTGCTTTGTATGCACCCCGATACCCGTTTTCGGAATGAGTGACGTGCGGCAACGGAATTGAGCGAAAACAACCCAAACATGAGTTTTGGACCTAAAGTAGTGGAGTGGGCATGTTCGTTGCGAAAAACGAAGAAATGGTTCCGGTGGCAAAAACTCGTGCTTTGTATGCACCCCGATACCCGTTTTCGGAATGAGTGACGTGCGGCAACGGAATTGCGCGAAAACAACCCAAACATGAGTTTTGGACCTAAAGTAGTGGAGTGGGCATGTTCGTTGCGAAAAACGAAGAAATGGTTCCGGTGGCAAAAACTCGTGCTTTGTATGCACCCCGATACCCGTTTTCGGAATGAGTGACGTGCGGCAACGAAATTGCGCGAAATCAACCCAAACATGAGTTTTGGACCTAAATTAGTGGATTGGGCATGTTCGTTGCGAAAAACGAAGAAATGGTTCCGGTGGCAAAAACTCGTGCTTTGTATGCACCCGATACCCGTTTTCGGAATGGGTGACGTGCGGCAACGGAATTGTGCGAAAACAACCCAAACATGAGTTTTGGACCTAAAGTAGTGGAGTGGGCATGTTCATTGCGAAAAACGAAGAAATGGTTCCGGTGGCAAAACTCATGCTTTGTATGCACCCAATACCCGTTTTCGGAATGGGTGACGTGCGGCAACGAAATTGCACAATAGCACCCCAAACATGAGTTTTGGACCTAAAGTTGTGGATTGGGCATGTTCGTTGTGAAAAACGAAGAAATGGTTCCGGTGGCAAAAACTCGTGCTTTGTATGCACCCGATACCCGTTTTCGGAAGGGGTGACGTGCGGCAACGAAATTGCGCGAAATCAACCCAAACATGAGTTTTGGACCTAAAGTAGTGGAGTGGGCATGTTCGTTGCGAAAAACGAAGAAATGGTTCCGGTGGCAAAAACTCGTGCTTTATATGCACCCGATACCCGTTTTCGGAATGGGTGACGTGCGGCAACGAAATTGCGCGAAATCAACCCAAACATGAGTTTTCGACCTAAATTAGTGGATTGGGCATGTTCGTTGCGAAAAACGAAGAAATGGTTCCGGTGGCAAAAACTCGTGCTTTGTATGCAGCCGATACCCGTTTTCGGAATGGGTGACGTGCGGCAACGAATTTGCGCGAAATCAACCCAAACATGAGTTTTGGACCTAAATTAGTGGATTGGGCATGTTCGTTGCGAAAAACGAAGAAATGGTTCTGGTGGCAAAAACTCGTGCTTTGTATGCACCCCGATACCCGTTTTCGGAATGGGTGACGTGCGGCAACGGAATTGCGCGAAAACAACCCAAACATGAGTTTTGTACCTAAAGTAGTGGAGTGGGCATGTTCGTTGCGAAAAACGAAGAAATGGTTCCGGTGGCAAAAACTCGTGCTTTGTATGCACCCCGATACCCGTTTTCGGAATGAGTGACGTGCGGCAACGGAATTGAGCGAAAACAACCCAAACATGAGTTTTGGACCTAAAGTAGTGGAGTGGGCATGTTCGTTGCGAAAAACGAAGAAATGGTTCCGGTGGCAAAAACTCGTGCTTTGTAAGCACCCCGATACCCGTTTTCGGAATGAGTGACGTGCGGCAACGGAATTGCGCGAAAACAACCCAAACATGAGTTTTGGACCTAAAGTAGTGGAGTGGGCATGTTCGTTGCGAAAAACGAAGAAATGGTTCCGGTGGCAAAAACTCGTGCTTTGTATGCACCCCGATACCCGTTTTCGGAATGAGTGACGTGCGGCAACGAAATTGCGCGAAATCAACCCAAACATGAGTTTTGGACCTAAATTAGTGGATTGGGCATGTTCGTTGCGAAAAACGAAGAAATGGTTCCGGTGGCAAAAACTCGTGCTTTGTATGCACCCCGATACCCGTTTTCGGAATGGGTGACGTGCGGCAACGGAATTGCGCGAAAACAACCCAAACATGAGTTTTGGACCTTAAGTAGTGGAGTGGGCATGTTCGTTGCGAAAAACGAAGAAATGGTTCCGGTGGCAAAACTCATGCTTTGTATGCACCCAATACCCGTTTTCGGAATGGGTGACGTGCAGCAACGAAATTGCACAATAGCACCCCAAACATGAGTTTTGGACCTAAAGTTGTGGATTGGGCATGTTCGTTGTGAAAAACGAAGAAATGGTTCCGGTGGCAAAAACTCGTGCTTTGTATGCACCCGATACCCGTTTTCGGAAGTGGTGACGTGCGGCAACGAAATTGCGCGAAATCAACCCAAACATGAGTTTTGGACCTAAAGTAGTGGAGTGGGCATGTTCGTTGCGAAAAACGAAGAAATGGTTCCGGTGGCAAAAACTCGTGCTTTATATGCACCCGATACCCGTTTTCGGAATGGGTGACGTGCGGCAACGAAATTGCGCGAAATCAACCCAAACATGAGTTTTCGACCTAAATTAGTGGATTGGGCATGTTCGTTGCGAAAAACGAAGAAATGGTTCCGGTGGCAAAAACTCGTGCTTTGTATGCAGCCGATACCCGTTTTCGGAATGGGTGACGTGCTGCAACGAATTTGCGCGAAATCAACCCAAACATGAGTTTTGGACCTAAATTAGTGGATTGGGCATGTTCGTTGCGAAAAACGAAGAAATGGTTCTGGTGGCAAAAACTCGTGCTTTGTATGCACCCCGATACCCGTTTTCGGAATGGGTGACGTGCGGCAACGGAATTGCGCGAAAACAACCCAAACATGAGTTTTGTACCTAAAGTAGTGGAGTGGGCATGTTCGTTGCGAAAAACGAAGAAATGGTTCCGGTGGCAAAAACTCGTGCTTTGTATGCACCCCGATACCCGTTTTCGGAATGAGTGACGTGCGGCAACGGAATTGAGCGAAAACAACCCAAACATGAGTTTTGGACCTAAAGTAGTGGAGTGGGCATGTTCGTTGCGAAAAACGAAGAAATGGTTCCGGTGGCAAAAACTCGTGCTTTGTATGCACCCCGATACCCGTTTTCGGAATGAGTGACGTGCGGCAACGAAATTGCGCGAAAACAACCCAAACATGAGTTTTGGACCTAAAGTAGTGGAGTGGGCATGTTCGTTGCGAAAAACGAAGAAATGGTTCCGGTGGCAAAAACTCGTGCTTTGTATGCACCCCGATACCCGTTTTCGGAATGAGTGACGTGCGGCAACGAAATTGCGCGAAATCAACCCAAACATGAGTTTTGGACCTAAATTAGTGGATTGGGCATGTTCGTTGCGAAAAACGAAGAAATGGTTCCGGTGGCAAAAACTCGTGCTTTGTATGCACCCCGATACCCGTTTTCGGAATGGGTGACGTGCGGCAACGGAATTGCGCGAAAACAACCCAAACATGAGTTTTGGACCTAAAGTAGTGGAGTGGGCATGTTCGTTGCGAAAAACGAAGAAATGGTTCCGGTGGCAAAACTCATGCTTTGTATGCACCCAATACCCGTTTTCGGAATGGGTGACGTGCGGCAACGAAATTGCACAATAGCACCCCAAACATGAGTTTTGGACCTAAAGTTGTGGATTGGGCATGTTCGTTGTGAAAAACGAAGAAATGGTTCCGGTGGCAAAAACTCGTGCTTTGTATGCACCCGATACCCGTTTTCGGAAGTGGTGACGTGCGGCAACGAAATTGCGCGAAATCAACCCAAACATGAGTTTTGGACCTAAAGTAGTGGAGTGGGCATGTTCGTTGCGAAAAACGAAGAAATGGTTCCGGTGGCAAAAACTCGTGCTTTATATGCACCCGATACCCGTTTTCGGAATGGGTGACGTGCGGCAACGAAATTGCGCGAAATCAACCCAAACATGAGTTTTCGACCTAAATTAGTGGATTGGGCATGTTCGTTGCGAAAAACGAAGAAATGGTTCCGGTGGCAAAAACTCGTGCTTTGTATGCAGCCGATACCCGTTTTCGGAATGTGTGACGTGCGGCAACGAATTTGCGCGAAATCAACCCAAACATGAGTTTTGGACCTAAATTAGTGGATTGGGCATGTTCGTTGCGAAAAACGAAGAAATGGTTCTGGTGGCAAAAACTCGTGCTTTGTATGCACCCCGATACCCGTTTTCGGAATGGGTGACGTGCGGCAACGGAATTGCGCGAAAACAACCCAAACATGAGTTTTGTACCTAAAGTAGTGGAGTGGGCATGTTCGTTGTGAAAAACGAAGAAATGGTTCCGGTGGCAAAAACTCGTGCTTTGTATGCACCCCGATACCCGTTTTCGGAATGAGTGACGTGCGGCAACGGAATTGCGCGAAAACAACCCAAACATGAGTTTTGGACCTAAAGTAGTGGAGTGGGCATGTTCGTTGCGAAAAACGAAGAAATGGTTCCGGTGGCAAAAACTCGTGCTTTGTATGCACCCCGATACCCGTTTTCGGAATGAGTGACGTGTGTCGGCGTCTCGAGACCGGGGGGTCCCTCAGGCCGACGAGTGAGTGTGCCGTGTGCCCCAGCCCAGATGGGTCGAGCGCGTGGGCGAGCGCGAAGGGGGGAAGCGAGGTGGCCAGAGACGGGCGTGAGAGAGGTGGAAATCCCGCGGCCTTTGTGTTCGTTCCGCGCCCAGGTCGGGTGCGCTTGCAGTAAGGGGTTACAAGCGTCCACGCGGGTGAGGGAAGCGAGCGGCCCCAAGAGAGCGCCTGCCCCGTCCTCGTCCCCGCGCGGCCAACCTTTTTTAAGAAGGCCCTGGTCCTTCCTTTTATAGGCGTAAGGAGAGGATCCAGGTGTACAATGGGGGTGTAGCAGAGTGCTACGTGTCTAGCGGGGGGAGAGCTAGCGCCCTAAGTACATGCCAATGTGGCAGCCGGAGAGATCTTGGCACCCTGCTGGTGTGGTGTCGTGGCTGTCGGAGGAGCAACGGAGCCTGGCGGAGGGACAGCTGTCGGAGCGGTTGGGTCCTTGCTGACGTCCCCCTGCTTCCGTAAGGGAGCTGAGAGCCGCTGTCGTCACTGGGCTAGCGGGGCGCCATCATTGCCTATCTGGCGGAGCTAGCCAGATGGGACACCGGTCTTGTTATCTGCGGCCCGAGTCGGCTCGGGGTAGGGTGATGATGGCGCTTCCTGTTGACGTGGCGGGCCTGTGCCCTAGGTCGGGCGACGTGGAGGCTCCTCAGAAGCCGGGGTCGAGTCTGTCTTCCATGGCCGAGGCCGAGCCCGAGCTCCTGAGTCGGGCGAGGCGGAGGTTGTTCGGCAGAGGCCAGGGCGGAGTCCGAGCCCTGGGGTCGGGCGAAGCGGAGTTCGTCGTCTTCTGGGGCTGAGCCCGAGTCCGAGCCCTGGGTCGGGCGGAGCGGAGTTCGTCGTCTTCTGGGGCTAAGCCCGAGTCCGAGCCCTGGGTCGGGCGGAGCGGAGTTCGCCATCTTCCGGGGCCTTAGCCCGAGTCCGAGCCCTGGGTCGGGCGGAGCGGAGTTCGCCATCTTCCGGGGCCTTAGCCCGAGTCCGAGCCCTGGGTCGGGCGGAGTGGAGTTCGCCGTCTTCCAGGGCCTTAGCCTGAGTCCGAGCCCTGGGTCGGGCGGAGCGGAGTTCGTCGTCTTCCGGGGCCTAGCCCGAGTCCGAGCCCTGGGTCGGGCGGAGCGGAGTTCGCCGTCTTCCGGGGCCTTAGCCCGAGTCCGAGCCCTGGGTCGGGCGGAGCGGAGTTCGCCGTCTTCCGGGGCTTAGCCCGAGTCCGAGCCCTGGGTCGGGCGGAGCGGAGTTTCCTATGGCGCCTTTGGCAAGGCCTGACTGCCTGTCAGTCTCACTCTGTCAAGTGGCACTGCAGTCGGAGTGGCGCAGGCGGCGCTGTCCTCCTGTCAGACCGGTCAGTGGAGCGGCGAAGTGACGGCGGTCACTTCGGCTCTGCTGGGGGGCGCGCGTCAGGATAAAGGTGTCAGGCTACCTTTGCGTTAAATGCTCCTGCGACTCGGTCGGTCGGCGCGGCAATTTAGTTAGGGCTGCTTCTTAGCGAAGGCAAGGCCTCGGGCGAGCCGGAGATGTGTCCGCCGTAAAAAGGGGGGCCTCGGGCGAGACGGAAACCCCTCGGGGTCGGCTGCCCTTGCCCGAGGCTAGGCTCGGGCGAGGCGTGATCGAGTCGCTCGTATGGACTGATCCCTGACTTAATCGCACCCATCAGGCCTCTGCAGCTTTATGCTGATGGGGGTTACCAGCTGAGAATTAGGCGTCTTGAGGGTACCCCTAATTATGGTCCCCGACAGTAGCCCCCGAGCCTCGAAGGGAGTGTTAGCACTCGCTTGGAGGCTTTCGTCGCACTTTTTTGCAAGGGGACCAGCCTTTCTCGGTTGCATTTTGTTCCGGTGGGTGCGCGCGAGCGCACCCGCCCGGTGTAGCCCCCGAGGCCTCGGAGGAGTGGTTTCACTCCTTCGAGGTCTTAACGCCTTGCGTAATGCTTCGGCTGGTCTAGTGGTTCCCTCATGCGAACTGGCCGTAGCCCGGGAGCACGGTCGGGGCCCAAGTTCTCGGGCTGGTATGTTGACGCTGTCAACGGTTCGGCCGGAGCCGGGTTTGCGAGAGCAGCCCCCGAGCCTCCGCACAGGGCGAGAGGGCGACCAGGGACAGACTCGGCTTTTTTTACATACGCCCCTACGTCGCCTTTCCGCAAGGAGGAGGGGTGGAGAGCGCCATGTTACCCTCGATGGGCACCGAACATGGTGTCTCCGGTGAGCTGCAAGCGGGTAATCCGAGTGGACGTCTGTGCCCCGTTCGTTGGGGGTCGGCTAGGGGCCCAGAGGCATGCCCAAAAGTACCTGCGGGTGATCTGCCAGACCCGGTCCCCTGGCGACGGGGTCCGAGGGCTCGATGCCTCCCTCCGATGGGATTCCGTTACAAGATCGCTCCCGCTGGTCTCGGAAATGTCCTAGGGTACCTCGGGAGCACAGCCCGAGCCTTGGTTATGTATCGAACGTACCCCTGGTCATCCCTCGCTCGGCGTCTGAGGCGACTGTGAACCCTTCGGGGGCCAGCCTTCGAACCCCAGATCAGTAATGGGCGCGGAGCCCGAGTAGCCTGAGGCGGCCGTGGAACCCTTCGGGGGGCCGGCCTTCGAACCTCTGACCAGTAGTGGGTGTAGGGCCCACGCGATCTGAGGCGGCTGTTGAACCCTTCGGGGGGCCAGCCTTCGAACCCCTGATCAGTAAGGAGGCTCGGAGCCTGGCTCCTTCACGGGGAAGGATCCTTTTCGGGGTATCCCCCTTTCCCGGTCCCTGTCGCAAGAGATAGAGAAAAGAGGAAAAAGGGAAAAGGATACGAAACCGAACGACGCGGCGTACCTTTTTCGGCGCGGTTGTTTCGGCGAAGGCGAAGCGTCGCCCGTTGCTCCTGCCAGAAGTGCCGCCTGTCCAGTCGCGGAGTTAATGCGACGGGGCGAGTAGTTGGCGGGGCTGTCGTTGCGCGTGCGCGAGCCGTTCGAGGAGCGGCCGTTTCGCTTCGCGTTTTTGAATCCCGCGTCCGGTCCGGGCGGAACGTTGGAACCGTCTTCGCCTTGGTCTTTATATACCCCGGAGAGGGTCCGGTGACGGTTCTTTGCTCCGCTTCCTGCCTGCCCCTTAGGTTTTCGCAACCCGAGAGATCTAGCCAGAGACGAGAGAACCGCCCTTCCTGCCCTTCGCGCCGCCATCCCCTTTAGCTTGGTGATGGCTGAGCGGGTGACCATCATTCCGCCGCGTGATCCATGGCCCCTTTCCACGGTGACAGCGAGCGACCTGGAAGATCTGGTCGGCGAGGGTTTGCTCCGTCCCCTCACCGATAAGCAGCGACCGGAATGGATTCCTCCCGCGGGTGAAGCCGCTCCGTCCCCACCGCCGGGGTACATCTTGAGCTTTGTCTCCTTCCACGAGCGGGGATTCGGCGTGCCGGCGGGCCGCTTCATGCGGGCGATCCTGTACCACTATGGGGTGGAGTTGCATAACCTCACCCCCAACTCCATCTCGCAGGCCGCCATCTTCGTTGCGGTGTGTGAGGGGTACTTGGGGATCGCCCCCCATTGGGATTTGTGGACCCATTTCTTTTGCGCGGAGCTTTTCGCCTCGCCGACGGGGGAGAGGAAAGTCCGTGCAGCGGTGCGGGCCGGCGGCTGTACCCTTCTGCTGAGGCAGTCGCGGGCGTCGCTGTATATTCCTGCCATCCTTGCGTCCTTGAACAAGGGGTGGCAGCGCCGGTGGTTCTACCTCCGGAACGACGGCGAGTTGCTCCCGCCGTTCTCCCAGCGAGTAATCTCCGCTTCCACCGACGCCTGGCGCCACGGGACCCCACACGAGAGGCAGAAGAACCTCGAGCCACTCCTCCAGGCCTTGGAGGCATTGCGGGAAGGGGATTCACCGCTGCGGGAGTGATTGCCGCCATCCACCGTCGGAGGGTGCTTCCCTTGGCGGAGCGGCGGCTGTCGCTTTGGGAGATGACCCCGGAGGCCGACTGGGAGGGCTCGCGGATGTCCCCTGATCCTCTTCCCTTCGACGCCCTCCAATGGCGGGTGTCGGCTGCGATGGGGAAGCCGGACTCCCACGCCTTCTCCCAGCTTCGGATGCGCCCCGACCAGGGGTGCGTAACTCTGGTGAGTGTTCGCTCCTTCCTTCTTCATACATCGGGTTGCTCCTGGCTCTTACGATTGGGTTTCTTTCCCCCCTTCTTTAGGAGGTGGGGTGGCACAAGCTCTCCCTGCCACGGGTCCCGGAGGACGCGGTGGACCGAGCAGCGCGGCGGGTCGCCGCGGAGGAGAAGAAGAAGAAGAAGGACGCGGAGAAGGCCCGGGCCCGCGAGCGGAGGCGGGCTCGGGACGCCTTGGAGAAGCGCCGTCGCCAGCAGGAGAGGGAAGGACTCCCAAGGGAGCCGTCGCCGGAGACACCCGACGACGATGATGACGACGATGATGAGGAGGAGGACGACATGGCCGCCCGTCTTGGCCTCAGCCCCGGCTTGGGGTGTGGCCAGGAGCCGTCGAGCCAGCCCCCGAGCGGGCCGACACCGTCAGTCCCCGGAGTTGGGGCGTCGGGGTCCCGGCCCGAGGCACGGGGACGACCCGAGAGGTCACCTGACCCCTCGGCTGGAGGAGCTGAGGTGGCTGCGGAGGGCCAGGTCAGGGCGTCTGCTCCCCAGGGGCCGCCGCTCGTACCGGCAGCGCATGGGGGTGACCCTCGAGTCATCGCGACCGTGCCCGGGCCATCTGCTCCCCGGGCGTCCAAAGCAAAGGTGGCACCGAAGTTGCCGGCGAAGCGGACCTCGACGGCTGTTTCGGGAGCCGGGATCCAAGAAACCTCCCCCCAGGCGCGGTGGATCATGGCCCGAAGTGGGTAAGTACCTCGGAATGTCTTCGTCTTGGCTTCCCATTCATAGGTCTCGGCCGTGATTTTTCTTTTCTCCTCAGCAAGCGAAGCCATGGGCTGACCGACCTGGCACCCCGGAAGGCACTTAAGAAGAAGACGGCTTGTGCGGCCAGCGCCGCTTCGGGCCTTGCCGTTCAACCGACCCTCTCGCACGGCGTTCCACCTTAGGGGGCTCAGACGGCGTCGGTCGCCGTGGAGCAGGTTCCCGAGGCCGGCTCCTCTGCCGAGGCGGCCATTGTGATAGGAGAGGCGGCTGACGCCGACGTGGTCCTGAGCCCACCGGTGGTGCCGGCCATGCCGGCGCCTGTCGCTACCGAAGTCGCCGCCGTCCCGGTTGAGGAGCGTCCGGTGGCTGTCGACGCCGAGTCGGTTGATGTGTCGGTGCCTGGTGCCTCGGAAGAGGCGGGTGGGGAGGCTCGATTCGTCCTGCCGGGCGACGGCCTCGTCGCTGTGCGGCGGAGCCCCGAGGTCCGGCGCCAGTTGCTCCGGTTCCGGACCCGTGAGGCCTCGGACCCCGTCTTCGTTCTCGATGATGAACGGGAGGACCAGTCCTGGGACGAGCTCCGCGAGCGTGCCGAAGCAACGGTGGGGTCGCTCCGGTCGTTGCTGGAGGTTTTCTGCGGGGACGTCCCCAAACTCCTCCAGGTAACGGTTTCGGGCATACCTTTGTTTTTCTTCTATGACCGAGGCGTTTTTTGTGACGCCCCGCTTCCTTCCCTCAGGATCTGTCGGGTCGGAGCGCCGCCAAGTCGTCGTTCATCCGCCGCGAAGTCGATGTCTGGGGCTCGCTGCGGTCCCTGAGGACCTCGCTTGCCAGGGCCACTGCGCGCCTTTCCCAGCAGGGTGCCGAGGTAGCGGACCTCCAGTTGCTCTGCGCTGACCTGAGAGCCGAGGCGGCAGCGGCGCGCACGGAGGCGGCCGCGGCGCGCGCAGAGGTGCAACGGCAGCGGTCGGAGCTCGTCCAGGTCGTCGAGGAGTGGGACCGATCTCGGGGCCGGGCTGCCGAGGCCGAAAGCCGGGCCGACGCCCTCGCGGCCGACTTAGCCGCGGCCCAGGCCGCGACCTCGGAGCAGCGCGCCCGGGCCGGGGGTAAGCCTTGACCATCCTTGGTTCTTGCTCTTGTTTGTTTCCTCTGCTTGTGTTTGAGGTTTTTCTTCTGGTTGTTCGCAGAGCTCGAGTCCGCCCTCGAGGAGTCCGCCAAGGCGCTTGCCGAGGCGCTTGCCGGGGCGGCCGAGCAGAGGGAAGCCGACTTCACGGCCATGTCCGAAGCCATCTCGGACATTTATCGGGTCCTTGGCTCCGGCGACGTCCCCTCAGGAAGCTCCCCTCAAAGCCGCCTTCAAGCCTTGGGCGATCACGCGCGCGGCAGGCTCCGCGAGGCGCTACACCACGGCGTCAGGCGGGCCTTCGCCGTGCTCGCTTCCCACTACGTTGTGGACCTGGAGCGGGTTAGCGAGGGGTATTGTCTTCCTGACGAAGACGAAGCTGCCCTGGCGGAAATCCAGCGACTCGACGCGGTCGCCGCGGGTCCGAGCGCAGTGCTGGCGACCACCTTTGAGGCGGAAATCCTCCCCCCTGCGCCGTCGTCGGAAGCCGAGATGGACCTCACTGAAGGCGAAGACGGAGCTGAAGGCGCGGCTCCTTCCCAAGGCGACGCCTAACTCTTGTTGGACCAGTTTCTGTTGGATGTGCGTGCGTCCTCCTGTGGCCGCCGAGGCCTGAACACTTTGCTTCTATTGCATGAAGTCGTACTCTTCCTTTTATTTTGCGTGTCCGACTTTGTTCATCAATAACAGGGTGGCTTCCCGAGCAGGGGTCATTCTTCGTGGCGGGTGACGAGTGAGGGTGTCCTTAACCCGGAGGTATAGGAATCCCTCGGCCCAGTCGGCCTTGCCACTTACATGCACCCACGTTTGCTCCTTGGGGCCCTGCTTCTGATATAGCCGGGAGAACGCAAAAAGCCTTTTTTGATCGAAAATTTTGGACGCGGAGAGGTACACCCAGTCTTGACGCAGGGAGGTTCCCCCTTTTTAGCCCCCGAGGCAGGGTCGGGCTCTGCCGAGGCGAGGCCGGCCCTTCCTTGATGACTGAGACTTGCGCGGGAGCGAGGTGTACGAACAGCTTGAAAACGTCTTAAGGGTAGAAGCGACGTAGCTGTCGGACGTTCCGAGCGTTGCTGTAGACCTCGCCTTGACCGCCGGCCAACTTGTGTGTTCCGGGCTCCAGAACGTCGACGATGACAAGCGGCCTTTCCTGGGGGTGTGCGCAGCCCCCGGGTGTCATCCGCGCAGAGGCCATTTGACGGGTCGGGCTCCTGCCCGAATATCCGGCGAGTGCTCGGTGACATCCCTTGGTACGTCGGGCATGCCCGAGGGACTCCTCGAGAAAACGTCGGCGTTCGCGCGGAGAAAGTTGACGAGCACTGCTTCTTACTTGGGGTCGAGCTCGGAACCGATCCGGATCTGCTTAGAGGCGTCGCCACTGGGGTCGAGGGGGACAGTCTTAGCCGTCTCCACTGGCTCGAAGTTGCCGGCATGTCGCTTCACGTCCGGCACCTCTTTGGAGAGGTTCTCCAGGTCGGCGATGAGGGCCTCGGACTCGGCGAGGGCCTCGGCGTACTCCACGCACTCCACGTCGCATTCGAACGCGTGTTTGTACGTGGGGCCGACGGTGATGACCCCGTTGGGGCCCGGCATCTTGAGCTTCAGGTAGGTGTTGTTGGGGACGGCCATGAACTTCATGTAGCATGGCCTCCCCAGCACCGCGTGGTAGGTTCCTCGGAACCCGACCACCTCGAACGTCAAAATCTCCCTTCGGAAGTTGGAGGGTGTTCCGAAGCAGACGGGAAGGTCGAGCCGTCCGAGGGGCTGGACGCGCTTCCCAGGAATGATCCCGTGGAAGGGCGCAACGCCTGCTCGGACGGAGGACAGATCGACGCGCAGGAGCCTGAGGGTCTCGGCGTAGATGATGTTGAGGCAGCTGCCCCCATCCATCAGGACCTTGGTGAGCCTGACGTCGCCGACGATGGGGTCGACGACGAGCGGGTATTTCCCCGGGCTCGACACGTGGTCGGGGTGGTCAGCTTGGTCGAAGGTGATGGGCTTGTCGGACCAGTCCAGGTAGACTGGCGCCGCCACCTTCACCGAGCAGACCTCCCGGCGCTCTTGCTTGCGATGCCGAGCCGAGGCATTCGCTGCATGCCCTCCGTAGATCATGAAGCAGTCGCGGACCTCAGGGAATTCTCCTGCTTGGTGATCTTCCCTTTTGTCGTCGTCGCGGGCCCTGCCACCCTCTGCAGGTGGCCCGGCCTTGTGGAAGTGGCGCCGAAGCATGACGCACTCCTCGAGGGTGTGCTTGACGGGCCCCTGATGGTAGGGGCACGGCTCCTTGAGCATCTGGTCGAAGAGGTTAGCACCTCCGGGGGGCTTTCGAGGGTTCATGTACTCGGCGGCGGCGACAAGGTCTGCGTCGGCAGCGTCGCGTTTCGCTTGCGACTTCTTCTTGCCTTTCTTCTTGGCGCCGCGCGGGGTAGACGCCTCGGGAGCCTCTTCCGACGGGCGGCCCTGGGGCTGCTTGTCCTTTCGGAAGATGGCCTCGACCGCCTCCTGGCCAGAGGCGAACTTGGTGGCGATGTCCATCAGCTCGCTCGCCCTGGTGGGGGTCTTGCGACCCAACTTGCTCACCAGGTCGCGGCAGGTGGTGCCGGCAAGGAACGCGCCGATGACATCTGAGTCGGTGATGTTGGGCAGCTCGGTGCACTGCTTCGAGATTCGCCGGATGTAGTCCCGAAGAGACTCTCCCGGCTGTTGCCGGCAGCTTCGGAGGTCCCAGGAATTCCCGGGGCGCACGTACGTGCCCTGGAAATTGCCGGTGAAGGCTTGGACCAAATCATCCCAGTTGGAGATCTGCCCCGGAGGCAGGTGCTCCATCCAGGCGCGAGCAGTGTCGGAGAGGAACAGGGGGAGGTTGCGGATGATGAGGTTGTCGTCGTCCGTTCCACCCAGTTGGCAGGCCAGGCGGTAGTCTGCGAGCCACAGTTCCGGTCTCGTTTCCCCCGAGTACTTTGTGATAGTAGTCGGGGGTCGGAACCGGGCCGGGAACGGCGCCTGTCGGATGGCCCGACTGAAGGCCTGCGGACCGGGTGGTTCGGGCGAGGGACTCCGATCCTCCCCGTTGTCGTAGCGTCCCCCACGCCTGGGGTGGTAGCCTCGGTGCACCCTTTCGTTGAGGTGGGCCCGACGGTCGCGACGATGGTGCTCGTTGCCGAGGTGGCCCGAGGCCGCAGGCGCGGTGTTGAGCGTGCGCCCGGTGTAGACCGAGGCTTCCCGCATGAATCGGGAAGTCGCGGCATGAGGTTTCGAGGGGTATCCCTGCCTTCGGGAGGCAGAGCTCTCGGCTCGTCGGGCCGCAGCGCCTTCCAGAAGATTCTTGAGCTCTCCCTGGATTCGCCGACCCTCGGTGGTTGATGGCTCCGGCATCGCGTGGAGGAGCATCGCCGCGGCTGCCAGGTTCTGACCGACCTCGCTGGGTGCGGGTGGCGGCCTGACCCTGACGTCGTTGGCGACGCGGTGCTGGAGACCCTGGGGCAGGTGACGTATTTCTCCGGCCGGGGGCTGGCCCGCCCATACCTGCCCGACGTCCCGGCGGATCGACTCGAGCGCTCCTGCTCCCTCGTCGAGCCTGGCCTGCGCCCCGCGGACTTGCTCGAGCTGTGGGTCGTGACCCCCCGCCGGAACGGGGACCACAGCTAGCTCCCGCGGGATGTCGGCGCGAGGCACCGGCCTAGGGAGATCACCGTCCTCCGGCATGCCGAGATGGTTGCCTTCGGAGGGATCCCCTAGCTCGACGTGGAAACATTCGCGGCTTGGGCCGCTGTCCTTGTCGTCAAGGCTGCGGCTACCGTCGGAACAGTCGGAGAGGCAGTAGTCACATGCGGTCACAAAGTCCCGCATGGCACTGGGGTTGCCAAATCCAGAGAAATCCTAGCAGATGCTGGGATCGTCATCTTCCTCGGACCCAGAGGGCCCGTAGGTCGAGACGTCCGTCAATCGGTCCCAAGGCGACCGCATACGAAACCCCAGAGGGGTTGCACTCGCCTCAACGAGAGCGCCCGCCAAAGCGAGGTCGCTAGGCGGGTTGAGGCCGAGTCGAAATAACGTAGGATGGGAATCAGTCAGTACCTTTTGGTTGACGAGGAGCGACATAGTCACGTCGGGGGTTGATCGCGCCGTCGTCTTAGGTACGAGGGCGACGTCCTGCAGGCCCTCCGCGAGCGCGCTGGCGTCGTCCACTCGCTCGGGATTGGCGTGTCGCGGGGGGACGGCGCTCGCCTTCGTCTCAAACGCGAGGTCGACGCCCGACGCGCCCCCCGTTGGGGCACTGGGGACGTCGATTCGCTCGACAGCCGACGAAGCGTGGCCTCCCGCTCGGCCTTGGTTGCCCCGCCTCCTCCTCCGTTGGCGGGGGAGAGGACGGGGCGAGCTCGAATGTTGTTCTTCCACCATGCGGGGAAGATGTCGTCGATTCCGCCGCCGACGGGCGGGTTGTCGGCCGCCATTGTCGTCGTCGCGCGGCGGTGGAAGGAGTATCATGTCGTAGCTGCCGTCGAGGGACATGAACTCAAGACTCCCGAAATGGAGCACCGTCCCGGGTTGGAGAGGTTGTTGGAGACTGCCCATCTGGAGCTTGACGGGAAACTGCTCGTCAACACGCAGCAGGCCCCTACCTGGCGCGCCAACTGTCGGCGTCTCGAGACCGGGGGGTCCCTCAGGCCGACGAGTGAGTGTGCCGCGTGCCCCAGCCCAGATGGGTCGAGCGCGTGGGCGAGCGCGAAGGGGGGAAACGAGGTGGCCGGAGACGGGCGTGAGAGAGGTGGAAATCCCGTGGCCTTCGTGTTCGTCCCGCGCCCAGGTCGGGTGCGCTTGCAGTAGGGGGTTACAAGCGTCCACGCGGGTGAGGGAAGCGAGCGGCCCCAAGAGAGCGCCTGCCCCGTCCTCGTCCCCGCGCGGCCAACCTTTTTTCAGAAGGCCCTGGTCCTTCCTTTTATAGGCATAAGGAGAGGATCTAGGTGTACAATGGGGGTGTAGCAGAGTGCTACATGTCTAGCGGGGGGAGAGCAAGCGCCCTAAGTACATGCCAATGTGGCAGCCGGAGAGATCTTGGCACCCTGCTGGTGTGGTGTCGTGGCTGTCGGAGGAGCAACGGAGCCTGGCGGAGGGACAGCTGTCGGAGCGGTTGGGTCCTTGCTGACGTCCCCCTGCTTCCGTAAGGGAGCTGAGAGCCGCCGTCGTCACTGGGCTAGCGAGGCGCCATCATTGCCTATCTGGTGGAGCTAGCCAGATGGGACACCGGTCTTGTTCTCTGCGGCCCGAGTCGGCTCGGGGTAGGGTGATGATGGCGCTTCCTGTTGACGTGGCGGGCCTGTGCCCTAGGTCGGGCGACGTGGAGGCTCCTCCGAAGCCGGGGTCGAGTCTGTCTTCCATGGCCGAGGCCGAGCCCGAGCTCCTGGGTCGGGCGAGGCGGAGGTTGTTCGGCAGAGGCCAGGGCGGAGTCCGAGCCCTGGGGTCGGGCGAAGCGGAGTTCGTCGTCTTCTGGGGCTGAGCCCGAGTCCGAGCCCTGGGTCGGGCGGAGCGGAGTTCGTCGTCTTCTGGGGCTGAGCCCGAGTCCGAGCCCTGGGTCGGGCGGAGCGGAGTTCGCCATCTTCCGGGGCCTTAGCCCGAGTCCGAGCCCTGGGTCGGGCGGAGCGGAGTTCGCCGTCTTCTGGGGCCTTAGCCTGAGTCCGAGCCCTGGGTCGGGCGGAGCGGAGTTCGTCGTCTTCCGGGGCCTAGCCCGAGTCTGAGCCCTGGGTCGGGCGGAGCAGAGTTCGCCGTCTTCCGGGGCCTTAGCCCGAGTCCGAGCCCTAGGTCGGGCGGAGCGGAGTTCGCCGTCTTCCGGGGCTTAGCCCGAGTCCGAGCCCTGGGTCGGGCGGAGCGGAGTTTCCTATGGCGCCTTTGGCAAGGCCTGACTGCCTGTCAGTCTCACTCTGTCAAGTGGCACTGAAGTCGGAGTGGCGCAGGCGGCGCTGTCCTCCTGTCAGACCGGTCAGTGGAGCGGCGAAGTGACGACGGTCACTTCGGCTCTGCCGGGGGGCGCGCGTCAGGATAAAGGTGTCAGGCTACCTTTGCGTTAAATGCTCCTGCGACTCGGTCGATCGGCGCGGCGATTTAGTCAGGGCTGCTTCTTAGCGAAGGCAAGGCCTCGGGCGAGCCGGAGATGTGTCCGCCGTAAAAAGGGGGGCCTCGGGCGAGACGGAAACCCCTCGGGGTCGGCTGCCCTTGCCCGAGGCTAGGCTCGGGCGAGGCGTGATTGAGTCGCTCGTATGGACTGATCCCTGACTTAATCGCACCCATCAGGCCTCTGCAGCTTTATGCTGATGGGGGTTACCAGCTGAGAATTAGGCGTCTTGAGGGTACCCCTAATTATGGTCCCCGACAACGTGCGGCAACGAAATTGCGCGAAATCAACCCAAACATGAGTTTTGGACCTAAATTAGTGGATTGGGCATGTTCGTTGCGAAAAACGAAGAAATGGTTCTGGTGGCAAAAACTCGTGCTTTGTATGCACCCCGATACCCGTTTTCGGAATGGGTGACGTGCGGCAACGGAATTGCACGAAAACAACCCAAACATGAGTTTTGGACCTAAAGTAGTGGAGTGGGCATGTTCGTTGCGAAAAACGAAGAAATGGTTCTGGTGGCAAAACTCATGCTTTGTATGCACCCAATACCCGTTTTCGGAATGGGTGACGTGTGGCAACGAAATTGCACAAAAGCACACCAAACATGAGTTTTGGACCTAAAGTTGTGGATTGGGCATGTTCGTTGTGAAAAACGAAGAAATGGTTCCGGTGGCAAAAACTTGTGCTTTGTATGCACCCAATACCCGTTTTCGGAAGGGGTGACGTGCGGCAACGAAATTGCGCGAAATCAACCCAAACATGAGTTTTGGACCTAAAGTAGTGGAGTGGGCATGTTCGTTGCGAAAAACGAAGAAATGGTTCTGGTGGCAAAAACTCGTGCTTTGTACGCACCCGATACCCGTTTTCGGAATGGGTGACGTGCGGCAACGAAATTGCGCGAAATCAACCCAAACATGAGTTTTGGACCTAAAGTAGTGGAGTGGGCATGTTCGTTGCGAAAAACGAAGAAATGGTTCTGGTGGCAAAAACTCGTGCTTTGTATGCACCCGATACCCGTTTTCGGAATGGGTGACGTGCGGCAACGAAATTGCGCGAAATCAACCCAAACATGAGTTTTGGACCTAAAGTAGTGGAGTGGGCATGTTCGTTGCGAAAAACGAAGAAATGGTTCTGGTGGCAAAAACTCGTGCTTTGTATGCACCCGATACCCGTTTTCGGAATGGGTGACGTGCGGCAACGAAATTGCGCGAAATCAACCCAAACATGAGTTTTGGACCTAAAGTAGTGGAGTGGGCATGTTCGTTGCGAAAAACGAAGAAATGGTTACGGTGGCAAAAACTCGTGCTTTGTATGCACCCAATACCCGTTTTCGGAATGGGTGACGTGCGGCAACGAAATTGCACAAAAGCACCCCAAACATGAGTTTTGTACCTAAAGTTGTGGATTGGGCATGTTCGTTGTGAAAAAACGAAGAAATGGTTCCGGTGGCAAAAACTCGTGCTTTGTATGCACCCGATACCCGTTTTCGGAATGGGTGACGTGCGGCAACGAAATTGCGCGAAATCAACCCAAACATGAGTTTTGGACCTAAAGTAGTGGAGTGGGCATGTTCGTTGCGAAAAACGAAGAAATGGTGCCGGTGGCAAAAACTCGTGCTTTATATGCACCTGATACCCGTTTTCGGAATGGGTGACGTGCGGCAACGAAATTGCGCGAAATCAACCCAAACATGAGTTTTGGACCTAAATTAGTGGATTGGGCATGTTCGTTGCGAAAAACGAAGAAATGGTTCCGGTGGCAAAAACTCGTGCTTTGTATGCACCCCGATACCCGTTTTCGGAATGGGTGACGTGCGGCAACGAAATTGCACAAAAGCACCCCAAACATGAGTTTTGGACCTAAAGTTGTGGATTGGGCATGTTCGTTATGAAAAACAAAGAAATGGTTCCGGTGGCAAAAACTCGTGCTTTGTATGCACCCGATACCCGTTTTCGGAATGGGTGACGTGCGGCAACGAAATTGCGCGAAATCAACCCAAACATGAGTTTTGGACCTAAAGTAGTGGAGTGGGCATGTTCGTTGCGAAAAACGAAGAAATGGTTCCGGTGGCAAAAACTCGTGCTTTGTATGCACCCGATACCCGTTTTCGGAATGGGTTACGTGCGACAACGAAATTGCGCGAAATCAACCCAAACATGAGTTTTGGACCTAAAGTAGTGGAGTGGGCATGTTCGTTGCGAAAAACGAAGAAATGGTTTCGGTGGCAAAAACTCGTGCTTTGTATGTAGCCGATACCCGTTTTCGGAATGGGTGACGTGCGACAACGAAATTGCGCGAAATCAACCCAAACATGAGTTTTGGACCTAAAGTTTGGGCATGTTCGTTGCGAAAAACGAAGAAACGGTTTCGGTGGCAAAAACTCGTGCTTTGTATGCACCCAATACCCGTTTTCGGAATGGGTGACGTGCGGCAACGAAATTGCGCGAAATCAACCCAAACATGAGTTTTGGACCTAAAGTAGTGGAGTGGGCATGTTCGTTGCGAAAAACGAAGAAATGGTTCCGGTGGCAAAAACTCGTGCTTTGTATGCACCCGATACCCGTTTTCGGAATGGGTGACGTGCGGCAACGAAATTGCGCGAAATCAACCCAAACATGAGTTTTGGACCTAAAGTAGTGGAGTGGGCATGTTCGTTGCGAAAAACGAAGAAATGGTTCCGGTGGCAAAAACTCGTGCTTTGTATGCACCCGATACCCGTTTTCGGAATGGGTGACGTGCGGCAACGAAATTGCGCGAAATCAACCCAAACATGAGTTTTGGACCTAAAGTAGTGGAGTGGGCATGTTCGTTGCGAAAAACGAAGAAATGGTTCCGGTGGCAAAAACTCGTGCTTTGTATGCACCCAATACCCGTTTTCGGAATGGGTGACGTGCGGCAACGAAATTGCACAAAAGCACCCCAAACATGAGTTTTATACCTAAAGTTGTGGATTGGGCATGTTCGTTGTGAAAAAACGAAGAAATGGTTCCGGTGCCAAAAACTCTTGCTTTGTATGCACCCGATACCCGTTTTCGGAATGGGTGACGTGCGGCAATGAAATTGCGTGAAATCAACCCAAACATGAGTTTTGGACCTAAATTATTGGATTGGGCATGTTCGTTGCGAAAAACGAAGAAATGGTTCCGGTGGCAAAAACTCGTGCTTTATATGCACCTGATACCCGTTTTCGGAATGGGTGACGTGCGGCAACGAAATTGCGCGAAATCAACCCAAACATGAGTTTTGGACCTAAATTAGTGGATTGGGCATGTTCGTTGTGAAAAACGAATAAATGGTTCCGGTGGCAAAAACTCGTGCTTTGTATGCACCCCGATACCCGTTTTCGGAATGGGTGACGTGCGGCAACGAAATTGCACAAAAGCACCCCAAACATGAGTTTTGGACCTAAAGTTGTGGATTGGGCATGTTCGTTGTGAAAAACGAAGAAATGGTTACGGTGGCAAAAACTCGTGCTTTGTATGCACCCGATACCCGTTTTCGGAATGGGTGACGTGCGGCAACGAAATTGCGCGAAATCAACCCAAACATGAGTTTTGGACCTAAAGTAGTGGAGTGGGCATGTTCGTTGCGAAAAACGAAGAAATGGTTCCGGTGGCAAAAACTCGTGCTTTGTATGCACCCGATACCCG
Organism: Zea mays; assembly: GCF_902167145.1. Lineage (NCBI taxonomy): Eukaryota > Viridiplantae > Streptophyta > Magnoliopsida > Poales > Poaceae > Zea > Zea mays. The sequence goes on along the minus strand of NW_023366827.1, from coordinate 607,236 downwards.
TTTTCGGAATGGGTGACGTGCGACAACGAAATTGCGCGAAATCAACCCAAACATGAGTTTTGGACCTAAAGTAGTGGAGTGGGCATGTTCGTTGCGAAAAACGAAGAAATGGTTCCGGTGGCAAAAACTCGTGCTTTGTATGCAGCCGATACCCGTTTTCGGAATGGGTGACGTGCGGCAACGAAATTGCGCGAAATCAACCCAAACATGAGTTTTGGACCTAAAGTAGTGGAGTGGGCATGTTCGTTGCGAAAAACGAAGAAATGGTTCCGGTGGCAAAAACTCGTGTTTTATATGCACCTGATACCCGTTTTCGGAATGGGTGACGTGCGGCAACGAAATTGCGCGAAATCAACCCAAACATGAGTTTTGGACCTAAATTAGTGGATTGGGCATGTTCGTTGCGAAAAACGAAGAAATGGTTCCGGTGGCAAAAACTCGTGCTTTGTATGCAGCCGATACCCGTTTTCGGAATGGGTGACGTGCGGCAACGAAATTGCGCGAAATCAACCCAAACATGAGTTTTGGACCTAAATTAGTGGATTGGGCATGTTCGTTGCGAAAAACGAAGAAATGGTTCCGGTGGCAAAAACTCGTGCTTTGTATGCACCCCGATACCCGTTTTCGGAATGGGTGACGTGCGGCAACGGAATTGCGCGAAAACAACCCAAACATGAGTTTTGGACCTAAAGTAGTGGAGTGGGCATGTTCGTTGGGAAAAACGAAGAAATGGTTCTCGTGGCAAAACTCATGCTTTGTATGCACCCAATACCCGTTTTCGGAATGGGTGACGTGCGGCAACGAAATTGCACAAAAGCACCCCAAACATGAGTTTTGGACCTAAAGTTGTGGATTGGGCATGTTCGTTGTGAAAAACGAAGAAATGGTTCCGGTGGCAAAAACTCGTGCTTTGTATGCACCCAATACCCGTTTTCGGAAGGGGTGACATGCGGCAACGAAATTGCGCGAAATCAACCCAAACATGAGTTTTGGACCTAAAGTAGTGGAGTGGGCATGTTCGTTGCGAAAAACGAAGAAATGGTTCCGGTGGCAAAAACTCGTGCTTTGTATGCACCCGATACCCGTTTTCGGAATGGGTGACGTGCGGCAACGAAATTGCGCGAAATCAACCCAAACATGAGTTTTGGACCTAAAGTAGTGGAGTGGGCATGTTCGTTGCGAAAAACGAAGAAATGGTTCTGGTGGCAAAAACTCGTGCTTTGTATGCACCCGATACCCGTTTTCGGAATGGGTGACGTGCGACAACGAAATTGCGCGAAATCAACCCAAACATGAGTTTTGGACCTAAAGTAGTGGAGTGGGCATGTTCGTTGCGAAAAACGAAGAAATGGTTCCGGTGGCAAAAACTCGTGCTTTGTATGCACCCGATACCCGTTTTCGGAATGGGTGACGTGCGGCAACGAAATTGCGCGAAATCAACCCAAACATGAGTTTTGGACCTAAAGTAGTGGAGTGGGCATGTTCGTTGCGAAAAACGAAGAAATGGTTCCGGTGGCAAAAACTCGTGCTTTGTATGCACCCGATACCCGTTTTCGGTATGGGTGACGTGCGGCAACGAAATTGCGCGAAATCAACCCAAACATGAGTTTTGGACCTAAAGTAGTGGAGTGGGCATGTTCGTTGCGAAAAACGAAGAAATGGTTCCGGTGGCAAAAACTCGTGCTTTGTATGCACCCGATACCCGTTTTCGGAATGGGTGACGTGCGGCAACGAAATTGCGCGAAATCAACCCAAACATGAGTTTTGGACCTAAAGTAGTGGAGTGGGCATGTTCGTTGCGAAAAACGAAGAAATGGTTCCGGTGGCAAAAACTCGTGCTTTGTATGCACCCAATACCCGTTTTCGGAATGGGTGACGTGCGGCAACGAAATTGCACAAAAGCACCCCAAACATGAGTTTTGTACCTAAAGTTGTGGATTGGGCATGTTCGTTGTGAAAAAACGAAGAAATGGTTCCGGTGGCAAAAACTCGTGCTTTGTATGCACCCGATACCCGTTTTCGGAATGGGTGACGTGCGGCAACGAAATTGCGTGAAATCAACCCAAACATGAGTTTTGGACCTAAAGTAGTGGAGTGGGCATGTTCGTTGCGAAAAACGAAGAAATGGTTCCGGTGGCAAAAACTCGTGCTTTATATGCACTTGATACCCGTTTTCGGAATGGGTGACGTGCGGCAACGAAATTGCGCGAAATCAACCCAAACATGAGTTTTGGACCTAAATTAGTGGATTGGGCATGTTCGTTGCGAAAAACGAAGAAATGGTTCCGGTGGCAAAAACTCGTGCTTTGTATGCACCCCGATACCCGTTTTCGGAATGGGTGACGTGCGGCAACGAAATTGCACAAAAGCACCCCAAACATGAGTTTTGGACCTAAAGTTGTGGATTGGGCATGTTCGTTGTGAAAAACAAAGAAATGGTTCCGGTGGCAAAAACTCGTGCTTTGTATGCACCCGATACCCGTTTTCGGAATGGGTGACGTGCGGCAACGAAATTGCGCGAAATCAACCCAAACATGAGTTTTGGACCTAAAGTAGTGGAGTGGGCATGTTCGTTGCGAAAAACGAAGAAATGGTTCCGGTGGCAAAAACTCGTGCTTTGTATGCACCCGATACCCGTTTTCGGAATGGGTTACGTGCGACAACGAAATTGCGCGAAATCAACCCAAACATGAGTTTTGGACCTAAAGTAGTGGAGTGGGCATGTTCGTTGCGAAAAACGAAGAAATGGTTTCGGTGGCAAAAACTCGTGCTTTGTATGCAGCCGATACCCGTTTTCGGAATGGGTGACGTGTGACAACGAAATTGCGCGAAATCAACCCAAACATGAGTTTTGGACCTAAATTTTGGGCATGTTCGTTGCGAAAAATGAAGAAATGGTTTCGGTGGCAAAAACTCGTGCTTTGTATGCACCCGATACCCGTTTTCGGAATGGGTGACGTGCGGCAACGAAATTGCGCGAAATCAACCCAAACATGAGTTTTGGACCTAAAGTAGTGGAGTGGGCATGTTCGTTGCGAAAAACGAAGAAATGGTTCCGGTGGCAAAAACTCGTGCTTTGTATGCACCCGATACCCGTTTTCGGAATGGGTGACGTGCGGCAACGAAATTGCGCGAAATCAACCCAAACATGAGTTTTGGACCTAAAGTAGTGGAGTGGGCATGTTCGTTGCGAAAAACGAAGAAATGGTTCCGGTGGCAAAAACTCGTGCTTTGTATGCACCCGATACCCGTTTTCGGAATGGGTGACGTGCGGCAACGAAATTGCATGAAATCAACCCAAACATGAGTTTTGGACCTAAAGTAGTGGAGTGGGCATGTTCGTTGCGAAAAACGAAGAACTGGTTCCGGTGGCAAAAACTCGTGCTTTGTATGCACCCAATACCCGTTTTCGGAATGGGTGACGTGCGGCAACGAAATTGCACAAAAGCACCCCAAACATGAGTTTTATACCTAAAGTTGTGGATTGGGCATGTTCGTTGTGAAAAAACGAAGAAATGGTTCCGGTGGCAAAAACTCTTGCTTTGTATGCACCCGATACCCGTTTTCGGAATGGGTGACGTGCGGCAACGAAATTGCGTGAAATCAACCCAAACATGAGTTTTGGACCTAAAGTAGTGGAGTGGGCATGTTCGTTGCGAAAAACGAAGAAATGGTTCCGGTGGCAAAAACTCGTGCTTTATATGCACCTGATACCCGTTTTCGGAATGGGTGACGTGCGGCAACGAAATTGCGCGAAATCAACCCAAACATGAGTTTTGGACCTAAATTAGTGGATTGGGCATGTTCGTTGTGAAAAACGAATAAATGGTTCCGGTGGCAAAAACTCGTGCTTTGTATGCACCCCGATACCCGTTTTCGGAATGGGTGACGTGCGGCAACGAAATTGCACAAAAGCACCCCAAACATGAGTTTTGGACCTAAAGTTGTGGATTGGGCATGTTCGTTGTGAAAAACGAAGAAATGGTTACGGTGGCAAAAACTCGTGCTTTGTATGCACCCGATACCCGTTTTCGGAATGGGTGACGTGCGGCAACGAAATTGCGCGAAATCAACCCAAACATGAGTTTTGGACCTAAAGTAGTGGAGTGGGCATGTTCGTTGCGAAAAACGAAGAAATGGTTCCGGTGGCAAAAACTCGTGCTTTGTATGCACCCGATACCCGTTTTCGGAATGGGTGACGTGCGACAACGAAATTGCGCGAAATCAACCCAAACATGAGTTTTGGACCTAAAGTAGTGGAGTGGGCATGTTCGTTGCGAAAAACGAAGAAATGGTTCCGGTGGCAAAAACTCGTGCTTTGTATGCAGCCGATACCCGTTTTCGGAATGGGTGACGTGCGGCAACGAAATTGCGCGAAATCAACCCAAACATGAGTTTTGGACCTAAAGTAGTGGAGTGGGCATGTTCGTTGCGAAAAACGAAGAAATGGTTCCGGTGGCAAAAACTCGTGTTTTATATGCACCTGATACCCGTTTTCGGAATGGGTGACGCGCGGCAACGAAATTGCGCGAAATCAACCCAAACATGAGTTTTGGACCTAAATTAGTGGATTGGGCATGTTCGTTGCGAAAAAACGAAGAAATGGTTCCGGTGGCAAAAACTCGTGCTTTGTATGCAGCCGATACCCGTTTTCGGAATGGGTCACGTGCGACAACGAAATTGCGCGAAATCAACCCAAACATGAGTTTTGGACCTAAATTAGTGGATTGGGCATGTTCGTTGCGAAAAACGAAGAAATGGTTCCGGTGGCAAAAACTCGTGCTTTGTATGCACCCCGATACCCGTTTTCGGAATGAGTGACGTGCGGCAACGGAATTGCGCGAAAACAACCCAAACATGAGTTTTGGACCTAAAGTAGTGGAGTGGGCATGTTCGTTGGGAAAAACGAAGAAATGGTTCTGGTGGCAAAACTCATGCTTTGTATGCACCCAATACCCGTTTTCGGAATGGGTGACGTGCGGCAACGAAATTGCACAAAAGCACCCTAAACATGAGTTTTGGACCTAAAGTTGTGGATTGGGCATGTTCGTTGTGAAAAACGAAGAAATGGTTCCGGTGGCAAAAACTCGTGCTTTGTATGCACCCAATACCCGTTTTCGGAAGGGGTGACATGCGGCAACGAAATTGCGCGAAATCAACCCAAACATGAGTTTTGGACCTAAAGTAGTGGAGTGGGCATGTTCGTTGCGAAAAACGAAGAAATGGTTCCGGTGGCAAAAACTCGTGCTTTGTATGCACCCGATACCCGTTTTCGGAATGGGTGACGTGCGGCAACGAAATTGCGCGAAATCAACCCAAACATGAGTTTTGGACCTAAAGTAGTGGAGTGGGCATGTTCGTTGCGAAAAACGAAGAAATGGTTCTGGTGGCAAAAACTCGTGCTTTGTATGCACCCGATACCCGTTTTCGGAATGGGTGACGTGCGACAACGAAATTGCGCGAAATCAACCCAAACATGAGTTTTGGACCTAAAGTAGTGGAGTGGGCATGTTCGTTGCGAAAAACGAAGAAATGGTTCCGGTGGCAAAAACTCGTGCTTTGTATGCACCCGATACCCGTTTTCGGAATGGGTGATGTGCGGCAACGAAATTGCGCGAAATCAACCCAAACATGAGTTTTGGACCTAAAGTAGTGGAGTGGGCATGTTCGTTGCGAAAAACGAAGAAATGGTTCCGGTGGCAAAAACTCGTGCTTTGTATGCACCCGATACCCGTTTTCGGTATGGGTGACGTGCGGCAACGAAATTGCGCGAAATCAACCCAAACATGAGTTTTGGACCTAAAGTAGTGGAGTGGGCATGTTCGTTGCGAAAAACGAAGAAATGGTTCCGGTGGCAAAAACTCGTGCTTTGTATGCACCCGATACCCGTTTTCGGAATGGGTGACGTGCGGCAACGAAATTGCGCGAAATCAACCCAAACATGAGTTTTGGACCTAAAGTAGTGGAGTGGGCATGTTCGTTGCGAAAAACGAAGAAATGGTTCCGGTGGCAAAAACTCGTGCTTTGTATGCACCCATACCCGTTTTCGGAATGGGTGACGTGCGGCAACGAAATTGCACAAAAGCACCCCAAACATGAGTTTTGTACCTAAAGTTGTGGATTGGGCATGTTCGTTGTGAAAAAACGAAGAAATGGTTCCGGTGGCAAAAACTCGTGCTTTGTATGAAGCCGATACCCGTTTTCGGAATGGGTGACGTGCGGCAACGAAATTGCGCGAAATCAACCCAAACATGAGTTTTGGACCTAAAGTAGTGGAGTGGGCATGTTCGTTGCGAAAAACGAAGAAATGGTTCCGGTGGCAAAAATGATGAGGACATCAACACCAACACGAGCACATCTACACCAGCAGCACCTTCTCCAGCCCAGGCACCATCTTCCCCAGTCCAGGCGCCACCCCTTCCACCTGGGCCAGTGACTCGGGCCCGTGCAAGAGAATTGAACTACATCATGTTGTTAAAGAACGAAGGCCCGGAAGAATAGACGACCAGCCCAATTGCGGCCCATAATGGACGACCTAGGGTTGGCCGCCCCTAGGGGCTGCGCCCCCTCTCTATTTATACAGGAGCTGCGCCTCCTTTATTTTCCGAGTTTTGTTTTACATTAGCTTTAGCTACTCTCGAACACGCGCAAATCTGCGCTGTCTTCGTGTATTCAGAACTCCACCCTCGAGTAATAGATTAGATTACTCACATCTTTTTCTTGTTCGTTCTTCGATTGCGCACAGGAAACGATCTTCGTGATCAGGCCGATCTCGCATCAGCAAGGTCGGTAACCACAGGGAGTTGGTTCAGCGATTGCATTGGCGCCTCGGGCTTGCTCGTCGTAGTCAGATCGCAAGGGTCAACTTCCGCCAAATCGGAATTATCTCTACTCGCCGAAAGATCGGGCACCTCAGCTACATCAATTGGTATCAGATTTCCAGGTTGATCGGTGAGTTTATCGAGTGTTTTTTTTCCTACAGTCCACAAAACCACATAAAAATTCAGGTTAGACCTTATCCCAGCACCCTTTTGAGCCTCGCACTTTCTTTCAATAATCTGCATTGTTGAATTTGTGTGCTTTCGCGTCATTTGTTGCTGGTTGCATTGTGTTCTTCCACCATTCAAATCCTAGCGCCGCCACCATCTCCCCTTTGATCACGCCACAAACCGAGTCAACATTGTTTCCTTGTTTTTCTCCTTCGGTTACGTCAAAAAAAAAACAGAAAAAACAAACCGAGTCAACGGCCGTTTCCTTGTTTTTCTCCTTCGGTTACGAAAAAAAAACAGAAAAAAAAACCGAGTCAACATCGTTTCCTTGTTTTTCTCCTTCGGTTACGTCAAAAAAAAACAGAAACAAAAAAACAACGAAGGAGAAAGGATACGGTAGTTTCATCCCGGTCGTTTGAAAACATAACTTGAGGTACCTTCCTTAAACCGGGCATAACTTTTCGCTCGGGTGTCCGAAAAATCTGAAATTTTTACAGGAGCTAGTTGACACCATTCTGAGGCCGGCCAAACTGACCTTTGGTCTGTTTGGGTTCGACAAAATTGTGAAAAAAATTCAGGAAAATAAAGAAAAAAATCCGTCAAAGTTCTCGCACGCTTTTCAGAGAACTTTCTGATTTTCTGTAGACCACATTTGAACTCTGTTTTAGGTGAAACTTCGTGTAGCTCCTATTTTGTTGCTTCTTGTGCTGAGAAAAATATCAAAAAAATCATACAAAAAAGAAAAACAAAATCACTTGTGATTCCTACTAGTGGCCTCGCTAGTACAATATTTACGGTACTGCCATTCTGCTAGTTCCATCCGTCCTTTGCACTTGTGGCCAGCAATATAGTTTCGTGTTTTGCACTATAATTCAACTTTGCATTATTGTTTGGTCGTGCTAATCCTTGACTTGAGTGCAGCCTACCCAGAACTCCACATATTTCTACGACGAGTAGGTTTCTGTTTCTCCAAGCAATCGCTCATCCAATCTTTCACCGGTTCCACCTGTTGGTTGCAGTTCACCACTGTGGCTTGGTAAGAACGGATAAGAATTTGATAACAGCACTAGTGTGAGCGCCTTGTGAGCAGTACACCCCTGTTTTTGTCGTTTTTTTTTGGTGTTTTGGTGTTTGCGCTAACTATGGCAGGAGCACATGACACGGTGGATGCCCAGTTGCTGGAAGTAAAGGGACAAGTTGATGGACTTGCTGATGACATTAGGACGATGCATGAACGGCTTGATTCAACGGTCACTTCGACGACCGAGCGTTTCAACCAGCTTGACCTTGCTCAAACGGCGACTCGCACCACACTCGACACCATCCTGGCACGCCTTGATGCGTTGACCACAAATATGGAGCAGGACTACGGCGGTGACACTGAGTGGGATGATGGAGATCGCCGTGGTCGTGCACGCCGTGTGGTTCGTCATCCCCCTAATGACTTATTTTCTAAGATTAAATTTAAAATTCCACCTTTTAATGGCAAATATGATCCTGCTGCATATCTTGATTGGGAGTTAGAGGTTGAACAAACATTTTCATGCCATGATATTGCTGCACATTCTCAGGTTAAAGCTGCTATTAGTGAATTTACTGATTTTGCTTTAATTTGGTGGCGTGAGTTTAAAATAAAACATCCCACTACCATTCCAACCACTTGGGATCAGTTGAAAGCTGCGATGCGACATCGATTTGTGCCTTCGTATTATGCTCGTGATTTGCTTAATAAAATGCAGCGTTTTCAGCAAGGTTCTCAATCTGTTGAGGACTATTTCCAGGAGTTACAAAAAGGTATGATTCGTTGTGGGATATTGGAGGACAACGACGCTGCTATGGCACGTTTTCGTGGTGGTTTAAACCGCGAAATCCAAGATATACTTGATTATAAGGAATATTATGATATGACTACTTTATTTGAATATGCTTGCAAAGCTGAACGTGAAGTGCAGGGACGCCGCTCGAAGCAATATTCTAACCCTTTTGCAGGACGAAGCTCGACATCCACCTCAGCACCAGTTCCCCCTGCGCCATCCACGTCCACCACTACTCCACGCGAGAAGACGACCAAACCAGCCAGCACTGCCCACCCACAGGTCGTACACGGGATATTCAGTGTCATCGCTGTAGAGGATTTGGCCATGTGATTCGGGACTGCCCAAACAAGCGCACTTTACTCATTCGTGACGATGGTGAGTACTCTTCCGCTAGTGATTCTGAAGAAATTGAACATGCACTACTTGCCACTGACCATGCAGCTAAGGCGGAGGTACATGTCAACCCGGGCGACGCTGATAGGTATGAAAGTCTTGTTGTGCAGCGTGTTCTCAGTACACAGGTCGCTTTGCCCGAGAAGAATCAGCGACACACTCTGTTCCATACAAAGGGTGTTGTGCAGGAGCGGTCAATTCGCATCATTATCGACAGCGGCAGTTGCAACAATTTGGCGAGTACCATGCTGGTCGAAAAGTTGTCGTTACCCACTCGTAAGCATCCAAACCCATATCACATTCAATGGCTTAATGATGGTGGTAAAATAAAAATCACGCGTTCCGTGCGAGTTCCTTTCTCCATGGGTGCTTATTCTGATTTTGTTGATTGTGATGTTATTCCCATGGAAGCATGCTCTTTGTTACTTGGTCGACCTTGGCAATATGATACTGATAGCTTGCATCATGGTCGTTCGAATCATTATTCTTTCATTTTTAAGGGTCAGAAAATAATTATACATCCAATGACACCTGAACAAATTGTTAAAGATGATCTTGCCCGAGCTGCTATAACTGCTAAACAACTTGATCCATCGCCCTCTGTTCCTTCTGAAATTAAGTTGAAGGCTCCTGTTTTACTTGCTACACGTGCTGATTTTGATGATCTACACGGTGCTCATTTGCCATGCTATGCACTTGTATGCTCTAGTGTCCTCATTTCACTTGATGCTGCACCATCTTTGGCTATTCCCCCTATGGTTGCTAACCTTTTGCAGGAGTACGCTGATGTCTTTCCCAAAGACTTACCACCGGGTCTCCCACCGCTTCGTGGCATTGAGCACCAGATCGACCTCATTCCCGGTGCACAGCTTCCAAACCGCGCACCATACCGTACAAATCTGGATGAGACGAAGGAGATTCAGCGCCAGGTACAGGCGTTGCTTGACAAAGGATACATTCGTGAGTCTCTTAGCCCTTGCTCTGTTCCTGTGTTACTTGTTCCCAAGAAGGATGGGTCATGGCATATGTGTGTAGACTGTCGTGCTATTAATAATATCACTATTCGTTATCGCTATCCTATACCACGCCTTGATGATATGCTAGATGAGCTTAGTGGTGCCATTATTTTCACTAAGATTGATTTGCGTAGTGGTTACCACCAGATTAGAATGAAACTGGGTGATGAATGGAAAACAGCCTTCAAAACGAAATTTGGTTTATATGAATGGTTGGTTATGCCGTTTGGATTGACTAATGCTCCCAACACTTTTATGCGAGTGATGAATGAAGTTCTGAGGCCCTTCATAGGATTGTTTGTGGTTGTTTATTTCGATGATATCCTTATTTACAGCAAATCTAAGAAAGAGCATTTGGAACATTTAAGTGTTGTTTTTGATGCATTGCGTGCCGCCCAGTTATTCGCTAACATGGAAAAATGCATCTTTTGCACACGACGTGTCTCGTTTCTTGGTTATGTTGTCACTCCACAGGGCATTGAGGTGGATAGCAGCAAGATTGCTGCCATTCGGGAGTGGCCTACACCGACGACGGTCACACAAATTCGGAGCTTTCTTGGACTTGCCGGTTTCTACTGCAGATTTGTTCGTGATTTTAGCTCCATTGCAGCGCCTCTACATGAGCTTACAAAGAAAGATGTGCCGTTTGCTTGGAGTGATTCACAGGAGGAAGCGTTCAGCACTTTGAAAGATAAGTTAACCCAAGCTCCCCTATTGCAATTGCCTGATTTTAATAAAGTGTTTGAGCTTGAATGCGATGCTAGCGGTATTGGGCTAGGTGCTGTTTTGTTACAAGAAGGAAAACCAGTTGCTTATTTTAGTGAAAAATTAAGCGGTGCTAGTCTGAAATATTCTACTTATGATAAGGAGCTTTACGCGTTAGTGCGCACTTTACATACATGGCAGCACTATCTTTGGCATCGTGAGTTCATAATTCATTCTGATCATGAGGCTTTAAAACATATTCGTACCCAAACAAATCTGAACCGTCGTCATGCTAAATGGGTAGAATTCATTGAGTCTTTTCCTTACATTATTAAACACAAGAACGGGAAGGACAATGTTATTGCTGATGCTTTGTCTCGTCGCTATACCATGCTGTCACAGTTAGATTTTAAAATCTTTGGTTTGCACACTGTAAAAGATCAATATGTTGACGATGCTGATTTTAAAGATGCTTTCGGCCATTGTATTAATGGGAAACCATGGGGCAAATTTCACATACAGGATGGGTTCCTGTTTCGCGCTAACAAGCTGTGTGTTCCAGCTAGCTCGGTTCGTCTTTTGTTGTTACAGGAAGCACATGGAGGCGGTCTCATGGGGCACTTTGGCGTCTACAAGACACATGAGGTGTTGGCTGCCCACTTCTTTTGGCCTCGGATGCGCGCTGATGTTGAGCGCCTTGTTGCACGCTGCACTACTTGTCAGAAAGCTAAGTCACGGTTGAACAACCATGGTTTGTATATGCCTTTGCCTGTTCCTACTTCCCCTTGGATTGATATTTCGATGGATTTTGTTTTGGGATTGCCTAGAACTAAGAAGGGGAGGGATAGCATTTTTGTGGTTGTTGATCGATTCTCCAAAATGGCTCATTTCATACCTTGTCATAAGACTGATGATGCTAGCAATGTTGCTGAATTGTTTTTTAGAGAGATTATTCGTTTGCATGGTATTCCCAATACAATAGTCTCGGATCGTGATGCCAAGTTTCTGAGTCATTTTTGGAGATCTCTGTGGAATAAATTAGGAACTAAATTGCTGTTTAGCACCACTTGTCACCCCTCAGACTGATGGTCAAACTGAGGTAGTTAATCGAACTTTGTCTACCATGCTTAGGGCTGTTTTAGACAAAAATTTGAAACGTTGGGAGGATTGCTTACCTCATGTTGAGTTTGCTTATAATCATGCAACACATTCATCTACAAAGATGTGCCCTTTTCAAATTGTTTATGGTTACATTCCTAGGGCGCCTATTGCTTTGTTTTCGCTTGATGCTACGGACGCCCCACACATAGATGCTCTTGCACATGTTGAACAAATGATTAATCTCCATGAACAAACTCAACAAAACATTGCTGCTGCTAATGCTAAATATCAGATTACTGGTAGTAAAGGCCGGAAACTAGTTACTTTTGAACCTGGTGATATGGTTTGGTTGCATTTGAGAAAGGATCGTTTTCCTACTTTGCGCCGTTCTAAATTGATGCCTCGTGCTGCTGGTCCTTTTAAGGTACTAACCAAGATTAATGATAATGCTTATATCCTTGACCTGCCTGCGGAGTTTGGTGTTTCCACTAGTTTTAATGTTGCAGATTTGAAACCGTATGCGGGAGAAGATGAGGAGTTGCCGTCGAGGACGACTTCAGTTCAAGAAGGGGAGGATGATGAGGACATCAACACCAACACGAGCACATCTACACCAGCAGCACCTTCTCCAGCCCAGGCACCATCTTCCCCAGTCCAGGCGCCACCCCTTCCACCTGGGCCAGTGACTCGGGCCCGTGCAAGAGAATTGAACTACATCATGTTGTTAAAGAACGAAGGCCCGGAAGAATAGACGACCAGCCCAATTGCGGCCCATAATGGACGACCTAGGGTTGGCCGCCCCTAGGGGCTGCGCCCCCTCTCTATTTATACAGGAGCTGCGCCTCCTTTATTTTCCGAGTTTTGTTTTACATTAGCTTTAGCTACTCTCGAACACGCGCAAATCTGCGCTGTCTTCGTGTATTCAGAACTCCACCCTCGAATAATAGATTAGATTGCGCATAGGAAACGATCTTCGTGATCAGGCCGATCTCGCATCAGCAAGGTCGGTAACCACAGGGAGTTGGTTCAGCGATTGCATTGGCGCCTCGGGCTTGCTCATCGTAGTCGGATCGCAAGGGTCAACTTCCGCCAAATCAGAATTATCTCTACTCGCCGAAAGATCGGGCACCTCAGCTATATCAAAAAACTCGTGCTTTATATGCACCTGATACCCGTTTTCGGAATGGGTGACGTGCGGCAACGAAATTGCGCGAAATCAACCCAAACATGAGTTTTGGACCTAAATTAGTGGATTGGGCATGTTCGTTGCGAAAAACGAAGAAATGGTTCTGGTGGCAAAAACTCGTGCTTTGTATGCACCCTGATACCCGTTTTCGGAATGGGTGACGTGCGGCAACGAAATTGCACAAAAGCACCCCAAACATGAGTTTTGGACCTAAAGTTGTGGATTGGGCATGTTCGTTGTGAAAAACGAAGAAATGGTTCCGGTGGCAAAAACTCGTGCTTTGTATGCACCCGATACCCGTTTTCGGAATGGGTGAAGTGCGGCAACGAAATTGCGTGAAATCAACCCAAACATGAGTTTTGGACCTAAAGTAGTGGAGTGGGCATGTTCGTTGCGAAAAACGAAGAAATGGTTCTGGTGGCAAAAACTCGTGCTTTGTATGCAGCCGATACCTGTTTTCGGAATGGGTGACGTGCGGCAACGAAATTGCGCGAAATCAACCCAAACATGAGTTTTGGACCTAAATTTTGGGCATGTTCGTTGCGAAAAACGAAGAAATGGTTCCGGTGGCAAAAACTCGTGCTTTGTATGCACCCGATACCCGTTTTCGGGATGGGTGACGTGCGGCAACGAAATTGTGCGAAATCAACCCAAACATGAGTTTTGGACCTAAAGTAGTGGAGTGGGCATGTTCGTTGCGAAAAACGAAGAAATGGTTCCGGTGGCAAAAACTCGTGCTTTGTATGCACCCGATACCCGTTTTCGGAATGGGTGACGTGCGGCAACAAAATTGCGCGAAATCAACCCAAACATGAGTTTTGGACCTAAAGTAGTGGAGTGGGCATGTTCGTTGCGAAAAACGAAGAAATGGTTCCGGTGGCAAAAACTCGTGCTTTGTATGCACCCGATACCCGTTTTCGGAATGGGTGACGTGCGGCAACGAAATTGCGCGAAATCAACCCAAACATGAGTTTTGGACCTAAAGTAGTGGAGTGGGCATGTTCGTTGCGAAAAACGAAGAAATGGTTCCGGTGGCAAAAACTCGTGCTTTGTATGCACCCAATACCCGTTTTCGGAATGGGTGACGTGCGGCAACGAAATTGCACAAAAGCACCCCAAACATGAGTTTTGTATCTAAAGTTGTGGATTGGGCATGTTCGTTGTGAAAAAACGAAGAAATGGTTCCGGTGGCAAAAACTCGTGCTTTGTATGCACCCGATACCCGTTTTCGGAATGGGTGACGTGCGGCAACGAAATTGCGCGAAATCAACCTAAACATGAGTTTTCGACCTAAAGTTGTGGAGTGGGCATGTTCGTTGCGAAAAACGAAGAAATGGTTCCGGTGGCAAAAACTCGTGCTTTATATGCACCTGATACCCGTTTTCGGAATGGGTGACATGCAGCAACGAAATTGCGCGAAATCAACCCAAACATGAGTTTTGGACCTAAATTAGTGGATTGGGCATGTTCGTTGCGAAAAACGAATAAATGGTTCCGGTGGCAAAAACTCGTGCTTTGTATGCACCCCGATACCCGTTTTCGGAATGGGTGACGTGCGGCAACGAAATTGCACAAAAGCACCCCAAACATGAGTTTTGGACCTAAAGTTGTGGATTGGGCATGTTCGTTGTGAAAAACGAAGAAATGGTTCCGGTGGCAAAAACTCGTGCTTTGTATGCACCCGATACCCGTTTTCGGAATGGGTGACGTGCGGCAACGAAATTGCGCGAAATCAACCCAAACATGAGTTTTGGACCTAAAGTAGTGGAGTGGGCATGTTCGTTGCGAAAAACGAAGAAATGGTTCCGGTGGCAAAAACTCGTGCTTTGTATGCACCCGATACCCGTTTTCGGAATGGGTGACGTGCGACAACGAAATTGCGCGAAATCAACCCAAACATGAGTTTTGGACCTAAAGTAGTGGAGTGGGCATGTTCGTTGCGAAAAACGAAGAAATGGTTCCGGTGGCAAAAACTCGTGCTTTGTATGCAGCCGATACCCGTTTTCGGAATGTGTGACGTGCGGCAACGAAATTGCGCGAAATCAACCCAAACATGAGTTTTGGACCTAAAGTAGTGGAGTGGGCATGTTCGTTGCGAAAAACGAAGAAATGGTTCCGGTGGCAAAAACTCGTGTTTTATATGCACCTGATACCCGTTTTCGGAATGGGTGACGTGCGGCAACGAAATTGCGCGAAATCAACCCAAACATGAGTTTTGGACCTAAATTAGTGGATTGGGCATGTTCGTTGCGAAAAACGAAGAAATGGTTCCGGTGGCAAAAACTCGTGCTTTGTATGCACCCCGATACCCGTTTTCGGAATGGGTGACGTGCGGCAACGAAATTGCACAAAAGCACCCCAAACATGAGTTTTGGACCTAAAGTTGTGGATTGGGCATGTTCGTTGTGAAAAACGAAGAAATGGTTCCGGTGGCAAAAACTCGTGCTTTGTATGCATCCGATACCCGTTTTCGGAATGGGTGACGTGCGGCAACGAAGTTGCGCGAAATCAACCCAAACATGAGTTTTGGACCTAAAGTAGTGGAGTGGGCATGTTCGTTGCGAAAAACGAAGAAATGGTTCCGGTGGCAAAAACTCGTGCTTTGTATGCACCCGATACCCGTTTTCGGAATGGGTGACGTGCGACAACGAAATTGCGCGAAATCAACCCAAACATGAGTTTTGGACCTAAAGTAGTGGAGTGGGCATGTTCGTTGCGAAAAACGAAGAAATGGTTCCGGTGGCAAAAACTCGTGCTTTGTATGCAGCCGATACCCGTTTTCGGAATGGGTGACGCGCGGCAACGAAATTGCGCGAAATCAACCCAAACATGAGTTTTGGACCTAAATTTTGGGCATGTTCGTTGCGAAAAACGAAGAAATGGTTCTGGTGGCAAAAACTCGTGCTTTGTATGAACCCCGATACCCGTTTTCGGAATGGGTGACGTGCGGCAACGGAATTGCGCGAAAACAACCCAAACATGAGTTTTGGACCAAAAGTAGTGGAGTGGGCATGTTCGTTGCGAAAAACGAAGAAATGGTTCCGGTGGCAAAAACTCGTGCTTTGTATGCACCCCGATACCCGTTTTTGGAATGAGTGACGTGCGGCATCGGAATTGCGCGAAAACAACCCAAACATGAGTTTTGGACCTAAAGTAGTGGAGTGGGCATGTTCGTTGCGAAAAACGAAGAAATGGTTCCGGTGGCAAAAACTCGTGCTTTGTATGCACCCCGATACCCGTTTTCGGAATGAGTGACGTGCGTCAACGAAATTGCGCGAAATCAACCCAAACATGAGTTTTGGACCTAAATTAGTGGATTGGGCATGTTCGTTGCGAAAAACGAAGAAATGGTTCCGGTGGCAAAAACTCGTGCTTTGTATGCACCCGATACCCGTTTTCGGAATGGGTGACGTGCGGCAACGAAATTGCGCGAAATCAACCCAAACATGAGTTTTGGACCTAAAGTAGTGGAGTGGGCATGTTCGTTGCGAAAAACGAAGAAATGGTTCCGGTGGCAAAACTCATGCTTTGTATGCACCCAATACCCGTTTTCGGAATGGGTGACGTGCGGCAACGAAATTGCACAAAAGCACCCCAAACATGAGTTTTGGACCTAAAGTTGTGGATTTTGCATGTTCGTTGTGAAAAACGAAGAAATGGTTCCGGTGGCAAAAACTCGTGCTTTGTATGCACCCGATACCCGTTTTCGGAAGGGGTGACGTGCGGCAACGAAATTGCGCGAAATCAACCCAAACATGAGTTTTGGACCTAAAGTAGTGGAGTGGGCATGTTCGTTGCGAAAAACGAAGAAATGGTTCCGGTGGCAAAAACTCGTGCTTTATATGCACCCAATACCCGTTTTCGGAATGGGTGACGTGCGGCAACGAAATTGCGCGAAATCAACCCAAACATGAGTTTTGGACCTAAATTAGTGGATTGGGCATGTTCGTTGCGAAAAACGAAGAAATGGTTCCGGTGGCAAAAACTCGTGCTTTGTATGCACCCCGATACCCGTTTTCGGAATGGGTGACGTGCGGCAACGAAATTGCACAAAAGCACCCCAAACATGAGTTTTGGACCTAAAGTTGTGGATTGGGCATGTTCGTTGTGAAAAACGAAGAAATGGTTCCGGTGGCAAAAACTCGTGCTTTGTATGCACCCGATACCCGTTTTCGGAATGGGTGACGTGCGGCAATGAAATTGCGCGAAATCAACCCAAACATGAGTTTTGGACCTAAAGTAGTGGAGTGGGCATGTTCGTTGCGAAAAACGAAGAAATGGTTCCGGTGGCAAAAACTCGTGCTTTGTATGCACCCGATACCCGTTTTCGGAATGGGTGACGTGCGACAACGAAATTGCGCGAAATCAACCCAAACATGAGTTTTGGACCTAAAGTAGTGGAGTGGGCATGTTCGTTGCGAAAAACGAAGAAATGGTTCCGGTGGCAAAAACTCGTGCTTTGTATGCACCCGATACCCGTTTTCGGAATGAGTGACGTGCGGCAACGAAATTGCGCGAAATCAACCCAAACATGAGTTTTGGACCTAAAGTAGTGGAGTGGGCATGTTCATTGCGAAAAACGAAGAAATGGTTCCGGTGGCAAAAACTCGTGTTTTGTATGCAGCCGATACCCGTTTTCGGAATGGCTGACGTGCGGCAACGAAATTGCACGAAATCAACCCAAACATGAGTTTTGGACCTAAATTTTGGGCATGTTCGTTGCGAAAAACGAAGAAATGGTTCTGGTGGCAAAAACTCGTGCTTTGTATGCACCCCGATACCCGTTTTCGGAATGGGTGACGTGCGGCAACTGAATTGCGCGAAAACAACCCAAACATGAGTTTTGGACCTAAAGTAGTGGAGTGGGCATGTTCGTTGCGAAAAACGAAGAAATGGTTCCGGTGGCAAAAACTCGTGCTTTGTATGCACCCCGATACCCGTTTTCGGAATGAGTGACGTGCGGCAACGAAATTGCGCGAAATCAACCCAAACATGAGTTTTGGACCTAAATTAGTGGATTGGGCATGTTCGTTGCGAAAAACGAAGAAATGGTTCCGGTGGCAAAAACTCGTGCTTTGTATGCACCCCGATACCCGTTTTCGGAATGGGTGACGTGCGGCAACGGAATTGCGCGAAAACAACCCAAACATGAGTTTTGGACCTAAAGTAGTGGAGTGGGCATGTTCGTTGCGAAAAACGAAGAAATGGTTCCGGTGGCAAAACTCATACTTTGTATGCACCCAATACCCGTTTTCGGAATGGGTGACGTGCGGCAACGAAATTGCACAAAAGCACCCCAAACATGAGTTTTGGACCTAAAGTTGTGGATTGGGCATGTTCGTTGTGAAAAACGAAGAAATGGTTCCGGTGGCAAAAACTCGTGCTTTGTATGCACCCGATACCCGTTTTCGGAAGGGGTGACGTGCGGCAACGAAATTGCGCGAAATCAACCCAAACATGAGTTTTGGACCTAATGTAGTGGAGTGGGCATGTTCGTTGCGAAAAACGAAGAAATGGTTCCGGTGGCAAAAACTCGTGCTTTATATGCACCTGATACCCGTTTTCGGAATGGGTGACGTGCGGCAACGAAATTGCGCGAAATCAACCCAAACATGAGTTTTGGACCTAAATTAGTGGATTGGGCATGTTCATTGCGAAAAACGAAGAAATGGTTCCGGTGGCAAAAACTCGTGCTTTGTATGCACCCCGATACCCGTTTTCGGAATGGGTGACGTGCGGCAACTGATGCGGACATCAACAACACGAGCACATCTACACCAGCAGCACCTTCTCTAGCCCAGGCGCCACCCCTTCCACCTGGGCCAGTGACTCGGGCCCGTGCAAGAGAATTGAACTACATCATGTTGTTAAAGAACGAAGGCCCGGAAGAATAGACGACCAGCCCAATTGCGGCCCATAATGGACGACCTAGGGTTGGCCGCCCCTAGGGGCTGCGCCCCCTCTCTATTTATTCAGGAGCTGCGCCTCCTTTATTTTCCGAGTTTTGTTTTACGTTAGCCTTAGCTACTCTCGAACACGCGCAAATCTGCGCTGTCTTCGTGTATTCAGAACTCCACCCTCGAGTAATAGATTAGATTGCTCGCATCTTGTTCTTGTTCGTTCTTCGATTGCGCACAGGAAACGATCTTCGTGATCAGGCCGATCTCGCATCAGCAAGGTCGGTAACCACAGGGAGTTGGTTCAGCGATTGCATTGGCGCCTCGGGCTTGCTCGTCGTAGTCGGATCGCAAGGGTCATCTTCCGCCAAATCGGAATTATCTCTACTCGCCGAAAGATCGGGCACCTCAGCTACATCAATTGGTATCAGATTTCCAGGTTGATCGGTGAGTTTATCGAGCGTTTTTTTCCTACAGTCCACAAAACCACATAAAAATTCAGGTTAGATCTTATCCCAGCACCCTTTTGAGCCTCGCACTTTCTTTCAATAATCTGCATTGTTGAATTTGTGTGCTTTCGCGTTTCCTTGTTGCTGGTTGCATTGTGTTCTTCCACCATTCAAATCCTAGCGCCGCCACCATCTCCCGTTTGATCACGCCACAAACCGAGTCAACATCGTCTCCTTATTTTTCTCCTTCGGTTACGTCAAAAAGAAAACAGAAAAAACAAACCGAGTCAACAGCCGTTTCCTTGATTTTCTCCTTCGGTTACGAAAAAAAAACAGAAAAAAAAACAAACCGAGTCAATGACCGCTTCCTTGTTTTTCTCCTTCGGTTACATAAAAAAAAACAGAAACAAAAAAAAAGAAAACGAAGGAGAAAGGATACGGTTGTTTCATCCCGGTAGTTTTTAAAACATAACTTGAGGTACCTTCCGTAAACCGGGCATAACTTTTCGCTCGGGTGTCCAAAAAATCTGAAATTTTTACAGGAGCTTGTTGACACCATTCTGAGCCCGGCCAAACTTACCTTCGGTTTGTTTGGTTTCGACAAAATTGTCAAAAAAATTCAGGAAAATAAAGAAAAAAATTCGTCAACGTTCTCGCACGCTTTTCAGAGAACTTCCTGATTTTCTATAGACCACATCTGATATCTGTTTTAGATGAAACTTCGTGTAGCTCCTATCTTGTTGCTTCTTGTGCTGAGAAAAATATCAAAAAAATCATACAAAAAAGAAAAACAAAATCACCTGTGATTTCTACTAGTGCCTTTTTGGCATCACTAGTACAATATTTACGGTACTGCCATTCTGCTAGTTCCATCCATCCTTTGCACCTGTGGCCAGCAATATAGTTTCGTGTTTTGCACTATAATTCAACTTTGCATTATTGTTTGATCGTGCTAATCCTTGACTTGAGTGCAGCCTACCCACAACTCCACATATTTCTACGACGAGCAGGTTTCTGTTTCTCCACGCAATCGCTCATCCAATCTTTCACCGGTTCCACCTGTTGATTGCAGTTCACCACTGTGGCTTGGTAAGAACGGATAAGAACTTGATAACATCACTAGTGTGAGCGCCTTGTGAGCAGTACACCCCTGTTTTTGTCGTTGGTTTTTCTCCTTTTGGTGTTTTGGTGTTTGCGCTAACTATGGCAGGAGCACACGACATGGTGGATGCCCAGTTGCAGGAAGTAAGGGGACAAGTTGATGGACTTGCTGCTGACATTAGGACGATGCATGAACGGCTTGATTCAACGATCACTTCGACGACCGAGCGTTTCAACCAACTTGACCTTGCTCAAACGGCGACTCGCACCACACTCGACACCATCCTGGCACGCCTTGATGCATTGACCACAAAGATGGAGCAGGAATACGGCGGTGACACTGAGCAGGACGATGGAGATCGCCGTGGTCGTGCACGTCGTGTGGTTCGACATCCCCCTAATGACTTATTTTCTAAGATTAAATTTAAAATTCCATCTTTTAATGGTAAATATGATCCAGCTGCATATCTTGATTGGGAATTAGAGGTAGAACAGAAATTTTCATGCCATGATATTCCTGCTAATAGCCAAGTGAAGGCTGCCGTTAGTGAATTTACTGATTTTGCTTTAATTTGGTGGCGTGAGTATAAACAAAAACTTCCCATTAACAGTGTCATTACTTGGACCCAATTAAAAACTGCCATGCGCCACAGATTTGTTCCTTCCTATTATGCTCGTGATTTGCTTAACAAAATGTAGCGTTTTCAACAAGGTTCACAATCTGTTGAGGAATATTACCAGGAGTTGCAAAAGGGTATGCTTCGTTGTGGTTTGGTTGAGTCAGATGACGCTGCTATGGCGCGTTTTCGTGGTGGTTTGAACAGGGAAATTCAGGATATACTTGATTATAAGGATTATTTTGATATAACCACATTGTTTGAATATGCTTGCAAAGTTGAACGTGAAGTGCAGGGACGACGATCAAAGACATATACTAACTCTTTTGCAGGCCGGGGTCCAACACACAGCTCAACTCCTTCCAGCCCTGCACCTTCTACGCCTAGCACTACATCGCGCACAGGGACGACCAAGCCAGTGGCGCCCCCTGCCAAAGGCGCCGCTTCTTCCACAGGACGTACACGGGATATTCAGTGCCATCGTTGCAGAGGGTTTGGGCACATGATTCGGGACTGCCCAAACAAGCGTACCTTGCTTATACGTGACAATGGTGAGTACTCTTCAGCTAGTGATTCTGAGGAAACTAGTCATGCTATGATTGCCACTAACCATGCAGAAAATGAGGAAGTCCACGTTGATCCCATTGACGCCGATAGGTATGAGAGTCTTGTTGTGCAGCGTGTTCTCAGCACACAGGTTGCCCAGGCCGAAAAAAATCAGCGACACACTCTATTCCATACCAAGGGCGTCGTGCACAAACGGTCGATTCGCATCATCATCGATAGTGGCAGCTGCAACAACTTGGCAAGTACAGCGTTGGTAGAGAAATTATCCTTGCCCACTCGCACACATCCACATCCGTATCACATTCAATGGCTTAATGATGGTGGTAAAATAAAGGTAACACGTTCGGTACGTGTCCCCTTTTCGCTGGGTTCTTATTCTGATTATGCTGATTGCGATGTTATTCCTATGGAAGCATGCTCTTTGTTATTAGGTCGACCTTGGCAATATGATACTGATAGTTTACATCATGGTCGTTCAAATCATTATTCTTTCATGTTTAAAGGCCAGAAAATAATTATACATCCAATGACCCCTGACCAAATTTTGAAAGATGATCTTACTAGGGCTGCTAAAACTGCACAACAAGTCAAATCGACATCAGCCGCACCTATTAAATCTGAAATCAAGTTGCACTCTCCTGTTTTACTTGCTACACGTGCTGATTTTGATGATCTCCATGAAGCTCATATGCCCTGTTATGCACTTGTATGCTCGCGAATGCTTGTTCCGCTTGATGATGCACCGTCTTTGGATATACCCCCTGCTGTTGTTAACCTTTTGCAGGAGTATGCTGATGTTTATCCTACGGACTTACCACCGGGTCTTCCTCCCCTCCGTGGCATTGAGCATCAGATCGATCTCATCCCCGGCGCTTCTCTTCCGAACCGCGCCCCGTACCGTACAAATCCAGATGAGACGAAGGAGATCCAGCGCCAGGTGCAGACGCTGCTTGATAAGGGTTACATTCGTGAGTCTCTTAGCCCTTGCTCGGTTCCTGTTTTACTCGTTCCAAAGAAAGATGGGTCATGGCGTATGTGCGTAGATTGTCGTGCTATTAATAACATCACAGTTCGTTATCGATATCCTATTTCACGCCTTGATGATATGCTAGATGAGCTTAGTGGTGCCGTTATTTTCTCTAAGGTTGATTTGCGTAGCGGTTACCATCAGATTAGAATGAAACTCGGTGATGAATGGAAAACGGCTTTTAAAACGAAATTTGGTTTATATGAATGGTTGGTTATGCCATTTGGATTGACTAATGCTCCCAGCACCTTTATGCGTTTAATGAATGAAGTTCTACGGGCCTTCATAGGTTTGTTTGTTGTTGTTTATTTCGATGATATCCTTATTTACAGCAAGTCTATAGAGGAGCATTTAGAACATTTGCCTGCTGTTTTTGACGCTTTGCGTGCTGCTCGCTTGTTTGGTAACATGGAAAAGTGCACATTTTGCACGCAACGTGTCTCGTTTCTTGGTTATGTGGTTACTCCGCAGGGCATTGAGGTGGATAGCAGCAAGATTGCTGCCATTCGGGAGTGGCCTACACCGACGACGGTCACACAAATTCGGAGCTTTCTTGGACTTGCCGGTTTCTACCGCAGATTTGTTCGTGATTTTAGCTCCATTGCAGCGCCTCTACATGAGCTTACAAAGAAAGATGTGCCGTTTGCTTGGAGTGACTCGCAGGAGGTAGCGTTCAGCACTTTGAAAGATAAGTTAACCCAAGCTCCCCTCTTGCAATTGCCTGATTTTAATAAAGTTTTTGAGCTTGAATGCGATGCTAGCGGTATTGGGCTAGGTGCTGTTTTGTTACAAGAAGGAAAACCAGTTGCTTATTTTAGTGAAAAATTAAGCGGTGCTAGTCTGAAATATTCTACTTATGATAAGGAGCTTTACGCTTTAGTGCGCACTTTGCATACATGGCAGCACTATCTTTGGCATCGTGAGTTCATAATTCATTCTGATCATGAGGCTTTAAAACATATTCGTACCCAAACAAATCTGAACCGTCGTCATGCTAAATGGGTCGAATTCATTGAGTCCTTTCCTTACATTATTAAACACAAGAACGGGAAGGACAATGTTATTGCTGATGCTTTGTCTCGTCGCTATACCATGCTGTCACAATTAGATTTTAAAATCTTTGGTTTGGACACTCTGAAGGATCAATATGTTGACGATGCTGATTTTAAAGATGCTTTCGGCCATTGTATTAATGGGATACCATGGGGCAAATTTCACATACAGGATGGGTTCCTGTTTCGCGCTAACAAGCTGTGTGTTCCAGCTAGTTCGGTTCGTCTTTTGTTGTTACAGGAGGCACATGGAGGCGGTCTCATGGGGCATTTTGGCGTCTACAAAACGCATGAGGTGTTGGTTGCCCACTTCTTTTGGCCTCGGATGCGCGCTGATGTTGAGCGCCTTGTTGCACGCTGCACTACTTGTCAGAAAGCTAAGTCACGGTTGAACAACCATGGTTTGTATATGCCTTTGCCTGTCCCTTCTTCTCCTTGGCTTGATATCTCTATGGACTTTGTTTTGGGCTTGCCTAGAACTAAGAAGGGGAGGGATAGTATTTTTGTGGTTGTTGATAGATTCTCTAAAATGGCTCACTTTATACCTTGTCATAAAACTGATGATGCTAGCATTGTTGCTGAATTGTTCTTTAGAGAAATTATTCGTTTACATGGTATTCCAAAAACAATAGTCTCTGATCGCGATGCTAAGTTTCTAAGCCATTTTTGGAGATCTCTTTGGAATAAATTGGGAACTAAATTGTTGTTTAGCACTACTTGTCACCCTCAGACTGATGGACAAACTGAGGTAGTAAATAGAACTTTATCTACCATGCTTAGGGCTGTTTTAGACAAGAATTTGAGACGTTGGGAGGATTGCTTGCCTCATGTTGAATTTGCTTACAATCATGCCACGCATTCTTCTACAAAGATGTGCCCTTTCCAGATTGTTTATGGTTACATTCCTAGGGCACCTATTGATTTGATTTCACTTAATGCTGCGAACGCCCCACATGTAGATGCTTCTGCACATGTTGAACAAATGATTACCATACATGAACAAACGAAACAGAACATTGCTGCTACTAATGCAAAAAATCAGGTTGCTGGTAGTAAAGGAAGAAAACATGTTACTTTTGAACCTGGTGATATGGTTTGGTTGCATTTGAGAAAGGATCGTTTTCCTACTTTGCGCCGTTCTAAATTGATGCCTCGTGCTGCTGGTCCTTTTAAGGTACTAACCAAGATTAATGATAATGCTTATATCCTTGACCTGCCTGCGGAGTTTGGTGTTTCCACTAGTTTTAATGTTGCAGATTTGAAACCGTATGCGGGAGAAGATGAGGAGTTGCCGTCGAGGACGACTTCAGTTCAAGAAGGGGAGGATGATGCGGACATCAACAACACGAGCACATCTACACCAGCAGCACCTTCTCTAGCCCAGGCGCCACCCCTTCCACCTGGGCCAGTGACTCGGGCCCGTGCAAGAGAATTGAACTACATCATGTTGTTAAAGAACGAAGGCCCGGAAGAATAGACGACCAGCCCAATTGCGGCCCATAATGGACGACCTAGGGTTGGCCGCCCCTAGGGGCTGCGCCCCCTCTCTATTTATTCAGGAGCTGCGCCTCCTTTATTTTCCGAGTTTTGTTTTACGTTAGCCTTAGCTACTCTCGAACACGCGCAAATCTGCGCTGTCTTCGTGTATTCAGAACTCCACCCTCGAGTAATAGATTAGATTGCTCGCATCTTGTTCTTGTTCGTTCTTCGATTGCGCACAGGAAACGATCTTCGTGATCAGGCCGATCTCGCATCAGCAAGGTCGGTAACCACAGGGAGTTGGTTCAGCGATTGCATTGGCGCCTCGGGCTTGCTCGTCGTAGTCGGATCGCAAGGGTCATCTTCCGCCAAATCGGAATTATCTCTACTCGCCGAAAGATCGGGCACCTCAGCTACATCAGCAACGAAATTGCACAAAAGCACCCCAAACATGAGTTTTGGACCTAAAGTTGTGGATTGGGCATGTTCGTTGTGAAAAACGAAGAAATGGTTCCGGTGGCAAAAACTCGTGCTTTGTATGCACCCGATACCCGTTTTCGGAATGGGTGACGTGCGGCAACGAAATTGCGCGAAATCAACCCAAACATGAGTTTTGGACCTAAAGTAGTGGAGTGGGCATGTTCGTTGCGAAAAACGAAGAAATGGTTCCGGTGGCAAAAACTCGTGCTTTGTATGCACCCGATACCCGTTTTCGGAATGGGTGACGTGCGACAACGAAATTGCGCGAAATCAACCCAAACATGAGTTTTGGACCTAAAGTAGTGGAGTGGGCATGTTCGTTGCGAAAAACGAAGAAATGGTTCCGGTGGCAAAAACTCGTGCTTTGTATGCAGCCGATACCCGTTTTCGGAATGGGTGACGTGCGACAACGAAATTGCACGAAATCAACCCAAACATGAGTTTTGGACCTAAATTTTGGGCATGTTCGTTGCGAAAAACGAAGAAATGGTTCTGGTGGCAAAAACTCGTGCTTTGTATGCACCCCGATACCCGTTTTCGGAATGGGTGACGTGCGGCAACGGAATTGCGCGAAAACAACCCAAACATGAGTTTTGGACCTAAAGTAGTGGAGTGGGCATGTTCGTTGCGAAAAACGAAGAAATGGTTCCGGTGGCAAAAACTCGTGCTTTGTATGCACCCCGATACCCGTTTTCGGAATGAGTGACGTGCGGCAACGGAATTGCGCGAAAACAACCCAAACATGAGTTTTGGACCTAAAGTAGTGGAGTGGGCATGTTCGTTGCGAAAAACGAAGAAATGGTTCCGGTGGCAAAAACTCGTGCTTTGTATGCACCCCGATACCCGTTTTCGGAATGAGTGACGTGCGGCAACGAAATTGCGCGAAATCAACCCAAACATGAGTTTTGGACCTAAATTAGTGGATTGGGCATGTTCGTTGCGAAAAACGAAGAAATGGTTTCGGTGGCAAAAACTCGTGCTTTGTATGCACCCCGATACCCGTTTTCGGAATGGGTGACGTGCGGCAACGGAATTGCGCGAAAACAACCCAAACATGAGTTTTGGACCTAAAGTAGTGGAGTGGGCATGTTCGTTGCGAAAAACGAAGAAATGGTTCCGGTGGCAAAAACTCGTGCTTTGTATGCACCCCGATACCCGTTTTCGGAATGAGTGACGTGCGGCAACGAAATTGCGCGAAATCAACCCAAACATGAGTTTTGGACCTAAATTAGTGGATTGGGCATGTTCGTTGCGAAAAACGAAGAAATGGTTCCGGTGGCAAAAACTCGTGCTTTGTATGCACCCGATACCCGTTTTCGGAATGGGTGACGTGCGGCAACGGAATTGCGCGAAAACAACCAAAACATGAGTTTTGGACCTAAAGTAGTGGAGTGGGCATGTTCGTTGCGAAAAACGAAGAAATGGTTCCGGTGACAAAACTCATGCTTTGTATGCACCCAATACCCGTTTTCGGAATGGGTGACGTGCGGCAACGAAATTGCACAAAAGCACCCCAAACATGAGTTTTGGACCTAAAGTTGTGGATTGTGCATGTTCGTTGTGAAAAACGAAGAAATGGTTCCGGTGGCAAAAACTCGTGCTTTGTATGCACCCGATACCCGTTTTCGGAAGGGGTGACGTGCGGCAACGAAATTGCGCGAAATCAACCCAAACATGAGTTTTGGACCTAAAGTAGTGGAGTGGGCATGTTCGTTGCGAAAAACGAAGAAATGGTTCCGGTGGCAAAAACTCGTGCTTTGTATGCACCCCGATACCCGTTTTCGGAATGAGTGACGTGCAGCAACGAAATTGCGCGAAATCAACCCAAACATGAGTTTTGGACCTAAATTAGTGGATTGGGCATGTTCGTTGCGAAAAACGAAGAAATGGTTCCGGTGGCAAAAACTCGTGCTTTGTATGCACCCGATACCCGTTTTCGGAATGGGTGACGTGCGGCAACGGAATTGCGCGAAAACAACCAAAACATGAGTTTTGGACCTAAAGTAGTGGAGTGGGCATGTTCGTTGCGAAAAACGAAGAAATGGTTCCGGTGACAAAACTCATGCTTTGTATGCACCCAATACCCGTTTTCGGAATGGGTGACGTGCGGCAACGAAATTGCACAAAAGCACCCCAAACATGAGTTTTGGACCTAAAGTTGTGGATTGTGCATGTTCGTTGTGAAAAACGAAGAAATGGTTCCGGTGGCAAAAACTCGTGCTTTGTATGCACCCGATACCCGTTTTCGGAAGGGGTGACGTGCGGCAACGAAATTGCGCGAAATCAACCCAAACATGAGTTTTGGACCTAAAGTAGTGGAGTGGGCATGTTCGTTGCGAAAAACGAAGAAATGGTTCCGGTGGCAAAAACTCGTGCTTTATATGCACCCGATACCCGTTTTCGGAATGAGTGACGTGCGGCAACGAAATTGCGCGAAATCAACCCAAACATGAGTTTTGGACCTAAATTAGTGGATTGGGCATGTTCGTTGCGAAAAACGAAGAAATGGTTCCGGTGGCAAAAACTCGTGCTTTGTATGCACCCCGATACCCGTTTTCGGAATGGGTGACGTGCGGCAACGGAATTGCGCGAAAACAACCCAAACATGAGTTTTGGACCTAAAGTAGTGGAGTTGGCATGTTCGTTGCGAAAAACGAAGAAATGGTTCCGGTGGCAAAACTCATACTTTGTATGCACCCAATACCCGTTTTCGGAATGGGTGACGTGCGGCAACGAAATTGCACAAAAGCACCCCAAACATGAGTTTTGGACCTAAAGTTGTGGATTGAGCATGTTCGTTGTGAAAAACGAAGAAATGGTTCCGGTGGCAAAAACTCGTGCTTTGTATGCACCCGATACCCGTTTTCGGAAGGGGTGACGTGCGGCAACGAAATTGCGCGAAATCAACCCAAACATGAGTTTTGGACCTAAAGGTGTGGAGTGGGCATGTTCGTTGCGAAAAACGAAAAAATGGTTCCGGTGGCAAAAACTCGTGCTTTGTATGCACCCCGATACCCGTTTTCGGAATGAGTGACGTGCGGCAACGAAATTGCGCGAAATCAACCCAAACATGAGTTTTGGACCTAAATTAGTGGATTGGGCATGTTCGTTGCGAAAAACGAAGAAATGGTTCCGGTGGCAAAAACTCGTGCTTTGTACGCACCCCGATACCCGTTTTCGGAATGGGTGACGTGCGGCAACGGAATTGCGCGAAAACAACCCAAACATGAGTTTTGGACCTAAAGTAGTGGAGTGGGCATGTTCGTTGCGAAAAACGAAGAAATGGTTCCGGTGGCAAAACTCATGCTTTGTATGCACCCAATACCCGTTTTCGGAATGGGTGACGTGCGGCAACGAAATTGCACAAAAGCACCCCAAACATGAGTTTTGGACCTAAAGTTGTGGATTGTGCATGTTCGTTGTGAAAAACGAAGAAATGGTTCCGGTGGCAAAAACTCGTGCTTTGTATGCACCCGATACCCGTTTTCGGAAGGGGTGACGTGCGGCAACGAAATTGCGCGAAATCAACCCAAACATGAGTTTTGGACCTAAAGTAGTGGAGTGGGCATGTTCGTTGCGAAAAACGAAGAAATGGTTCCGGTGGCAAAAACTCGTGCTTTATATGCACCCGATACCCGTTTTCGGAATGGGTGACGTGCGGCAACGAAATTGCGCGAAATCAACCCAAACATGAGTTTTGGACCTAAATTAGTGGATTGGGCATGTTCGTTGCGAAAAACGAAGAAATGGTTCCGGTGGCAAAAACTCGTGCTTTGTATGCACCCCGATACCCGTTTTCGGAATGGGTGACGTGCGGCAACGAAATTGCACAAAAGCACCCCAAACATGAGTTTTGGACCTAAAGTTGTGGATTGGGCATGTTCGTTGTGAAAAACGAAGAAATGGTTCCGGTGGCAAAAACTCGTGCTTTGTATGCACCCGATACCCGTTTTCGGAATGGGTGACGTGCGGCAACGAAATTGCGCGAAATCAACCCAAACATGAGTTTTGGACCTAAAGTAGTGGAGTGGGCATGTTCGTTGCGAAAAACGAAGAAATGGTTCCGGTGGCAAAAACTCGTGCTTTGTATGCACCCGATACCCGTTTTCGGAATGGGTGACGTGCGACAACGAAATTGCGCGAAATCAACCCAAACATGAGTTTTGGACCTAAAGTAGTGGAGTGGGCATGTTCGTTGCGAAAAACGAAGAAATGGTTCCGGTGGCAAAAACTCGTGCTTTGTATGCAGCCGATACCCGTTTTCGGAATGGGTGACGTGCGGCAACGAAATTGCACGAAATCAACCCAAACATGAGTTTAGGACCTAAATTTTGGGCATGTTCGTTGCGAAAAACGAAGAAATGGTTCTGGTGGCAAAAACTCGTGCTTTGTATGCACCCCGATACCCGTTTTCGGAATGGGTGACGTGCCGCAACGGAATTGCGCGAAAACAACCCAAACATGAGTTTTGGACCTAAAGTAGTGGAGTGGGCATGTTCGTTGCGAAAAACGAAGAAATGGTTCCGGTGGCAAAAACTCGTGCTTTGTATGCACCTCGATACCCGTTTTCGGAATGAGTGACGTGCTGCAACGGAATTGTGCGAAAACAACCCAAACATGAGTTTTGGACCTAAAGTAGTGGAGTGGGCATGTTCGTTGCGAAAAACGAATAAATGATTCCGGTGGCAAAAACTCGTGCTTTGTATGCACCCCGATACCCGTTTTCGGAATGAGTGACGTGCGGCAACGAAATTGCGCGAAATCAACCCAAACATGAGTTTTGGACCTAAATTAGTGGATTGGGCATGTTCGTTGCGAAAAACGAAGAAATGGTTCCGGTGGCAAAAACTCGTGCTTTGTATGCACCCCGATACCCGTTTTCGGAATGGGTGACGTGCGGCAACGGAATTGCGCGAAAACAACCCAAACATGAGTTTTGGACCTAAAGTAGTGGAGTGGGCATGTTCGTTGCGAAAAACGAAGAAATGGTTCCGGTGGCAAAACTCATACTTTGTATGCACCCAATACCCGTTTTCGGAATGGGTGACGTGCGGCAACGAAATTGCACAAAAGCACCCCAAACATGAGTTTTGGACCTAAAGTTGTGGATTGGGCATGTTCGTTGTGAAAAACGAAGAAATGGTTCCGGTGGCAAAAACTCGTGCTTTGTATGCACCCGATACCCGTTTTCGGAAGGGGTGACGTGCGGCAACGAAATTGTGCGAAATCAACCCAAACATGAGTTTTGGACCTAAAGTAGTGGAGTGGGCATGTTCGTTGCGAAAAACGAAGAAATGGTTCCGGTGGCAAAAACTCGTGCTTTATATGCACCCGATACCCGTTTTCGGAATGGGTGACGTGCGGCAACGAAATTGCGCGAAATCAACCCAAACATGAGTTTTGGACCTAAATTAGTGGATTGGGCATGTTCATTGCGAAAAACGAAGAAATGGTTCCGGTGGCAAAAACTCGTGCTTTGTATGCACCCGATACCCGTTTTCGGAATGGGTGACTTGCGGCAACGAAATTGCGCGAAATCAACCCAAACATGAGTTTTGGACCTAAAGTAGTGGAGTGGTCATGTTCGTTGCGAAAAACGAAGAAATGGTTCCGGTGGCAAAAACTCGTGCTTTGTATGCACCCGATACCCGTTTTCGGAATGGGTGACGTGCGACAACGAAATTGCGCGAAATCAACCCAAACATGAGTTTTGGACCTAAAGTAGTGGAGTGGGCATGTTCGTTGCGAAAAACGAAGAAATGGTTCCGGTGGCAAAAACTCGTGCTTTGTATGCAGCCGATACCCGTTTTCGGAATGGGTGACGTGCGGCAACGAAATTGCACGAAATCAACCCAAACATGAGTTTAGGACCTAAATTTTGGGCATGTTCGTTGCGAAAAACGAAGAAATGGTTCTGGTGGCAAAAACTCGTGCTTTGTATGCACCCCGATACCCGTTTTCGGAATGGGTGACGTGCCGCAACGGAATTGCGCGAAAACAACCCAAACATGAGTTTTGGACCTAAAGTAGTGGAGTGGGCATGTTCGTTGCGAAAAACGAAGAAATGGTTCCGGTGGCAAAAACTCGTGCTTTGTATGCACCCCGATACCCGTTTTCGGAATGAGTGACGTGCGGCAACGGAATTGCGCGAAAACAACCCAAACATGAGTTTTGGACCTAAAGTAGTGGAGTGGGCATGTTCGTTGCGAAAAACGAAGAAATGATTCCGGTGGCAAAAACTCGTGCTTTGTATGCACCCCGATACCCGTTTTCGGAATGAGTGACGTGCGGCAACGAAATTGCGCGAAATCAACCCAAACATGAGTTTTGGACCTAAATTAGTGGATTGGGCATGTTCGTTGCGAAAAACGAAGAAATGGTTCCGGTGGCAAAAACTCGTGCTTTGTATGCACCCCGATACCCGTTTTCGGAATGGGTGACGTGCGGCAACGGAATTGCGCGAAAACAACCCAAACATGAGTTTTGGACCTAAAGTAGTGGAGTGGGCATGTTCGTTGCGAAAAACGAAGAAATGGTTCTGGTGGCAAAACTCATACTTTGTATGCACCCAATACCCGTTTTCGGAATGGGTGACGTGCGGCAACGAAATTGCACAAAAGCACCCCAAACATGAGTTTTGGACCTAAAGTTGTGGATTGGGCATGTTCGTTGTGAAAAACGAAGAAATGGTTCCGGTGGCAAAAACTCGTGCTTTGTATGCACCCGATACCCGTTTTCGGAAGGGGTGACGTGCGGCAACGAAATTGTGCGAAATCAACCCAAACATGAGTTTTGGACCTAAAGTAGTGGAGTGGGCATGTTCGTTGCGAAAAACGAAGAAATGGTTCCGGTGGCAAAAACTCGTGCTTTATATGCACCCGATACCCGTTTTCGGAATGGGTGACGTGCGGCAACGAAATTGCGCGAAATCAACCCAAACATGAGTTTTGGACCTAAATTAGTGGATTGGGCATGTTCATTGCGAAAAACGAAGAAATGGTTCCGGTGGCAAAAACTCGTGCTTTGTATGCACCCGATACCCGTTTTCGGAATGTGTGACGTGCGGCAACGAAATTGCGCGAAATCAACCCAAACATGAGTTTTGGACCTAAAGTAGTGGAGTGGGCATGTTCGTTGCGAAAAACGAAGAAATGGTTCCGGTGGCAAAAACTCGTGCTTTGTATGCACCCGATACCCGTTTTCGGAATGGGTGACGTGCGACAACGAAATTGCGCGAAATCAACCCAAACATGAGTTTTGGACCTAAAGTAGTGGAGTGGGCATGTTCGTTGCGAAAAATGAAGAAATGGTTCCGGTGGCAAAAACTCGTGCTTTGTATGCAGCCGATACCCGTTTTCGGAATGGGTGACGTGCGGCAACGAAATTGCACGAAATCAACCCAAACATGAGTTTAGGACCTAAATTTTGGGCATGTTCGTTGCGAAAAACGAAGAAATGGTTCTGGTGGCAAAAACTCGTGCTTTGTATGCACCCCGATACCCGTTTTCGGAATGGGTGACGTGCGGCAACGGAATTGCGCGAAAACAACCCAAACATGAGTTTTGGACCTAAAGTAGTGGAGTGGGCATGTTCGTTGCGAAAAACGAAGAAATGGTTCCGGTGGCAAAAACTCGTGCTTTGTATGCACCCTGATACCCGTTTTCGGAATGAGTGACGTGCGGCAACGGAATTGCGCGAAAACAACCCAAACATGAGTTTTGGACCTAAAGTAGTGGAGTGGGCATGTTCGTTGCGAAAAACGAAGAAATGATTCCGGTGGCAAAAACTCGTGCTTTGTATGCACCCCGATACCCGTTTTCGGAATGAGTGACGTGCGGCAACGAAATTGCGCGAAATCAACCCAAACATGAGTTTTGGACCTAAATTAGTGGATTGGGCATGTTCGTTGCGAAAAACGAAGAAATGGTTCCGGTGGCAAAAACTCGTGCTTTGTATGCACCCCGATACCCGTTTTCGGAATGGGTGACGTGCGGCAATGGAATTGCGCGAAAACAACCCAAACATGAGTTTTGGACCTAAAGTAGTGGAGTGGGCATGTTCGTTGCGAAAAACGAAGAAATGGTTCCGGTGGCAAAACTCATACTTTGTATGCACCCAATACCCGTTTTCGGAATGGGTGACGTGCGGTAACGAAATTGCACAAAAGCACCCCAAACATGAGTTTTGGACCTAAAGTTGTGGATTGGGCATGTTCGTTGTGAAAAACGAAGAAATGGTTCCGGTGGCAAAAACTCGTGCTTTGTATGCACCCGATACCCGTTTTCGGAAGGGGTGACGTGCGGCAACGAAATTGTGCGAAATCAACCCAAACATGAGTTTTGGACCTAAAGTAGTGGAGTGGGCATGTTCGTTGCGAAAAACGAAGAAATGGTTCCGGTGGCAAAAACTCGTGCTTTATATGCACCAGATACCCATTTTCGGAATGGGTGACGTGCGGCAACGAAATTGCGCGAAATCAACCCAAACATGAGTTTTGGACCTAAATTAGTGGATTGGGCATGTTCATTGCGAAAAACGAAGAAATGGTTCCGGTGGCAAAAACTCGTGCTTTGTATGCACCCCGATACCCGTTTTCGGAATGGGTGACGTGCGGCAACGAAATTGCACAAAAGCACCCCAAACATGAGTTTTGGACCTAAAGTTGTGGATTGGGCATGTTCGTTGTGAAAAACGAAGAAATGGTTCCGGTGGCAAAAACTCGTGCTTTGTATGCACCCGATACCCGTTTTCGGAATGGGTGACGTGCGGCAACGAAATTGCGCGAAATCAACCCAAACATGAGTTTTGGACCTAAAGTAGTGGAGTGGGCATGTTCGTTGCGAAAAGCGAAGAAATGGTTCCGGTGGCAAAAACTCGTGCTTTGTATGCACCCGATACCCGTTTTCGGAATGGGTGACGTGCGACAACGAAATTGCGCGAAATCAACCCAAACATGAGTTTTGGACCTAAAGTAGTGGAGTGGGCATGTTCGTTGCGAAAAACGAAGAAATGGTTCCGGTGGCAAAAACTCGTGCTTTGTATGCAGCCGATACCCGTTTTCGGAATGGGTGACGTGCGGCAACGAAATTGCACGAAATCAACCCAAACATGAGTTTTGGACCTAAATTTTGGGCATGTTCGTTGCGAAAAACGAAGAAATGGTTCTGGTGGCAAAAACTCGTGCTTTGTATGCACCCCGATACCCGTTTTCGGAATGGGTGACGTGCGGCAATGGAATTGCGCGAAAACAACCCAAACATGAGTTTTGGACCTAAAGTAGTGGAGTGGGCATGTTCGTTGCGAAAAACGAAGAAATGGTTCCGGTGGCAAAAACTCGTGCTTTGTATGCACCCCGATACCCGTTTTCGGAATGAGTGACGTGCGGCAACGGAATTGCGCGAAAACAACCCAAACATGAGTTTTGGACCTAAAGTAGTGGAGTGGGCATGTTCGTTGCGAAAAAACGAAGAAATGGTTCCGGTGGCAAAAACTCGTGCTTTGTATGCACCCCGATACCCGTTTTCGGAATGAGTGACGTGCGGCAACGAAATTGCGTGAAATCAACCCAAACATGAGTTTTGGACCTAAATTAGTGGATTGGGCATGTTCGTTGCGAAAAACGAAGAAATGGTTCCGGTGGCAAAAAACTCGTGCTTTGTATGCACCCCGATACCCGTTTTCGGAATGGGTGACGTGCGGCAACGGAATTGCGCGAAAACAACCCAAACATGAGTTTTGGACCTAAAGTAGTGGAGTGGGCATGTTCGTTGCGAAAAACGAAGAAATGGTTCCGGTGGCAAAACTCGTACTTTGTATGCACCCAATACCCGTTTTCGGAATGGGTGACGCGCGGCAACGAAATTGCACAAAAGCACCCCAAACATGAGTTTTGGACCTAAAGTTGTGGATTGGGCATGTTCGTTGTGAAAAACGAAGAAATGGTTCCGATGGCAAAAACTCGTGCTTTGTATGCACCCGATACCCGTTTTCGGAAGGGGTGACGTGCGGCAACGAAATTGCGCGAAATCAACCCAAACATGAGTTTTGGACCTAAAGTAGTGGAGTGGGCATGTTCGTTGCGAAAAACGAAGAAATGGTTCCGGTGGCAAAAACTCGTGCTTTATATGCACCCGATACCCGTTTTCGGAATGGGTGACGTGCGGCAACGAAATTGCGCGAAATCAACCCAAACATGAGTTTTGGACCTAAATTAGTGGATTGGGCATGTTCATTGCGAAAAAACGAAGAAATGGTTCCGGTGGCAAAAACTCGTGCTTTGTATGCACCCCGATACCCGTTTTCGGAATGGGTGACGTGCGGCAACGAAATTGCACAAAAGCACCCCAAACATGAGTTTTGGACCTAAAGTTGTGGATTGGGCATGTTCGTTGTGAAAAACGAAGAAATGGTTCCGGTGGCAAAAACTCGTGCTTTGTATGCACCCGATACCCGTTTTCGGAATGGGTGACGTGCGGCAACGAAATTACGCGAAATCAACCCAAACATGAGTTTTGGACCTAAATTAGTGGATTGGGCATGTTCGTTGCGAAAAACGAAGAAATGGTTCCGGTGGCAAAAACTCGTGCTTTGTATGCACCCCGATACCCGTTTTCGGAATGGGTGACGTGCGGCAACGGAATTGCGCGAAAACAACCCAAACATGAGTTTTGGACCTAAAGTAGTGGAGTGGGCATGTTCGTTGCGAAAAACGAAGAAATGGTTCCGGTGGCAAAACTCGTACTTTGTATGCACCCAATACCCGTTTTCGGAATGGGTGACGTGCGGCAACGAAATTGCACAAAAGCACCCCAAACATGAGTTTTGGACCTAAAGTTGTGGATTGGGCATGTTCGTTGTGAAAAACGAAGAAATGGTTCCGATGGCAAAAACTCGTGCTTTGTATGCACCCGATACCCGTTTTCGGAAGGGGTGACGTGCGGCAACGAAATTGCGCGAAATCAACCCAAACATGAGTTTTGGACCTAAAGTAGTGGAGTGGGCATGTTCGTTGCGAAAAACGAAGAAATGGTTCCGGTGGCAAAAACTCGTGCTTTATATGCACCCGATACCCGTTTTCGGAATGGGTGACGTGCGGTAACGAAATTGCGCGAAATCAACCCAAACATGAGTTTTGGACCTAAATTAGTGGATTGGGCATGTTCATTGCGAAAAACGAAGAAATGGTTCCGGTGGCAAAAACTCGTGCTTTGTATGCACCCCGATACCCGTTTTCGGAATGGGTGACGTGCGGCAACGAAATTGCACAAAAGCACCCCAAACATGAGTTTTGGACCTAAAGTTGTGGATTGGGCATGTTCGTTGTGAAAAACGAAGAAATGGTTCCGGTGGCAAAAACTCGTGCTTTGTATGCACCCGATACCCGTTTTCGGAAGGGGTGACGTGCGGCAACGAAATTGTGCGAAATCAACCCAAACATCAGTTTTGGACCTAAAGTAGTGGAGTGGGCATGTTCGTTGCGAAAAACGAAGAAATGGTTCCGGTGGCAAAAACTCGTGCTTTATATGCACCCGATACCCGTTTTCGGAATGGGTGACGTGCGGCAACGAAATTGCGCGAAATCAACCCAAACATGAGTTTTGGACCTAAATTAGTGGATTGGGCATGTTCATTGCGAAAAACGAAGAAATGGTTCTGGTGGCAAAAACTCGTGCTTTGTATGCACCCCGATACCCGTTTTCGGAATGGGTGACGTGCGGCAACGAAATTGCACAAAAGCACCCCAAACATGAGTTTTGGACCTAAAGTTGTGGATTGGGCATGTTCGTTGTGAAAAACGAAGAAATGGTTCCGGTGGCAAAAACTCGTGCTTTGTATGCACCCGATACCCGTTTTCGGAATGGGTGACGTGCGGCAACGAAATTGCGCGAAATCAACCCAAACATGAGTTTTGGACCTAAAGTAGTGGAGTGGGCATGTTCGTTGCGAAAAGCGAAGAAATGGTTCCGGTGGCAAAAACTCGTGCTTTGTATGCACCCGATACCCGTTTTCGGAATGGGTGACGTGCGACAACGAAATTGCGCGAAATCAACCCAAACATGAGTTTTGGACCTAAAGTAGTGGAGTGGGCATGTTCGTTGCGAAAAACGAAGAAATGGTTCCGGTGGCAAAAACTCGTGCTTTGTATGCAGCCGATACCCGTTTTCGGAATGGGTGACGTGCGGCAACGAAATTGCACGAAATCAACCCAAACATGAGTTTTGGACCTAAATTTTGGGCATGTTCGTTGCGAAAAACGAAGAAATGGTTCTGGTGGCAAAAACTCGTGCTTTGTATGCACCCCGATACCCGTTTTCGGAATGGGTGACGTGCGGCAATGGAATTGCGCGAAAACAACCCAAACATGAGTTTTGGACCTAAAGTAGTGGAGTGGGCATGTTCGTTGCGAAAAACGAAGAAATGGTTCCGGTGGCAAAAACTCGTGCTTTGTATGCACCCCGATACCCGTTTTCGGAATGAGTGACGTGCGGCAACGAAATTGCGTGAAATCAACCCAAACATGAGTTTTGGACCTAAATTAGTGGATTGGGCATGTTCGTTGCGAAAAACGAAGAAATGGTTCCGGTGGCAAAAACTCGTGCTTTGTATGCACCCCGATACCCGTTTTCGGAATGGGTGACGTGCGGCAACGGAATTGCGCGAAAACAACCCAAACATGAGTTTTGGACCTAAAGTAGTGGAGTGGGCATGTTCGTTGCGAAAAACGAAGAAATGGTTCCGGTGGCAAAAACTCGTACTTTGTATGCACCCAATACCCGTTTTCGGAATGGGTGACGTGCGGCAACGAAATTGCACAAAAGCACCCCAAACATGAGTTTTGGACCTAAAGTTGTGGATTGGGCATGTTCGTTGTGAAAAACGAAGAAATGGTTCCGATGGCAAAAACTCGTGCTTTGTATGCACCCGATACCCGTTTTCGGAAGGGGTGACGTGCGGCAACGAAATTGTGCGAAATCAACCCAAACATGAGTTTTGGACCTAAAGTAGTGGAGTGGGCATGTTCGTTGCGAAAAACGAAGAAATCGTTCCGGTGGCAAAAACTCGTGCTTTATATGCACCCAATACCCGTTTTCGGAATGGGTGACGTGCGGCAACGAAATTGCGCGAAATCAACCCAAACATGAGTTTTGGACCTAAATTAGTGGATTGGGCATGTTCATTGCGAAAAACGAAGAAATGGTTCCGGTGGCAAAAACTCGTGCTTTGTATGCACCCCGATACCCGTTTTCGGAATGGGTGACGTGCGGCAACGAAATTGCACAAAAGCACCCCAAACATGAGTTTTGGACCTAAAGTTGTGGATTGGGCATGTTCGTTGTGAAAAACGAAGAAATGGTTCCGGTGGCAAAAACTCGTGCTTTGTATGCACCCGATACCCGTTTTCGGAATGGGTGACGTGCGGCAACGAAATTACGCGAAATCAACCCAAACATGAGTTTTGGACCTAAAGTAGTGGAGTGGGCATGTTCGTTGCGAAAAACGAAGAAATGGTTCCGGTGGCAAAAACTCGTGCTTTGTATGCACCCGATACCCGTTTTCGGAATGGGTGACGTGCGGCAACGAAATTGCGCGAAATCAACCCAAACATGAGTTTTGGACCTAAAGTAGTGGAGTGGGCATGTTCGTTGCGAAAAACGAAGAAATGGTTCCGGTGGCAAAAACTCGTGCTTTGTATGCACCCCGATACCCGTTTTCGGAATGGGTGACGTGCGACAACGAAATTGCGCGAAATCAACCCAAACATGAGTTTTGGACCTAAATTAGTGGAGTGGGCATGTTCGTTGCGAAAAACGAAGAAATGGTTCCGGTGGCAAAAACTCGTGCTTTGTATGCACCCGATACCCGTTTTCGGAATGGGTGACGTGCGACAACGAAATTGCGCGAAATCAACCCAAACATGAGTTTTGGACCTAAATTAGTGGAGTGGGCATGTTCGTTGCGAAAAACGAAGAAATGGTTCTGGTGGCAAAAACTCGTACTTTGTATGCACCCCGATACCCGTTTTTGGAATGGGTGACGTGCGGCAACGGAATTGCGCGAAAACAACCCAAACATGAGTTTTGGACCTAAAGTAGTGGAGTGGGCATGTTCGTTGCGAAAAACGAAGAAATGGTTCCGGTGGCAAAAACTCGTGCTTTGTATGCACCCCGATACCCGTTTTCGGAATGAGTGACGTGCGGCAACGGAATTGCGCGAAAACAACCCAAACATGAGTTTTGGACCTAAAGTAGTGGAGTGGGCATGTTCGTTGCGAAAAACGAAGAAATGGTTCCGGTGGCAAAAACTCGTGCTTTGTATGCACCCCGATACCCGTTTTCGGAATGAGTGACGTGCGCAACGAAATTGCGCGAAATCAACCCAAACATGAGTTTTGGACCTAAATTAGTGGATTGGGCATGTTCGTTGCAAAAAACGAAGAAATGGTTCCGGTGGCAAAAACTCGTGCTTTGTATGCACCCCGATACCCGTTTTCGGAATGGGTGACAGTGCGGTAACGGAATTGCGCGAAAACAACCCAAACATGAGTTTTGGACCTAAAGTAGTGGAGTGGGCATGTTCGTTGCGAAAAACGAAGAAATGGTTCCGGTGGCAAAAACTCGTGCTTTGTATGCACCCCGATACCCGTTTTCGGAATGAGTGACGTGCGGCAACGGAATTGCACGAAAACAACCCAAACATGAGTTTTGGACCTAAAGTAGTGGAGTGGGCATGTTCGTTGCGAAAAACGAAGAAATGGTTCCGGTGGCAAAAACTCGTGCTTTGTATGCACCCCGATACCCGTTTTCGGAATGAGTGACGTGCGGCAACGAAATTGCGCGAAATCAACCCAAACATGAGTTTTGGACCTAAATTAGTGGATTGGGCATGTTCGTTGCGAAAAAACGAAGAAATGGTTCCGGTGGCAAAAACTCGTTCTTTGTATGCACCCCGATACCCGTTTTCGGAATGGGTGACGTGCGGCAACGGAATTGCGTGAAAACAACCCAAACATGAGTTTTGGACCTAAAGTAGTGGAGTGGGCATGTTCGTTGCGAAAAACGAAGAAATGGTTCCGGTGGCAAAAACTCATACTTTGTATGCACCCAATACCCGTTTTCGGAATGGGTGACGTGCGGCAACGAAATTGCACAAAAGCACCCCAAACATGAGTTTTGGACCTAAAGTTGTGGATTGGGCATGTTCGTTGTGAAAAACGAAGAAATGGTTCCGGTGGCAAAAACTCGTGCTTTGTATGCACCCGATACCCGTTTTCGGAAGGGGTGAAGTGCGGCAACGAAATTGCGCGAAATCAACCCAAACATGAGTTTTGGACCTAAAGTAGTGGAGTGGGCATGTTCGTTGCGAAAAACGAAGAAATGGTTCCGGTGGCAAAAACTCGTGCTTTATATGCACCCGATACCCGCTTTCGGAATGGGTGATGTGCGGCAACGAAATTGCGCGAAATCAACCCAAACATGAGTTTTGGACCTAAATTAGTGGATTGGGCATGTTCGTTGCGAAAAACGAAGAAATTGTTCCGGTGGCAAAAACTCGTGCTTTGTATCACCCCGATACCCGTTTTCGGAATGGGTGACGTGCGGCAACGAAATTGCACAAAAGCACCCCAAACATGAGTTTTGGACCTAAAGTTGTGGATTGGGCATGTTCGTTGTGAAAAACGAAGAAATGGTTCCGGTGGCAAAAACTCGTGCTTTGTATGCACCCGATACCCGTTTTCGGAATGGGTGACGTGCGGCAACGAAATTGCGCGAAATCAACCCAAACATGAGTTTTGGACCTAAAGTAGTGGAGTGGGCATGTTCGTTGCGAAAAGCGAAGAAATGGTTCCGGTGGCAAAAACTCGTGCTTTGTATGCACCCGATACCCGTTTTCGGAATGGGTGACGTGCGACAACGAAATTGCGCGAAATCAACCCAAACATGAGTTTTGGACCTAAAGTAGTGGAGTGGGCATGTTCGTTGCGAAAAACGAAGAAATGGTTCCGGTGGCAAAAACTCGTGCTTTGTATGCAGCCCGATACCCGTTTTCGGAATGGGTGACGTGCGGCAACGAAATTGCACGAAATCAACCCAAACATGAGTTTTGGACCTAAATTGTGGATTGGGCATGTTCGTTGCGAAAAACGAAGAAATGGTTCTGGTGGCAAAAACTCGTGCTTTGTATGCACCCCGATACCCGTTTTCGGAATGGGTGACGTGCGGCAATGGAATTGCGCGAAAACAACCCAAACATGAGTTTTGGACCTAAAGTAGTGGAGTGGGCATGTTCGTTGCGAAAAACGAAGAAATGGTTCCGGTGGCAAAAACTCGTGCTTTGTATGCACCCGATACCCGTTTTCGGAATGAGTGACGTGCGGCAACGAATTGCGCGAAATCAACCCAAACATGAGTTTTGGACCTAAAGTAGTGGAGTGGGCATGTTCGTTGCGAAAAACGAAGAAATGGTTCCGGTGGCAAAAACTCGTGCTTTGTATGCACCCCGATACCCGTTTTCGGAATGAGTGACGTGCGGCAACGAAATTGCGCGAAATCAACCCAAACATGAGTTTTGGACCTAAATTAGTGGATTGGGCATGTTCGTTGCGAAAAACGAAGAAATGGTTCCGGTGGCAAAAACTCGTGCTTTGTATGCACCCCGATACCCGTTTTCGGAATGGGTGACGTGCGGCAACGGAAATTGCGCGAAAACAACCCAAACATGAGTTTTGGACCTAAAGTAGTGGAGTGGGCATGTTCGTTGCGAAAAACGAAGAAATGGTTCCGGTGGCAAAAACTCGTAGCTTTGTATGCACCCGATACCCGTTTTCGGAATGGGTGACGTGCGGCAACGAAATTGCACAAAAGCACCCCAAACATGAGTTTTGGACCTAAAGTTAGTGGAGTGGGCATGTTCGTTGTGAAAAACGAAGAAATGGTTCCGGATGGCAAAAACTCGTGCTTTGTATGCACCCGATACCCGTTTTC
The DNA here is from genome assembly GCF_902167145.1 of Zea mays. Lineage (NCBI taxonomy): Eukaryota > Viridiplantae > Streptophyta > Magnoliopsida > Poales > Poaceae > Zea > Zea mays. The sequence goes on along the minus strand of NW_023366827.1, from coordinate 564,378 downwards.
GGAAGGGGTGACGTGCGGCAACGAAATTGCGCGAAATCAACCCAAACATGAGTTTTGGACCTAAAGTAGTGGATTGGGCATGTTCGTTGCGAAAAACGAAGAAATGGTTCCGGTGGCAAAAACTCGTGCTTTGTATGCACCCGATACCCGTTTTCGGAATGGGTGACGTGCGGCAACGAAATTGCGCGAAAATCAACCCAAACATGAGTTTTGGACCTAAATTAGTGGATTGGGCATGTTCATTGCGAAAAACGAAGAAATGGTTCCGGTGGCAAAAACTCGTGCTTTGTATGCACCCCGATACCCGTTTTCGGAATGGGTGACGTGCGGCAACGAAATTGCACAAAAGCACCCCAAACATGAGTTTTGGACCTAAAGTTGTGGATTGGGCATGTTCGTTGTGAAAAACGAAGAAATGGTTCCGGTGGCAAAAACTCGTGCTTTGTATGCACCCGATACCCGTTTTCGGAATGGGTGACGTGCGGCAACGAAATTACGCGAAATCAACCCAAACATGAGTTTTGGACCTAAAGTAGTGGAGTGGGCATGTTCGTTGCGAAAAACGAAGAAATGGTTCCGGTGGCAAAAACTCGTGCTTTGTATGCACCCGATACCCGTTTTCGGAATGGGTGACGTGCGGCAACGAAATTGCGCGAAATCAACCCAAACATGAGTTTTGGACCTAAAGTAGTGGAGTGGGCATGTTCGTTGCGAAAAACGAAGAAATGGTTCCGGTGGCAAAAACTCGTGCTTTGTATGCACCCGATACCCGTTTTCGGAATGGGTGACGTGCGACAACGAAATTGCGCGAAATCAACCCAAACATGAGTTTTGGACCTAAATTAGTGGAGTGGGCATGTTCGTTGCGAAAAACGAAGAAATGGTTCCGGTGGCAAAAACTCGTGCTTTGTATGCACCCGATACCCGTTTTCGGAATGGGTGACGTGCGACAACGAAATTGCGCGAAATCAACCCAAACATGAGTTTTGGACCTAAATTAGTGGAGTGGGCATGTTCGTTGCGAAAAAACGAAGAAATGGTTCCGGTGGCAAAAACTCGTGCTTTGTATGCACCCCGATACCCGTTTTTCGGAATGGGTGACGTGCGGCAACGGAATTGCGCGAAAACAACCCAAACATGAGTTTTGGACCTAAAGTAGTGGAGTGGGCATGTTCGTTGCGAAAAACGAAGAAATGGTTCCGGTGGCAAAAACTCGTGCTTTGTATGCACCCCGATACCCGTTTTCGGAATGAGTGACGTGCGGCAACGAAATTGCGCGAAATCAACCCAAACATGAGTTTTGGACCTAAAGTAGTGGAGTGGGCATGTTCGTTGCGAAAAAACGAAGAAATGGTTCCGGTGGCAAAAACTCGTGCTTTGTATGCACCCCGATACCCGTTTTCGGAATGAGTGACGTGCGGCAACGAAATTGCGCGAAATCAACCCAAACATGAGTTTTGGACCTAAATTAGTGGATTGGGCATGTTCGTTGCGAAAAAAACGAAGAAATGGTTCCGGTGGCAAAAACTCGTGCTTTGTATGCACCCCGATACCCGTTTTCGGAATGGGTGACATGCGGCAACGGAATTGCGCGAAAACAACCCAAACATGAGTTTTGGACCTAAAGTAGTGGAGTGGGCATGTTCGTTGCGAAAAACGAAGAAATGGTTCCGGTGGCAAAAACTCGTGCTTTGTATGCACCCCGATACCCGTTTTCGGAATGAGTGACGTGCGGCAACGGAATTGCACGAAAACAACCCAAACATGAGTTTTGGACCTAAAGTAGTGGAGTGGGCATGTTCGTTGCGAAAAACGAAGAAATGGTTCCGGTGGCAAAAAACTCGTGCTTTGTATGCACCCCGATACCCGTTTTCGGAATGAGTGACGTGCGGCAACGAAATTGCGCGAAATCAACCCAAACATGAGTTTTGGACCTAAATTAGTGGATTGGGCATGTTCGTTGCGAAAAACGAAGAAATGGTTCCGGTGGCAAAAACTCGTGCTTTGTATGCACCCCGATACCCGTTTTCGGAATGGGTGACGTGCGGCAACGGAATTGCGCTGAAAACAACCCAAACATGAGTTTTGGACCTAAAGTAGTGGAGTGGGCATGTTCGTTGCGAAAAACGAAGAAATGGTTCCGGTGGCAAAAACTCAGTGACTTTGTATGCACCCAGATACCCGTTTTCGGAATGGGTGACGTGCGGCAACGAAATTGCACAAAAGCACCCCAAACATGAGTTTTGGACCTAAAGTAGTGGAGTGGGCATGTTCGTTGTGAAAAACGAAGAAATGGTTCCGGTGGCAAAAACTCGTGCTTTGTATGCACCCGATACCCGTTTTCGGAATGGGTGAAGTGCGGCAACGAAATTGCGCGAAATCAACCCAAACATGAGTTTTGGACCTAAAGTAGTGGAGTGGGCATGTTTCGTTGCGAAAAACGAAGAAATGGTTCCGGTGGCAAAAACTCGTGCTTTGTATGCACCCCGATACCCGTTTTCGGAATGGGTGACGTGCGGCAACGAAATTGCGCGAAATCAACCCAAACATGAGTTTTGGACCTAAATTAGTGGATTGGGCATGTTCGTTGCGAAAAACGAAGAAATGGTTCCGGTGGCAAAAACTCGTGCTTTGTATGCACCCGATACCCGTTTTCGGAATGGGTGACGTGCGGCAACGAAATTGCACAAAAGCACCCAAACATGAGTTTTGGACCTAAAGTTGTGGATTGGGCATGTTCGTTGTGAAAAACGAAGAAATGGTTCCGGTGGCAAAAACTCGTGCTTTGTATGCACCCGATACCCGTTTTCGGAATGGGTGACGTGCGGCAACGAAATTGCGCGAAATCAACCCAAACATGAGTTTTGGACCTAAAGTAGTGGAGTGGGCATGTTCGTTGCGAAAAAACGAAGAAATGGTTCCGGTGGCAAAAACTCGTGCTTTGTATGCACCCGATACCCGTTTTCGGAATGGGTGACGTGCGGCAACGAAATTGCGCGAAATCAACCCAAACATGAGTTTTGGACCTAAAGTAGTGGAGTGGGCATGTTCGTTGCGAAAAACGAAGAAATGGTTCCGGTGGCAAAAACTCGTGCTTTGTATGCAGCCCCGATACCCGTTTTCGGAATGGGTGACGTGCGGCAACGAAATTGCGCGAAATCAACCCAAACATGAGTTTTGGACCTAAAGTAGTGGATTGGGCATGTTCGTTGCAAAAACGAAGAAATGGTTCCGGTGGCAAAAACTCGTGCTTTGTATGCACCCCGATACCCGTTTTCGGAATGGGTGACGTGCGGCAACGGAATTGCGCGAAAACAACCCAAACATGAGTTTTGGACCTAAAGTAGTGGAGTGGGCATGTTCGTTGTGAAAAACGAAGAAATGGTTCCGGTGGCAAAAACTCGTGCTTTGTATGCACCCCGATACCCGTTTTCGGAATGAGTGACGTGCGGCAACGGAATTGCGCGAAAATCAACCCAAACATGAGTTTTGGACCTAAAGTAGTGGAGTGGGCATGTTCGTTGCGAAAAACGAAGAAATGGTTCCGGTGGCAAAAACTCGTGCTTTGTATGCACCCGATACCCGTTTTCGGAATGGGTGACGTGCGGCAAACGGAATTGCGCGAAATCAACCCAAACATGAGTTTTGGACCTAAATTAGTGGAGTGGGCATGTTCGTTGCGAAAAACGAAGAAATGGTTCCGGTGGCAAAACTCGTGCTTTGTATGCACCCCGATACCCGTTTTCGGAATGGGTGACGTGCGGCAACGGAAATTGCGCGAAAAACAACCCAAACATGAGTTTTGGACCTAAAGTAGTGGAGTGGGCATGTTCGTTGTGAAAAACGAAGAAATGGTTCCGGTGGCAAAAACTCGTGCTTTGTATGCACCCCGATACCCGTTTTCGGAATGGGTGACGTGCGGCAACGAAATTGCGACGAAAAGCAACCCCAAACATGAGTTTTGGACCTAAAGTAGTGGAGTGGGCATGTTCGTTGCGAAAAAACGAAGAAATGGTTCCGGTGGCAAAAACTCGTGCTTTGTATGCACCCGATACCCGTTTTCGGAATGGGTGACGTGCGGCAACGAAATTGCGCGAAATCAACCCAAACATGAGTTTTGGACCTAAAGTAGTGGATTGGGCATGTTCGTTGCGAAAAACGAAGAAATGGTTCCGGTGGCAAAAAACTCGTGCTTTGTATGCACACCTGATACCCGTTTTCGGAATGGGTGACGTGCGGCAACGAAATTGCGCGAAATCAACCCAAACATGAGTTTTGGACCTAAAGTAGTGGATTGGGCATGTTCGTTGCGAAAAACGAAGAAATGGTTCCGGTGGCAAAAACTCGTGCTTTGTATGCACCCGATACCCGTTTTCGGAATGGGTGACGTGCGGCAACGAAATTGCGCGAAACAACCCAAACATGAGTTTTGGACCTAAAGTAGTGGATTGGGCATGTTCGTTGCGAAAAACGAAGAAATGGTTCCGGTGGCAAAAACTCGTGCTTTGTATGCACCCGATACCCGTTTTCGGAATGGGTGACGTGCGGCAACGAAATTGCGCGAAATCAACCCAAACATGAGTTTTGGACCTAAAGTAGTGGATTGGGCATGTTCGTTGCGAAAAACGAAGAAATGGTTCCGGTGGCAAAAACTCGTGCTTTGTATGCACCCGATACCCGTTTTCGGAATGGGTGACGTGCGGCAACGAAATTGCGCGAAATCAACCCAAACATGAGTTTTGGACCTAAAGTAGTGGATTGGGCATGTTCGTTGCGAAAAACGAAGAAATGGTTCCGGTGGCAAAAACTCGTGCTTTGTATGCACCCGATACCCGTTTTCGGAATGGGTGACGTGCGGCAACGAAATTGCGCGAAATCAACCCAAACATGAGTTTTGGACCTAAAGTAGTGGATTGGGCATGTTCGTTGCGAAAAACGAAGAAATGGTTCCGGTGGCAAAAACTCGTGCTTTGTATGCACCCGATACCCGTTTTCGGAATGGGTGACGTGCGGCAACGAAATTGCGCGAAACAACCCAAACATGAGTTTTGGACCTAAAGTAGTGGATTGGGCATGTTCGTTGCGAAAAACGAAGAAATGGTTCCGGTGGCAAAAACTCGTGCTTTGTATGCACCCGATACCCGTTTTCGGAATGGGTGACGTGCGGCAACGAAATTGCGCGAAACAACCCAAACATGAGTTTTGGACCTAAAGTAGTGGATTGGGCATGTTCGTTGCGAAAAACGAAGAAATGGTTCCGGTGGCAAAAACTCGTGCTTTGTATGCACCCGATACCCGTTTTCGGAATGGGTGACGTGCGGCAACGAAATTGCGCGAAATCAACCCAAACATGAGTTTTGGACCTAAAGTAGTGGATTGGGCATGTTCGTTGCGAAAAACGAAGAAATGGTTCCGGTGGCAAAAACTCGTGCTTTGTATGCACCCGATACCCGTTTTCGGAATGGGTGACGTGCGGCAACGAAATTGCGCGAAATCAACCCAAACATGAGTTTTGGACCTAAAGTAGTGGATTGGGCATGTTCGTTGCGAAAAACGAAGAAATGGTTCCGGTGGCAAAAACTCGTGCTTTGTATGCACCCGATACCCGTTTTCGGAATGGGTGACGTGCGGCAACGAAATTGCGCGAAATCAACCCAAACATGAGTTTTGGACCTAAAGTAGTGGATTGGGCATGTTCGTTGCGAAAAACGAAGAAATGGTTCCGGTGGCAAAAACTCGTGCTTTGTATGCACCCGATACCCGTTTTCGGAATGGGTGACGTGCGGCAACGAAATTGCGCGAAATCAACCCAAACATGAGTTTTGGACCTAAAGTAGTGGATTGGGCATGTTCGTTGCGAAAAACGAAGAAATGGTTCCGGTGGCAAAAACTCGTGCTTTGTATGCACCCGATACCCGTTTTCGGAATGGGTGACGTGCGGCAACGAAATTGCGCGAAATCAACCCAAACATGAGTTTTGGACCTAAAGTAGTGGATTGGGCATGTTCGTTGCGAAAAACGAAGAAATGGTTCCGGTGGCAAAAACTCGTGCTTTGTATGCACCCGATACCCGTTTTCGGAATGGGTGACGTGCGGCAACGAAATTGCGCGAAACAACCCAAACATGAGTTTTGGACCTAAAGTAGTGGATTGGGCATGTTCGTTGCGAAAAACGAAGAAATGGTTCCGGTGGCAAAAACTCGTGCTTTGTATGCACCCGATACCCGTTTTCGGAATGGGTGACGTGCGGCAACGAAATTGCGCGAAATCAACCCAAACATGAGTTTTGGACCTAAAGTAGTGGATTGGGCATGTTCGTTGCGAAAAACGAAGAAATGGTTCCGGTGGCAAAAACTCGTGCTTTGTATGCACCCGATACCCGTTTTCGGAATGGGTGACGTGCGGCAACGAAATTGCGCGAAATCAACCCAAACATGAGTTTTGGACCTAAAGTAGTGGATTGGGCATGTTCGTTGCGAAAAACGAAGAAATGGTTCCGGTGGCAAAAACTCGTGCTTTGTATGCACCCGATACCCGTTTTCGGAATGGGTGACGTGCGGCAACGAAATTGCGCGAAATCAACCCAAACATGAGTTTTGGACCTAAAGTAGTGGATTGGGCATGTTCGTTGCGAAAAACGAAGAAATGGTTCCGGTGGCAAAAACTCGTGCTTTGTATGCACCCGATACCCGTTTTCGGAATGGGTGACGTGCGGCAACGAAATTGCGCGAAATCAACCCAAACATGAGTTTTGGACCTAAAGTAGTGGATTGGGCATGTTCGTTGCGAAAAACGAAGAAATGGTTCCGGTGGCAAAAACTCGTGCTTTGTATGCACCCGATACCCGTTTTCGGAATGGGTGACGTGCGGCAACGAAATTGCGCGAAACAACCCAAACATGAGTTTTGGACCTAAAGTAGTGGATTGGGCATGTTCGTTGCGAAAAACGAAGAAATGGTTCCGGTGGCAAAAACTCGTGCTTTGTATGCACCCGATACCCGTTTTCGGAATGGGTGACGTGCGGCAACGAAATTGCGCGAAACAACCCAAACATGAGTTTTGGACCTAAAGTAGTGGATTGGGCATGTTCGTTGCGAAAAACGAAGAAATGGTTCCGGTGGCAAAAACTCGTGCTTTGTATGCACCCGATACCCGTTTTCGGAATGGGTGACGTGCGGCAACGAAATTGCGCGAAACAACCCAAACATGAGTTTTGGACCTAAAGTAGTGGATTGGGCATGTTCGTTGCGAAAAACGAAGAAATGGTTCCGGTGGCAAAAACTCGTGCTTTGTATGCACCCGATACCCGTTTTCGGAATGGGTGACGTGCGGCAACGAAATTGCGCGAAATCAACCCAAACATGAGTTTTGGACCTAAAGTAGTGGATTGGGCATGTTCGTTGCGAAAAACGAAGAAATGGTTCCGGTGGCAAAAACTCGTGCTTTGTATGCACCCGATACCCGTTTTCGGAATGGGTGACGTGCGGCAACGAAATTGCGCGAAACAACCCAAACATGAGTTTTGGACCTAAAGTAGTGGATTGGGCATGTTCGTTGCGAAAAACGAAGAAATGGTTCCGGTGGCAAAAACTCGTGCTTTGTATGCACCCGATACCCGTTTTCGGAATGGGTGACGTGCGGCAACGAAATTGCGCGAAACAACCCAAACATGAGTTTTGGACCTAAAGTAGTGGATTGGGCATGTTCGTTGCGAAAAACGAAGAAATGGTTCCGGTGGCAAAAACTCGTGCTTTGTATGCACCCGATACCCGTTTTCGGAATGGGTGACGTGCGGCAACGAAATTGCGCGAAATCAACCCAAACATGAGTTTTGGACCTAAAGTAGTGGATTGGGCATGTTCGTTGCGAAAAACGAAGAAATGGTTCCGGTGGCAAAAACTCGTGCTTTGTATGCACCCGATACCCGTTTTCGGAATGGGTGACGTGCGGCAACGAAATTGCGCGAAATCAACCCAAACATGAGTTTTGGACCTAAAGTAGTGGATTGGGCATGTTCGTTGCGAAAAACGAAGAAATGGTTCCGGTGGCAAAAACTCGTGCTTTGTATGCACCCGATACCCGTTTTCGGAATGGGTGACGTGCGGCAACGAAATTGCGCGAAATCAACCCAAACATGAGTTTTGGACCTAAAGTAGTGGATTGGGCATGTTCGTTGCGAAAAACGAAGAAATGGTTCCGGTGGCAAAAACTCGTGCTTTGTATGCACCCGATACCCGTTTTCGGAATGGGTGACGTGCGGCAACGAAATTGCGCGAAATCAACCCAAACATGAGTTTTGGACCTAAAGTAGTGGATTGGGCATGTTCGTTGCGAAAAACGAAGAAATGGTTCCGGTGGCAAAAACTCGTGCTTTGTATGCACCCGATACCCGTTTTCGGAATGGGTGACGTGCGGCAACGAAATTGCGCGAAATCAACCCAAACATGAGTTTTGGACCTAAAGTAGTGGATTGGGCATGTTCGTTGCGAAAAACGAAGAAATGGTTCCGGTGGCAAAAACTCGTGCTTTGTATGCACCCGATACCCGTTTTCGGAATGGGTGACGTGCGGCAACGAAATTGCGCGAAATCAACCCAAACATGAGTTTTGGACCTAAAGTAGTGGATTGGGCATGTTCGTTGCGAAAAACGAAGAAATGGTTCCGGTGGCAAAAACTCGTGCTTTGTATGCACCCGATACCCGTTTTCGGAATGGGTGACGTGCGGCAACGAAATTGCGCGAAATCAACCCAAACATGAGTTTTGGACCTAAAGTAGTGGATTGGGCATGTTCGTTGCGAAAAACGAAGAAATGGTTCCGGTGGCAAAAACTCGTGCTTTGTATGCACCCGATACCCGTTTTCGGAATGGGTGACGTGCGGCAACGAAATTGCGCGAAATCAACCCAAACATGAGTTTTGGACCTAAAGTAGTGGATTGGGCATGTTCGTTGCGAAAAACGAAGAAATGGTTCCGGTGGCAAAAACTCGTGCTTTGTATGCACCCGATACCCGTTTTCGGAATGGGTGACGTGCGGCAACGAAATTGCGCGAAATCAACCCAAACATGAGTTTTGGACCTAAAGTAGTGGATTGGGCATGTTCGTTGCGAAAAACGAAGAAATGGTTCCGGTGGCAAAAACTCGTGCTTTGTATGCACCCGATACCCGTTTTCGGAATGGGTGACGTGCGGCAACGAAATTGCGCGAAATCAACCCAAACATGAGTTTTGGACCTAAAGTAGTGGATTGGGCATGTTCGTTGCGAAAAACGAAGAAATGGTTCCGGTGGCAAAAACTCGTGCTTTGTATGCACCCGATACCCGTTTTCGGAATGGGTGACGTGCGGCAACGAAATTGCGCGAAATCAACCCAAACATGAGTTTTGGACCTAAAGTAGTGGATTGGGCATGTTCGTTGCGAAAAACGAAGAAATGGTTCCGGTGGCAAAAACTCGTGCTTTGTATGCACCCGATACCCGTTTTCGGAATGGGTGACGTGCGGCAACGAAATTGCGCGAAACAACCCAAACATGAGTTTTGGACCTAAAGTAGTGGATTGGGCATGTTCGTTGCGAAAAACGAAGAAATGGTTCCGGTGGCAAAAACTCGTGCTTTGTATGCACCCGATACCCGTTTTCGGAATGGGTGACGTGCGGCAACGAAATTGCGCGAAACAACCCAAACATGAGTTTTGGACCTAAAGTAGTGGATTGGGCATGTTCGTTGCGAAAAACGAAGAAATGGTTCCGGTGGCAAAAACTCGTGCTTTGTATGCACCCGATACCCGTTTTCGGAATGGGTGACGTGCGGCAACGAAATTGCGCGAAACAACCCAAACATGAGTTTTGGACCTAAAGTAGTGGATTGGGCATGTTCGTTGCGAAAAACGAAGAAATGGTTCCGGTGGCAAAAACTCGTGCTTTGTATGCACCCGATACCCGTTTTCGGAATGGGTGACGTGCGGCAACGAAATTGCGCGAAACAACCCAAACATGAGTTTTGGACCTAAAGTAGTGGATTGGGCATGTTCGTTGCGAAAAACGAAGAAATGGTTCCGGTGGCAAAAACTCGTGCTTTGTATGCACCCGATACCCGTTTTCGGAATGGGTGACGTGCGGCAACGAAATTGCGCGAAATCAACCCAAACATGAGTTTTGGACCTAAAGTAGTGGATTGGGCATGTTCGTTGCGAAAAACGAAGAAATGGTTCCGGTGGCAAAAACTCGTGCTTTGTATGCACCCGATACCCGTTTTCGGAATGGGTGACGTGCGGCAACGAAATTGCGCGAAATCAACCCAAACATGAGTTTTGGACCTAAAGTAGTGGATTGGGCATGTTCGTTGCGAAAAACGAAGAAATGGTTCCGGTGGCAAAAACTCGTGCTTTGTATGCACCCGATACCCGTTTTCGGAATGGGTGACGTGCGGCAACGAAATTGCGCGAAACAACCCAAACATGAGTTTTGGACCTAAAGTAGTGGATTGGGCATGTTCGTTGCGAAAAACGAAGAAATGGTTCCGGTGGCAAAAACTCGTGCTTTGTATGCACCCGATACCCGTTTTCGGAATGGGTGACGTGCGGCAACGAAATTGCGCGAAATCAACCCAAACATGAGTTTTGGACCTAAAGTAGTGGATTGGGCATGTTCGTTGCGAAAAACGAAGAAATGGTTCCGGTGGCAAAAACTCGTGCTTTGTATGCACCCGATACCCGTTTTCGGAATGGGTGACGTGCGGCAACGAAATTGCGCGAAATCAACCCAAACATGAGTTTTGGACCTAAAGTAGTGGATTGGGCATGTTCGTTGCGAAAAACGAAGAAATGGTTCCGGTGGCAAAAACTCGTGCTTTGTATGCACCCGATACCCGTTTTCGGAATGGGTGACGTGCGGCAACGAAATTGCGCGAAATCACCCAAACATGAGTTTTGGACCTAAAGTAGTGGATTGGGCATGTTCGTTGCGAAAAACGAAGAAATGGTTCCGGTGGCAAAAACTCGTGCTTTGTATGCACCCGATACCCGTTTTCGGAATGGGTGACGTGCGGCAACGAAATTGCGCGAAACACCCAAACATGAGTTTTGGACCTAAAGTAGTGGATTGGGCATGTTCGTTGCGAAAAACGAAGAAATGGTTCCGGTGGCAAAAACTCGTGCTTTGTATGCACCCGATACCCGTTTTCGGAATGGGTGACGTGCGGCAACGAAATTGCGCGAAATCAACCCAAACATGAGTTTTGGACCTAAAGTAGTGGATTGGGCATGTTCGTTGCGAAAAACGAAGAAATGGTTCCGGTGGCAAAAACTCGTGCTTTGTATGCACCCGATACCCGTTTTCGGAATGGGTGACGTGCGGCAACGAAATTGCGCGAAATCAACCCAAACATGAGTTTTGGACCTAAAGTAGTGGATTGGGCATGTTCGTTGCGAAAAACGAAGAAATGGTTCCGGTGGCAAAAACTCGTGCTTTGTATGCACCCGATACCCGTTTTCGGAATGGGTGACGTGCGGCAACGAAATTGCGCGAAATCAACCCAAACATGAGTTTTGGACCTAAAGTAGTGGATTGGGCATGTTCGTTGCGAAAAACGAAGAAATGGTTCCGGTGGCAAAAACTCGTGCTTTGTATGCACCCGATACCCGTTTTCGGAATGGGTGACGTGCGGCAACGAAATTGCGCGAAATCAACCCAAACATGAGTTTTGGACCTAAAGTAGTGGATTGGGCATGTTCGTTGCGAAAAACGAAGAAATGGTTCCGGTGGCAAAAACTCGTGCTTTGTATGCACCCGATACCCGTTTTCGGAATGGGTGACGTGCGGCAACGAAATTGCGCGAAACAACCCAAACATGAGTTTTGGACCTAAAGTAGTGGATTGGGCATGTTCGTTGCGAAAAACGAAGAAATGGTTCCGGTGGCAAAAACTCGTGCTTTGTATGCACCCGATACCCGTTTTCGGAATGGGTGACGTGCGGCAACGAAATTGCGCGAAATCAACCCAAACATGAGTTTTGGACCTAAAGTAGTGGATTGGGCATGTTCGTTGCGAAAAACGAAGAAATGGTTCCGGTGGCAAAAACTCGTGCTTTGTATGCACCCGATACCCGTTTTCGGAATGGGTGACGTGCGGCAACGAAATTGCGCGAAACAACCCAAACATGAGTTTTGGACCTAAAGTAGTGGATTGGGCATGTTCGTTGCGAAAAACGAAGAAATGGTTCCGGTGGCAAAAACTCGTGCTTTGTATGCACCCGATACCCGTTTTCGGAATGGGTGACGTGCGGCAACGAAATTGCGCGAAATCAACCCAAACATGAGTTTTGGACCTAAAGTAGTGGATTGGGCATGTTCGTTGCGAAAAACGAAGAAATGGTTCCGGTGGCAAAAACTCGTGCTTTGTATGCACCCGATACCCGTTTTCGGAATGGGTGACGTGCGGCAACGAAATTGCGCGAAATCAACCCAAACATGAGTTTTGGACCTAAAGTAGTGGATTGGGCATGTTCGTTGCGAAAAACGAAGAAATGGTTCCGGTGGCAAAAACTCGTGCTTTGTATGCACCCGATACCCGTTTTCGGAATGGGTGACGTGCGGCAACGAAATTGCGCGAAATCAACCCAAACATGAGTTTTGGACCTAAAGTAGTGGATTGGGCATGTTCGTTGCGAAAAACGAAGAAATGGTTCCGGTGGCAAAAACTCGTGCTTTGTATGCACCCGATACCCGTTTTCGGAATGGGTGACGTGCGGCAACGAAATTGCGCGAAACAACCCAAACATGAGTTTTGGACCTAAAGTAGTGGATTGGGCATGTTCGTTGCGAAAAACGAAGAAATGGTTCCGGTGGCAAAAACTCGTGCTTTGTATGCACCCGATACCCGTTTTCGGAATGGGTGACGTGCGGCAACGAAATTGCGCGAAATCAACCCAAACATGAGTTTTGGACCTAAAGTAGTGGATTGGGCATGTTCGTTGCGAAAAACGAAGAAATGGTTCCGGTGGCAAAAACTCGTGCTTTGTATGCACCCGATACCCGTTTTCGGAATGGGTGACGTGCGGCAACGAAATTGCGCGAAACAACCCAAACATGAGTTTTGGACCTAAAGTAGTGGATTGGGCATGTTCGTTGCGAAAAACGAAGAAATGGTTCCGGTGGCAAAAACTCGTGCTTTGTATGCACCCGATACCCGTTTTCGGAATGGGTGACGTGCGGCAACGAAATTGCGCGAAACAACCCAAACATGAGTTTTGGACCTAAAGTAGTGGATTGGGCATGTTCGTTGCGAAAAACGAAGAAATGGTTCCGGTGGCAAAAACTCGTGCTTTGTATGCACCCGATACCCGTTTTCGGAATGGGTGACGTGCGGCAACGAAATTGCGCGAAACACCCAAACATGAGTTTTGGACCTAAAGTAGTGGATTGGGCATGTTCGTTGCGAAAAACGAAGAAATGGTTCCGGTGGCAAAAACTCGTGCTTTGTATGCACCCGATACCCGTTTTCGGAATGGGTGACGTGCGGCAACGAAATTGCGCGAAACAACCCAAACATGAGTTTTGGACCTAAAGTAGTGGATTGGGCATGTTCGTTGCGAAAAACGAAGAAATGGTTCCGGTGGCAAAAACTCGTGCTTTGTATGCACCCGATACCCGTTTTCGGAATGGGTGACGTGCGGCAACGAAATTGCGCGAAATCAACCCAAACATGAGTTTTGGACCTAAAGTAGTGGATTGGGCATGTTCGTTGCGAAAAACGAAGAAATGGTTCCGGTGGCAAAAACTCGTGCTTTGTATGCACCCGATACCCGTTTTCGGAATGGGTGACGTGCGGCAACGAAATTGCGCGAAACACCCAAACATGAGTTTTGGACCTAAAGTAGTGGATTGGGCATGTTCGTTGCGAAAAACGAAGAAATGGTTCCGGTGGCAAAAACTCGTGCTTTGTATGCACCCGATACCCGTTTTCGGAATGGGTGACGTGCGGCAACGAAATTGCGCGAAACAACCCAAACATGAGTTTTGGACCTAAAGTAGTGGATTGGGCATGTTCGTTGCGAAAAACGAAGAAATGGTTCCGGTGGCAAAAACTCGTGCTTTGTATGCACCCGATACCCGTTTTCGGAATGGGTGACGTGCGGCAACGAAATTGCGCGAAACAACCCAAACATGAGTTTTGGACCTAAAGTAGTGGATTGGGCATGTTCGTTGCGAAAAACGAAGAAATGGTTCCGGTGGCAAAAACTCGTGCTTTGTATGCACCCGATACCCGTTTTCGGAATGGGTGACGTGCGGCAACGAAATTGCGCGAAATCAACCCAAACATGAGTTTTGGACCTAAAGTAGTGGATTGGGCATGTTCGTTGCGAAAAACGAAGAAATGGTTCCGGTGGCAAAAACTCGTGCTTTGTATGCACCCGATACCCGTTTTCGGAATGGGTGACGTGCGGCAACGAAATTGCGCGAAATCAACCCAAACATGAGTTTTGGACCTAAAGTAGTGGATTGGGCATGTTCGTTGCGAAAAACGAAGAAATGGTTCCGGTGGCAAAAACTCGTGCTTTGTATGCACCCGATACCCGTTTTCGGAATGGGTGACGTGCGGCAACGAAATTGCGCGAAATCAACCCAAACATGAGTTTTGGACCTAAAGTAGTGGATTGGGCATGTTCGTTGCGAAAAACGAAGAAATGGTTCCGGTGGCAAAAACTCGTGCTTTGTATGCACCCGATACCCGTTTTCGGAATGGGTGACGTGCGGCAACGAAATTGCGCGAAATCAACCCAAACATGAGTTTTGGACCTAAAGTAGTGGATTGGGCATGTTCGTTGCGAAAAACGAAGAAATGGTTCCGGTGGCAAAAACTCGTGCTTTGTATGCACCCGATACCCGTTTTCGGAATGGGTGACGTGCGGCAACGAAATTGCGCGAAATCAACCCAAACATGAGTTTTGGACCTAAAGTAGTGGATTGGGCATGTTCGTTGCGAAAAACGAAGAAATGGTTCCGGTGGCAAAAACTCGTGCTTTGTATGCACCCGATACCCGTTTTCGGAATGGGTGACGTGCGGCAACGAAATTGCGCGAAATCAACCCAAACATGAGTTTTGGACCTAAAGTAGTGGATTGGGCATGTTCGTTGCGAAAAACGAAGAAATGGTTCCGGTGGCAAAAACTCGTGCTTTGTATGCACCCGATACCCGTTTTCGGAATGGGTGACGTGCGGCAACGAAATTGCGCGAAACAACCCAAACATGAGTTTTGGACCTAAAGTAGTGGATTGGGCATGTTCGTTGCGAAAAACGAAGAAATGGTTCCGGTGGCAAAAACTCGTGCTTTGTATGCACCCGATACCCGTTTTCGGAATGGGTGACGTGCGGCAACGAAATTGCGCGAAACACCCAAACATGAGTTTTGGACCTAAAGTAGTGGATTGGGCATGTTCGTTGCGAAAAACGAAGAAATGGTTCCGGTGGCAAAAACTCGTGCTTTGTATGCACCCGATACCCGTTTTCGGAATGGGTGACGTGCGGCAACGAAATTGCGCGAAACACCCAAACATGAGTTTTGGACCTAAAGTAGTGGATTGGGCATGTTCGTTGCGAAAAACGAAGAAATGGTTCCGGTGGCAAAAACTCGTGCTTTGTATGCACCCGATACCCGTTTTCGGAATGGGTGACGTGCGGCAACGAAATTGCGCGAAACAACCCAAACATGAGTTTTGGACCTAAAGTAGTGGATTGGGCATGTTCGTTGCGAAAAACGAAGAAATGGTTCCGGTGGCAAAAACTCGTGCTTTGTATGCACCCGATACCCGTTTTCGGAATGGGTGACGTGCGGCAACGAAATTGCGCGAAATCAACCCAAACATGAGTTTTGGACCTAAAGTAGTGGATTGGGCATGTTCGTTGCGAAAAACGAAGAAATGGTTCCGGTGGCAAAAACTCGTGCTTTGTATGCACCCGATACCCGTTTTCGGAATGGGTGACGTGCGGCAACGAAATTGCGCGAAATCAACCCAAACATGAGTTTTGGACCTAAAGTAGTGGATTGGGCATGTTCGTTGCGAAAAACGAAGAAATGGTTCCGGTGGCAAAAACTCGTGCTTTGTATGCACCCGATACCCGTTTTCGGAATGGGTGACGTGCGGCAACGAAATTGCGCGAAATCAACCCAAACATGAGTTTTGGACCTAAAGTAGTGGATTGGGCATGTTCGTTGCGAAAAACGAAGAAATGGTTCCGGTGGCAAAAACTCGTGCTTTGTATGCACCCGATACCCGTTTTCGGAATGGGTGACGTGCGGCAACGAAATTGCGCGAAATCAACCCAAACATGAGTTTTGGACCTAAAGTAGTGGATTGGGCATGTTCGTTGCGAAAAACGAAGAAATGGTTCCGGTGGCAAAAACTCGTGCTTTGTATGCACCCGATACCCGTTTTCGGAATGGGTGACGTGCGGCAACGAAATTGCGCGAAACAACCCAAACATGAGTTTTGGACCTAAAGTAGTGGATTGGGCATGTTCGTTGCGAAAAACGAAGAAATGGTTCCGGTGGCAAAAACTCGTGCTTTGTATGCACCCGATACCCGTTTTCGGAATGGGTGACGTGCGGCAACGAAATTGCGCGAAATCAACCCAAACATGAGTTTTGGACCTAAAGTAGTGGATTGGGCATGTTCGTTGCGAAAAACGAAGAAATGGTTCCGGTGGCAAAAACTCGTGCTTTGTATGCACCCGATACCCGTTTTCGGAATGGGTGACGTGCGGCAACGAAATTGCGCGAAATCAACCCAAACATGAGTTTTGGACCTAAAGTAGTGGATTGGGCATGTTCGTTGCGAAAAACGAAGAAATGGTTCCGGTGGCAAAAACTCGTGCTTTGTATGCACCCGATACCCGTTTTCGGAATGGGTGACGTGCGGCAACGAAATTGCGCGAAACAACCCAAACATGAGTTTTGGACCTAAAGTAGTGGATTGGGCATGTTCGTTGCGAAAAACGAAGAAATGGTTCCGGTGGCAAAAACTCGTGCTTTGTATGCACCCGATACCCGTTTTCGGAATGGGTGACGTGCGGCAACGAAATTGCGCGAAACACCCAAACATGAGTTTTGGACCTAAAGTAGTGGATTGGGCATGTTCGTTGCGAAAAACGAAGAAATGGTTCCGGTGGCAAAAACTCGTGCTTTGTATGCACCCGATACCCGTTTTCGGAATGGGTGACGTGCGGCAACGAAATTGCGCGAAATCAACCCAAACATGAGTTTTGGACCTAAAGTAGTGGATTGGGCATGTTCGTTGCGAAAAACGAAGAAATGGTTCCGGTGGCAAAAACTCGTGCTTTGTATGCACCCGATACCCGTTTTCGGAATGGGTGACGTGCGGCAACGAAATTGCGCGAAATCAACCCAAACATGAGTTTTGGACCTAAAGTAGTGGATTGGGCATGTTCGTTGCGAAAAACGAAGAAATGGTTCCGGTGGCAAAAACTCGTGCTTTGTATGCACCCGATACCCGTTTTCGGAATGGGTGACGTGCGGCAACGAAATTGCGCGAAACAACCCAAACATGAGTTTTGGACCTAAAGTAGTGGATTGGGCATGTTCGTTGCGAAAAACGAAGAAATGGTTCCGGTGGCAAAAACTCAGTGCTTTGTATGCACCCGATACCTGTTTTCGGAATGGGTGACGTGCGGACAACGAAATTGTGCGAAACCGACCCCAAACATGAGTTTTGGACCTAAAGTAGTGGATTGGGCATGTTCGTTGCGAAAAATCGAAGAAACTGTTTCGGTGGCAAAAACTCGATGCTTTGTATGCACCCCGATACCCGTTTTCGGAATGGGTGACGTGCGGACAACGAATTGGCGAAACGAATCCCAAACATGAGTTTTGGACCTAAAGTAGTGGATTGGGGCATGTTTCGTTGCGAAAAAACGAAGAAATGGTTCCAGGTGGCAAAAACTGAGTTTGTATGCACCCGATACCCGTTTTCGGAATGGGTGACGTGCGGCAACGGAAATTGCGCGAAATCAACCCAAACATGAGTTTTGGGACCTAAATTAGTGGATTGGGCATGTTCGTTTCGAAAAACGAAAGAATGGTTCCAGTGGCCAAAAACTCGTGCTTTGTATGCACCCCGATACCCGTTTCGGAATGCGTGACGTGCGGCAACGAAATTGCTCGAAGCACCCCAAACATGAGTTTAGGACCTAAAGTAGTGGATTGGGCATGTTCGTTGCGAAAAACGAAAGAAATTGTTCCGGTGGCAAAAACTCGTGCTTTGTATGCACCCGATACCCGTTTTCGGAATGGGTGACGTGCGGCAACGAAATTGCTCGAATCAACCCCAAACATGAGTTTTGGACCTAAAGTAGTGGATGTGGGCATGTTCGTTGCGAAAAAACGAAGAAATTGTTCGGGCAAAAACTCGTTGCTTTGTATGCACCCGAAACCCGTTTTCGGAATGGGTGACGTGCGGCAACGAAATTGCGCGAAATCAACCCAAACATGAGTTTTTGGTACCTAAAGTAGTGGAGTGGGCATGTTCGTTGCGAAAAACGAAGAAATGGTGGCAAAAACTCGTGCTTTGTATGCACCCGATACCCGTGTTCGGAATGGGTGACGTGCGGCAACGAATTGCGCGAAATCAACCCAAACATGAGTTTTGGACCTAAATTAGTGGATTGGGCATGTTCAGTTGCGAAAAAAACGAAGAAATGGTTCCAGGTGGCAAAAGCTCGTGCTTTGTATGCACCCCGATACCCGTTTTCGGAATGGGTGACGTGCGGCAACGAATTGCGCGAAAACAACCCAAACATGAGTTTTGGACCTAAAGTAGTGGATTGGGCATGTTCGTTGCGAAAAACGAAGAAATGGTTCCAGTGGCAAAAACTCGTGCTTTGTATCACGCGATACCCGTTTTCGGAATGGGTGACGTGCGGCCAACGAAATTGCGCGAAATCAACCCAAACATGAGTTTTGGACCTAAATTAGTGGATTGGGCATGTTCGTTGCGAAAAACGAAGAAATGGTTCCGGTGGCAAAAACTCGTGCTTTGTATGCACCCCGATACCCGTTTTCGGAATGGGTGACGTGCGGCAACGAAATTGCGCGAAATCAACCCAAACATGAGTTTTGGACCTAAATTAGTGGATTGGGCATGTTCGTTGCGAAAAACGAAGAAATGGTTCCGGTAGCAAAAACTCGTGCTTTGTATGCACCCCGATACCCGTTTTCGGAATGGGTGACGTGCCGCAACGAAATTGCGCGAAAGCACCCCAAACATGGGTTTTAGGACCTAAAGTAGTGGATTGGGCATGTTCGTTGCGAAAAATGAAGAAATGGTTCCGGTGGCAAAAACTCGTGCTTTGTATGCACCCGATACCCGTTTTCGGAATGGGTGACGTGCGGCAACGAAATTGCGCGAAACCACCCCAAACATGAGTTTTGGACCTAAAGTAGTGGATTGGGCATGTTCGTTGCGAAAAACGAAGAAATGGTTCCAGTGGCAAAAACTCGTGCTTTGTATCACGCGATACCCGTTTTCGGAATGGGTGACGTGCGGCCACGAAATTGCGCGAAATCAACCCAAACATGAGTTTTGGATCTAAATTAGTGGATTGGGCATTTTCGTTGCGAAAAACGAAGAAATGGTTCCGGTGGCAAAAACTCGTGCTTTGTATGCACCCGATACCCGTTTTTGGAATGGGTGACGTGCGGCAATGAAATTGCGCGAAATCAACCCAAACATGAGTTTTGGACCTAAATTAGTGGATTGGGCATGTTCGTTGCGAAAAACGAAGAAATGGTTCCAGTAGCAAAAACTCGTGCTTTGTATGCACCCCGATACCCGTTTTCGGAATGGGTGACGTGCCGCAACGAAATTGCGCGAAAGCACCCCAAACATGGGTTTAGGACCTAAAGTAGTGGATTGGGCATGTTCGTTGCGAAAAATGAAGAAATGGTTCCGGTGGCAAAAACTCATGCTTTGTATGCACCCCGATACCTGTTTTCGGAAGGGGTGACGTGCGGCAACGAAATTGTGCGAAACCACCCCAAACATGAGTTTTGGACCTAAAGTAGTGGATTGGGCATGTTCGTTGCGAAAATCTAAGAAACGGTTCCGGTGGCAAAAACTCGTGCTTTGTATGCACCCCGATACCCGTTTTCGGAATGGGTGACGGGCGACAACGAAATTGTGCGAAACGATCCCAAACATGAGTTTTGGACCTAAAGTAGTGGATTGGGCATGTTCGTTGCGAAAAACGAAGAAATGGTTTCGGTGGCAAAAACTGAGTTTGTTGCACCCGATACCCGTTTTCGGAATGGGTGACGTGCGGCAACGGAATTGCGCGAAAACAACCCAAACATGAGTTTTGGACCTAAAGTAGTGGAGTGGGCATGTTCGTTGCGAAAAACGAAGAAATGGTTCCAGTGGCAAAAACTCGTGCTTTGTATGCACCCGATACCCGTTTTCGGAATGGGTGACGTGCGGCAACGAAATTGCGCGAAATCAACCCAAACATGAGTTTTGGACCTAAATTAGTGGATTGGGCATGTTCGTTGCGAAAAACGAAGAAATGGTTCCAGTGGCAAAAACTCGTGCTTTGTATGCACCCCGATACCCGTTTTCGGAATGCGTGACGTGCGGCAACGAAATTGCTCGAAAGCACCCCAAACATGAGTTTAGGACCTAAAGTAGTGGATTGGGCATGTTCGTTGCGAAAAACGAAGAAATTGTTCCGGTGGCAAAAACTCGTGCTTTGTATGCACCCGATACCCGTTTTCGGAATGGGTGACGTGCGGCAACGAAATTGCGCGAAATCAACCCAAACATGAGTTTTGGACCTAAAGTAGTGGAGTGGGCATGTTCGTTGCGAAAAACGAAGAAATGGTGGCAAAAACTCGTGCTTTGTATGCACCCGAAACCCGTGTTCGGAATGGGTGACGTGCGGCAACGAAATTGCGCGAAATCAACCCAAACATGAGTTTTGGACCTAAATTAGTGGATTGGGCATGTTCATTGCGAAAATCGAAGAAATGGTTCCGGTGGCAAAAGCTCGTGCTTTGAATGCACCCCGATACCCGTTTTCGGAATGGGTGACGTGCGGCAACGGAAATGCGCGAAAACAACCCAAACATGAGTTTGGGACCTAAAGTAGTGGAGTGGGCATGTTCGTTGCGAAAAACGAAGAAATGGTTCCAGTGGCAAAAACTCGTGCTTTGTATCACGCGATACCCGTTTTCGGAATGGGTGACGTGCGGCCACGAAATTGCGCGAAATCAACCCAAACATGAGTTTTGGACCTAAATTAGTGGATTGGGCATGTTCGTTGCGAAAAACGAAGAAATGGTTCCGGTGGCAAAAACTCGTGCTTTGTATGCACCCCGATACCCGTTTTCGGAATGGGTGACGTGCGGCAACGAAATTGCGCGAAATCAACCCAAACATGAGTTTTGGACCTAAATTAGTGGATTGGGCATGTTCGTTGCGAAAAACGAAGAAATGGTTCCGGTAGCAAAAACTCGTGCTTTGTATGCACCCCGATACCCGTTTTCGGAATGGGTGACGTGCCGCAACGAAATTGCGCGAAAGCACCCCAAACATGGGTTTAGGACCTAAAGTAGTGGATTGGGCATGTTCGTTGCAAAAAATGAAGAAATGCTTCCGGTGGCAAAAACTCATGCTTTGTATGCACCCCGATACCCGTTTTCGGAAGGGGTGACGTGCGGCAACGAAATTGCGCGAAACCACCCCAAACATGAG
Organism: Zea mays; assembly: GCF_902167145.1. Taxonomy (NCBI): domain Eukaryota; kingdom Viridiplantae; phylum Streptophyta; class Magnoliopsida; order Poales; family Poaceae; genus Zea; species Zea mays. The sequence continues at coordinate 542,620 of NW_023366827.1, read as the reverse complement.
TTTTGGACCTAAAGTAGTGGCTTGGGCATGTTCGTTGCGAAAAACGAAGAAATGGTTCCAGTGGCAAAAACTCGTGCTTTGTATCACGCGATACCCGTTTTCGGAATGGGTGACGTGCGGCCACGAAATTGCGCGAAATCAACCCAAACATGAGTTTTGGATCTAAATTAGTGGATTGGGCATTTTCGTTGCGAAAAACGAAGAAATGGTTCTGGTGGCAAAAACTCGTGCTTTGTATGCACCCGATACCCGTTTTTGGAATGGGTGACGTGCGGCAACGAAATTGCGCGAAATCAACCCAAACATGAGTTTTGGACCTAAATTAGTGGATTGGGCATGTTCGTTGCGAAAAACGAAGAAATGGTTCCAGTAGCAAAAACTCGTGCTTTGTATGCACCCCGATACCCGTTTTCGGAATGGGTGACGTGCCGCAACGAAATTGCGCGAAAGCACCCCAAACATGGGTTTAGGACCTAAAGTAGTGGATTGGGCATGTTCGTTGCGAAAAATGAAGAAATGGTTCCGGTGGCAAAAACTCATGCTTTGTATGCACCCCGATACCTGTTTTCGGAAGGGGTGACGTGCGGCAACGAAATTGTGCGAAACCACCCCAAACATGAGTTTTGGACCTAAAGTAGTGGATTGGGCATGTTCGTTGCGAAAATCTAAGAAACGGTTCTGGTGGCAAAAACTCGTGCTTTGTATGCACCCCGATACCCGTTTTCGGAATGGGTGACGGGCGACAACGAAATTGTGCGAAACGATCCCAAACATGAGTTTTGGACCTAAAGTAGTGGATTGGGCATGTTCGTTGCGAAAAACGAAGAAATGGTTTCGGTGGCAAAAACTGAGTTTGTTGCACCCGATACCCGTTTTCGGAATGGGTGACGTGCGGCAACGGAATTGCGCGAAAACAACCCAAACATGAGTTTTGGACCTAAAGTAGTGGAGTGGGCATGTTCGTTGCGAAAAACGAAGAAATGGTTTCAGTGGCAAAAACTCGTGCTTTGTATGCACCCGATACCCGTTTTCGGAATGGGTGACGTGCGGCAACGAAATTGCGCGAAATCAACCCAAACATGAGTTTTGGACCTAAATTAGTGGATTGGGCATGTTCGTTGCGAAAAACGAAGAAATGGTTCCAGTGGCAAAAACTCGTGCTTTGTATGCACCCCGATACCCGTTTTCGGAATGCGTGACGTGCGGCAACGAAATTGCTCGAAAGCACCCCAAACATGAGTTTAGGACCTAAAGTAGTGGATTGGGCATGTTCGTTGCGAAAAACGAAGAAATTGTTCCGGTGGCAAAAACTCGTGCTTTGTATGCACCCGATACCCGTTTTCGGAATGGGTGACGTGCGACAACGAAATTGCGCGAAATCAACCCAAACATGAGTTTTGGACCTAAAGTAGTGGAGTGGGCATGTTCGTTGCGAAAAATGAAGAAATGGTGGCAAAAACTCGTGCTTTGTATGCACCCGAAACCCGTGTTCGGAATGGGTGACGTGCGGCAACGAAATTGCGCGAAATCAACCCAAACATGAGTTTTGGACCTAAATTAGTGGATTGGGCATGTTCATTGCGAAAAACGAAGAAATGGTTCCGGTGGCAAAAGCTCGTGCTTTGAATGCACCCCGATACCCGTTTTCGGAATGGGTGACGTGCGGCAACGGAATTGCGCGAAAACAACCCAAACATGAGTTTTGGACCTAAAGTAGTGGAGTGGGCATGTTCGTTGCGAAAAACGAAGAAATGGTTCCAGTGGCAAAAACTCGTGCTTTGTATCACGCGATACCCGTTTTCGGAATGGGTGACGTGCCGCAACGAAATTGCGCGAAAGCACCCCAAACATGGGTTTAGGACCTAAAGTAGTGGATTGGGCATGTTCGTTGCGAAAAATGAAGAAATGGTTCCGGTGGCAAAAACTCATGCTTTGTATGCACCCCGATACCTGTTTTCGGAAGGGGTGACGTGCGGCAACGAAATTGTGCGAAACCACCCCAAACATGAGTTTTGGACCTAAAGTAGTGGATTGGGCATGTTCGTTGCGAAAATCTAAGAAACGGTTCCGGTGGCAAAAACTTGTGCTGTGTATGCACCCCGATACCCGTTTTCGGAATGGGTGACGGGCGACAACGAAATTGTGCGAAACGATCCCAAACATGAGTTTTGGACCTAAAGTAGTGGATTGGGCATGTTCGTTGCGAAAAACGAAGAAATGGTTTCGGTGGCAAAAACTGAGTTTGTTGCACCCGATACCCGTTTTCGGAATGGGTGACGTGCGGCAACGGAATTGCGCGAGAACAACCCAAACATGAGTTTTGGACCTAAAGTAGTGGAGTGGGCATGTTCGTTGCGAAAAACGAAGAAATGGTTCCAGTGGCAAAAACTCGTGCTTTGTATGCACCCGATACCCGTTTTCGGAATGGGTGACGTGCGGCAACGAAATTGCGCGAAATCAACCCAAACATGAGTTTTGGACCTAAATTAGTGGTTGGGCATGTTCGTTGCGAAAAACGAAGAAATGGTTCCAGTGGCAAAAACTCGTGCTTTGTATGCACCCCGATACCCGTTTTCGGAATGCGTGACGTGCGGCAACGAAATTGCTCGAAAGCACCCCAAACATGAGTTTAGGACCTAAAGTAGTGGATTGGGCATGTTCGTTGCGAAAAACGAAGAAATTGTTCCGGTGGCAAAAACTCGTGCTTTGTATGCACCCGATACCCGTTTTCGGAATGCGTGACGTGCGGCAACGAAATTGCGCGAAATCAACCCAAACATGAGTTTTGGACCTAAAGTAGTGGAGTGGGCATGTTCGTTGCGAAAAACGAAGAAATGGTGGCAAAAACTCGTGCTTTGTATGCACCCGAAACCCGTGTTCGGAATGGGTGACGTGCGGCAACGAAATTGCGCGAAATCAACCCAAACATGAGTTTTGGACCTAAATTAGTGGATTGGGCATGTTCATTGCGAAAATCGAAGAAATGGTTCCGGTGGCAAAAGCTCGTGCTTTGAATGCACCCCGATACCCGTTTTCGGAATGGGTGACGTGCGGCAACGGAAATTGCGCGAAAATAACCCAAACATGAGTTTTGGACCTAAAGTAGTGGAGTGGGCATGTTCGTTGCGAAAAACGAAGAAATGGTTCCAGTGGCAAAAACTCGTGCTTTGTATCACGCGATACCCGTTTTCGGAATGGGTGACGTGCGGCCACGAAATTGCGCGAAATCAACCCAAACATGAGTTTTGGACCTAAATTAGTGGATTGGGCATGTTCGTTGCGAAAAACGAAGAAATGGTTCCGGTGGCAAAAACTCGTGCTTTGTATGCACCTCGATACCCGTTTTCGGAATGGGTGACGTGCGGCAACGAAATTGCGCGAAATCAACCCAAACATGAGTTTTGGACCTAAATTAGTGGATTGGGCATGTTCGTTGCGAAAAACGAAGAAATGGTTCCGGTAGCAAAAACTCGTGCTTTGTATGCACCCCGATACCCGTTTTCGGAATGGGTGACGTGCCGCAACGAAATTGCGCGAAAGCACCCCAAACATGGGTTTAGGACCTAAAGTAGTGGATTGGGCATGTTCGTTGCAAAAAATGAAGAAATGCTTCCGGTGGCAAAAGCTCATGCTTTGTATGCACCCCGATACCCGTTTTCGGAAGGGGTGACGTGCGGCAACGAAATTGCGCGAAACCACCCCAAACATGAGTTTTGGACCTAAAGTAGTGGCTTGGGCATGTTCGTTGCGAAAAACGAAGAAATGGTTCCAGTGGCAAAAACTCGTGCTTTGTATCACGCGATACCCGTTTTCGGAATGGGTGACGTGCGGCCACGAAATTGCGCGAAATCAACCCAAACATGAGTTTTGGATCTAAATTAGTGGATTGGGCATTTTCGTTGCGAAAAACGAAGAAATGGTTCCGGTGGCAAAAACTCGTGCTTTGTATGCACCCGATACCCGTTTTTGGAATGGGTGACGTGAGGCAACGAAATTGCGCGAAATCAACCCAAACATGAGTTTTGGACCTAAATTAGTGGATTGGGCATGTTCGTTGCGAAAAAACGAAGAAATGGTTCCAGTAGCAAAAACTCGTGCTTTGTATGCACCCCGATACCCGTTTTCGGAATGGGTGACGTGCCGCAACGAAATTGCGCGAAAGCACCCCAAACATGGGTTTAGGACCTAAAGTAGTGGATTGGGCATGTTCGTTGCGAAAAATGAAGAAATGGTTCCGGTGGCAAAAACTCATGCTTTGTATGCACCCCGATACCTGTTTTCGGAAGGGGTGACGTGCGGCAACGAAATTGTGCGAAACCACCCCAAACATGAGTTTTGGACCTAAAGTAGTGGATTGGGCATGTTCATTGCGAAAATCTAAGAAACGGTTCCGGTGGCAAAAACTCGTGCTTTGTATGCACCCCGATACCCGTTTTCGGAATGGGTGACGGGCGACAACGAAATTGTGCGAAACGATCCCAAACATGAGTTTTGGACCTAAAGTAGTGGATTGGGCATGTTCGTTGCGAAAAACGAAGAAATGGTTTCGGTGGCAAAAACTGAGTTTGTTGCACCCGATACCCGTTTTCGGAATGGGTGACGTGCGGCAACGGAATTGCGCGAAAACAACCCAAACATGAGTTTTGGACCTAAAGTAGTGGAGTGGGCATGTTCGTTGCGAAAAACGAAGAAATGGTTCCAGTGGCAAAAACTCGTGCTTTGTATGCACCCGATACCCGTTTTCGGAATGGGTGACGTGCGGCAACGAAATTGCGCGAAATCAACCCAAACATGAGTTTTGGACCTAAATTAGTGGATTGGGCATGTTCGTTGCGAAAAACGAAGAAATGGTTCCAGTGGCAAAAACTCGTGCTTTGTATGCACCCCGATACCCGTTTTCGGAATGCGTGACGTGCGGCAACGAAATTGCTCGAAAGCACCCCAAACATGAGTTTAGGACCTAAAGTAGTGGATTGGGCATGTTCGTTGCGAAAAACGAAGAAATTGTTCCGGTGGCAAAAACTCGTGCTTTGTATGCACCCGATACCCGTTTTCGGAATGGGTGACGTGCGACAACGAAATTGCGCGAAATCAACCCAAACATGAGTTTTGGACCTAAAGTAGTGGAGTGGGCATGTTCGTTGCGAAAAACGAAGAAATGGTGGCAAAAACTCGTGCTTTGTATGCACCCGAAACCCGTGTTCGGAATGGGTGACGTGCGGCAACGAAATTGCGCGAAATCAACCCAAACATGAGTTTTGGACCTAAATTAGTGGATTGGGCATGTTCATTGCGAAAAACGAAGAAATGGTTCCGGTGGCAAAAGCTCGTGCTTTGAATGCACCCCGATACCCGTTTTCGGAATGGGTGATGTGCGGCAACGGAATTGCGCGAAAACAACCCAAACATGAGTTTTGGACCTAAAGTAGTGGAGTGGGCATGTTCGTTGCGAAAAATGAAGAAATGGTTCCAGTGGCAAAAACTCGTGCTTTGTATCACGCGATACCCGTTTTCGGAATGGGTGACGTGCGGCCACGAAATTGCGCGAAATCAACCCAAACATGAGTTTTGGACCTAAATTAGTGGATTGGGCATGTTCGTTGCGAAAAACGAAGAAATGGTTCCGGTGGCAAAAACTCGTGCTTTGTATGCACCCCGATACCCGTTTTCGGAATGGGTGACGTGCGGCAACGAAATTGCGCGAAATCAACCCAAACATGAGTTTTGGACCTAAATTAGTGGATTGGGCATGTTCGTTGCGAAAAACGAAGAAATGGTTACAGTAGCAAAAACTCGTGCTTTGTATGCACCCCGATACCCGTTTTCGGAATGGGTGACGTGCCGCAACGAAATTGCGCGAAAGCACCCCAAACATGGGTTTAGGACCTAAAGTAGTGGATTGGGCATGTTCGTTGCGAAAAATGAAGAAATGGTTCCGGTGGCAAAAACTCATGCTTTGTATGCACCCCGATACCTGTTTTCGGAAGGGGTGACGTGCGGCAACGAAATTGTGCGAAACCACCCCAAACATGAGTTTTGGACCTAAAGTAGTGGATTGGGCATGTTCGTTGCGAAAATCTAAGAAACTGGTTCCGGTGGCAAAAACTCGTGCTTTGTATGCACCCCGATACCCGTTTTCGGAATGGGTGACGGGCGGCAACGGAATTGCGCGAAAACAACCCAAACATGAGTTTTGGACCTAAAGTAGTGGAGTGGGCATGTTCGTTGCGAAAAACGAAGAAATGGTTCCAGTGGCAAAAACTCGTGCTTTGTATGCACCCGATACCCGTTTTCGGAATGGGTGACGTGCGGCAACGAAATTGCGCGAAATCAACCCAAACATGAGTTTTGGACCTAAATTAGTGGATTGGGCATGTTCGTTGCGAAAAACGAAGAAATGGTTGCAGTGGCAAAAACTCGTGCTTTGTATGCACACCGATACCCGTTTTCGGAATGCGTGACGTGCGGCAACGAAATTGCTCGAAAGCACCCCAAACATGAGTTTAGGACCTAAAGTAGTGGATTGGGCATGTTCGTTGCGAAAAACGAAGAAATTGTTCCGGTGGCAAAAACTCGTGCTTTGTATGCACCCGATACCCGTTTTCGGAATGGGTGACGTGCGACAACGAAATTGCGCGAAATCAACCCAAACATGTGTTTTGGACCTAAAGTAGTGGAGTGGGCATGTTCGTTGCGAAAAACGAAGAAATGGTGGCAAAAACTCGTGCTTTGTATGCACCCGAAACCCGTGTTCGGAATGGGTGACGTGCGGCAACGAAATTGCGCGAAATCAACCCAAACATGAGTTTTGGACCTAAATTAGTGGATTGGGCATGTTCATTGCGAAAAACGAAGAAATGGTTCCGGTGGCAAAAGCTCGTGCTTTGAATGCACCCCGATACCCGTTTTCGGAATGGGTGACGTGCGGCAACGGAATTGCGCGAAAACAACCCAAACATGAGTTTTGGACCTAAAGTAGTGGAGTGGGCATGTTCGTTGCGAAAAACGAAGAAATGGTTCCAGTGGCAAAAACTCGTGCTTTGTATCACGCGATACCCGTTTTCGGAATGGGTGACGTGCGGCAACGGAATTGCGTGAAAACAACCCAAACATGAGTTTTGGACCTAAAGTAGTGGAGTGGGCATGTTCGTTGCGAAAAACGAAGAAATGGTTCCAGTGGCAAAAACTCGTGCTTTGTATCACGCGATACCCGTTTTCGGAATGGGTGACGTGCGGCCACGAAATTGCGCGAAATCAACCCAAACATGAGTTTTGGACCTAAATTAGTGGATTGGGCATGTTCGTTGCGAAAAACGAAGAAATGGTTCCGGTGGCAAAAACTCGTGCTTTGTATGCACCCCGATACCCGTTTTCGGAATGGGTGACGTGCGGCAACGAAATTGCGCGAAATCAACCCAAACATGAGTTTTGGACCTAAATTAGTGGATTGGGCATGTTCGTTGCGAAAAACGAAGAAATGGTTCCGGCCGATACCCGTTTTCGGAATGGGTGACGTGCGGCAACGAAATTGCGCGAAATCAACCCAAATATGAGTTTTGGACCTAAATTAGTGGATTGGGCATGTTCGTTGCGAAAAACGAAGAAATGGTTCCGGTGGCAAAAACTCGTGTTTTGTATGCACCCGATACCCGTTTTCGGAATGGGTGATGTGCGGCAACGAAATTGCGCGAAATCAACCCAAACATGAGTTTTGGACCTAGGATTGGGCATGTTCGTTGCGAAAAACGAAGAAATGGTTCCGGTGGCAAAAACTCGTGCTTTGTATGCACCCCGATACCCGTTTTCGGAATGGGTGACGTGCGGCAACGGAATTGCGCGAAAACAACCCAAACATGAGTTTTGGACCTAAAGTAGTGGAGTGGGTATGTTCGTTGCGAAAAACGAAGAAATGGTTCCGGTGGCAAAAACTCGTGCTTTGTATGCACCTGATACCCGTTTTCGGAATGGGTGACGTGCGACAACGAAATTGCGCGAAATCAACCCAAACATGAGTTTTGGACCTAAATTAGTGGATTGGGCATGTTCGTTGCGAAAAACAAAGAAATGGTTCCGGTGGCAAAAACTCATGCCTTGTATGCACCCCGATACCCGTTATCGGAAAAGGTGTCGTGCGGCAACGAAATTACGCGAAACCACCCCAAACATGAGTTTTGGACGTAAAGTAGTGGATTGGGCATGTTCGTTGCGAAAAACGAAGAAATGGTTCCAGCGGTTAAAACTCGTGCTTTGTATGCACCCGATACCCGTTTTCGGAATGGGTGACGTGCGGCAACGAAATTGCGCGAAATCAACCCAAACATGAGTTTTGGACCTAAAGTAGTGGAGTGGGCATGTTCGTTGTGAAAAACGAAGAAATGGTTCGGGTGGCAAAAACTCGTGCTTTGTATGCACCCGAAACCCGTGTTCGGAATGGGTGACGTGCGGCAACGAAATTGCGCGAAATCAACCCAAACATGAGTTTTGGACCTAAATTAGTGGATTGGGCATGTTCGTTGCGAAAAACGAAGAAATGGTTCCGGTGACAAAAACTCGTGCTTTGTATGCACCCCGATACCCGTTTTTGAAATGGGTGACGTGCGGCAACGAAATTGCGCGAAAACAACCCAAACATGAGTTTTGGACCTAAAGTAGTGAAGTGGGCATGTTCCTTGCGAAAAACGAAGAAATGGTTCCGGTGACAAAAACTCGTGCTTTGTATGCACCCGATACCCGTTTTCGGAATGGGTGACGTGCGGCAACGAAATTGCGCGAAATCAACCCAAACATGAGTTTTGGACCTAAATTAGTGGATTGGACATGTTCGTTGCGAAAAACGAAGAAATGGTTCCGGTTGCAAAAACTCATGCTTTGTATGCACCCCGATACCCGTTTTGGGAAGGGGTGACGTGCGGCAACGAAATTACGCGAAACCACCCCAAACATGAGTTTTGGACCTAAAGTAGTGGATTAGGCATGTTCGTTGCGAAAAACGAAGAAATGGTTTCGGTGGCTAAAACTCGTGCTTTGTATGCACCCTGATACCCGTTTTCGGAATGGGTGACGAGCGGCAACGAAATTGTGCGAAACGATCCCAAACATGAGTTTTGGACCTAAAGTAGTGGATTGGGCATGTTCGTTGCGAAAAACGAAGGAATGGTTCCGGTGGCTAAAACTCGTGCTTTGTATGCACCCGATACCCGTTTTCGGAATGGGTGACGTGCGGCAACGAAATTGCGCGAAAGCACCCCAAACATGAGTTTAGGACCTAAAGTAGTGGATTGGGCATGTTCGTTGCGAAAAATGAAGAAATGGTTCCGGTGGCAAAAACTCATGCTTTGTATGCACCCCGATACCCGTTTTCGGAAGGGGTGACGTGCGGCAACGAAATTGCGCGAAACCACCCCAAACATGAGTTTTGGATCTAAAGTAGTGGATTGGGGATGTTCGTTGCGAAAATCTAAGAAACGGTTCCGGTGGCAAAAACTCGTGCTTTGTATGCACCCTGATACCCGTTTTCGGAATGGGTGACGTGCAGCAACGAAATTGTGCGAAACGATCCCAAACATGAGTTTTGGACCTAAAGTAGTGGATTAGGCATGTTCGTTGCGAAAAACGAAGAAATGGTTTCGGTGGCTAAAACTCGTGCTTTGTATGCACCCTGATACCCGTTTTTGGAATGGGTGACGAGCGGCAACGAAATTGTGCGAAACGATCCCAAACATGAGTTTTGGACCTAAAGTAGTGGATTGGGCATGTTTGTTGCGAAAAACGAAGAAATGGTTCCGGTGCCAAAAACTCGTGTTTTGTATGCACCCGATACCCGTTTTCGGAATGGGTGACGTGCGGCAACGAAATTGCGCGAAATCAACCCAAACATGAGTTTTGGACCTAAATTAGTGGATTGGGTATGTTCGTTGCGAAAAACGAAGAAATGGTTCCGGTGGCAAAAACTCGTGCTTTGTATGCACCCCGATACCCGTTTTCGGAATGGGTGACGTGCGGCAACGGAATTGCGCGAAAACAACCCAAACATGAGTTTTGGACCTAAAGTAGTGGAGTGGGCATGTTCGTTGTGAAAAACGAAGAAATGGTTCCGATGGCAAAAACTCGTGCTTTGTATGCACCCGATACCCGTTTTCGGTGTATGTGATGATATAGCTGAGGTGCCCGATCTTTCGGCGAGTAGAGATAATTCCGATTTGGCGGAAGATGACCCTTGTGATCCGACTACGACGAGCAAGCCCGAGGCGCCAATGCAATCGCTGAACCAACTTCCAGTGGTTACTGACCTTGCTGATGCGAGATCGGCCTGATCACGAAGATCGTTTCCTGTGCGCAATCGAAGAACGAACAAGAAAAAGATGCGAGCAATCTAATCTATTACTCGAGGGTGGAGTTCTGAATACACGAAGACAGCGCAGATTTGCGCGTGTTCGAGAGTAGCTAAAGCTAACCTAAAACAAAACTCGAAAACAAAGGAGGCGCAGCTCCTGGATAAATAGAGAGGGGGCGCAACCCCTAGGGGCGGCCCACCCTCGGTCGTCCACTATGGGCCGCAATTGGGCTGGTCGTCTATTCTTCTAGGCCCTCATTCTTCAGTAGCATGACGAAGTTCGTCTCTGCACGGGCCCGAGTGCTAGGCGTAGAAGGTGCAGGGCTGGAAGGAGTTGAGCTGTGTGTCGGACCCCGGCCTGCAAAAGAGTTAGTATATGTCTTTGATCGTCGTCCCTGCACTTCACGTTCAGCTTTGCAAGCATATTCAAACAATGTGGTTATATCAGAATAATCCTTATAATCAAGTATATCCTGAATTTCCCTGTTCAAACCACCACGAAAACGCGCCATAGCAGCGTCATCCGACTCAACCAAACCACAACGAAGCATACCCTTTTGTAACTCCTGGTAATATTCCTCAACAAATTGTGAACCTTGTTGAAAACGCTGCATTTTGTTAAGCAAATCACGAGCATAATAGGAAGGAACAAATCTGTGGCGCATGGCAGTTTTTAATTGGGTCCAAGTAATGACACTGTTAATGGGAAGTTTTTGTTTATACTCACGCCACCAAATTAAAGCAAAATCAGTAAATTCACTAATGGCAGCCTTCACTTGGCTATTAGCAGGAATATCATGGCATGAAAATTTCTGTTCTACCTCCAATTCCCAATCAAGATATGCAGCAGGATCATATTTACCATTAAAAGATGGAATTTTAAATTTAATCTTAGAAAATAAGTCATTAGGGGGATGACGAACCACACGACGTGTACGACCACGGCGATCTCCATCGTCCTGCTCAGTGTCACCGCCATATTCCTGCTCCATCTTTGTGGTCAATGCATCAAGGCGTGCCAGGATGGTGTCGAGTGTGGTTCGAGTCGCCGTTTGAGCAAGGTCAAGTTGGTTGAAACGCTCGGTCGTCGAAGTGATCGTTGAATCAAGCCGTTCATGCATCGTCCTAATGTCAGCAGCAAGTCCATCAACTTGTCCCCTTACTTCCTGCAACTGGGCATCCACCATATCGTGTGCTCCTGCCATAGTTAGCGCAAACAACAAAACACCAAAAGGAGACAAACCGACGACAACAGGGGAATGGTGGTGACAACTTGCTCGCTCAATGGAATGTTGTTATCAAGTTCTTATACGTTCTTACCAAGCCACAGTGGTGAACTGCAATCAACAGGTGGAACCGATGAAAGATTGGATGAGCGATTGCGTGGAGAAACAGAAACCTGCTCGTCGTAGAAATATGTGGAGTTCTGGGTAGGCTGCACTCAAGTCAAGGATTAGCACGATCAAACAATAATGCAAAGTTGAATTATAGTGCAAAACACGAAACTATATTGCTGGCCAAAGAATAGATGGAACTAGCAGAATGGCAGTACCGTAAATATTGTACTAGCGATGCCAAAAAGGCACTAGTAGGAATCACAGGTGATTTTGTTTTTCTTTTTTGTATGATTTTTTTGATATTTTTCTCAGCACAAGGAGCAACAAAATAGGAGCTACACGAAGTTTCACCTAAAATAGAGTTCAGATGTGGTCTACAGAAAATCAGGAAATTCTCTGAAAAGCGTGCGAGAACTTTGACAAATTTTTTTCTTTATTTTCCTGAATTTTTTTGACAATTTTGTCGAAACCAAACAGACCAAAGGTTAGTTTGGTCGGCCTCAGAATGGTGTCAACAAGCTCATGTAAAAAATTCAGATTTTTTGGACAACCGAGCGAAAAGTTATGCCCGGTTTAAGGAAGCTACCTCAAGTTATGTTTAAAACGACCGAGATGAGTCAACAAGTTCCTTACTTTTTTTTTGTTTGTCCTCTGGTTCTATCCTTTCTCTTTCGTTTTCTTTTTTTGTTTTTTTTACGTAACCGAAGGAGAAAAACAAGGAAGCGGCGTTGACTCGGTTTGTGTCGTTGACTCGGTTTGATGTAACCGAAGGAGAGAAACAAGGAAGATGGTTGCGGTGCGCTAGGGTTTGATGTAACCGAAGGAGAAAAACAAGGAAGATGGTTGCGGCGCGCTAGGGTTTGATGTAACTGAAGGAGAAAAACAAGGAAGAAAGAAGGCTGGTGAGAAAAACACAATGCGACCAGCAACAAATGACGCGAAAGCACACAAATTCAACAATGCAGATTATTGAAAGAAGGTGCGAGGCTCAAAAGGGTGCTGGTATACGGTCTAACCTGAATTTTTATGTGGTTTTGTGGACTGTAGGAGAAAAAACACTCAATAAACTCACCGATCAACCTCGAAATCTGATACCAATTGATATAGCTGAGGTGCCCGATCTTTCGGCGAGTAGAGATAATTCCGATTTGGCGGAAGATGACCCTTGCGATCCGACTACGACGAGCAAGCCCGAGGCGCCAATGCAATCGCTGAACCAACTCCCTGTGGTTACCGACCTTGCTGATGCGAGATCGGCCTGATCACGAAGATCGTTTCCTGTGCGCAATCGAAGAACGAACAAGAAAAAGATGCGAGCAATCTAATCTATTACTCGAGGGTGGAGTTCTGAATACACGAAGACAGCGCAGATTTGCGCGTGTTCGAGAGTACCTAAAGCTAAACTAAAACAAAACTCGAAAACAAAGGAGGCGCAGCTCCTGGATAAATAGAGAGGGGCGCAACCCCTAGGGACGGCCAACCCTAGGTCGTCCACTATGGGCCGCAGTTGGGCTGGTCGTCTATTCTTCTGGGCCCTCATTCTTCAGTAGCATGACGAAGTTAAGATCTCTAGCACGGGCCCGAGTGATTGGCCCAGCTAATGAAGGAAGTGGCGCTTGATGTGGAGGTGCTGCTGGTGTAGTCGTACTCATAGTGATGTCCTCATCAGGTGACGTGCGGCAACGAAATTGCGCGAAATCAACCCAAACATGAGTTTTGGACCTAAATTAGTGGATTGGGCATGTTCGTTGCGAAAAACGAAGAAATGGTTCCGGTGGCATAAACTCATGCCTTGTATGCACCCTGATACCCGTTTTCGGAAGGGGTGTCGTGCGGCAACGAAATTACGCGAAACCACCCCAAACATGAGTTTTGGACCTAAAGTAGTGGATTGGGCATGTTCGTTGCGAAAAACGAACAAATGGTTCCGGTGGCAAAAACTCGTGTTTTGTATGCACCCGATACCCATTTTCGGAATGAGTGACGTGCGGCAACGAAATTGCGCGAAATCAACCCAAACATGAGTTTTGGACCTAAATTAGGTGATTGGGCATGTTCGTTGCGAAAAACGAAGAAATGGTTCCGGTGGCAAAAACTCGTGTTTTGTATGCACCCCGATACCCGTTTTCGGAATGGGTGACGTGCCTCAACGAAATTGCGCGAAAGCACCCCAAACATGAGTTTAGGACCTAAAGTAGTGGATTGGGCATGTTCATTGCGAAAAATGAAGAAATGGTTCCGGTGGCAAAAACTCATGCTTTGTATGCACCCCGATACCCGTTTTCGGAAGGGGTGACGTGCGGCAACGAAATTGCGCAAAACCACCCCAAACATGAGTTTTGGACCTAAAGTAGTGGATTGGGCATGTTCGTTGCGAAAATCGAAGAAACGGTTCCGGTGGCAAAAACTCGTGCTTTGTATGCACCCCGATACCCGTTTTCGGAATGGGTGACGTGCCGCAACGGAATTGCGCGAAAACAACCCAAACATGAGTTTTGGACCTAAAGTAGTGGAGTGGGCATGTTCGTTGCGAAAAACGAAGAAATGGTTCCGGTGGCAAAAACTCGTGCTTTGTATGCACCCGATACCCGTTTTCGGAATGGGTGACGTGCGGCAACGAAATTGCGCGAAATCAACCCAAACATGAGTTTTGGACCTAAATTAGTGGATTGGGCATGTTCGTTGCGAAAAACGAAGAAATGGTTCCGGTGGCAAAAACTCGTGCTTTGTATGCACCCCGATACCCGTTTTCGGAATGGGTGACGTGCCTCAACGAAATTGCGCGAAAGCACCCCAAACATGAGTTTAGGACCTAAAGTAGTGGATTGGGCATGTTCGTTGCGAAAAATGAAGAAATAGTTCCGGTGGCAAAAACTCATGCTTTGTATGCACCCCGATACCCGTTTTCGGAAGGGGTGACGTGCGGCAACGAAATTGCGCGAAACCACCCCAAACATGAGTTTTGGACCTAAAGTAGTGGATTAGGCATGTTCGTTGCGAAAATCGAAGAAACGGTTCCGGTGGCAAAAACTCGTGCTTTGTATGCACCCCGATACCCGTTTTCAGAATAGGTGACGTGCGGCAACGGAATTGCGCGAAAACAACCCAAACATGAGTTTTGGACCTAAAGTAGTCGACTGGGCATGTTCGTTGCGAAAAACGAAGAAATGGTTCCGGTGGCAAAAACTCGTGCTTTGTATGCACCCGATACCCGTTTTCGGAATGGGTGACGTGCGACAACGAAATTGCGCGAAATCAACCCAAACATGAGTTTTGGACCTAAATTAGTGGATTGGGCATGTTCGTTGCGAAAAACGAAGAAATGGTTCCGGTGGCAAAAACTCATGCCTTGTATGCACCCCAATACCCGTTTTCGGAAGGGGTGTCGTGCGGCAACGAAATTACGCGAAACCACCCCAAACATGAGTTTTGGACCTAAAGTAGTGGATTGGGCATGTTCGTTGCGAAAAACGAAGAAATGGTTCCGGTGGCTAAAACTCGTGCTTTGTATGCACCCGATACCCGTTTTCGGAATGGGTGACGTGCGGCAACGAAATTGCGCGAAATCAACCCAAACATGAGTTTTGGACCTAAAGTAGTGGAGTGGGCATGTTCGTTGCGAAAAACGAAGAAATGGTTCCGGTGGCAAAAACTCGTGCTTTGTATGCACCCGAAACCCGTGTTCGGAATGGGTGACGTGCGGCAACGAAATTGCGCGAAATCAACCCAAACATGAGTTTTGGACCTAAATTAGTGGATTGGGCATGTTCGTTGCGAAAAACGAAGAAATGGTTCCGGTGGCAAAAACTCGTGCTTTGTATGCACCCCGATACCCGTTTTCGGAATGGGTGACGTGCGGCAACGAAATTGCGCGAAATCAACCCAAACATAAGTTTTGGACCTAAAGTAGTGGATTGGGCATGTTCGTTGCAAAAAACAAAGAAATGGTTCCGGTTGCAAAAACTCATGCTTTGTATGTGATGTAGCTGAGGTGCCCGATCTTTCGGCGAGTAGAGATAATTCCGATTTGGCGGAAGATGACCCTTGCGATCCGACTACGACGAGCAAGCCCGAGGCGCCAATGCAATCGCTGAACCAACTCCCTGTGGTTACCGACCTTGCTGATGCGAGATCGGCCTGATCACGAAGATCGTTTCCTGTGCGCAATCGAAGAACGAACAAGAAAAAGATGCGAGCAATCTAATCTATTACTCGAGGGTGGAGTTCTGAATACACGAAGACAGCGCAGATTTGCGCGTGTTCGAGAGTAGCTAAGGCTAACGTAAAACAAAACTCGGAAAATAAAGGAGGCGCAGCTCCTGTATAAATAGAGAGGGGGCGCAGCCCCTAGGGGCGGCCAACCCTAGGTCGTCCATTATGGGCCGCAATTGGGCTGGTCGTCTATTCTTCCGGGCCTTCGTTCTTTAACAACATGATGTAGTTCAATTCTCTTGCACGGGCCCGAGTCACTGGCCCAGGTGGAAGGGGTGGCGCCTGGACTGGGGAAGATGGTGCCTAGGCTGGAGAAGGTGCTGCTGGTGTAGATGTGCTCGTGTTGGTGTTGATGTCCTCATCATCCTCCCCTTCTTGAACTGAAGTCGTCCTCGACGGCAACTCCTCATCTTCTCCCGCATACGGTTTCAAATCTGCAACATTAAAACTAGTGGAAACACCAAACTCCGCAGGCAGGTCAAGGATATAAGCATTATCATTAATCTTGGTGAGTACCTTAAAAGGACCAGCAGCACGAGGCATCAATTTAGAACGACGCAAAGTAGGAAAACGATCCTTTCTCAAATGCAACCAAACCATATCACCAGTTTCAAAAGTAACTAGTTTCCGGCCTTTACTACCAGTAATCTGATATTTAGCATTAGCAGCAGCAATGTTTTGTTGAGTTTGTTCATGGAGATTAATCATTTGTTCAACATGTGCAAGAGCATCTATGTGTGGGGCGTCCGCAGCATCAAGCGAAAACAAAGCAATAGGCGCCCTAGGAATGTAACCATAAACAATTTGAAAAGGGCACATCTTTGTAGAAGAATGTGTTGCATGATTATAAGCAAACTCAACATGAGGTAAGCAATCCTCCCAACGTTTCAACTTTTTGTCTAAAACAACCCTAAGCATGGTAGACAAAGTTCGATTAACTACCTCAGTTTGACCATCAGTCTGAGGGTGACAAGTGATGCTAAACAGCAATTTAGTTCCCAATTTATTCCACAGAGATCTCCAAAAATGACTCAGAAACTTGGCATCACGATCCGAGACTATTGTATTGGGAATATCGTGCAAACGAATAATCTCTCTAAAAAACAATTCAGCAACATTGCTAGTGTTGGGGACTTGTTCTCAAATGCTATGAGTTAAGAACAAGGCAACACAGAAAATGTTAATCGATAAAGTCCTTCGTCCTTCGAAGCATTATTTCCCTTAGGATATAGTGATTTTTGGACGAAGGTTATGAAGGACTTACCTTCGTAAATACAACATACGATGATGAAGAATGAATCACAAGAAATATGAAGGATAATATAGATAATTATATATTATTGAAGAATAAAAATGATATCAAGTTACAGATGTACCTTCAGTTTGGAAGGAAGTAAAAGTACAAGCGTGACGCAAAAAGCAAATGCCAAGTCAGCGTGAACAGTATGGGGGTACTGTTCACCTATTTATAGGCATGGAACACAACCCATATAAAATTACATCCATGCCCTTTACATTTGGTAGTAGTTCTATAGTAATCCACCGAGGTTTAAATAGCCTTTTCATCTTTAAGTCGGTTTCCTTTTCTGCATTCACGCCGAAGCTTTCCTGCTCACTCCTTCGGCGCTGTATCAACCTTCGTATTCTTTGAGCTTCTCCCACTATGGTACCGATTCGGGTCCAAAGATACCTGTTCACACATTATACTCCAGAAACACTGTTAAATCCTGTTTTTGAGGACCTTCGGAGCCGAAGGCCCCCAACAGTAGCCCCTCGCAATGTTAATTTGTTAAATCGATAAATTCAGATTGCGACATGGACGAAGGCTTTAAGCCGAAGGTCCGCAAAAACACCTTCCCTTTGCTAGAATAGCAACATTCACTGACAGGCGGGGGCTTTCAATCTTTCACGCACTGGGTGTATAAATAAGAGCATACCGCGAGCTCATTTGGCACGCTCTCTTGCCATCTGTTCTCGCTCACTCAACTTTTAGCTCTTGCGCACCAAAATTTGCTTAGCTTTTTAAGTTTTTAAGCTTCGGCGTTGAAAACAGTTTTTTAGTGTTTTCGAAGATGTCTGAAGATAAGAAGACTGCTCCCGAGACGAAGCTGAGTCTCTCTGAGGAGAAGAACCTGGGTTTCCTTATAGCAATGTCGAAGACCAACACAGAAAAAATCACCAAAGAGATTTTAGAAGGTTTGTCTGAAGATACTGATGACAGCGACAGGTATGATGTGGATAGTGGTGGTGAAGACTCCGAAGATCGCCCTTGGCGACCAAGCCATGCGGTTTTTGGCAAGTCAGGTATCAAGGAAAATCATCTTGCCAACATGAGGGGAAGATACTTCCGGGATTTATCCATTGTGAGGGTCGACGAAGGAGAGAAAACTTGCCCGACCCCTGAGGAAAATGAAGTCGTAGTGTTCCGAAGCTTCTTGAAAGCTGGACTACGATTTCCCCTGAGTAGCTTTGTCGTAGAAGTGCTGAAGATATTTGAAGTCTATCTTCATCAACTTACTCCCGAAGCAATTATAAGACTGAATATCTTCGTGTGGGCCGTGAGAAGCCAAGGTCTGGAACCTGATGCGAGAAGTTTCTGCAACATACACGAATTGTTATACGAGACAAAACCATGGGGTAAGGAACAGTATCACAATAATTTTGGCTGCTACAGCTTCGTTTCTCGGTCTGGGTCAAGCTGTCCCGTGCCAACCTTTCGGAAGAGATGGCCCGGCGACTGGATGACAGAATGGTTTTATGTGAAGAATGACCTAAAAGCACGGGGAGATATTAAAGGTATAATTATGCGCCCTATTTGGCAAAATTTCGACCTGCGAAGGCCGAAGGTTGAGATGAATGAAGCTGCCGAAGAATGCCAGAGAGCCTTCGGAGTTATTTGTTCTTTTATTGGAACGAGAGATTTGGTCCAAGAGCATATTGCCTTCAGAGTATGGCCGCTCGCGGAAAAATGGGAAATGCCGCAAGAGACCATAAAGGAGGCCAACGAAGGTGGACTTATCAGGCTGAAGTATACTTTCAAGTTCGGAGATAAATTCATTGAGCCAGATGACGACTGGCTAAAAAGCATTGAAAATTTAAGTGATGAACTACTTGGGGCTTACTCGAAGGCTGAAGATACTGCATTGTCAGCAGCCTTCGGAGGCCGAAAAAAGAAAAGACTGAATCGAGTGTTTGACGCTATCGGGTTCGTCTACCCTGACTATCGTTATCCCATTCGAGGGCAGAAAAGAAAAGGCACAACCTCTGCGAAAGAAGAAGCTGCAGCTCCTCCTAGTGAGCCAGCATCGGAAAGAAAAAGGATAAAGGTCCTCACACATCGGCCACGCTATATTGAACCAGCCTCGGTGCCTGAATTCACCGGAGAGGCCTCTTCGGCCACCGAGGCTGAACTGCCAACCTTGCTACCAGAAATCGCAGAAATGGCCGAAGCGCCAACAAGAACAGAATTGGAAGAACCAAAGATTTTGTTATTAGAAACCAAAGAGATGGCCGAAGCGCCATCAACAGAAAAAATGGAAGAAGCAAAAGGATCAGCTGAGGGATCAAAAATATCAGAAGTTCTAAGTCCTTCAGCAAATGTTGATACTACAAAAATTCAAAAGGGGCCAGTGGTGACTCCGAAAAGAAAAAGAATGGTCAACGTACTAGATGTTTTAGAAACAATTAAGTCCTCAAGCACAACTCCGAAGAAGACTGTTGAAACTTCCGGAACGAAAACTGAGATTTTTGATACTAAGACTCTAGAGCAAAAAACTGAAGCTAAAGCTGGACCTTCAGGGCCCACGAGGGTGAAATCCCTGGAAACCGAAGAAGAAAAAGTGGCAGAGCCAATTTTTGTTGAAGAAATCCATGCTGCTGCCCCCGAAGCATCCACCAAAGTCCCTGATTATATTGTTCGACATGCTTCGGGGAAAAAATTGTCTGAAAAAGAAAAGCAATGATGTAGCTGAGGTGCCCGATCTTTCGGCGAGTAGAGATAATTCCGATTTGGCGGAAGTTGACCCTTGCGATCCGACTACGACGAGCAAGCCCGAGGCGCCAATGCAATCGCTGAACCAACTCCCTGTGGTTACCGACCTTGCTGATGCGAGATCGGCCTGATCACGAAGATCGTTTCCTGTGCGCAATCGAAGAACGAACAAGAAAAAGATGCGAGCAATCTAATCTATTACTCGAGGGTGGAGTTCTGAATACACGAAGACAGCGCAGATTTGCGCGTGTTCGAGAGTAGCTAAAGCTAATGTAAAACAAAACTCGGAAAATAAAGGAGGCGCAGCTCCTGTATAAATAGAGAGGGGGCGCAGCCCCTAGGGCGGCCAACCCTAGGTCGTCCATTATGGGCCGCAATTGGGCTGGTCGTCTATTCTTCCGGGCCTTCGTTCTTTAACAACATGATGTAGTTCAATTCTCTTGCACGGACCCGAGTCACTGGCCCAGGTGGAAGGGGTGGCGCCTGGACTGGGGAAGATGGTGCCTGGGCTGGAGAAGGTGCTGCTGGTGTAGATGTGCTTGTGTTGGTGTTGATGTCCTCATCAAGCAAGAGGCCCAGTTTTACGCTCAAAAACTAAAATATCCAGAGGGGGCGTTGATATTCAATGGCAGCGGAGAAGAAGACTTCTTGTACTGTCTCCCGGACAACAAGGAGATTTCTGTCTGTCGGGAGATGAGCAAGAGCTTCGGATTCCCAACATTAGAAGACGGACTCTCGGTGCTGTCGAAAGACGAGTTGGCCGACAGCTTGGCGTACAATAGTTTAAAGGTACAAAATTTGAGACCTTCGTATTTTTTGTTGAGATCAAAATTTTCCGTTTGCTTAAATCTATTGACGCACACGCATTTTTCTCTGCAGGGCCTTATACTTAGCAATGCCCTCAGGGCCCAAAAAGATGCCGAAGACGAAGGGTGCGCTATAGCCCTGAGCAACCTTCGTTCCGAAGTAATTGAGCTGAGGAACGAAGGTCTCGAAAAAGATAAAATATTACATTCTTTGATAAATAGGATAAAAGAAGACGAAGCTACTTTCAAAAGTCAAGCTGAGGCTCAGAAACGTGAAATCGAAGATCTTCGAAAACAACTGGCCAGAGCCAAAGAGGAACGCATGCTTGAAGAAACGAAACGAGAACTTAGCGACCAATGGGCAAATCATTTAGAGGGAACTGTTGAAGAGCTTCGTTTGTCCAAGAAAAGATGTTATAATAAATCTATGGAGTGTGTTAAGAAGTTGAAAGCTAGCTTCGCCAGCGTTGGCGCATTTTCGAGTGAAGAAAACTTTACGAGAGGCAACCCCGAAGGCCCCATTGAATGGATTAGCCACGAAGCTGAGGCCTTCGAAGAAATTTTAAATAGCCGTGGAGATATATGTGCTTTTTCGGGTGCCAGGGGAATTGCCACCATTTTGGAGAAAAAGGGCTGTGATCATGTAAAGATTTTGGCGCAATCCGAAGCTACCTTGTCCTCCGAAGATGCAAAGGATCCTTCAGCCGAAGCTAGCATGGTTGGTGGAAAATTTTTCACCGATATCTGGGACAACGGTGGCCGAGAAATGGCCCGAGAAATTATCCAAAGAAGCGAAAAGGGCATCCATGACGCTAGAAGGGTAGCAGAGGCTGCTGAGAAGAGCGCGGAGCCCGAAGGGCAAATAGGTATTAACTAGTGGTTTTTATTGTGTTGCAATTTTTAATTTTAAACTTCGTTCGCAACTTGTAATAGCAATGTAGCCATATCCTGTCCTCCCTCAGATCCTACTAAAGCGTCTCCAGGTCCTTCCCCAAAAGATGATGATGAAATTAAAAAGATGGCTGAAGCTATCATGGATCAAGTTGTCGATCGACTCCTGAACGAAGCTGCAGAAGTAGTACTTAGAGAAGACTAAGTGCTACTGTAAAAACTTCTGAAATGTAGTATGTGTAATATCTTGTAACCCTGAATGTAATAAACTTGTTTTTTTTATGATTTAATTCTTTACGATGCATGAAATTTTACATACGTACCGTTTTTGAGTCTTTGACGAAAAAACACCTTCCCTTCTTTTCATGCTTCGTGAAGAAGAATTTTCATTTATCGCAACAATACCCAGTGTTCTGATGAAGAACATCCAAACTTCGCGAAAATATTTTCCGAAGCTACATTCCGAAAATCAATATTGTATCCCTTTCTTGTGCCATATGCAGAATGATGTATGATGCTTATGCTATGCAAAATGATGTGATGATGTTATGCTATGAGAAAAGGTATTCGTTCCGAAGCTTCACACACATCTCTGCTATAAAATACATAATCTTTTTTGAATCAGCGTTGACTTTTCGCTGTAAGCCTCCCTTAGGAGCTTCTTCGCCTTTTACTTTAGCGGAATCAGCGTTGACTTTTCGCTGTAAGCTCTGCATTCCCTTAGGAACGTCTTTGGAGCTTCTTTGCCTTTTACTTTCGGCGGAATCAGCGTTGACTTTTCGCTGTAAGCTCTGCATTCCCTTAGGAACGACTTTGGAGCAAAAAACTTACACTGCGCTCCTTTTGGAACGACTTTTTATTGCTTCGAAGAATTCATACCGTGTCTATTGCAAATTAATAATCCGAAGGTCCTCCTTGCTATTGCAAATTTTCAAGCTCCGACAACTTAAGCATGTGTAGAAGATATGTTTTCCTTGTGGCAGACAACAAAACTATTACTTGAAATTTAAAAAGTGTTCTTTATTACACAGAAAATAAAACTGAATGGAAAAGACTGCTGTCAAGGTAGGATATTTGTCAATAGATGTGCTTCGACTCTGGCACAGTGCTATTGACTGTGCGAGCTTCGGATTGTTCTCTGAAGTCCCTTTGATGTGGAGCATATTGGCCCCCTTCTGGCTGTTGACCTTGTTGCAGCGGTGGTGGAGGCGGAGGCTGTTGCCAGGAAGCTTGAGGTTGACTCGCCGAAGCAACAGAAACTGCAGGGTGGTTGCCTACGTATTCTGGGATGTAAGGCGAATGGTACGAAGCAGTATGCATGACCTGCTTCGGCAGAGCCTGTTGTGCTGCAGCTTCGGCTATCTCCTTTTGCTTCTGGATGGTAACATGGCACATCCTGGTGGTATGGCCCTTGTTTTCACCACAAGACAAGCAAATTATTCTCCTTGGTTGATCTCCAAATCTTCCGCCGAAGCCCTTGGCGCCTCTGCCTCTTGGAGCTAGTGGCCGGAAGAAGCTCTGCTGTTGCCCCGAAGCCTGTGAGGAGCACTGTGGCCTCTGCTGCTGACTCCCCTTATCATCATTTTGATTAGAGTTGTGAATTGACCTGACGTGCCTCGGATAAAATCTTCCTCCGAAGCCCCTGGACATTTCGAAAAACCTGAAAGCCTCCTCCCTTCTTTGGCGAAAATCATTGTCGGCACGAATATACTCGTCCAACTTCTGGAGCAGCTTCTCCAAAGTTTGAGGAGGCTTCCTAGCAAAGTACTGAGCTGAAGGTACAGGCCGAAGTCCCTTGATCATGGCCTCAATGACAATTTCGTTGGGCACCGTTGGCGCCTGCGCCCTCAAGCGCAAAAACCTCCGGACATACGCCTGAAGGTATTCTTCGTGATCCTGTGTGCACTGGAACAGGGCCTGAGCAGTGACCGGCTTCGTTTGAAACCCTTGGAAGCTGGTTAACAACATGTCCTTCAGCTTTTGCCATGAAGTGATCGTTCCTGGTCGAAGGGAGGAATACCAGGTTTGAGCAACGCTCCTGACGGCCATAATAAAAGATTTGGCCATGACTGCAGCGTTGCCACCATACGAAGATACTGTTGCTTCGTAACTCATTAAAAACTGCTTCGGGTCTGAGTGGCCATCGAATATGGGAAGCTGAGGCAGCTTGTAGGACGGAGGCCAAGGTGTAGCCTGCAGCTCAGCGGACAGAGGAGAAGCATCATCAAAAACAAAATTTCCATGATGGAAATTGTCATACCAGTCATCTTCGTTGAGGAAACCCTCCTGATGAAAGTCTTGGTGTTGAGGCTGATGTAGCTGAGGTGCCCGATCTTTCGGCGAGTAGAGATAATTCCGATTTGGCGGAAGATGACCCTTGCGATCCGACTACGACGAGCAAGCCCGAGGCGCCAATGCAATCGCTGAACCAACTCCCTGTGGTTACCGACCTTGCTGATGCGAGATCGGCCTGATCACGAAGATCGTTTCCTGTGCGCAATCGAAGAACGAACAAGAACAAGATGCGAGCAATCTAATCTATTACTCGAGGGTGGAGTTCTGAATACACGAAGACAGCGCAGATTTGCGCGTGTTCGAGAGTAGCTAAGGCTAACGTAAAACAAAACTCGGAAAATAAAGGAGGCACAGCTCCTGTATAAATAGAGAGGGGGCGCAGCCCCTAGGGGCGGCCAACCCTAGGTCGTCCATTATGGGCCGCAATTGGGCTGGTCGTCTATTCTTCCGGGCCTTCGTTCTTTAACAACATGATGTAGTTCAATTCTCTTGCACGGGCCCGAGTCACTGGCCCAGGTGGGAGGGGTGGCGCCTGGACTGGGGAAGATGGTGCCTGGGCTGGAGAAGGTGCTGCTGGTGTAGATGTGCTCGTGTTGGTGTTGATGTCCTCATCATCCTCCCCTTCTTGAACTGAAGTCGTCCTCGACGGCAACTCCTCATCTTCTCCCGCATACGGTTTCAAATCTGCAACATTAAAACTAGTGGAAACACCAAACTCCGCAGGCAGGTCAAGGATATAAGCATTATCATTAATCTTGGTTAGTACCTTAAAAGGACCAGCAGCACGAGGCATCAATTTAGAACGGCGCAAAGTAGGAAAACGATCCTTTCTCAAATGCAACCAAACCATATCACCAGGTTCAAAAGTAACTAGTTTCCGGCCTTTACTACCAGTAATCTGATATTTAGCATTAGCAGCAGCAATGTTTTGTTGAGTTTGTTCATGGAGATTAATCATTTGTTCAACATGTGCAAGAGCATCTATGTGTGGGGCGTCTGTAGCATCAAGCGAAAACAAAGCAATAGGCGCCCTAGGAATGTAACCATAAACAATTTGAAAAGGGCACATCTTTGTAGAAGAATGTGTGGCATGATTATAAGCAAACTCAACATGAGGTAAGCAATCCTCCCAACGTTTCAAATTTTTGTCTAAAACAGCCCTAAGCATGGTAGACAAAGTTCGATTAACTACCTCAGTTTGACCATCAGTCTGAGGGTGACAAGTGGTGCTAAACAGCAATTTAGTTCCTAATTTATTCCACAGAGATCTCCAAAAATGACTCAGAAACTTGGCATCACGATCCGAGACTATTGTATTGGGAATACCGTGCAAACGAATAATCTCTCTAAAAAACAATTCAGCAACATTGCTAGCATCATCAGTCTTATGACAAGGTATGAAATGAGCCATTTTGGAGAATCGATCAACAACCACAAAAATGCTATCCCTCCCCTTCTTAGTTCTAGGCAATCCCAAAACAAAATCCATCGAAATATCAATCCAAGGGGAAGTAGGAACAGGCAAAGGCATATACAAACCATGGTTGTTCAACCGTGACTTAGCTTTCTGACAAGTAATGCAGCGTGCAACAAGGCGCTCAACATCAGCGCGCATCCGAGGCCAAAAGAAGTGGGCAGCCAACACCTCATGTGTCTTGTAGACGCCAAAGTGCCCCATGAGACCGCCTCCATGTGCTTCCTGTAACAACAAAAGACGAACCGAGCTAGCTGGAACACACAGCTTGTTAGCGCGAAACAGGAACCCATCCTGTATGTGAAATTTGCCCCATGGTTTCCCATTAATACAATGGCCGAAAGCATCTTTAAAATCAGCATCGTCAACATATTGATCTTTTACAGTGTGCAAACCAAAGATTTTAAAATCTAACTGTGACAGCATGGTATAGCGACAAGACAAAGCATCAGCAATAACATTGTCCTTCCCGTTCTTGTGTTTAATAATGTAAGGAAAAGACTCAATGAATTCTACCCATTTAGCATGACGACGGTTCAGATTTGTTTGGGTACGAATATGTTTTAAAGCCTCATGATCAGAATGAATTATGAACTCACGATGCCAAAGATAGTGCTGCCATGTATGTAAAGTGCGCACTAACGCGTAAAGCTCCTTATCATAAGTAGAATATTTCAGACTAGCACCGCTTAATTTTTCACTAAAATAAGCAACTGGTTTTCCTTCTTGTAACAAAACAGCACCTAGCCCAATACCGCTAGCATCGCATTCAAGCTCAAATACTTTATTAAAATCAGGCAATTGCAATAGGTGAGCTTGGGTTAACTTATCTTTCAAAGTGCTGAACGCTTCCTCCTGCGAATCACTCCAAGCAAACGGCACATCTTTCTTTGTAAGCTCATGTAGAGGCGCTGCAATGGAGCTAAAATCACGAACAAATCTGCGGTAGAAACCGGCAAGTCCAAGAAAGCTCCGAATTTGTGTGACCGTCGTCGGTGTAGGCCACTCCCGAATGGCAGCAATCTTGCTGCTATCCACCTCAATGCCCTGTGGAGTAACAACATAACCAAGAAACGAGACACGTCGTGTGCAAAAGATGCATTTTTCCATGTTAGCGAATAACTGGGCGGCACGCAATGCATCAAAAACAGCACTTAAATGTTCCAAATGCTCTTTCTTAGATTTGCTGTAAATAAGGATATCATCGAAATAAACAACCACAAACAATCCTATGAAGGGCCTCAGAACTTCATTCATCACTCGCATAAAAGTGCTGGGAGCATTAGTCAATCCAAACGGCATAACCAACCATTCATATAAACCAAATTTCGTTTTGAAGGCTGTTTTCCATTCATCACCCAGTTTCATTCTAATCTGGTGGTAACCACTACGCAAATCAATCTTAGTGAAAATAATGGCACCACTAAGCTCATCTAGCATATCATCAAGGCGTGGTATAGGATAGCGATAACGAATAGTGATGTTATTAATAGCACGACAGTCTACACACATACGCCATGACCCATCTTTCTTGGGAACAAGTAACACAGGAACAGAGCAAGGGCTAAGAGACTCACGAATGTATCCTTTGTCAAGCAACGCCTGTACCTGGCGCTGAATCTCCTTCGTCTCATCCGGATTTGTACGGTATGGTGCGCGGTTCGGAAGCTGTGCGCCGGGAATGAGGTCGATCTGGTGCTCAATGCCACGAAGCGGTGGGAGACCCGGTGGTAAGTCTTTGGGAAAGACATCAGCGTACTCCTGCAAAAGGTTAGCAACCATAGGGGGAATAGCCAAAGATGGTGCATCATCAAGTGAAATGAGGACACTAGAGCATACAAGTGCATAGCATGGCAAATGAGCACCGTGTAGATCATCAAAATCAGCACGTGTAGCAAGTAAAACAGGAGCCTTCAACTTAATTTCAGAAGGAACAGAGGGCGATGGATCAAGTTGTTTAGTAGTTATAGCAGCTCGGGCAAGATCATCTTTAACAATTTGTTCAGGTGTCATTGGATGTATAATTATTTTCTGACCCTTAGAAATGAAAGAATAATGATTCGAACGACCATGATGCAAGCTATCAGTATCATATTGCCAAGGTCGACCAAGTAACAAAGAGCATGCTTCCATGGGAATAACATCACAATCAACAAAATCAGAATAAGCACCCATGGAGAAAGGAACTCGCACGGAACGCGTGATTTTTATTTTACCACCATCATTAAGCCATTGAATGTGATATGGGTTTGGATGCTTACGAGTGGGTAACGACAACTTTTCGACCAGCATGGTACTCGCCAAATTGTTGCAACTGCCGCTGTCGATAATGATGCGAACTGACCGCTCCTGCACAACACCCTTTGTATGGAACAGAGTGTGTCGCTGATTCTTCTCGGGCAAAGCGACCTGTGTACTGAGAACACGCTGCACAACAAGACTTTCATACCTATCAGCGTCGCCCGGGTTGACATGTACCTCCGCCTGAGCTTCATGGTTAGTGGCAAGTAGTGCATGTTCAATTTCTTCAGAATCACTAGCGGAAGAGTACTCACCATCGTCACGAATGAGCAAAGTGCGCTTGTTTGGGCAGTCTCGAATCACATGGCCAAATCCTCTACAGCGATGACACTGAATATCCCGTGTACGACCTGTGGGTGGGGCAGTGCTGGCTGGTTTGGTCGTCTTCTCGCGTGGAGTAGTGGTGGACGTGGATGGCGCAGGGGGAACTGGTGCTGAGGTGGATGTCGAGCTTCGTCCTGCAAAAGAGTTAGAATATGTCTTCGAGCGGCGTCCCTGCACTTCACGTTCAGCTTTGCAAGCATATTCAAATAAAGTAGTCATATCATAATATTCCTTATAATCAAGTATATACTGGATTTCGCGGTTTAAACCACCACGAAAACGTGCCATAGCAACATCGTTGTCCTCCAATATCCCACAACGAATCATACCTTTTTGTAATTCCTGGAAATAGTCCTCAACAGATTGAGAACCTTGCTGAAAACGCTGCATTTTATTAAGCAAATCACGAGCATAATACGAAGGCACAAATCGATGTCGCATCGCAGCTTTCAACTGATCCCAAGTGGTTGGAATGGCAGTGGGATGCTTCATTTTATACTCACGCCACCAAATTAAAGCAAAATCAGTAAATTCACTAATAGCAGCTTTAACCTGAGAATGTGCAGCAATATCATGGCATGAAAATTTTTGTTCAACCTCTAACTCCCAATCAAGATATGCAGCAGGATCATATTTGCCATTAAAAGGTGGAATTTTAAATTTAATCTTAGAAAATAAGTCATTAGGGGGATGACGAACCACACGGCGTGCACGACCACGTCGATCTCCATCGTCCTGCTCAGTGTCACCGCCGTATTCCTGCTCCATCTTTGTGGTCAATGCATCAAGGCGTGCCAGGATGGTGTCGAGTGTGGTGCGAGTCGCCGTTTGAGCAAGGTCAAGTTGGTTGAAACGCTCGGTCATCGAAGTGATCGTTGAATCAAGCCGTTCATGCATCGTCCTAATGTCATCAGCAAGTCCATCAACTTGTCCCCTTACTTCCTGCAACTGGGCATCCACCGTGTCGTGTGCTCCTGCCATAGTTAGCGCAAACACCAAAACACCAAAAGGAGAAAAACCAACGACAAAAACAGGGGTGTACTGCTCACAAGGCGCTCACACTAGTGCTGTTATCAAGTTCTTATCCGTTCTTACCAAGCCACAGTGGTGAACTGCAATCAACAGGTGGAACCGGTGAAAGATAGGATGAGCGATTGCGTAGAGAAACAGAAACCTGCTCGTCGTAGAAATATGTGGAGTTGTGGGTAGGCTGCACTCAAGTCAAGGATTAGCACGATCAAACAATAATGCAAAGTTGAATTATAGTGCAAAACACAAAACTATATTGCTGGCCACAGGTGCAAAGGATGGATGGAAATAGCAGAATGGCAGTACCGTAAATATTGTACTAGTGATGCAAAAAAAAGGCACTAGTAGAAATCACAGGTGATTTTGTTTTTCTTTTTTGTATGATTTTTTTGATATTTTTCTCAGCACAAGAAGCAACAAGATAGGAGCTACACGAAGTTTCACCTAAAACAGATATCAGATGTGGTCTATAGAAAATCAGGAAGTTCTCTGAAAAGCGTGCGAGAACTTTGATGAATTTTTTTCTTTATTTTCCTGAATTTTTTTGACAATTTTGTCGAACCCCAAACAGACCGTAGGTGAGTTTGGCCGGCCTCAGAATGGTGTCAACAAGCTCCTGTAAAAATTTCAGATTTTTTGGACACCCGAGCGAAAAGTTTTGCCCGGTTTACGGAAGGTTCCTCAAGTTATGTTTTAAAAACGACCGGGATGAAACAACCGTATCCTTTCTCCTTCGTTTTCTTTTTTTTGGTTCTGTTTTTTTATGTAACCGAAGGAGAAAAACAAGGAAGCGGTTGTTGACTCGGTTTGTTTTTTTTTCTGTTTTTTTCGTAACCCAAGGAGAAAATCAAGGAAACGGCCGTTGACTCGGTTTGTTTTTTCTGTTTTTTTTACGTAATCGAAGGAGAAAAACAAGGAAACAATGTTGACTCTGTTTGTGGCGTGATCAAACGGGAGATGGTGGCGGCGCTAGGGTTTGAATGGTGGAAGAACACAATGCAACCAGCAACAAATGACGCGAAAGCACATAAATTCAACAATGCAGATTATTGAAAGAAAGTGCGAGGCTCAAAAGGGTGCTGGGATAAGATCTAACCTGAATTTTTATATGGTTTGTGGACTGTAGGAAAAAAAACGCTCGATAAACTCACTGATCAACCTGGAAATCTGATACCAATTGATGTAGCTGAGGTGCCCAATCTTTCGGCGAGTAGAGATAATTCCGATTTGGCGGAAGATGACCCTTGCGATCCGACTACGACGAGCAAGCCCGAGGCGCCAATGCAATCGCTGAACCAACTCCCTGTGGTTACCGACCTTGCTGATGCGAGATCGGCCTGATCACGAAGATCGTTTCCTGTGCGCAATCGAAGAACGAACAAGAAAAAGATGCGAGCAATCTAATCTATTACTCGAGGGTGGAGTTCTGAATACACGAAGACAGCGCAGATTTGCGCGTGTTCGAGAGTAGCTAAGGCTAACGTAAAACAAAACTCGGAAAATAAAGGAGGCGCAGCTCCTGTATAAATAGAGAGGGGGCGCAGCCCCTAGGGGCGGCCAACCCTAGGTCATCCATTATGGGCCGCAATTGGGCTGGTCGTCTATTCTTCCGGGCCTTCGTTCTTTAACAACATGATGTAGTTCAATTCTCTTGCACGGGCCTGAGTCACTGGCCCAGGTGGAAGGGGTGGCGCCTGGACTGGGGAAGATGGTGCCTGGGCTGGAGAAGGTGCTGCTGGTGTAGATGTGCTCGTGTTGGTGTTGATGTCCTCATTAGTATGCACCCCGATACCCGTTTTGGGAAGGGGTGACGAGCGGCAACGAAATTGTGCGAAACGATCCCAAACATGAGTTTTGGACCTAAAGTAGTGGATTGGGCATGTTAGTTGCGAAAAACGAAGAAATGGTTCCGGTGGCAAAAACTCGTGTTTTGTATGCACCCGATACCCGATTTCGGAATGGGTGACGTGCGACAGCGAAATTGCGCGAAATCAACCCAAACATTAGTTTTGGACCTAAATTAGTGGATTGGGCACGTTCGTTGCGAAAAACGAAGAAATGGTTCCGGTGGCAAAAACTCGTGCTTTGTATGCACCCCGATACCCGTTTTCGGAATGGTTGACATGCTGCAACGATATTGCGCGAAAGCACCCCAAACATGAGTTTAGGACCTAAAGTAGTGGATTGGGCATGTTCGTTGCGAAAAATGAAGAAATGGTTCCGGTGTCAAAAACTCATGCTTTGTATGCACCCCGATACCCGTTTTCGGAAGGGGTGACGTGCGGCAACGAAATTGCGCGAAACCACCCCAAACATGAGTTTTGGACCTAAAGTAGTGGATTGGGCATGTTCGTTGTGAAAATCGAAGAAACGGTTCCGGTGGCAAAAACTCGTGCTTTGTATGCACCCCCGATACCCGTTTTCGGAATGGGTGACGTGCGGCAACGAAATTGTGCGAAACGATCCCAAACATGAGTTTTGGACCTAAATTAGTGGATTGGGCATGTTCGTTGCGAAAAACGAAGAAATGGTTTCGGTGGCAAAAACTGAGTTTGTATGCACCCGATACCCGTTTTCGGAATGGGTGACGTGCGGCAACGGAATTGCGCGAAAACAACCCAAACATGAGTTTTGGACCTAAAGTAGTGGAGTGGGCATGTTCGTTGCGAAAAACGAAGAAATGGTTCCGGTGGCAAAAACTCGTGCTTTGTATGCACCCGATACCCGTTTTTGGAATGGGTAACGTGCGGCAACGAAATTGCGCGAAATCAACCCAAACATGAGTTTTGGACCTAAATTAGTGGATTGGGCATGTTCATTGCGAAAAACAAAGAAATGGTTCTGGTAGCGAAAACTCATGCTTTGTATGCACCCGATACCCGTTTTCGGAATGGGTGACGTGCGGCAACGAAATTGCGCGAAATCAACCCAAACATGAGTTCTGGACCTAAATTAGTGGATTGGGCATGTTCGTTGTGAAAAACGAAGAAATGGTTCCGGTGGCAAAAACTCATGCTTTGTATGCACCCCAATACCCGTTTTCGGAAGGGGTGACGTGCGGCAACGAAATTATGCGAAACCACCCCAAACACGAGTTTTGGACCTAAAGTAGTGGATTGGGCATGTTCGTTGCGAAAAACAAAGAAATGGTTCCTGTGGCTAAAACTCGTGCTTTGTATGCACCCTGATACCCGTTTTCGGAATGGGTGACGAGCGGCAACGAAATTGTGCGAAACGATCCCAAACATGTGTTTTTGACCTAAAGTAGTGGATTGGGCATGTTAGTTGCGAAAAACGAAGAAATGGTTCCGGTGGCAAAAACTCGTGCTTTGTATGCACCCGATACCCAATTTCGGAATGGGTGACGTGCGACAACGAAATTGCGCGAAATCAACCAAAAAATTAGTTTTGGACCTAAATTAGTGGATTGGGCATGTTCATTGCGAAAAACGAAGAAATGGTTCCGGTGGCAAAAACTCGTGCTTTGTATGCACCCCGATACCCGTTTTCGGAATGGGTGACGTGCGGCAACGAAATTGCGCGAAATCAACCCAACCATGAGTTTAGGACCTAAAGTAGTGGATTGGGCATGTTCATTGCGAAAAATTAAGAAATGGTTCCGGTGTCAAAAACTCATGCTTTGTATGCACCCCGATACCCGTTTTCGGAAGGGGTGACGTGCGGCAACGAAATTACGCGAAACCACCCCTTACATGAGTTTTGGACCTAAATTAGTGGATTGGGCATGTTCGTTGCGAAAATCGAAGAAACGGTTCCGGTGGCAAAAACTCGTGCTTTGTATGCACCCCGATACCCGTTTTCGGAATGGGTGACGTGCGGCAACGAAATTGTGCGAAACGATCCCAAACATGAGTTTTGGACCTAAATTAGTGGATTGGGCATGTCCGTTGCGAAAAACGAAGAAATGGTTTCGGTGGCAAAAACTGAGTTTGTATGCACCCGATACCCGTTTTCGGAATGGGTGACGTGCGGCAACGGAATTGCGTGAAAACAACCCAAACATGAGTTTCAGACCTAAAGTAGTGGATTGGGCATGTTAGTTGCGAAAAACGAAGAAATGGTTCCGGTGGCAAAAACTCGTGTTTTGTATGCACCCGATACCCGATTTCGGAATGGGTGACGTGCGACAACGAAATTGCGCGAAATCAACCCAAACATTAGTTTTGGACCTAAATTAGTGGATTGGGCATGTTCGTTGCGAAAAACGAAGAAATGGTTCCGGTGGCAAAAACTCGTGCTTTGTATGCACCCCGATACCCGTTTTCGGAATGGTTGACATGCTGCAACGATATTGCGCGAAAGCACCCCAAACATGAGTTTAGGACCTAAAGTAGTGGATTGGGCATGTTCGTTGCGAAAAACAAAGAAATGGTTCCGGTGGCAAAAACTCATGCTTTGTATGCACCCGATACCCGTTTTCGGAATGGGTGACGTGCGGCAACGAAATTGTGTGAAACGATCCCAAACATGAGTTTTGGACCTAAAGTTGTGGATTGGGCATGTTCGTTGCGAAAAACGAAGAAATGGTTCCGGTGGCAAAAACTCGTGTTTTGTATGCACCCGATACCCGTTTTCGGAATGGGTGACGTGCGGCAACGAAATTGCGCAAAATCAACCCAAACATGAGTTTTGGACCTAAATTAGTGGATTGGGCATGTTCGTTGCGAAAAACGAAGAAATGGTTCCGGTGGCAAAAACTCGTGCTTTGTATGCACCCCGATACCCGTTTTCGGAATGGGTGACGTGCGGCAACGAAATTGCGCAAAATCAACCCAAACATGAGTTTTGGACCTAAATTAGTGGATTGGGCATGTTCGTTGCGAAAAACAAAGAAATGGTTCCGGTGGCAAAAACTCGTGCTTTGTATGCACCCCGATACCCGTTTTCGGAATGCGTGACGTGCGGCAACGAAATTGCGTGAAATCAACCCAAACATGAGTTTTGGACCTAAAGTAGTGGAGTGGGCCTGTTCGTTGCGAAAAACGAAGAAATGGTTCCGGTGGCAAAAACTCGTGCTTTGTATGCACCCGATACCCGTTTTTGGAATGGGTGACGTGCGGCAACGAAATTGCGTGAAATCAACCCAAACATGAGTTTTGGACCTAAATTAGTGGATTGGGCATGTTCGTTGCGAAAAACGAAGAAATGGTTCCGGTGGCAAAAACTCGTGCTTTGTATGCACCCAATACATGTTTTCGGAATGGGTGACGTGCCGCAACGAAATTGCGCGAAAGCACCCCAAACATGAGTTTAGGACCTAAAGTAGTGGATTGGGCATGTTCGTTGCGAAAAATGAAGAAATGGTTCCGGTGACAAAAACTTATGCTTTGTATGCACCCCGATACCCGTTTTCGGAAGGGGTGACGTGCGGCAACGAAATTGCGCGAAACCACCCCAAACATGAGTTTTGGACCTAAAGTAGTGGATTGGGCATGTTCGTTGCGAAAATCGAAGAAACGGTTCCGGTGGCAAAAACTCGTGCTTTGTATGCACCACGATACCCGTTTTCGGAATGGGTGACGTGCGGCAACGAAATTGTGCGAAACGATCCCAAATATGAGTTTTGGACCTAAAGTAGTGGATTGGGCATGTTCGTTGCGAAAAACGAAGAAATGGTTTCGGTGGCAAAAACTGAGTTTGTATGCACCCGATACCCGTTTTCGGAATGGGTGACGTGCAGCAACGGAATTGCGCGAAAACAACCCAAACATGAGTTTTGGACCTAAAGTAGTGGAGTGGGCATGTTCGTTGCGAAAAACGAAGAAATGGTTCCGGTGGCAAAAACTCGTGCTTTGTATGCACCCGATACCCGTTTTTGGAATGGGTGACGTGCGGCAACGAAATTGCGCGAAATCAACCCAAACATGAGCTTTGGACCTAAATTAGTGGATTGGGCATGTTCGTTGCGAAAAACGAAGAAATGGTTCCGGTGGTAAAAACTCGTGCTTTGTATGCACCCGATACCCGTTTTCGGAATGGGTGACGTGCGGCAACGAAATTGCGCGAAATCAACCCAAACATGAGTTTTGGACCTAAATTAGTGGATTGGGCATTTTCGTTGAGAAAAACAGAGAAATGGTTTCGGTGGCAAAAACTCGTGCTTTGTATGCACCCGATACCCGTTTTCGGAATGGGTGACGTGCGGCAACGAAATTGCGTGAAATCAACCCAAACATGAGTTTTGGACCTAAATTAGTGGATTAGGCATGTTCGTTGCGAAAAACGAAGAAATGGTTCTGGTGGCAAAAACTCGTGCTTTGTATGCACCCCTATACCCGTTTTCGGAATGGGTGACGTGCCACAACGATATTGCGCGAAAGCACCCCAAACATGAGTTTAGGACCTAAAGTAGTGGATTGAGCATGTTCGTTGCGAAAAATGAAGAAATGGTTCCAGTGTCAAAAACTCATGCTTTGTATGCACCCCGATACCCGTTTTCGGAAGGGGTGACGTGCGGCAACGAAATTGCACGAAACCACCCCAAACATGAGTTTTGGACCTAAAATAGTGGATTGGGCATGTTCGTTGCGAAAATCGAAGAAACGGTTCCGGTGGCAAAAACTCGTGCTTTGTATGCACCCCGATACCCGTTTTCGGAATGGGTGACGTGCGGCAACGAAATTGTGCGAAACGATCCCAAACATGAGTTTTGGACCTAAATTAGTGGATTGGGCATGTTCGTTGCGAAAAACGAAGAAATGGTTTCAGTGGCAAAAACTGAGTTTGTATGCACCCGATACCCGTTTTCGGAATGGGTGACGTGCGGCAACGGAATTGCGCGAAAACAACCCAAACATGAGTTTTGGACCTAAAGTAGTGGAGTGGGCATGTTCGTTGCGAAAAACGAAGAAATGGTTCCGGAGGCAAAAACTCGTGCTTTGTATGCACCCGATACCCGTTTTTGGAATGGGTGACGTGCGGCAACGAAATTGCGCGAAATCAACCCAAACATGAGTTTTGGACCTAAATTAGTGGATTGGGCATGTTCGTTGCGAAAAACGAAGAAATGGTTCTGGTGGCAAGAACTCGTGCTTTGTATGCACCCCTATACCCGTTTTCGGAATGGGTGACGTGCCACAACGAAATTACGCGAAAGCACCCCAAACATGAGTTTAGGACCTAAAGTAGTGGATTGGGCATGTTCGTTGCGGAAATCGAAGAAACGGTTCCGGTGGCAAAAACTCGTGCTTTGTATGCACCCCGATACCCGTTTTCGGAATGGGTGACGTGCGGCAACGAAATTGTGCGAAACGATCCCAAACATGAGTTTTGGACCTAATGTAGTGGATTGGGCATGTTCGTTGCAAAAAACGAAGAAATGGTTTCGGTGGCAAAAACTGAGTTTGTATGCACCCGATACCCGTTTTCGGAATGGGTGACGTGCGGCAACGGAATTGCGCGAAAACAACCCAAACATGAGTTTTGGACCTAAAGTAGTGGAGTGGGCATGTTCGTTGCGAAAAACGAAGAAATGGTTCCGGAGGCAAAAACTCGTGCTTTGTAAGCACCCGATACCCGTTTTTGGAATGGGTGACGTGCGGCAACGAAATTGCGCGAAATCAACCCAAACATGAGCTTTGGACCTAAATTAGTGGATTGGGCATGTTCGTTGCGAAAAACGAAGAAATGGTTCCGGTGGTAAAAACTCGTGCTTTGTATGCACCCGATACCCGTTTTCGGAATGGGTGACGTGCGGCAACGAAATTGCGCGAAATCAACCCAAACATGAGTTTTGGACCTAAATTAGTGGATTGGGCATTTTCGTTGAGAAAAACAGAGAAATGGTTCCGGTGGCAAAAACTCGTGCTTTGTATGCACCCGATACCCGTTTTCGGAATGGGTGACGTGCGGCAACGAAATTGCGTGAAATCAACCCAAACATGAGTTTTGGACCTAAATTAGTGGATTAGGCATGTTCGTTGCGAAAAACGAAGAAATGGTTCTGGTGGCAAAAACTCGTGCTTTGTATGCACCCCTATACCCGTTTTCGGAATGGGTGACGTGCCACAACGATATTGCGCGAAAGCACCCCAAACATGAGTTTAGGACCTAAAGTAGTGGATTGAGCATGTTCGTTGCGAAAAATGAAGAAATGGTTCCAGTGTCAAAAACTCATGCTTTGTATGCACCCCGATACCCGTTTTCGGAAGGGGTGACGTGCGGCAACGAAATTGCACGAAACCACCCCAAACATGAGTTTTGGACCTAAAATAGTGGATTGGGCATGTTCGTTGCGAAAATCGAAGAAACGGTTCCGGTGGCAAAAACTCGTGCTTTGTATGCACCCCGATACCCGTTTTCGGAATGGGTGACGTGCGGCAACGAAATTGTGCGAAACGATCCCAAACATGAGTTTTGGACCTAAATTAGTGGATTGGGCATGTTCGTTGCGAAAAACGAAGAAATGGTTTCAGTGGCAAAAACTGAGTTTGTATGCACCCGATACCCGTTTTCGGAATGGGTGACGTGCGGCAACGGAATTGCGCGAAAACAACCCAAACATGAGTTTTGGACCTAAAGTAGTGGAGTGGGCATGTTCGTTGCGAAAAACGAAGAAATGGTTCCGGAGGCAAAAACTCGTGCTTTGTATGCACCCGATACCCGTTTTTGGAATGGGTGACGTGCGGCAACGAAATTGCGCGAAATCAACCCAAACATGAGTTTTGGACCTAAATTAGTGGATTGGGCATGTTCGTTGCGAAAAACGAAGAAATGGTTCTGGTGGCAAGAACTCGTGCTTTGTATGCACCCCTATACCCGTTTTCGGAATGGGTGACGTGCCACAACGAAATTACGCGAAAGCACCCCAAACATGAGTTTAGGACCTAAAGTAGTGGATTGGGCATGTTCGTTGCGGAAATCGAAGAAACGGTTCCGGAGGCAAAAACTCGTGCTTTGTATGCACCCCGATACCCGTTTTCGGAATGGGTGACGTGCGGCAACGAAATTGTGCGAAACGATCCCAAACATGAGTTTTGGACCTAATGTAGTGGATTGGGCATGTTCGTTGCAAAAAACGAAGAAATGGTTTCGGTGGCAAAAACTGAGTTTGTATGCACCCGATACCCGTTTTCGGAATGGGTGACGTGCGGCAACGGAATTGCGCGAAAACAACCCAAACATGAGTTTTGGACCTAAAGTAGTGGAGTGGGCATGTTCGTTGCGAAAAACGAAGAAATGGTTCCGGAGGCAAAAACTCGTGCTTTGTAAGCACCCGATACCCGTTTTTGGAATGGGTGACGTGCGGCAACGAAATTGCGCGAAATCAACCCAAACATGAGTTTTGGACCTAAATTAGTGGATTGGGCATGTTCATTGCGAAAAACGAAGAAATGGTTCCGGTGGCAAAAACTCGTGCTTTGTATGCACCCGATACCCGTTTTCGGAATGGGTGACGTGCGGCAACGAAATTGCGCGAAATCAACCCAAACATGAGTTTTGGACCTAAATTAGTGGATTGGGCATGTTCGTTGCGAAAAACGAAGAAATGGTTCTGGTGGCAAGAACTCGTGCTTTGTATGCACCCCTATACCCGTTTTCGGAATGGGTGACGTGCCACAACGAAATTACGCGAAAGCACCCCAAACATGAGTTTAGGACCTAAAGTAGTGGATTGGGCATGTTCGTTGCGGAAATCGAAGAAACGGTTCCGGTGGCAAATACTCGTGCTTTGTATGCACCCTGATACCCGTTTTCGGAATGGGTGACGTGCGGCAACGAAATTGTGCGAAAAGATCCCAAACATGAGTTTTGGACCTAATGTAGTGGATTGGGCATGTTCGTTGCGAAAAACGAAGAAATGGTTTCGGTGGCAAAAACTGAGTTTGTATGCACCCGATACCCGTTTTCGGAATGGGTGACGTGCGGCAACGGAATTGCGCGAAAACAACCCAAACATGAGTTTTGGGCCTAAACTAGTGGAGTGGGCATGTTCGTTGCGAAAAACGAAGAAATGGTTCCGGTGGCAAAAACTCGTGCTTTGTATGCACCCGATACCCGTTTTCGGAATGGGTGACGTGCGGCAACGGAATTGCGCGAAAACAACCCAAACATGAGTTTTGGACCTAAAGTAGTGGAGTGGGCATGTTCGTTGCGAAAAACGAAGAAATGGTTCCGGAGGCAAAAACTCGTGCTTTGTAAGCACCCGATACCCGTTTTTGGAATGGGTGACGTGCGGCAACGAAATTGCGCGAAATCAACCCAAACATGAGTTTTGGACCTAAATTAGTGGATTGGGCATGTTCATTGCGAAAAACGAAGAAATGGTTCCGGTGGCAAAAACTCGTGCTTTGTATGCACCCGATACCCGTTTTCGGAATGGGTGACGTGCGGCAACGAAATTGCGCGAAATCAACCCAAACATGAGTTTTGGACCTAAATTAGTGGATTGGGCATGTTCGTTGCGAAAAACGAAGAAATGGTTCTGGTGGCAAGAACTCGTGCTTTGTATGCACCCCTATACCCGTTTTCGGAATGGGTGACGTGCCACAACGAAATTACGCGAAAACACCCCAAACATGAGTTTAGGACCTAAATTAGTGGATTGGGCATGTTCATTGCGAAAAACGAAGAAATGGTTCCGGTGGCAAAAACTCGTGCTTTGTATGCACCCGATACCCGTTTTCGGAATGGGTGACGTGCGGCAACGAAATTGCGCGAAATCAACCCAAACATGAGTTTTGGACCTAAATTATTGGATTGGGCATGTTCGTTGCGAAAAACGAAGAAATGGTTCTGGTGGCAAGAACTCGTGCTTTGTATGCACCCCTATACCCGTTTTCGGAATGGGTGACGTGCCACAACGAAATTACGCGAAAGCACCCCAAACATGAGTTTAGGACCTAAAGTAGTGGATTGGGCATGTTCGTTGCGGAAATCGAAGAAACGGTTCCGGTGGCAAATACTCGTGCTTTGTATGCACCCTGATACCCGTTTTCGGAATGGGTGACGTGCGGCAACGAAATTGTGCGAAAAGATCCCAAACATGAGTTTTGGACCTAATGTAGTGGATTGGGCATGTTCGTTGCGAAAAACGAAGAAATGGTTTCGGTGGCAAAAACTGAGTTTGTATGCACCCGATACCCGTTTTCGGAATGGGTGACGTGCGGCAACGGAATTGCGCGAAAACAACCCAAACATGAGTTTTGGGCCTAAACTAGTGGAGTGGGCATGTTCGTTGCGAAAAACGAAGAAATGGTTCCGGTGGCAAAAACTCGTGCTTTGTATGCACCCGATACCCGTTTTCGGAATGGGTGACGTGCGACAACAGAATTGCGCGAAAACAACCCAAACATGAGTTTTGGACCTAAAGTAGTGGAGTGGGCATGTTCGTTGCGAAAAACGAAGAAATGGTTCCGGAGGCAAAAACTCGTGCTTTGTAAGCACCCGATACCCGTTTTTGGAATGGGTGACGTGCGGCAACGAAATTGCGCGAAATCAACCCAAACATGAGTTTTGGACCTAAATTAGTGGATTGGGCATGTTCATTGCGAAAAACGAAGAAATGGTTCCGGTGGCAAAAACTCGTGCTTTGTATGCACCCGATACCCGTTTTCGGAATGGGT
Organism: Zea mays; assembly: GCF_902167145.1. Lineage (NCBI taxonomy): Eukaryota > Viridiplantae > Streptophyta > Magnoliopsida > Poales > Poaceae > Zea > Zea mays. The sequence continues at coordinate 502,042 of NW_023366827.1, read as the reverse complement.
GACGTGCGGCAACGAAATTGCGCGAAATCAACCCAAACATGAGTTTTGGACCTAAATTAGTGGATTGGGCATGTTCGTTGCGAAAAACGAAGAAATGGTTCTGGTGGCAAGAACTCGTGCTTTGTATGCACCCCTATACCCGTTTTCGGAATGGGTGACGTGCCACAACGAAATTACGCGAAAGCACCCCAAACATGAGTTTAGGACCTAAAGTAGTGGATTGGGTATGTTCGTTGCGGAAATCGAAGAAACGGTTCCGGTGGCAAATACTCGTGCTTTGTATGCACCCCGATACCCGTTTTCGGAATTGGTGACGTGCGGCAACAAAATTGCGCGAAATCAACCCAAACATGAGTTTTGGACCTAAAGTAGTGGAGTGGGCGTGTTCATTGCGAAAAACGAAGAAATGGTTCCGGTGGCAAAAACTCGTGCTTTGTATGCACCCGATACCCGTTTTCGGAATGGGTGACGTGCTGCAACGATATTGCGCGAAAGCACCCCAAACATGAGTTTAGGACCTAAAGTAGTGGATTGGGCATGTTCGTTGCGAAAAATGAAGAAATGGTTCCAGTGTCAAAAACTCATGCTTTGTATGCACCCCGATACCCGTTTTCGGAAGGGGTGACGTGCGGCAACGAAATTGCACGAAACCACCCCAAACATGAGTTTTGGACCTAAAATAGTGGATTGGGCATGTTCGTTGCGAAAATCGAAGAAACGGTTCCGGTGGCAAAAACTCGTGCTTTGTATGCACCCCGATACCCGTTTTCGGAATGGGTGACGTGCGACAACAAAATTGTGCGAAACGATCCCAAACATGAGTTTTGGACCTAAATTAGTGGATTGGGCATGTTCGTTGTGAAAAACGAAGAAATGGTTTCAGTGGCAAAAACTGAGTTTGTATGCACCCGATACCCGTTTTCGGAATGGGTGACGTGCGGCAACGGAATTGCGCGAAAACAACCCAAACATGAGTTTTGGACCTAAAGTAGTGGAGTGGGCATGTTCGTTGCGAAAAACGAAGAAATGGTTCCGGAGGCAAAAACTCGTGCTTTGTATGCACCCGATACCCGTTTTTGGAATGGGTGACGTGCGGCAACGAAATTGCGCGAAATCAACCCAAACATGAGTTTTGGACCTAAATTAGTGGATTGGGCATGTTCGTTGCGAAAAACGAAGAAATGGTTCTGGTGGCAAGAACTCGTGCTTTGTATGCACCCCTATACCCGTTTTCGGAATGGGTGACGTGCCACAACGAAATTACGCGAAAGCACCCCAAACATGAGTTTAGGACCTAAAGTAGTGGATTGGGCATGTTCGTTGCGGAAATCGAAGAAACGGTTCCGGTGGCAAAAACTCGTGCTTTGTATGCACCCCGATACCCGTTTTCGGAATGGGTGACGTGCGGCAACGAAATTGTGCGAAACGATCCCAAACATGAGTTTTGGACCTAATGTAGTGGATTGGGCATGTTCGTTGCGAAAAACGAAGAAATGGTTTCGGTGGCAAAAACTGAGTTTGTATGCACCCGATACCCGTTTTCGGAATGGGTGACGTGCGGCAACGGAATTGCGCGAAAACAACCCAAACATGAGTTTTGGGCCTAAACTAGTGGAGTGGGCATGTTCGTTGCGAAAAACGAAGAAATGGTTCCGGTGGCAAAAACTCGTGCTTTGTATGCACCTGATACCCGTTTTCGGAATGGGTGACGTGCGGCAACGAAATTGCGCGAAATCAACCCAAACATGAGTTTTGGACCTAAATTAGTGGATTGGGCATGTTCGTTGCGAAAAACGAAGAAATGGTTCTGGTGGCAAGAACTCGTGCTTTGTATGCACCCCTATACCCGTTTTCGGAATGGGTGACGTGCCACAACGAAATTACGCGAAAACACCCCAAACATGAGTTTAGGACCTAAAGTAGTGGATTGGGCATGTTCGTTGCGGAAATCGAAGAAACGGTTCCGGTGGCAAAAACTCGTGCTTTGTATGCACCCCGATACCCGTTTTCGGAATGGGTGACGTGCGGCAACGAAATTGTGCGAAACGATCCCAAACATGAGTTTTGGACCTAATGTAGTGGATTGGGCATGTTCGTTGCGAAAAACGAAGAAATGGTTTCGGTGGCAAAAACTGAGTTTGTATGCACCCGATACCCGTTTTCGGAATGGGTGACGTGCGGCAACGGAATTGCGCGAAAACAACCCAAACATGAGTTTTGGACCTAAAGTAGTGGAGTGGGCATGTTCGTTGCGAAAAACGAAGAAATGGTTCCGGAGGCAAAAACTCGTGCTTTGTAAGCACCCGATACCCGTTTTTGGAATGGGTGACGTGCGGCAACGAAATTGCGCGAAATCAACCCAAACATGAGTTTTGGACCTAAATTAGTGGATTGGGCATGTTCATTGCGAAAAACGAAGAAATGGTTCCGGTGGCAAAAACTCGTGCTTTGTATGCACCCGATACCCGTTTTCGGAATGTTCCTTTCTCCATGGGTGCTTATTCTGATTTTGTTGATTGTGATGTTATTCCCATGGAAGCATGCTCTTTGTTACTTGGTCGACCTTGGCAATATGATACTTATAGCTTGCATCATGGTCGTTCGAATCATTATTCTTTCATTTTTAAGGGCCAGAAAATAATTATACATCCAATGACACCTGAACAAATTGTTAAAGATGATCTTGCCCGAGCTGCTATAACTGCTAAACAACTTGATCCATCGCCCTCTGTTCCTTCTGAAATTAAGTTGAAGGCTCCTGTTTTACTTGCTACACGTGCTGATTTTGATGATCTACACGGTGCTCATTTGCCATGCTATGCACTTGTATGCTCTAGTGTCCTCATTTCACTTGATGATGCACCATCTTTGGCTATTCCCCCTATGGTTGCTAACCTTTTGCAGGAGTACGCTGATGTCTTTCCCAAAGACTTACCACCGGGTCTCCCACCGCTTCGTGGCATTGAGCACCAGATCGACCTCATTCCCGGTGCACAGCTTCCGAACCGCGCACCATACCGTACAAATCCGGATGAGACGAAGGAGATTCAGCGCCAGGTACAGGCGTTGCTTGACAAAGGATACATTCGTGAGTCTCTTAGCCCTTGCTCTGTTCCTGTGTTACTTGTTCCCAAGAAGGATGGGTCATGGCGTATGTGTGTAGACTGTCGTGCTATTAATAACATCACTATTCGTTATCGCTATCCTATACCACGCCTTGATGATATGCTAGATGAGCTTAGTGGTGCCATTATTTTCACTAAGATTGATTTGCGTAGTGGTTACCACCAGATTAGAATGAAACTGGGTGATGAATGGAAAACAGCCTTCAAAACGAAATTTGGTTTATATGAATGGTTGGTTATGCCGTTTGGATTGACTAATGCTCCCAGCACTTTTATGCGAGTGATGAATGAAGTTCTGAGGCCCTTCATAGGATTGTTTGTGGTTGTTTATTTCGATGATATCCTTATTTACAGCAAATCTAAGAAAGAGCATTTGGAACATTTAAGTGCTGTTTTTGATGCATTGCGTGCCGCCCAGTTATTCGCTAACATGGAAAAATGCATCTTTTGCACACGACGTGTCTCGTTTCTTGGTTATGTTGTTACTCCACAGGGCATTGAGGTGGATAGCAGCAAGATTGCTGCCATTCGGGAGTGGCCTACACCGACGACGGTCACACAAATTCGGAGCTTTCTTGGACTTGCCGGTTTCTAACGCAGATTTGTTCATGATTTTAGCTCCATTGCAGCGCCTCTACATGAGCTTACAAAGAAAGATGTGCCGTTTGCTTGGAGTGATTCGCAGGAGGAAGCGTTCAGCACTTTGAAAGATAAGTTAACCCAAGCTCCCCTATTGCAATTGCCTGATTTTAATAAAGTATTTGAGCTTGAATGCGATGCTAGCGGTATTGGGCTAGGTGCTGTTTAATTACAAGAAGGAAAACCAGTTGCTTATTTTAGTGAAAAATTAAGCGGTGCTAGTCTGAAATATTCTACTTATGATAAGGAGCTTTACGCTTTAGTGCGCACGTTACATACATGGCAGCACTATCTTTGGCATCGTGAGTTCATAATTCATTCTGATCATGAGGCTTTAAAACATATTCGTACCCAAACAAATCTGAACCGTCGTCATGCTAAATGGGTAGAATTCATTGAGTCTTTTCCTTACATTATTAAACACAAGAACGGGAAGGACAATGTTATTGCTGATGCTTTGTCTCGTCGCTATACCATGCTGTCACAGTTAGATTTTAAAATCTTTGGTTTGCACACTGTAAAAGATCAATATGTTGACGATGCTGATTTTAAAGATGCTTTCGGCCATTGTATTAATGGGAAACCATGGGGCAAATTTCACATACAGGATGGGTTCCTATTTCGCGCTAACAAGCTGTGTGTTCCAGCTAGCTCGGTTCGTCTTTTGTTGTTACAGGAAGCACATGGAGGCGGTCTCATGGGGCACTTTGGCGTCTACAAGACACATGAGGTGTTGGCTGCCCACTTCTTTTGGCCTCGGATGCGCGCTGATGTTGAGCGCCTTGTTGCACGCTGCACTACTTGTCAGAAAGCTAAGTCACGGTTGAACAACCATGGTTTGTATATGCCTTTGCCTGTTCCTACTTCCCCTTGGATTGATATTTCGATGGATTTTGTTTTGGGATTGCCTAGAACTAAGAAGGGGAGGGATAGCATTTTTGTGGTTGTTAATCGATTCTCCAAAATGGCTCATTTCATACCTTGTCATAAGACTGATGATGCTAGCAATGTTGCTGAATTATTTTTTAGAGAGATTATTCGTTTGCACGGTATTCCCAATACAATAGTCTCGGATCGTGATGCCAAGTTTCTGAGTCATTTTTGGAGATCTCTGTGGAATAAATTAGGAACTAAATTGTTGTTTAGCACCACTTGTCACCCTCAGACTGATGGTCAAACTGAGGTAGTTAATCGAACTCTGTCTACCATGCTTAGGGCTGTTTTAGACAAAAATTTGAAACGTTGGGAGGATTGCTTACCTCATGTTGAGTTTGCTTATAATCATGCAACACATTCTTCTACAAAGATGTGCCCTTTTCAAATTGTTTATGGTTACATTCCTAGGGCGCCTATTGCTTTGTTTTCGCTTGATGCTTCGGACGCCCCACACATAGATGCTCTTGCACATGTTGAACAAATGATTAATCTCCATGAACAAACTCAACAAAACATTGCTGCTGCTAATGCTAAATATCAGATTACTGGTAGTAAAGGCCGGAAACTAGTTACTTTCGAACCTGGTGATATGGTTTGGTTGCATTTGAGAAAGGATCGTTTTCCTACTTTGCGCCGTTCTAAATTGATGCCTCGTGCTGCTGGTCCTTTTAAGGTACTAACCAAGATTAATGATAATGCTTATATCCTTGACCTGCCTGCGGAGTTTGGTGTTTCCACTAGTTTTAATGTTGCAGATTTGAAACCGTATGCGGGAGAAGATGAGGAGTTGCCGTCGAGGACGACTTCAGTTCAAGAAGGGGAGGATGATGAGGACATCAACACCAACACGAGCACATCTACACCAGCAGCACCTTCTCCAGCCCAGGCACCATCTTCCCCAGTCCAGGCGCCACCCCTTCCACCTGGGCCAGTGACTCGGGCCCGTGCAAGAGAATTGAACTACATCATGTTGTTAAAGAACGAAGGCCCGGAAGAATAGACGACCAGCCCAATTGCGGCCCATTATGGACGACCTAGGGTTGGCCGCCCCTAGGGCTGCGCCCCCTCTCTATTTATACAGGAGCTGCGCCTCCTTTATTTTCCGAGTTTTGTTTTACATTAGCTTTAGCTACTCTCGAACACGCGCAAATCTGCGCTGTCTTCGTGTATTCAGAACTCCACCCTCGAGTAATAGATTAGATTGCTCGCATCTTTTTCTTGTTCGTTCTTCGATTGCGCACAGGAAACGATCTTCGTGATCAGGCCGATCTCGCATCAGCAAGGTCGGTAACCACAGGGAGTTGGTTCAGCAATTGCATTGGCGCCTCGGGCTTGCTCGTCGTAGTCGGATCGCAAGGGTCAACTTCCGCCAAATCGGAATTATCTCTACTCGCCGAAAGATCGGGCACCTCAGCTACATCACCCGTTTTCTGAATGGGTGACGTGCGGCAACAAAATTGCGCGAAATCAACCCAAACATGAGTTTTGGACCTAAAGTAGTGGAGTGGGCCTGTTCGTTGCGAAAAACGGAGAAATGGTTCCGGTGGCAAAAACTCGTGCTTTGTATGCACCCGATACCCGTTTTCGGAATGGGTGACGTGCGACAACGAAATTGCGTGAAATCAACCCAAACATGAGTTTTGGACCTAAATTAGTGGATTGGGCATGTTCGTTGCGAAAAACGAAGAAATGGTTCCGGTGGCAAAAACTCGTGCTTTGTATGCACCCCGATACCCGTTTTCGGAATGGGTGACGTGCTGCAACAGAATTGCGCGAAAACAACTCAAACATTAGTTTTGGACCTAAAGTAGTGTAGTGGGCATGTTCGTTGCGAAAAACGAAGAATTGATTCCGGTGGCAAAAACTCGTGCTTTGTATGCACCCAATACCCGTTTTCGGAATGGGTGTCGTGCCGCAACGAAATTGCGCGAAAGCACCCCAAACATGAGTTTAGGACCTAAAGTAGTGGATTGGGCATGTTCGTTGCGAAAAATGAAGAAATGGTTCCGGTGGCAAAAACTTATGCTTTGTATGCACCCCGATACCCGTTTTCGGAAGGGGTGACGTGCGGCAACGAAATTGCGCGAAACCACCCCAAACATGAGTTTTGGACCTAAAGTAGTGGATTGGGCATGTTCGTTGCGAAAAACGAAGAAATGGTTCCGGTGGCAAAAACTCGTGCATTGTATGCACCAAATACCTGTTTTCGGAATGGGTGACGTGCCGCAACGAAATTGCGCGAAAGCACCCCAAACATGAGTTTAGGACCTAAAGTAGTGGATTGGGCATGTTCGTTGCGAAAAATGAAGAAATGGTTCCGGTGGCAAAAACTTATGCTTTGTATGCACCCCGATACCCGTTTTCGGAAGGGGTGACGTGCGGCAACGAAATTGCGCGAAACCACCCCAAATATGAGTTTTGGACCTAAAGTAGTGGATTGGGCATGTTCGTTGCGAAAAACGAAGAAATGGTTCCGGTGGCAAAAACTCGTGCTTTGTATGCACCAAATACCTGTTTTCGGAATTGGTGACGTGCCGCAACGAAATTGCGCGAAAGCACCCCAAACATGAGTTTAGGACCTAAAGTAGTGGATTGGGCATGTTCGTTGCGAAAAATGAAGAAATGGTTCCGGTGACAAAAACTTATGCTTTGTATGCACCCCGATACCCGTTTTCGGAAGGGGTGACGTGCGGCAACGAAATTGCGCGAAACCACCCCAAACATGAGTTTTGGACCTAAAGTAGTGGATTTGGCATGTTCGTTGCGAAAATCGAAGAAACGGTTCCGGTGGCAAAAACTCGTGCTTTGTATGCACCCCGATACCCGTTTTCGGAATGTGTGACGTGCGGCAACGAAATTGTGCGAAACGATCCCAAACATGAGTTTTGGACCTAAAGTTGTGGATCAGGCATGTTCGTTGCGAAAAACGAAGAAATGGTTCCGGTAGCAAAAACTCGTGTTTTGTATGCACCCGATACCCGTTTTCGGAATGGGTGACGTGCGGCAACGAAATTGCGCAAAATCAACCCAAACATGAGTTTTGGACCTAAATTAGTGGATTGGGCATGTTCGTTGCGAAAAACAAAGAAATGGTTCCGGTGGCAAAAACTTGTGCTTTGTATGCACCCCGATACCCGTTTTCGGAATGCGTGACGTGCGGCAACGAAATTGCGCGAAAGCACCCCAAACATGAGTTTAGGACCTAAAGTAGTGGATTGGGCATGTTCGTTGTGAAAAACGAAGAAATGGTTCCGGTGGCAAAAACTCGTGCTTTGTATGCACCCGATACCCGTTTTCGGAATGGGTGACGTGCGGTAACGAAATTGCGCGAAATCAACCCAAACATGAGTTTTGGACCTAAAGTAGTGGAGTGGGCATGTTCGTTGCGAAAAACGAAGAAATGGTTTCGGTGGCAAAAACTCGTGCTTTGTATGCACCCGATATCCGTTTTCGGAATGGGTGACGTGCGGCAACGAAATTGCGCAAAATCAACCCAAACATGAGTTTTGGACCTAAATTAGTGGATTGGGCATGTACGTTGCGAAAAACGAAGAAATGGTTCCGGTGGCAAAAACTCGTGCTTTGTATGCACCCCGATACCCGTTTTTGGAATGCGTGACGTGCGGCAACGAAATTGCGCGAAAGCACCCCAAACAGGAGTTTAGGACCTAAAGTAGTGGATCGGGCATGTTCGTTGCGAAAAACGAAGAAATTGTTCCGGTGGAAAACTCGTGCTTTGTATGCACCCGATACCCGTTTTCTGAATGGGTGACGTGCGGCAACAAAATTGCGCGAAATCAACCCAAACATGAGTTTTGGACCTAAAGTAGTGGAGTGGGCCTGTTCGTTGCGAAAAACGAAGAAATGGTTCCGGTGGCAAAAACTCGTGCTTTGTATGCACCCGATACCCGTTTTCGGAATGGGTGACGTGCGGCAACGAAATTGCGTGAAATCAACCCAAACATGAGTTTTGGACCTAAATTAGTGGATTGGGCATGTTCGTTGCGAAAAACGAAGAAATGGTTCCGGTGGCAAAAACTCGTGCTTTGTATGCACCCCGATACCCGTTTTCGGAATGGGTGACGTGCTGCAACGGAATTGCGCGAAAACAACTCAAACATGAGTTTTGGACCTAAAGTAGTGGAGTGGGCATGTTCGTTGCGAAAAACGAAGAAATGGTTCCGGTGGCAAAAACTCGTGCTTTGTATGCACCCAATACCCGTTTTCGGAATGGGTGTCGTGCCGCAACGAAATTGCGCGAAAGCACCCCAAACATGAGTTTAGGACATAAAGTAGTGGATTGGGCATGTTCGTTGCGAAAAATGAAGAAATGGTTCCGGTGGCAAAAACTTATGCTTTGTATGCACCCCCGATACCCATTTTCGGAAGGGGTGACGTGCCGCAACGAAATTGCGCGAAACCACCCCAAACATGAGTTTTGGACCTAAAGTAGTGGATTGGGCATGTTCGTTGCGAAAAACGAAGAAATGGTTCCGGTGGCAAAAACTCGTGCTTTGTATGCACCCAATACCTGTTTTCGGAATGGGTGACGTGCCGCAACGAAATTGCGCGAAAGCACCCCAAACATGAGTTTAGGACCTAAAGTAGTGGATTGGGCATGTTCGTTGCGAAAAATGAAGAAATGGTTCCGGTGACAAAAACTTATGCTTTGTATGCACCCCGATACCCGTTTTCGGAAGGGGTGACGTGCGGCAACGAAATTGCGCGAAACCCCCCAAACATGAGTTTTGGACCTAAAGTAGTGGATTTGGCATGTTCGTTGCGAAAATCGAAGAAACGGTTCCGGTGGCAAAAACTCGTGCTTTCTATGCACCCCGATACCCGTTTTTGGAATGTGTGACGTGCGGCAACGAAATTGTGCGAAACGATCCCAAACATGAGTTTTGGACCTAAAGTTGTGGATTGGGCATGTTCGTTGCGAAAAACGAAGAAATGGTTCCGGTGGCAAAAACTCGAGTTTTGTGTGCACCCGATACCCGTTTTCGGAATGGGTGACGTGCGGCAACGAAATTGCGCAAAATCAACCCAAACATGAGTTTTGGACCTAAATTAGTGGATTGGGCATGTTCGTTGCGAAAATCGAAGAAACGGTTCCGGTGGCAAAAACTCGTGCTTTGTATGCAGCCCGATACCCTTTTTCGGAATGTGTGACGTGCGGCAACGAAATTGTGCGAAACGATCCCAAACATGAGTTTTGGACCTAAAGTTGTGGATTGGGCATGTTCGTTGCGAAAAACGAAGAAATGGTTCCGGTGGCAAAAACTCGTGTTTTGTATGCACCCGATACCCGTTTTCGGAATGGGTGACGTGCGGCAACGAAATTGCGCAAAATCAACCCAAACATGAGTTTTGGACCTAAATTAGTGGATTGGGCATGTTCGTTGCGAAAAACGAAGAAATGGTTCCGGTGGCAAAAACTCGTGCTTTGTATGCACCCCGATACCCGTTTTCGGCATGGGTGACGTGCTGCAACGGAATTGCGCGAAAACAACTCAAACATGAGTTTTGGACCTAAAGTAGTGGAGTGGGCTTGTTCGTTGCGAAAAACGAAGAAATGGTTCCGGTGGCAAAAACTCGTGCTTTGTATGCACCCAATTCCCGTTTTCGGAATGGGTGTCGTGCCGCAACGAAATTGCGCGAAATCAACCCAAACATAAGTTTTGGACCTAAAGTAGTGGAGTGGGCCTGTTCGTTGCGAAAAACGAAGAAATGGTTCCGGTGGCAAAAACTCGTGCTTTGTATGCACCCAATACCTGTTTTCGGAATGGGTGACGTGCCGCAACGAAATTGCGCGAAAGCACCCCAAACATGAGTTTAGGACCTAAAGTAGTGGATTGGGCATGTTCGTTGCGAAAAATGAAGAAATGGTTCCGGTGACAAAAACTTATGCTTTGTATGCACCCCGATACCCGTTTTCGGAAGGGGTGACGTGCGGCAACGAAATTGCGCGAAACCCCCCAAACATGAGTTTTGGACCTAAAGTAGTGGATTTGGCATGTTCGTTGCGAAAATCGAAGAAACGGTTCCGGTGGCAAAAACTCGTGCTTTGTATGCACCCCGATACCCGTTTTCGGAATGTGTGACGTGCGGCAACGAAATTGTGCGAAACGATCCCAAACATGAGTTTTGGACCTAAAGTTGTGGATTGGGCATGTTCGTTGCAAAAAACGAAGAAATGGTTCCGGTGGCAAAAACTCGTGTTTTGTATGCACCCGATACCCGTTTTCGGAATGGGTGACGTGCGGCAACGAAATTGCGCAAAATCAACCCAAACATGAGTTTTGGACCTAAATTAGTGGATTGGGCATGTTCGTTGCGAAAAACGAAGAAATGGTTCCGGTGGCAAAAACTCGTGCTTTGTATGCACCCCGATACCCGTTTTCGGAATGGGTGACGTGCTGCAACGGAATTGCGCGAAAACAACTCAAACATGAGTTTTGGACCTAAAGTAGTGGAGTGGGCTTGTTCGTTGCGAAAAACGAAGAAATGGTTCCGGTGGCAAAAACTCGTGCTTTGTATGCACCCAATACCTGTTTTCGGAATGGGTGACGTGCCGCAACGAAATTGCGCGAAAGCACCCCAAACATGAGTTTAGGACCTAAAGTAGTGGATTGGGCATGTTCGTTGCGAAAAATGAAGAAATAGTTCCGGTGACAAAAACTTATGCTTTGTATGCACCCCGATACCCGTTTTCGGAAGGGGTGACGTGCGGCAACGAAATTGCGCGAAACCCCCCAAACATGAGTTTTGGACCTAAAGTAGTGGATTTGGCATGTTCGTTGCGAAAATCGAAGAAACGGTTCCGGTGGCAAAAACTCGTGCTTTGTATGCACCCCGATACCCGTTTTCGGAATGTGTGACGTGCGGCAACGAAATTGTGCGAAACGATCCCAAACATGAGTTTTGGACCTAAAGTTGTGGATTGGGCATGTTCGTTGCGAAAAACGAAGAAATGGTTCCGGTGGCAAAAACTCGTGTTTTGTATGCACCCGATACCCGTTTTCGGAATGGGTGACGTGCGGCAACGAAATTGCGCAAAATCAACCCAAACATGAGTTTTGGACCTAAAGTAGTGGATTGGGCATGTTCGTTGCGAAAAACGAAGAAATGGTTCCGGTGGCAAAAACTCGTGCTTTGTATGCACCCAATACCTGTTTTCGGAATGGGTGACGTGCCGCAACGAAATTGCGCGAAAGCACCCCAAACATGAGTTTAGGACCTAAAGTAGTGGATTGGGCATGTTCGTTGCGAAAAATGAAGAAATGGTTCCGGTGACAAAAACTTATGCTTTGTATGCACCCCGATACCCGTTTTCGGAAGGGGTGATGTGCGGCAACGAAATTGCGCGAAACCCCCCAAACATGAGTTTTGGACCTAAAGTAGTGGATTTGGCATGTTCGTTGCGAAAATCGAAGAAACGGTTCCGGTGGCAAAAACTCGTGCTTTGTATGCACCCCGATACCCGTTTTCGGAATGTGTGACGTGCGGCAACGAAATTGTGCGAAACGATCCCAAACATGAGTTTTGGACCTAAAGTTGTGGATTGGGCATGTTCATTGCGAAAAACGAAGAAATGGTTCCGGTGGCAAAAACTCGTGTTTTGTATGCACCCGATACCCGTTTTCGGAATGGGTGACGTGCGGCAACGAAATTGCGCAAAATCAACCCAAACATGAGTTTTGGACCTTAATTAGTGGATTGGGCATGTTCGTTGCGAAAAACGAAGAAATGGTTCCGGTGGCAAAAACTCGTGCTTTGTATGCACCCCGATACCTGTTTTCGGAATGCGTGACGTGCGGCAACGAAATTGCGTGAAATCAACCCAAACATGAGTTTTGGGCCTAAAGTAGTGGAGTGGGCCTGTTCGTTGCGAAAAACGAAGAAATGGTTCCGGTGGCAAAAACTCGTGCTTTGTATGCACCCGATACCCGTTTTTGGAATGGGTGACGTGCGGCAACGAAATTGCGTGAAATCAACCCAAACATGAGTTTTGGACATAAATTAGTGGATTGGGCATGTTCGTTGCGAAAAACGAAGAAATGGTTCCGGTGGCAAAAACTCGTGCTTTGTATGCACCCCGATACCCGTTTTCGGAATGGGTGACGTGCTGCAACGGAATTGCGCGAAAACAACTCAAACATGAGTTTTGGACCTAAAGTAGTGGAGTGGGCTTGTTCGTTGCGAAAAACGAAGAAATGGTTCCGGTGGCAAAAACTCGTGCTTTGTATGCACCCAATTCCCGTTTTCGGAATGGGTGTCATGCCGCAACGAAATTGCGCGAAAGCACCCCAAACATGAGTTTAGGACCTAAAGTAGTGGATTGGGCATGTTCGTTGCGAAAAATGAAGAAATGGTTCCGGTGGCAAAAACTTATGCTTTGTATGCACCCGATACCCGTTTTCTGAATGGGTGACGTGCGGCAACGAAATTGCGCGAAATCAACCCAAACATGAGTTTTGGACCTAAAGTAGTGGAGTGGGCCTGTTCGTTGCGAAAAACGAAGAAATGGTTCCGGTGGCAAAAACTCGTGCTTTGTATGCACCCAATACCTGTTTTCGGAATGGGTGACGTGCCGCAACGAAATTGCGCGAAAGCACCCCAAACATGAGTTTAGGACCTAAAGTAGTGGATTGGGCATGTTCGTTGCGAAAAATGAAGAAATGGTTCCGGTGACAAAAATTTATGCTTTGTATGCACCCCGATACCCGTTTTCGGAAGGGGTGACGTGCGGCAACGAAATTGCGCGAAACCCCCCAAACATGAGTTTTGGACCTAAAGTAGTGGATTTGGCATGTTCGTTGCGAAAATCGAAGAAACGGTTCCGGTGGCAAAAACTCGTGCTTTGTATGCACCCCGATACCCGTTTTCGGAATGTGTGACGTGCGGCAACGAAATTGTGCGAAACGATCCCAAACATGAGTTTTGGACCTAAAGTTGTGGATTGGGCATGTTCGTTGCGAAAAACGAAGAAATGGTTCCGGTGGCAAAAACTCGTGTTTTGTATGCACCCGATACCCGTTTTCGGAATGGGTGACGTGCGGCAACGAAATTGCGCAAAATCAACCCAAACATGAGTTTTGGACCTAAATTAGTGGATTGGGCATGTTCGTTGCGAAAAACGAAGAAATGGTTCCGGTGGCAAAAACTCGTGCTTTGTATGCACCCCGATACCTGTTTTCGGAATGCGTGACGTGCGACAACGAAATTGCGCGAAAGCACCCCAAACATGAGTTTAGGACCTAAAGTAGTGGATTGGGCATGTTCGTTGTGAAAAACGAAGAAATGGTTCCGGTGGCAAAAACTCGTGCTTTGTATGCACCCGATACCCGTTTTCGGAATGGGTGACGTGCGGTAACGAAATTGCGCGAAATCAACCCAAACATGAGTTTTGGACCTAAAGTAGTGGAGTGGGCATGTTCGTTGCGAAAAACGAAGAAATGGTTTCGGTGGCAAAAACTCGTGCTTTGTATGCACCCGATATCCGTTTTCGGAATGGGTGACGTGTGGCAACGAAATTGCGCGAAATCAACCCAAACATGAGTTTTGGACCTAAATTAGTGGATTGGGCATGTACGTTGCGAAAAACGAAGAAATGGTTCCGGTGGCAAAAACTCGTGCTTTGTATGCACCCGATACCCGTTTTTGGAATGCGTGACGTGCGGCAACGAAATTGCGCGAAAGCACCCCAAACAGGAGTTTAGGACCTAAAGTAGTGGATCGGGCATGTTCGTTGCGAAAAACGAAGAAATTGTTCCGGTGGCAAAAACTCGTGCTTTTTATGCACCCGATACCCGTTTTCTGAATGGGTGACGTGCGGCAACAAAATTGCGCGAAATCAACCCAAACATGAGTTTTGGACCTAAAGTAGTGGAGTGGGCCTGTTCGTTGCGAAAAACGAAGAAATGGTTCCGGTGGCAAAAACTCGTGCTTTGTATGCACCCGATACCCGTTTTTGGAATGGGTGACGTGCGGCAACGAAATTGCGTGAAATCAACCCAAACATGAGTTTTGGACCTAAATTAGTGGATTGGGCATGTTCGTTGCGAAAAACGAAGAAATGGTTCCGGTGGCAAAAACTCGTGCTTTGTATGCACCCCGATACCCGTTTTCGGAATGGGTGACGTGCTGCAACGGAATTGCGCGAAAACAACTCAAACATGAGTTTTGGACCTAAAGTAGTGGAGTGGGCTTGTTCGTTGCGAAAAACGAAGAAATGGTTCCGGTGGCAAAAACTCGTGCTTTGTATGCACCCAATACCCGTTTTCGGAATGGGTGTCGTGCCGCAACGAAATTGCGCGAAAGCACCCCAAACATGAGTTTAGGACCTAAAGTAGTGGATTGGGCATGTTCGTTGCGAAAAATGAAGAAATGGTTCCGGTGGCAAAAACTTATGCTTTGTATGCACCCCGATACCCGTTTTCGGAAGGGGTGACGTGCGGCAACGAAATTGCGCGAAACCACCCCAAACATGAGTTTTGGACCTAAAGTAGTGGATTGGGCATGTTCGTTGCGAAAAACGAAGAAATGGTTCCGGTGGCAAAAACTCGTGCTTTGTATGCACCCCGATACCTGTTTTCGGAATGGGTGACGTGCCGCAACGAAATTGCGCGAAAGCACCCCAAACATGAGTTTAGGACCTAAAGTAGTGGATTGGGCATGTTCGTTGCGAAAAATGAAGAAATGGTTCCGGTGACAAAAACTTATGCTTTGTATGCACCCCGATACCCGTTTTCGGAAGGGGTGACGTGCGGCAACGAAATTGCGCGAAACCCCCCAAACATGAGTTTTGGACCTAAAGTAGTGGATTTGGCATGTTCGTTGCGAAAATCGAAGAAACGGTTCCGGTGGCAAAAACTCGTGCTTTGTATGCACCCCGATACCCGTTTTCGGAATGTGTGACGTGCGGCAACGAAATTGTGCGAAACGATCCCAAACATGAGTTTTGGACCTAAAGTTGTGGATTGGGAATGTTCGTTGCGAAAAACGAAGAAATGGTTCCGGTGGCAAAAACTCGTGTTTTGTATGCACCCGATACCCGTTTTTGGAATGGGTGACGTGCGGCAACGAAATTGCGCAAAATCAACCCAAACATGAGTTTTGGACCTAAATTAGTGGATTGGGCATGTTCGTTGCGAAAAACGAAGAAATGGTTCCGGTGGCAAAAACTCGTGCTTTGTATGCACCCCGATACCCGTTTTCGGAATGCGTGACGTGCGGCAACGAAATTGCGTGAAATCAACCCAAACATGAGTTTTGGACCTAAAGTAGTGGAGTGGGCCTGTTCGTTGCGAAAAACGAAGAAATGGTTCCGGTGGCAAAAACTCGTGCTTTGTATGCACCCGATACCCGTTTTTGGAATGGGTGACGTGCGGCAACGAAATTGCGTGAAATCAACCCAAACATGAGTTTTGGACCTAAATTAGTGGATTGGGCATGTTCGTTGCGAAAAACGAAGAAATGGTTCCGGTGGCAAAAACTCGTGCTTTGTATGCACCCAATACATGTTTTCGGAATGGGTGACGTGCCGCAACGAAATTGCGCGAAAGCACCCCAAACATGAGTTTAGGACCTAAAGTAGTGGATTGGGCATGTTCGTTGCGAAAAATGAAGAAATGGTTCCGGTGACAAAAACTTATGCTTTGTATGCACCCCGATACCCGTTTTCGGAAGGGGTGACGTGCGGCAACGAAATTGCGCGAAACCCCCCAAACATGAGTTTTGGACCTAAAGTAGTGGATTTGGCATGTTCGTTGCGAAAATCGAAGAAACGGTTCCGGTGGCAAAAACTCGTGCTTTGTATGCACCCCGATACCCGTTTTCGGAATGTGTGACGTGCGGCAACGAAATTGTGCGAAACGATCCCAAACATGAGTTTTGGACCTAAAGTTGTGGATTGGGCATGTTCGTTGCGAAAAACGAAGAAATGGTTCCGGTGGCAAAAACTCGTGTTTTGTATGCACCCGATACCCGTTTTCGGAATGGGTGACGTGCGGCAACGAAATTGCGCAAAATCAACCCAAACATGAGTTTTGGACCTAAATTAGTGGATTGGGCATGTTCGTTGCGAAAAACGAAGAAATGGTTCCGGTGGCAAAAACACGTGCTTTGTATGCACCCCGATACCCGTTTTCGGAATGCGTGACGTGCGGCAACGAAATTGCGTGAAATCAACCCAAACATGAGTTTTGGACCTAAAGTAGTGGAGTGGGCCTGTTCGTTGCGAAAAACGAAGAAATGGTTCCTGATGAAGACATCCACACTACTGATGCATCTATACCAATACAAGTACCAATTTCTGGTCCCATTACTCGCGCTCGTGCTCGTCAACTCAACCATCAGGTGATTACACTCTTGAGTTCATGTCCATCATATTTAGACCATGGAGACCCGTGCACTCTTGTTTTGCTTAGGAATCAGGGAGAAGACCGAAAGGGAAAAGGATTTGAACATGCTGGATTCGGACTGCAGAAGAACACCAACTTGTGACGGTCACCACGGTCAGATGCGGGCTCGGATTGGAATGTTCAAGCACAACATGGAAAGCTTATCAAGTCTACTTTCATATGGATCCGGAATTATAGTCATATCTGTTCTGAGGCCGCCGTAATCATTGTTTTCTTACCGAGACATTTCCTGCCTTTTCTGCCCATGGTGCTGCGTCACCCTATTTTGGCCCAATGGGTCGTGTATCAAGTTAGGTCCATTAGGGACGCATCCTAGGGTTGCAGCACGACCCCAATACCCTTGTGGTCGTCCTCCCATGTTTATAAACCCCCTAGCCGCCACCAAGAACAGCGGGTTTTGTTTAGATCAAGTTTAGCTCTCGCTACTTGCTTGCAAGCGCGCGTGCTAGTTCAGCCGCCCGTCTTCTTGTCTTCGGAACCCCACCATATTGGAGTTTGATCTTTAAACCTACATTTAGATCTGGTAATTCAGTACTTGTTCTACTTGTTCTTGCTAGTTCTTCGATTGCTTGCAGGACGAGTGCCCTAGTGGCCAGGGTGTCACGCTCCACAAGATCGTGACAGCCATAGGAGGTGGTGTATCGGTTGCTAAGGCGCAGCGTCTTTGGAAGGCTGTAGTCGGGCCGTGAACGTCGTCTCCTCCCCCAATCGAGTTATTCCACACCCTCTCATCGAAAGATCGGGCAATCACCCAACGGGTGCACATCAGTTGGTAATCAGAGCAAGGTTTATCGGTGAGAGATTTACTTTTCTTCGCTGTTTTCTTATCTCCTATAGTCCAGAAAAAGCCAAAAAATAGTAGATTAGTTTTACCGCAATCCTATAAACCATTGAGCATTTACTAGTACTACTTAGTTAGGGCTTGTTGAGTTTTTGGTTGCATCGGTTGTGTCGAGTTGCTGGTCTTAGTTTATTCCTTTAGAGTTTTGAGTTCTACCACGTTTTGGTCACCACGAAATCCACCATCACCAAAAACATCTCTGGTTCGTTTTTGCCACCACGGATACATATCATATCCGATTTGGAAGTTTAAATACAATCTGGAAAGCTTATCTTATCTTCTTTCCAACGGATCTGACCTTATCTCAAAATTCGTTCTGAGCGCTCCGCAATCATCGTAGAGATTTCTGGACTTCCTATATTAACAAGATTTGTTAAATCTGATTTAAAGGGGTTGTTAGCAATATCTTTATTGTTTGGGTTGTCATAGTGAAAAAAAGGGTTTAGGCCCCTGCAAAAAAAAACAGAAGAAGAAGAAAAAAAAAAGAATAGAAAAGAAAAAAAAGGAAAAGAAGAAGAAGGGGGCTGAATCTCTAAATCTGTTGTTTCTCTTTGTGCTGTGCTAGTTGTTCTTTTTCAGTGACTACCTTTGTGCCTAGGCTCACGTCTCTAGCCTGGTTTAGCCTAGGACCAGCACAGTACCACCGTTGAACGATTATTCAGCTTGCTTTTGTAACTAACGTGGTACTAGTGTATTCCTTGCTTCAGCCCACCTACAACTCTACATATTTCGACTACAGTTTGACAGGTCGTGTTGCTGCGGCACCGATACACTTATTCCACGGTTGCAGACTTGTTGGTTGCTGACCCCTCCTGTTGTGCAAGGTAAGAATTGGTAAGAGCTTGTGTGGCAGGTTGAGAGTGAGCGCCTTGCAGTAGCTACATCCTAATAGTTGTAGAGTTTTTATTCCTTCACGTTTTTTTTTCTTGTTGCCTCTGTTCGTCTAACCATGGCAGGATTGGAGGTTGATGATGCTTCTCGTAATATGCCACACTCTCCTCGCACCAAGGGTATCATACAACACTTTGTAAGGCTAGTGAAGACGCACACGGAAGGTCTTGATAATGACATGCAGGTGACGAATGAAAAGATGGGGCAATTGGAGGCCACACAGATCGACACGAACACCAAACTTGCAAATGTGGAAATGACAGTTGCTCATATTGACAAGAGCCTTGTCGCACTCTTGAGGCGGTTTGATGAGATGCATGCTAATATCAATGGTGGGCGTGATGAGGGCGCCGAAGGTAACTGGGATGACTATGTTGCTGATACTGAACAAGATGACCAAGAAGCACCTAATCGCCGGCGACTACGTACTAACCGTAGAGGTATGGGTGGTTTTCACCGACGTGAGGTACATGGTAATGATGATGCTTTTAGTAAGGTTAAATTTAAAATACCTCCTTTTGATGGTAAATATGACCCTGATGCTTACATTACTTGGGAGATTGCGGTTGATCAAAAGTTTGCATGCCATGAATTTCCTGAGAATGCGCGGGTTAGAGCTGCTACTAGTGAGTTTACTGAATTTGCTTCTGTTTGGTGGATAGAACATGGTAAGAAGAATCCTAATAACATGCCACAAACTTGGGATGCGTTGAAACGGGTCATGCGGGCTAGATTTGTTCCTTCTTATTATGCACGTGATATGTTAAACAAGTTGCAACAATTGAGACAGGGTACTAAAAGTGTAGAAGAATATTATCAGGAATTACAAATGGGTATGCTGCGTTGTAACATAGAGGAGGGTGAGGAATCTGCTATGGCTAGATTTTTGGGCGGGTTAAATAGGGAAATTCAGGACATCCTTGCTTATAAAGATTATGCTAATGTAACCCGATTGTTTCATCTTGCTTGCAAAGCTGAAAGGGAAGTGCAGGGACGACGTGCTAGTGCAAGGTCTAATGTTTCTGCAGGAAAATCTATACCATGGCAACAGCGCACGACTACATCCATGACCGGCCGTACACTAGCACCAACTCCCTCGCCAAGTCGACCAGCACCCCCGCCTTCCTCCAGCGACAAACCACGTGCATCTTCCACAAATTCAGCAACCAAATCTGCCCAGAAACCCGCAGGTAGTGCCTCTTCAGTAGCTTCCACAGGTAGAACAAGAGATGTTCTGTGTTATCGATGCAAGGGCTATGGACACGTGCAGCGTTATTGTCCTAATCAGCGTGTTTTGGTGGTAAAAGACGATGGTGGGTATTCCTCTGCTAGTGATTTGGATGAAGCTACACTTGCTTTGCTTGCGGCTGATGATGTAGGCACTAAGGAACCACCCGAAGAACAGATTGGTGCAGATGATGCAGAGCATTATGAGAGCCTCATTGTACAGCGTGTGCTTAGTGCACAAATGGAGAAGGCAGAGCAGAATCAGCGACATACGTTGTTTCAAACAAAGTGTGTCATTAAGGAGCGTTCATGTCGTTTGATCATTGATGGAGGTAGCTGCAACAACTTGGCTAGCAGCGACATGGTGGAGAAGCTTGCACTTACGACCAAACCGCACCCGCATCCATATCACATTCAATGGCTCAACAATAGTGGTAAGGTCAAGGTAACCAAGCTGGTACAAATTAATTTTGCTATTGGTTCATATCGTGATGTTGTTGACTGTGATGTTGTGCCTATGGATGCTTGTAATATTCTGCTAGGTAGACCATGGCAATTTGATTCAGATTGTATGCATCATGGTAGATCAAATCAATATTCTCTCATACACCATGATAAGAAAATTATTTTGCTTCCCATGTCCCCTGAGGCTATTGTGCGTGATGATGTTGCTAAAGCTACCAAAGCTAAAACTGAGAACAACAAGAATATTAAAGTTGTTGGTAATAACAAAGATGGGATAAAATTGAAAGGACATTGCTTGCTTGCAACAAAAACTGATGTTAATGAATTATTTGCTTCCACTACTGTTGCCTACGCCTTGGTATGCAAGGATGCTTTGATTTCAATTCAAGATATGCAGCATTCTTTGCCTCCTGTTATTACTAACATTTTGCAGGAGTATTCTGATGTATTTCCAAGTGAGATACCAGAGGGGCTGCCACCTATACGAGGGATTGAGCACCAAATTGATCTTATTCCTGGTGCATCTTTGCCGAATCGTGCGCCATATAGGACAAATCCAGAGGAAACAAAAGAAATTCAGCGACAAGTGCAAGAACTACTCGAGAAAGGTTACGTGCGTGAGTCTCTTAGTCCGTGTGCTGTTCCGGTTATTTTAGTGCCTAAAAAAGATGGAACATGGCGTATGTGTGTTGATTGTAGGGCTATTAATAATATCACGATACGTTATCGACACCCTATTCCACGTTTAGATGATATGCTTGATGAATTGAGTGGTGCCATTGTCTTTTCTAAAGTTGATTTGCGTAGTGGGTACCACCAGATTCGTATGAAATTGGGAGATGAATGGAAAACTGCTTTCAAAACTAAGTTCGGATTGTATGAGTGGTTAGTCATGCCTTTTGGGTTAACTAATGCACCTAGCACTTTCATGAGATTAATGAACGAGGTTTTGCGTGCCTTCATTGGAAAATTTGTGGTAGTATACTTTGATGACATATTGATCTACAGCAAATCTATGGATGAACATGTTGATCACATGCGTGCTGTTTTTAATGCTTTACGAGATGCACGTTTATTTGGTAACCTTGAGAAGTGCACATTTTGCACCGATCGAGTTTCGTTTCTTGGTTATGTTGTGACTCCACAGGGAATTGAGGTTGATCAAGCCAAGGTAGAAGCGATACATGGATGGCCTATGCCAAAGACTATCACACAGGTGCGGAGTTTCCTAGGACTTGCTGGCTTCTATCGCCGTTTTGTGAAGGACTTTAGCACCATTGCTGCACCTTTGAATGAGCTTACGAAGAAGGGAGTGCATTTTAGTTGGGGCAAAGTACAAGAGCACGCTTTCAACGTGCTGAAAGATAAGTTGACACATGCACCTCTCCTCCAACTTCCTGATTTTAATAAGACTTTTGAGCTTGAATGTGATGCTAGTGGAATTGGATTGGGTGGTGTTTTGTTACAAGAAGGCAAACCTGTTGCATATTTTAGTGAAAAATTGAGTGGGTCTGTTCTAAATTATTCTACTTATGATAAGGAATTATATGCTCTTGTGCGAACATTAGAAACATGGCAACATTATTTGTGGCCCAAAGAGTTTGTTATTCATTCTGATCATGAATCTTTGAAACATATTCGTAGTCAAGGAAAACTGAACCGTAGACATGCTAAGTGGGTTGAATTTATCGAATCGTTTCCTTATGTTATTAAGCACAAGAAAGGAAAAGAGAATATCATTGCTGACGCTTTGTCTAGGAGATATACTTTGCTGAATCAACTTGACTACAAAATCTTTGGATTAGAGACGATTAAAGACCAATATGTTCATGATGCTGATTTTAAAGATGTGTTGCTGCATTGTAAAGATGGGAAAGGATGGAACAAATATATCGTTAGTGATGGGTTTGTGTTTAGAGCTAACAAGCTATGCATTCCAGCTAGCTCCGTTCGTTTGTTGTTGTTACAGGAAGCACATGGAGGTGGCTTAATGGGACATTTTGGAGCAAAGAAAACGGAGGACATACTTGCTGGTCATTTCTTTTGGCCCAAGATGAGAAGAGATGTGGTGAGATTGGTTGCTCGTTGCACGACATGCCAAAAGGCGAAGTCACGGTTAAATCCACACGGTTTGTATTTGCCTCTACCCGTTCCTAGTGCTCCTTGGGAAGATATTTCTATGGATTTTGTGCTGGGATTGCCTAGGACTAGGAAGGGACGTGATAGTGTGTTTGTGGTTGTTGATAGATTTTCTAAGATGGCACATTTCATACCATGTCATAAAACTGACGATGCTACTCATATTGCTGATTTGTTCTTTCGTGAAATTGTTCGCTTGCATGGTGTGCCCAACACAATCGTTTCTGATCGTGATGCTAAATTTCTTAGTCATTTTTGGAGGACTTTGTGGGCAAAATTGGGGACTAAGCTTTTATTTTCTACTACATGTCATCCTCAAACTGATGGTCAAACTGAAGTTGTGAATAGAACTTTGTCTACTATGTTAAGGGCAGTTCTAAAGAAGAATATTAAGATGTGGGAGGACTGTTTGCCTCATATTGAATTTGCTTATAATCGATCATTGCATTCTACTACAAAGATGTGCCCATTTCAGATTGTATATGGTTTGTTACCTCGTGCTCCTATTGATTTAATGCCTTTGCCATCTTCTGAAAAACTAAATTTTGATGCTACTAGGCGTGCTGAATTGATGTTAAAACTGCACGAAACTACTAAAGAAAACATAGAGCGTATGAATGCTAGATATAAGTTTGCTAGTGATAAAGGTAGAAAGGAAATAAATTTTGAACCTGGAGATTTAGTTTGGTTGCATTTGAGAAAGGAAAGGTTTCCTGAATTACGAAAATCTAAATTGTTGCCTCGAGCCGATGGACCGTTTAAAGTGCTAGAGAAAATTAACGACAATGCATATAGGCTAGATCTGCCTGCAGACTTTGGGGTTAGCCCCACATTTAACATTGCAGATTTAAAGCCCTACTTGGGAGAGGAAGTTGAGCTTGAGTCGAGGACGACTCAAATGCAAGAAGGGGAGAATGATGAAGACATCCACACTACTGATGCATCTATACCAATACAAGTACCAATTTCTGGTCCCATTACTCGCGCTCGTGCTCGTCAACTCAACCATCAGGTGATTACACTCTTGAGTTCATGTCCATCATATTTAGACCATGGAGACCCGTGCACTCTTGTTTTGCTTAGGAATCAGGGAGAAGACCGAAAGGGAAAAGGATTTGAACATGCTGGATTCGGACTGCAGAAGAACACCAACTTGTGACGGTCACCACGGTCAGATGCGGGCTCGGATTGGAATGTTCAAGCACAACATGGAAAGCTTATCAAGTCTACTTTCATATGGATCCGGAATTATAGTCATATCTGTTCTGAGGCCGCCGTAATCATTGTTTTCTTACCGAGACATTTCCTGCCTTTTCTGCCCATGGTGCTGCGTCACCCTATTTTGGCCCAATGGGTCGTGTATCAAGTTAGGTCCATTAGGGACGCATCCTAGGGTTGCAGCACGACCCCAATACCCTTGTGGTCGTCCTCCCATGTTTATAAACCCCCTAGCCGCCACCAAGAACAGCGGGTTTTGTTTAGATCAAGTTTAGCTCTCGCTACTTGCTTGCAAGCGCGCGTGCTAGTTCAGCCGCCCGTCTTCTTGTCTTCGGAACCCCACCATATTGGAGTTTGAT
Source organism: Zea mays (assembly GCF_902167145.1). Taxonomy (NCBI): domain Eukaryota; kingdom Viridiplantae; phylum Streptophyta; class Magnoliopsida; order Poales; family Poaceae; genus Zea; species Zea mays. Next base: position 477,777 of record NW_023366827.1, on the reverse strand, counting down.
CTTTAAACCTACATTTAGATCTGGTAATTCAGTACTTGTTCTACTTGTTCTTGCTAGTTCTTCGATTGCTTGCAGGACGAGTGCCCTAGTGGCCAGGGTGTCACGCTCCACAAGATCGTGACAGCCATAGGAGGTGGTGTATCGGTTGCTAAGGCGCAGCGTCTTTGGAAGGCTGTAGTCGGGCCGTGAACGTCGTCTCCTCCCCCAATCGAGTTATTCCACACCCTCTCATCGAAAGATCGGGCAATCACCCAACGGGTGCACATCAGTTCCGGTGGCAAAAACTCGTGCTTTGTATGCACCCGATACCCGTTTTTGGAATGGGTGACGTGCGGCAACGAAATTGCGTGAAATCAACCCAAACATGAGTTTTGGACCTAAATTAGTGGATTGGGCATGTTCGTTGCGAAAAACGAAGAAATGGTTCCGGTGGCAAAAACTCGTGCTTTGTATGCACCTCGATACCCGTTTTCGGAATGGGTGACGTGCTGCAACGGAATTGCGCGAAAACAACTCAAACATGAGTTTTGGACCTAAAGTAGTGGAGTGGGCTTGTTCGTTGCGAAAAACGAAGAAATGGTTCCGGTGGCAAAAACTCGTGCTTTGTATGCACCCAATACCCGTTTTCGGAATGGGTGTCGTGCCGCAACGAAATTGCGCGAAAGCACCCCAAACATGAGTTTAGGACCTAAAGTAGTGGATTGGGCATGTTCGTTGCGAAAAATGAAGAAATGGTTCCGGTGGCAAAAACTTATGCTTTGTATGCACCCAATACCCGTTTTCTGAATGGGTGACGTGCGGCAACGAAATTGCGCGAAATCAACCCAAACATGAGTTTTGGACCTAAAGTAGTGGAGTGGGCCTGTTCGTTGCGAAAAACGAAGAAATGGTTCCGGTGGCAAAAACTCGTGCTTTGTATGCACCCAATACCTGTTTTCGGAATGGGTGACGTGTCGCAATGAAATTGCGCGAAAGCACCCCAAACATGAGTTTAGGACCTAAAGTAGTGGATTGGGCATGTTCGTTGCGAAAAATGAAGAAATGGTTCCGGTGACAAAAACTTATGCTTTGTATGCACCCCGATACCCGTTTTCGGAAGGGGTGACGTGCGGCAACGAAATTGCGCGAAACCCCCCAAACATGAGTTTTGGACCTAAAGTAGTGGATTTGGCATGTTCGTTGCGAAAATCGAAGAAACGGTTCCGGTGGCAAAAACTCGTGCTTTGTATGCACCCCGATACCCGTTTTCGGAATGTGTGACGTGCGGCAACGAAATTGTGTGAAACGATCCCAAACATGAGTTTTGGACCTAAAGTTGTGGATTGGGCATGTTCGTTGCGAAAAACGAAGAAATGGTTCCGGTGGCAAAAACTCGTGTTTTGTATGCACCCGATACCCGTTTTCGGAATGGGTGACGTGCGGCAACGAAATTGCGCAAAATCAACCCAAACATGAGTTTTGGACCTAAATTAGTGGATTGGGCATGTTCGTTGCGAAAAACGAAGAAATGGTTCCGGTGGCAAAAACTCGTGCTTTGTATGCACCCCGATACCCGTTTTCGGAATGGGTGACGTGCGGCAACGAAATTGCGCAAAATCAACCCAAACATGAGTTTTGGACCTAAATTAGTGGATTGGGCATGTTCGTTGCGAAAAACAAAGAAATGGTTCCGGTGGCAAAAACTCGTGCTTTGTATGCACCCCGATACCCGTTTTCGGAATGCGTGACGTGCGGCAACGAAATTGCGTGAAATCAACCCAAACATGAGTTTTGGACCTAAAGTAGTGGAGTGGGCCTGTTCGTTGCGAAAAACGAAGAAATGGTTCCGGTGGCAAAAACTCGTGCTTTGTATGCACCCGATACCCGTTTTTGGAATGGGTGACGTGCGGCAACGAAATTGCGTGAAATCAACCCAAACATGAGTTTTGGACCTAAATTAGTGGATTGGGCATGTTCGTTGCGAAAAACGAAGAAATGGTTCCGGTGGCAAAAACTCGTGCTTTGTATGCACCCAATACATGTTTTCGGAATGGGTGACGTGCCGCAACGAAATTGCGCGAAAGCACCCCAAACATGAGTTTAGGACCTAAAGTAGTGGATTGGGCATGTTCGTTGCGAAAAATGAAGAAATGGTTCCGGTGACAAAAACTTATGCTTTGTATGCACCCCGATACCCGTTTTCGGAAGGGGTGACGTGCGGCAACGAAATTGCGCGAAACCCCCCAAACATGAGTTTTGGACCTAAAGTAGTGGATTTGGCATGTTCGTTGCGAAAATCGAAGAAACGGTTCCGGTGGCAAAAACTCGTGCTTTGTATGCACCCCGATACCCGTTTTCGGAATGTGTGACGTGCGGCAACGAAATTGTGCGAAACGATCCCAAACATGAGTTTTGGACCTAAAGTTGTGGATTGGGCTTGTTCGTTGCGAAAAACGAAGAAATGGTTCCGGTGGCAAAAACTCGTGTTTTGTATGCACCCGATACTCGTTTTCGGAATGGGTGACGTGCGGCAACGAAATTGCACAAAATCAACCCAAACATGAGTTTTGGACCTAAATTAGTGGATTGGACATGTTCGTTGCGAAAAACGAAGAAATGGTTCCGGTGGCAAAAACTCGTGCTTTGTATGCACCCCGATACCCGTTTTCGGAATGCGTGACGTGCGGCAACGAAATTGCGTGAAATCAACCCAAACATGAGTTTTGGACCTAAAGTAGTGGAGTGGGCCTGTTCGTTGCGAAAAACGAAGAAATGGTTCCGGTGGCAAAAACTCGTGCTTTGTATGCACCCGATACCCGTTTTTGGAATGGGTGACGTGCGGCAACGAAATTGCGTGAAATCAACCCAAACATGAGTTTTGGACCTAAATTAGTGGATTGGGCATGTTCGTTGCGAAAAACGAAGAAATGGTTCCGGTGGCAAAAACTCGTGCTTTGTATGCACCTCGATACCCGTTTTCGGAATGGGTGACGTGCTGCAACGGAATTGCGCGAAAACAACTCAAACATGAGTTTTGGACCTAAAGTAGTGGAGTGGGCTTGTTCGTTGCGAAAAACGAAGAAATGGTTCCGGTGGCAAAAACTCGTGCTTTGTATGCACCCAATACCCGTTTTCGGAATGGGTGTCGTGCCGCAACGAAATTGCGCGAAAGCACCCCAAACATGAGTTTAGGACCTAAAGTAGTGGATTGGGCATGTTCGTTGCGAAAAATGAAGAAATGGTTCCGGTGGCAAAAACTTATGCTTTGTATGCACCCGATACCCGTTTTCTGAATGGGTGACGTGCGGCAACGAAATTGCGCGAAATCAACCCAAACATGAGTTTTGGACCTAAAGTAGTGGAGTGGGCCTGTTCGTTGCAAAAAACGAAGAAATGGTTCCGGTGGCAAAAACTCGTGCTTTGTATGCACCCAATACCTGTTTTCGGAATGGGTGACGTGCCGCAATGAAATTGCGCGAAAGCACCCCAAACATGAGTTTGGGACCTAAAGTAGTGGATTGGGCATGTTCGTTGCGAAAAATGAAGAAATGGTTCCGGTGACAAAAACTTATGCTTTGTATGCACCCCGATACCCGTTTTCGGAAGGGGTGACGTGCGGCAACGAAATTGCGCGAAACCCCCCAAACATGAGTTTTGGACCTAAAGTAGTGGATTTGGCATGTTCGTTGCGAAAATCGAAGAAACGGTTCCGGTGGCAAAAACTCGTGCTTTGTATGCACCCCGATACCCGTTTTCGGAATGTGTGACGTGCGGCAACGAAATTGTGTGAAACGATCCCAAACATGAGTTTTGGACCTAAAGTTGTGGATTGGGCATGTTCGTTGCGAAAAACGAAGAAATGGTTCCGGTGGCAAAAACTCGTGTTTTGTATGCACCCGATACCCGTTTTCGGAATGGGTGACGTGCGGCAACGAAATTGCGCAAAATCAACCCAAACATGAGTTTTGGACCTAAATTAGTGGATTGGGCATGTTCGTTGCGAAAAACGAAGAAATGGTTCCGGTGGCAAAAACTCGTGCTTTGTATGCACCCCGATACCCGTTTTCGGAATGCGTGACGTGCGGCAACGAAATTGCGTGAAATCAACCCAAACATGAGTTTTGGACCTAAAGTAGTGGAGTGGGCCTGTTCGTTGCGAAAAACGAAGAAATGGTTCCGGTGGCAAAAACTCGTGCTTTGTATGCACCCGATACCCGTTTTCGGAATGGGTGACGTGCTGTAACGAAATTGCGCGAAATCAACCCAAACATGAGTTTTGGACCTAAAGTAGTGGAGTGGGCATGTTCGTTGTGAAAAACGAAGAAATGGTTTCGGTGGCAAAAACTCGTGCTTTGTATGCACCTGATATCCGTTTTCGGAATGGGTGACGTGCGGCAACGAAATTGCGCGAAATCAACCCAAACATGAGTTTTGGACCTAAATTAGTGGATTGGGCATGTACGTTGCGAAAAACGAAGAAATGGTTCCGGTGGCAAAAACTCGTGCTTTGTATGCACCCCGATACCCGTTTTTGGAATGCGTGACGTGCGGCAACGAAATTGCGCGAAAGCACCCCAAACAGGAGTTTAGGACCTAAAGTAGTGGATCGGGCATGTTCGTTGCGAAAAACGAAGAAATTGTTCCGGTGGAAAACTCGTGCTTTGTATGCACCCGATACCCGTTTTCTGAATGGGTGACGTGCGGCAACAAAATTGCGCGAAATCAACCCAAACATGAGTTTTGGACCTAAAGTAGTGGAGTGGGCCTGTTCGTTGCGAAAAACGAAGAAATGGTTCCGGTGGCAAAAACTCGTGCTTTGTATGCACCTGATACCCGTTTTTGGAATGGGTGACGTGCGCCAACGAAATTGCGTGAAATCAACCCAAACATGAGTTTTGGACCTAAATTAGTGGATTGGGCATGTTCGTTGCGAAAAACGAAGAAATGGTTCCGGTGGCAAAAACTCGTGCTTTGTATGCACCCCGATACCCGTTTTCGGAATGGGTGACGTGCTGCAACGGAATTGCGCGAAAACAACTCAAACATGAGTTTTGGACCTAAAGTAGTGGAGTGGGCTTGTTCGTTGCGAAAAACGAAGAAATGGTTCCGGTGGCAAAAACTCGTGCTTTGTATGCACCCAATACCCGTTTTCGGAATGGGTGTCGTGCCGCAACGAAATTGCGCGAAAGCACCCCAAACATGAGTTTAGGACCTAAAGTAGTGGATTGGGCATGTTCGTTGCGAAAAATGAAGAAATGGTTCCGGTGGCAAAAACTTATGCTTTATGCACCCCGATACCCGTTTTCGGAAGGGGTGACGTGCGGCAACGAAATTGCGCGAAACCACCCCAAACATGAGTTTTGGACCTAAAGTAGTGGATTGGGCATGTTCGTTGCGAAAAACGAAGAAATGGTTCCGGTGGCAAAAACTCGTGCTTTGTATGCACCCAATACCTGTTTTCGGAATGGGTGACGTGCCGCAACGAAATTGCGCGAAAGCACCCCAAACATGAGTTTAGGACCTAAAGTAGTGGATTGGGCATGTTCGTTGCGAAAAATGAAGAAATGGTTCCGGTGACAAAAACTTATGCTTTGTATGCACCCTGATACCCGTTTTCGGAAGGGGTGATGTGCGGCAACGAAATTGCGCGAAACCCCCCAAACATGAGTTTTGGACCTAAAGTAGTGGATTTGGCATGTTCGTTGCGAAAATCGAAGAAACGGTTCCGGTGGCAAAAACTCGTGCTTTGTATGCACCCCGATACCCGTTTTCGGAATGTGTGACGTGCGGCAACGAAATTGTGCGAAACGATCCCAAACATGAGTTTTGGACCTAAAGTTGTGGATTGGGCATGTTCGTTGCGAAAAACGAAGAAATGGTTCCGGTGGCAAAAACTCGTGTTTTGTATGCACCCGATACTCGTTTTCGGAATGGGTGACGTGCGGCAACGAAATTGCGCAAAATCAACCCAAACATGAGTTTTGGACCTAAATTAGTGGATTGGACATGTTCGTTGCGAAAAACGAAGAAATGGTTCCGGTGGCAAAAACTCGTGCTTTGTATGCACCCCGATACCCGTTTTCGGAATGCGTGACGTGCGGCAACGAAATTGCGTGAAATCAACCCAAACATGAGTTTTGGACCTAAAGTAGTGGAGTGGGCCTGTTCGTTGCGAAAAACGAAGAAATGGTTCCGGTGGCAAAAACTCGTGCTTTGTATGCACCCGATACCCGTTTTTGGAATGGGTGACGTGCGGCAACGAAATTGCGTGAAATCAACCCAAACATGAGTTTTGGACCTAAATTAGTGGATTGGGCATGTTCGTTGCGAAAAACGAAGAAATGGTTCCGGTGGCAAAAACTCGTGCTTTGTATGCACCTCGATACCCGTTTTCGGAATGGGTGACGTGCTGCAACGGAATTGCGCGAAAACAACTCAAACATGAGTTTTGGACCTAAAGTAGTGGAGTGGGCTTGTTCGTTGCGAAAAACGAAGAAATGGTTCCGGTGGCAAAAACTCGTGCTTTGTATGCACCCAATACCCGTTTTCGGAATGGGTGTCGTGCCGCAACGAAATTGCGCGAAAGCACCCCAAACATGAGTTTAGGACCTAAAGTAGTGGATTGGGCATGTTCGTTGCGAAAAATGAAGAAATGGTTCCGGTGGCAAAAACTTATGCTTTGTATGCACCCGATACCCGTTTTCTGAATGGGTGACGTGCGGCAACGAAATTGCGCGAAATCAACCCAAACATGAGTTTTGGACCTAAAGTAGTGGAGTGGGCCTGTTCGTTGCAAAAAACGAAGAAATGGTTCCGGTGGCAAAAACTCGTGCTTTGTATGCACCCAATACCTGTTTTCGGAATGGGTGACGTGCCGCAATGAAATTGCGCGAAAGCACCCCAAACATGAGTTTGGGACCTAAATGATGAGGACATCCTCCACTATTACCCGTTGGCAAAGACGCAATTGGCCCAGTTGGCCCAATTGTAGTCGGACGGTGACCGTGTGAGCCTCAGAATTATCCCACCTCGCTTAACTTGGGAGGAGGAAGCCACTTTAAAAGGGAGAGCCACCCTTCCCCCATTGGACTAGTCTTTTGGGGTGATTGGGCCTTTCCCTGAGTTGGGTGTGCTTAATGAACTGTTGGGCTCCGGGCAACCCTAACTTGTTGGGCCTCGGCCAACCCCACCTGGGCTGGGTGTATCATCTGGTATCAGAGCTAGGGCCCATTTTAAGAAGGTGGGAATGATGAGGACATCCTCCACTATTACCCGTTGGCAAAGACGCAATTGGCCCAGTTGGCCCAATTGTAGTCGGACGGTGACCGTGTGAGCCTCAGAATTATCCCACCTCGCTTAACTTGGGAGGAGGAAGCCACTTTAAAAGGGAGAGCCACCCTTCCCCCATTGGACTAGTCTTTTAGGGTGATTGGGCCTTTCCCTGAGTTGGGTGTGCTTAATGAACTGTTGGGCTCCGGGCAACCCTAACTTGTTGGGCCTCGGCCAACCCCACCTGGGCTGGGTGTATCACTAAAGTAGTGGATTGGGCATGTTCGTTGCGAAAAATGAAGAAATGGTTCCGGTGACAAAAACTTATGCTTTGTATGCACCCCGATACCCGTTTTCGGAAGGGGTGACGTGCGGCAACGAAATTGCGCGAAACCCCCCAAACATGAGTTTTGGACCTAAAGTAGTGGATTTGGCATGTTCGTTGCGAAAATCGAAGAAACGGTTCCGGTGGCAAAAACTCGTGCTTTGTATGCACCCCGATACCCGTTTTCGGAATGTGTGACGTGCGGCAACGAAATTGTGTGAAACGATCCCAAACATGAGTTTTGGACCTAAAGTTGTGGATTGGGCATGTTCGTTGCGAAAAACGAAGAAATGGTTCCGGTGGCAAAAACTCGTGTTTTGTATGCACCCGATACCCGTTTTCGGAATGGGTGACGTGCGGCAACGAAATTGCGCAAAATCAACCCAAACATGAGTTTTGGACCTAAATTAGTGGATTGGGCATGTTCGTTGCGAAAAACGAAGAAATGGTTCCGGTGGCAAAAACTCGTGCTTTGTATGCACCCCGATACCCGTTTTCGGAATGCGTGACATGCGGCAACGAAATTGCGTGAAATCAACCCAAACATGAGTTTTGGACCTAAAGTAGTGGAGTGGGCCTGTTCGTTGCGAAAAACGAAGAAATGGTTCCGGTGGCAAAAACTCGTGCTTTGTATGCACCCGATACCCGTTTTCGGAATGGGTGACGTGCTGTAACGAAATTGCGCGAAATGAACCCAAACATGAGTTTTGGACCTAAAGTAGTGGAGTGGGCATGTTCGTTGCGAAAAACGAAGAAATGGTTTCGGTGGCAAAAACTCGTGCTTTGTATGCACCCGATATCCGTTTTCGGAATGGGTGACGTGCGGCAACGAAATTGCGCGAAATCAACCCAAACATGAGTTTTGGACCTAAATTAGTGGATTGGGCATGTACGTTGCGAAAAACGAAGAAATGGTTCCGGTGGCAAAAACTCGTGCTTTGTATGCACCCCGATACCCGTTTTTGGAATGCGTGACGTGCGGCAACGAAATTGCGCGAAAGCACCCCAAACAGGAGTTTAGGACCTAAAGTAGTGGATCGGGCATGTTCGTTGCGAAAAACGAAGAAATTGTTCCGGTGGAAAACTCGTGCTTTGTATGCACCCGATACCCGTTTTCTGAATGGGTGACGTGCGGCAACAAAATTGCGCGAAATCAACCCAAACATGAGTTTTGGACCTAAAGTAGTGGAGTGGGCCTGTTCGTTGCGAAAAACGAAGAAATGGTTCCGGTGGCAAAAACTCGTGCTTTGTATGCACCCGATACCTGATGCGGACATCAACACCAACACGAGCACATCTACACCAGCAGCACCTTCTCTAGCCCAGGCGCCACCCCTTCCACCTGGGCCAGTGACTCGGGCCCGTGCAAGAGAATTGAACTACATCATGTTGTTAAAGAACGAAGGCCCGGAAGAATAGACGACCAGCCCAATTGCGGCCCATAATGGACGACCTAGGGTTGGCCGCCCCTAGGGGCTGCGCCCCCTCTCTATTTATTCAGGAGCTGCGCCTCCTTTATTTCCCGAGTTTTGTTTTACGTTAGCCTTAGCTACTCTCGAACACGCGCAAATCTGCGCTGTCTTCGTGTATTCAGAACTCCACCCTCGAGTAATAGATTAGATTGCTCGCATCTTTTTCTTGTTCGTTCTTCGATTGCGCACAGGAAACGATCTTCGTGATCAGGCCGATCTCGCATCAGCAAGGTCGGTAACCACAGGGAGTTGGTTCAGCGATTGCATTGGCGCCTCGGGCTTGCTCGTCGTAGTCGGATCGCAAGGGTCATCTTCCGCCAAATCGGAATTATCTCTACTCGCCGAAAGATCGGGCACCTCAGCTACATCAATTGGTATCAGATTTCCAGGTTGATCGGTGAGTTTATCGAGCGTTTTTTTTCCTACAGTCCACAAAACCACATAAAAATTCAGGTTAGATCTTATCCCAGCACCCTTTTGAGCCTCGCACTTTCTTTCAATAATCTGCATTGTTGAATTTGTGTGCTTTCGCGTCATTTGTTGCTGGTTGCATTGTGTTCTTCCACCATTCAAACCCTAGCGCCGCCACCATCTCCCGTTTGATCACGCCACAAACCGAGTCAACATCGTTTCCTTATTTTTCTCCTTCGGTTACGTCAAAAAAAAACAGAAAAAACAAACCGAGTCAACGGCCGTTTCCTTGATTTTCTCCTTCGGTTACGAAAAAAAACAGAAAAAAAAAACAAACCGAGTCAACGACCGCTTCCTTGTTTTTCTCCTTCGGTTACGTAAAAAAAAAACAGAAAAAAAAAAGATAACGAAGGAGAAAGGATACGGTTGTTTTCATCCCGGTCGTTTTTAGAACATAACTTGAGGCACCTTCCGTAAAACGGGCATAACTTTTCGCTCGGGTGTCCAAAAAATCTGAAATTTTTACAGGAGCTTGTTGACACCATTCTGAGCCCGGCCAAACTCACCTTCGGTCTGTTTGGGTTCGACAAAATTGTCCAAAAAATTCAGGAAAATAAAGAAAAAAATCCGTCAAAGTTCTCGCACGCTTTTTAGAGAACTTCCTGATTTTCTGTAGACCACATCTGATCTCTGTTTTAGGTGAAACTTCGTCTAGCTCCTATCTTGTTGCTTCTTGTGCTGAGAAAAATATCAAAAAAAATCATACAAAAAAGAAAAACAAAATCACCTGTGATTTCTACTAGTGCCTTTTTGGCATCACTAGTACAATATTTACGTTACTGCCATTCTGCTATTTCCATCCATCCATCCTTTGCACCTGTGGCCAGCAATATAGTTTCATGTTTTGCACTATAATTCAACTTTGCATTATTGTTTGATCGTGCTAATCCTTGACTTGAGTGCAGCCTACCCACAACTCCACATATTTCTACGACGAGCAGGTTTCTGTTTCTCCACGCAATCGCTCATCCAATCTTTCACCGGTTCCACCTGTTGATTGCAGTTCACCACTGTGGCTTGGTAAGAACGGATAAGAACTTGATAACAGCACTAGTGTGAGCGCCTTGTGAGTAGTACACCCCTGTTTTTGTCGTTGGTTTTTTCTCCTTTTGGTGTTTGCGCTAACTATGGCAGGAGCACACGACATGGTGGATGCCCAGTTGCAGGAAGTAAGGGGACAAGTTGATGGACTTGCTGCTGACATTAGGACGATGCATGAACGGCTTGATTCAACGATCACTTCGACGACCGAGCGTTTCAACCAACTTGACCTTGCTCAAACGGCGACTCGCACCACACTCGACACCATCCTGGCACGCCTTGATGCATTGACCACAAAGATGGAGCAGGAATACGGCGGTGACACTGAGCAGGACGATGGAGATCGCCGTGGTCGTGCACGTCGTGTGGTTCGTCATCCCCCTAATGACTTATTTTCTAAGATTAAATTTAAAATTCCATCTTTTAATGGTAAATATGATCCTGCTGCATATCTTGATTGGGAATTAGAGGTAGAACAGAAATTTTCATGCCATGATATTCCTGCTAATAGCCAAGTGAAGGCTGCCATTAGTGAATTTACTGATTTTGCTTTAATTTGGTGGCGTGAGTATAAACAAAAACTTCCCATTAACAGTGTCATTACTTGGACCCAATTAAAAACTGCCATGCGCCACAGATTTGTTCCTTCCTATTATGCTCGTGATTTGCTTAACAAAATGCAGCGTTTTCAACAAGGTTCACAATCTGTTGAGGAATATTACCAGGAGTTGCAAAAGGGTATGCTTCGTTGTGGTTTGGTTGAGTCAGATGACGCTGCTATGGCGCGTTTTCGTGGTGGTTTGAACAGGGAAATTCAGGATATACTTGATTATAAGGATTATTTTGATATAACCACATTGTTTGAATATGCTTGCAAAGCTGAACGTGAAGTGCAGGGACGACGATCAAAGACATATACTAACTCTTTTGCAGGCCGGGGTCCAACACACAGCTCAACTCCTTCCAGCCCTGCACCTCCTACGCCTAGCACTACATCGCGCACAGGGCCAGCCAAGCCAGTGGCGCCCCCTGCCAAAGGCGCCGCTTCTTCCACAGGACGTACACGGGATATTCAGTGCCATCGTTGCAGAGGGTTTGGGCACATGATTCGGGACTGCCCAAACAAGCGTACCTTGCTTATACGTGACAATGGTGAGTACTCTTCAGCCAGTGATTCTGAGGAAAGTAGTCATGCTATGATTGCCACTAACCATGCAGAAAATGAGGAAGTCCACGTTGATCCCATCGACGCCGATAGGTATGAGAGTCTTGTTGTGCAGCGTGTTCTCAGCACACAGGTTGCCCAGGCCGAAAAAAATCAGCGACACACTCTATTCCATACCAAGGGCGTCGTGCACGAACGGTCAATTCGCATCATCATCGATAGTGGCAGCTGCAACAATTTGGCAAGTACAGCGTTGGTAGAGAAATTATCCTTGCCCACTCGCACACATCCACATCCGTATCACATTCAATGGCTTAATGATGGTGGTAAAATAAAGGTAACACGTTCGGTACGTGTCCCCTTTTCGCTGGGTTCTTATTCTGATTATGCTGATTGCGATGTTATTCCTATGGAAGCATGCTCTTTGTTATTAGGTCGACCTTGGCAATATGATACTGATAGTTTACATCATGGTCGTTCAAATCATTATTCTTTCATGTTTAAAGGCCAGAAAATAATTATACATCCAATGACCCCTGACCAAATTTTGAAAGATGATCTTACTAGGGCTGCTAAAACTGCACAACAAGTCAAATCGACATCAGCCGCACCTATTAAATCTGAAATCAAGTTGCACTCTCCTGTTTTACTTGCTACACGTGCTGATTTTAATGATCTCCATGAAGCTCATATGCCCTGTTATGCACTTGTATGCTCGCGAATGCTTGTTCCGCTTGATGATGCACCGTCTTTGGATATACCCCCTGCTGTTGTTAACCTTTTGCAGGAGTATGCTGATGTTTATCCTACGGACTTACCACCGGGTCTTCCTCCCCTCCGTGGCATTGAGCATCACATCGATCTCATCCCCGGCGCTTCTCTTCCGAACCGCGCCCCGTACCGTACAAATCCAGATGAGACGAAGGAGATCCAGCGCCAGGTGCAGACGCTGCTTGATAAGGGTTACATTCGTGAGTCTCTTAGCCCTTGCTCGGTTCCTGTTTTACTCGTTCCAAAGAAAGATGGGTCATGGCGTATGTGCGTAGATTGTCGTGCTATTAATAACATCACAGTTCGTTATCGATATCCTATTCCACGCCTTGATGATATGCTAGATGAGCTTAGTGGTGCCGTTATTTTCTCTAAGGTTGATTTGCGTAGCGGTTACCATCAGATTAGAATGAAACTCGGTGATGAATGGAAAACGGCTTTTAAAACGAAATTTGGTTTATATGAATGGTTGGTTATGCCATTTGGATTGACTAATGCTCCCAGCACCTTTATGCGTTTAATGAACGAAGTTCTACGGGCCTTCATAGGTTTGTTTGTTGTTGTTTATTTCGATGATATCCTTATTTACAGCAAGTCTATAGAGGAGCATTTAGAACATTTGCGTGCTGTTTTTGACGCTTTGCGTGCTGCTCGCTTGTTTGGTAACATGGAAAAGTGCACATTTTGCACGCAACGTGTCTCGTTTCTTGGTTATGTGGTTACTCCGCAGGGCATTGAGGTGGATAGCAGCAAGATTGCTGCCATTCGGGAGTGGCCTACACCGACGACGGTCACACAAATTCGGAGCTTTCTTGGACTTGCCGGTTTCTACCGCAGATTTGTTCGTGATTTTAGCTCCATTGCAGCGCCTCTACATGAGCTTACAAAGAAAGATGTGCCGTTTGCTTGGAGTGATTCGCAGGAGGTAGCGTTCAGCACTTTGAAAGATAAGTTAACCCAAGCTCCCCTATTGCAATTGCCTGATTTTAATAAAGTGTTTGAGCTTGAATGCGATGCTAGCGGTATTGGGCTAGGTGCTGTTTTGTTACAAGAAGGAAAACCAGTTGCTTATTTTAGTGAAAAATTAAGCGGTGCTAGTCTGAAATATTCTACTTATGATAAGGAGCTTTACGCTTTAGTGCGCACTTTGCATACATGGCAGCACTATCTTTGGCATCGTGAGTTTATAATTCATTCTGATCATGAGGCTTTAAAACATATTCGTACCCAAACAAATCTGAACCGTCGTCATGCTAAATGGGTAGAATTCATTGAGTCCTTTCCTTACATTATTAAACACAAGAACGGGAAGGACAATGTTATTGCTGATGCTTTGTCTCGTCGCTATACCATGCTGTCACAGTTAGATTTTAAAATCTTTGGTTTGGACACTGTGAAGGATCAATATGTTGACGATGCTGATTTTAAAGATGCTTTCGGCCATTGTATTAATGGGAAACCATGGGGCAAATTTCACATACAGGATGGGTTCCTGTTTCGCGCTAACAAGCTGTGTGTTCCAGCTAGCTCGGTTCGTCTTTTGTTGTTACAGGAAGCGCATGGAGGCGGTCTCATGGGGCATTTTGGCGTCTACAAGACACATGAGGTGTTGGCTGCCCACTTCTTTTGGCCTCGGATGCGCGCTGATGTGGAGCGCCTTGTTGCACGCTGCACTACTTGTCAGAAAGCTAAGTCACGGTTGAACAACCATGGTTTGTATATGCCTTTGCCTGTCCCTTCTTCTCCTTGGCTTGATATCTCTATGGACTTTGTTTTGGGCTTGCCTAGAACTAAGAAGGGGAGGGATAGTATTTTTGTGGTTGTTGATAGATTCTCTAAAATGGCTCACTTTATACCTTGTCATAAAACTGATGATGCTAGTATTGTTGCTGAATTGTTCTTTAGAGAAATTATTCGTTTACATGGTATTCCACAAACAATAGTCTCTGATCGCGATGCTAAGTTTCTAAGCCATTTTTGGAGATCTCTTTGGAATAAATTGGGAACTAAATTGTTGTTTAGCACTACTTGTCACCCTCAGACTGATGGACAAACTGAGGTAGTAAATAGAACTTTATCTACCATGCTTAGGGCTGTTTTAGACAAGAATTTGAGACGTTGGGAGGATTGCTTGCCTCATGTTGAATTTGCTTACAATCATGCCACGCATTCTTCTACAAAGATGTGCCCTTTCCAGATTGTTTATGGTTACATTCCTAGGGCACCTATTGATTTGATTTCACTTAATGCTGCGAACGCCCCACATGTAGATGCTTCTGCACATGTTGAACAAATGATTACCATACATGAACAAACGAAACAGAACATTGCTGCTACTAATACAAAAAATCAGGTTGCTGGTAGTAAAGGAAGAAAACATGTTACTTTTGAACCTGGTGATATGGTTTGGTTGCATTTGAGAAAGGATCGTTTTCCTACTTTGCGCCGTTCTAAATTGATGCCTCGTGCTGCTGGTCCTTTTAAGATACTAACCAAGATTAATGATAATGCTTATACCCTCGACCTACCTGCGGAGTTTGGTGTTTCCACTAGTTTTAATGTTGCAGATTTGAAACCGTATGCGGGAGAAGATGAGGAGTTGCCGTCGAGGACGACTTCAGTTCAAGAAGGGGAGGATGATGCGGACATCAACACCAACACGAGCACATCTACACCAGCAGCACCTTCTCTAGCCCAGGCGCCACCCCTTCCACCTGGGCCAGTGACTCGGGCCCGTGCAAGAGAATTGAACTACATCATGTTGTTAAAGAACGAAGGCCCGGAAGAATAGACGACCAGCCCAATTGCGGCCCATAATGGACGACCTAGGGTTGGCCGCCCCTAGGGGCTGCGCCCCCTCTCTATTTATTCAGGAGCTGCGCCTCCTTTATTTCCCGAGTTTTGTTTTACGTTAGCCTTAGCTACTCTCGAACACGCGCAAATCTGCGCTGTCTTCGTGTATTCAGAACTCCACCCTCGAGTAATAGATTAGATTGCTCGCATCTTTTTCTTGTTCGTTCTTCGATTGCGCACAGGAAACGATCTTCGTGATCAGGCCGATCTCGCATCAGCAAGGTCGGTAACCACAGGGAGTTGGTTCAGCGATTGCATTGGCGCCTCGAGCTTGCTCGTCGTAGTCGGATCGCAAGGGTCATCTTCCGCCAAATCGGAATTATCTCTACTCGCCGAAAGATCGGGCACCTCAGCTACATCAATACCCGTTTTTGGAATGGGTGACGTGCGCCAACGAAATTGCGTGAAATCAACCCAAACATGAGTTTTGGACCTAAATTAGTGGATTGGGCATGTTCGTTGCGAAAAACGAAGAAATGGTTCCGGTGGCAAAAACTCGTGCTTTGTATGCACCCCGATACCCGTTTTCGGAATGGGTGACGTGCTGCAACGGAATTGCGCGAAAACAACTCAAACATGAGTTTTGGACCTAAAGTAGTGGAGTGGGCTTGTTCGTTGCGAAAAACGAAGAAATGGTTCCGGTGGCAAAAACTCGTGCTTTGTATGCACCCAATACCCGTTTTCGGAATGGGTGTCGTGCCGCAACGAAATTGCGCGAAAGCACCCCAAACATGAGTTTAGGACCTAAAGTAGTGGATTGGGCATGTTCGTTGCGAAAAATGAAGAAATGGTTCCGGTGGCAAAAACTTATGCTTTGTATGCACCCCGATACCCGTTTTCGGAAGGGGTGACGTGCGGCAACGAAATTGCGCGAAACCACCCCAAACATGAGTTTTGGACCTAAAGTAGTGGATTGGGCATGTTCGTTGCGAAAAACGAAGAAATGGTTCCGGTGGCAAAAACTCGTGCTTTGTATGCACCCAATACCTGTTTTCGGAATGGGTGACGTGCCGCAACGAAATTGCGCGAAAGCACCCCAAACATGAGTTTAGGACCTAAAGTAGTGGATTGGGCATGTTCGTTGCGAAAAATGAAGAAATGGTTCCGGTGACAAAAACTTATGCTTTGTATGCACCCCGATACCCGTTTTCGGAAGGGGTGACGTGCGGCAACGAAATTGCGCGAAACCCCCCAAACATGAGTTTTGGACCTAAAGTAGTGGATTTGGCATGTTCGTTGCGAAAATCGAAGAAACGGTTCCGGTGGCAAAAACTCGTGCTTTGTATGCACCCCGATACCCGTTTTCGGAATGTGTGACGTGCGGCAACGAAATTGTGCGAAACGATCCCAAACATGAGTTTTGGACCTAAAGTTGTGGATTGGGCATGTTCGTTGCGAAAAACGAAGAAATGGTTCCGGTGGCAAAAACTCGTGTTTTGTATGCACCCGATACCCGTTTTCGGAATGGGTGACGTGCGGCAACGAAATTGCGCAAAATCAACCCAAACATGAGTTTTGGACCTAAATTAGTGGATTGGGCATGTTCGTTGCGAAAAACGAAGAAATGGTTCCGGTGGCAAAAACTCGTGCTTTGTATGCACCCCGATACCCGTTTTCGAAATGCGTGACGTGCGGCAACGAAATTGCGTGAAATCAACCCAAACATGAGTTTTGGACCTAAAGTAGTGGAGTGGGCCTGTTCGTTGCGAAAAACGAAGAAATGGTTCCGGTGGCAAAAACTCGTGCTTTGTATGCACCCGATACCCGTTTTTGGAATGGGTGACGTGCGGCAACGAAATTGCGTGAAATCAACCCAAACATGAGTTTTGGACCTAAATTAGTGGATTGGGCATGTTCGTTGCGAAAAACGAAGAAATGGTTCCGGTGGCAAAAACTCGTGCTTTGTATGCACCCCCATACCCGTTTTCGGAATGGGTGACGTGCTGCAACGGAATTGCGCAAAAACAACTCAAACATGAGTTTTGGACCTAAAGTAGTGGAGTGGGCTTGTTCGTTGCGAAAAACGAAGAAATGGTTCCGGTGGCAAAAACTCGTGCTTTGTATGCACCCAATACCCGTTTTCGGAATGGGTGTCGTGCCGCAACGAAATTGCGCGAAAGCACCCCAAACATGAGTTTAGGACCTAAAGTAGTGGATTGGGCATGTTCGTTGCGAAAAATGAAGAAATGGTTCCGGTGGCAAAAACTTATGCTTTGTATGCACCCGATACCCGTTTTTTGAATGGGTTACGTGCGGCAACGAAATTGCGCGAAATCAACCCAAACATGAGTTTTGGACCTAAAGTAGTGGATTGGGCATGTTCGTTGCGAAAAACGAAGAAATGGTTCCGGTGGCAAAAACTCGTGCTTTGTATGCACCCAATACATGTTTTCGGAATGGGTGACGTGCCGCAACGAAATTGCGCGAAAGCACCCCAAACATGAGTTTAGGACCTAAAGTAGTGGATTGGGCATGTTCGTTGCGAAAAATGAAGAAATGGTTCCGGTGACAAAAACTTATGCTTTGTATGCACCCCGATACCCGTTTTCGGAAGGGGTGACGTGCGGCAACGAAATTGCGCGAAACCCCCCAAACATGAGTTTTGGACCTAAAGTAGTGGATTTGGCATGTTCGTTGCGAAAATCGAAGAAACGGTTCCGGTGGCAAAAACTCGTGCTTTGTATGCACCCCGATACCCGTTTTCGGAATGTGTGACGTGCGACAACGAAATTGTGCGAAACGATCCCAAACATGAGTTTTGGACCTAAAGTTGTGGATTGGGCATGTTCGTTGCGAAAAACGAAGAAATGGTTCCGGTGGCAAAAACTCGTGTTTTGTATGCACCCGATACCCGTTTTCGGAATGGGTGACGTGCGGCAACGAAATTGCGCAAAATCAACCCAAACATGAGTTTTGGACCTAAATTAGTGGATTGGGCATGTTCGTTGCGAAAAACGAAGAAATGGTTCCGGTGGCAAAAACTCGTGCTTTGTGTGCACCCCGATACCCGTTTTCGGAATGCGTGACGTGCGGCAACGAAATTGCGTGAAATCAACCCAAACATGAGTTTTGGACCTAAAGTAGTGGAGTGGGCCTGTTCGTTGCGAAAAACGAAGAAATGGTTCCGGTGGCAAAAACTCGTGCTTTGTATGCACCCGATACCCGTTTTTGGAATGGGTGACGTGCGGCAACGAAATTGCGTGAAATCAACCCAAACATGAGTTTTGGACCTAAATTAGTGGATTGGGCATGTTCGTTGCGAAAAACGAAGAAATGGTTCCGGTGGCAAAAACTCGTGCTTTGTATGCACCTCGATACCCGTTTTCGGAATGGGTGACGTGCTGCAACGGAATTGCGCGAAAACAACTCAAACATGAGTTTTGGACCTAAAGTAGTGGAGTGGGCTTGTTCGTTGCGAAAAACGAAGAAATAGTTCCGGTGGCAAAAACTCGTGCTTTGTATGCACCCAATACCCGTTTTCGGAATGGGTGTCGTGCCGCAACGAAATTGCGCGAAAGCACCCCAAACATGAGTTTAGGACCTAAAGTAGTGGATTGGGCATGTTCGTTGCGAAAAATGAAGAAATGGTTCCGGTGGCAAAAACTTATGCTTTGTATGCACCCGATACCCGTTTTTTGAATGGGTTACGTGCGGCAACGAAATTGCGCGAAATCAACCCAAACATGAGTTTTGGACCTAAAGTAGTGGATTGGGCATGTTCGTTGCGAAAAACGAAGAAATGGTTCCGGTGGCAAAAACTCGTGCTTTGTATGCACCCAATACATGTTTTCGGAATGGGTGACGTGCCGCAACGAAATTGCGCGAAAGCACCCCAAACATGAGTTTAGGACCTAAAGTAGTGGATTGGGCATGTTCGTTGCGAAAAATGAAGAAATGGTTCCGGTGACAAAAACTTATGCTTTGTATGCACCCCGATACCCGTTTTCGGAAGGGGTGACGTGCGGCAACGAAATTGCGCGAAACCCCCCAAACATGAGTTTTGGACCTAAAGTAGTGGATTTGGCATGTTCGTTGCGAAAATCGAAGAAACGGTTCCGGTGGCAAAAACTCGTGCTTTGTATGCACCCCGATACCCGTTTTCGGAATGTGTGACGTGCGACAACGAAATTGTGCGAAACGATCCCAAACATGAGTTTTGGACCTAAAGTTGTGGATTGGGCATGTTCGTTGCGAAAAACGAAGAAATGGTTCCGGTGGCAAAAACTCGTGTTTTGTATGCACCCGATACCCGTTTTCGGAATGGGTGACGTGCGGCAACGAAATTGCGCAAAATCAACCCAAACATGAGTTTTGGACCTAAATTAGTGGATTGGGCATGTTCGTTGCGAAAAACGAAGAAATGGTTCCGGTGGCAAAAACTCGTGCTTTGTATGCACCCCGATACCCGTTTTCGGAATGCGTGACGTGCGGCAACGAAATTGCGTGAAATCAACCCAAACATGAGTTTTGGACCTAAAGTAGTGGAGTGGGCCTATTCGTTGCGAAAAACGAAGAAATGGTTCCGGTGGCAAAAACTCGTGCTTTGTATGCACCCGATACCCGTTTTTGGAATGGGTGACGTGCGGCAACGAAATTGCGTGAAATCAACCCAAACATGAGTTTTGGACCTAAATTAGTGGATTGGGCATGTTCGTTGCGAAAAACGAAGAAATGGTTCCGGTGGCAAAAACTCGTGCTTTGTATGCACCTCGATACCCGTTTTCGGAATGGGTGACGTGCTGCAACGGAATTGCGCGAAAACAACTCAAACATGAGTTTTGGACCTAAAGTAGTGGAGTGGGCTTGTTCGTTGCGAAAAACGAAGAAATGGTTCCGGTGGCAAAAACTCGTGCTTTGTATGCACCCAATACCCGTTTTCGGAATGGGTGTCGTGCCGCAACGAAATTGCGCGAAAGCACCCCAAACATGAGTTTAGGACCTAAAGTAGTGGATTGGGCATGTTCGTTGCGAAAAATGAAGAAATGGTTCCGGTGGCAAAAACTTATGCTTTGTATGCACCCGATACCCGTTTTCTGAATGGGTGACGTGCGGCAACGAAATTGCGCGAAATCAACCCAAACATGAGTTTTGGACCTAAAGTAGTGGAGTGGGCCTGTTCGTTGCGAAAAACGAAGAAATGGTTCCGGTGGCAAAAACTCGTGCTTTGTATGCACCCAATACCTGTTTTCGGAATGGGTGACGTGCCGCAATGAAATTGCGCGAAAGCACCCCAAACATGAGTTTAGGACCTAAAGTAGTGGATTGGGCATGTTCGTTGCGAAAAATGAAGAAATGGTTCCGGTGACAAAAACTTATGCTTTGTATGCACCCCGATACCCGTTTTCGGAAGGGGTGACGTGCGGCAACGAAATTGCGCGAAACCCCCCAAACATGAGTTTTGGACCTAAAGTAGTGGATTTGGCATGTTCGTTGCGAAAATCGAAGAAACGGTTCCGGTGGCAAAAACTCGTGCTTTGTATGCACCCCGATACCCGTTTTCGGAATGTGTGACGTGCGGCAACGAAATTGTGTGAAACGATCCCAAACATGAGTTTTGGACCTAAAGTTGTGGATTGGGCATGTTCGTTGCGAAAAACGAAGAAATGGTTCCGGTGGCAAAAACTCGTGTTTTGTATGCACCCGATACCCGTTTTCGGAATGGGTGACGTGCGGCAACGAAATTGCGCAAAATCAACCCAAACATGAGTTTTGGACCTAAATTAGTGGATTGGGCATGTTCGTTGCGAAAAACGAAGAAATGGTTCCGGTGGCAAAAACTCGTGCTTTGTATGCACCCCGATACATGTTTTCGGAATGGGTGACGTGCCGCAACGAAATTGCGCGAAAGCACCCCAAACATGAGTTTAGGACCTAAAGTAGTGGATTGGGCATGTTCGTTGCGAAAAATGAAGAAATGGTTCCGGTGACAAAAACTTATGCTTTGTATGCACCCCGATACCCGTTTTCGGAAGGGGTGACGTGCGGCAACGAAATTGCGCGAAACCCCCCAAACATGAGTTTTGGACCTAAAGTAGTGGATTTGGCATGTTCGTTGCGAAAATCGAAGAAACGGTTCCGGTGGCAAAAACTCGTGCTTTGTATGCACCCCGATACCCGTTTTCGGAATGTGTGACGTGCGGCAACGAAATTGTGCGAAACGATCCCAAACATGAGTTTTGGACCTAAAGTTGTGGATTGGGCATGTTCGTTGCGAAAAACGAAGAAATGGTTCCGGTGGCAAAAACTCGTGTTTTGTATGCACCCGATACCCGTTTTCGGAATGGGTGACGTGCGGCAACGAAATTGCGCAAAATCAACCCAAACATGAGTTTTGGACCTAAATTAGTGGATTGGGCATGTTCGTTGCGAAAAACGAAGAAATGGTTCCGGTGGCAAAAACTCGTGCTTTGTATGCACCCCGATACAT
This sequence comes from Zea mays, assembly GCF_902167145.1. NCBI lineage: Eukaryota > Viridiplantae > Streptophyta > Magnoliopsida > Poales > Poaceae > Zea > Zea mays. The sequence goes on along the minus strand of NW_023366827.1, from coordinate 456,004 downwards.
GTTTTCGGAATGGGTGACGTGCCGCAACGAAATTGCGCGAAAGCACCCCAAACATGAGTTTAGGACCTAAAGTAGTGGATTGGGCATGTTCGTTGCGAAAAATGAAGAAATGGTTCCGGTGACAAAAACTTATGCTTTGTATGCACCCCGATACCCGTTTTCGGAAGGGGTGACGTGCGGCAACGAAATTGCGCGAAACCCCCCAAACATGAGTTTTGGACCTAAAGTAGTGGATTTGGCATGTTCGTTGCGAAAATCGAAGAAACGGTTCCGGTGGCAAAAACTCGTGCTTTGTATGCACCCCGATACCCGTTTTCGGAATGTGTGACGTGCGGCAACGAAATTGTGCGAAACGATCCCAAACATGAGTTTTGGACCTAAAGTTGTGGATTGGGCATGTTCGTTGCGAAAAACGAAGAAATGGTTCCGGTGGCAAAAACTCGTGTTTTGTATGCACCCGATACCCGTTTTCGGAATGGGTGACGTGCGGCAACGAAATTGCGCAAAATCAACCCAAACATGAGTTTTGGACCTAAATTAGTGGATTGGGCATGTTCGTTGCGAAAAACGAAGAAATGGTTCCGGTGGCAAAAACTCGTGCTTTGTATGAACCTCGATACCCGTTTTCGGAATGGGTGACGTGCTGCAACGGAATTGCGCGAAAACAACTCAAACATGAGTTTTGGACCTAAAGTAGTGGAGTGGGCTTGTTCGTTGCGAAAAACGAAGAAATGGTTCCGGTGGCAAAAACTCGTGCTTTGTATGCACCCAATACCCGTTTTCGGAATGGGTGTCGTGCCGCAACGAAATTGCGCGAAAGCACCCCAAACATGAGTTTAGGACCTAAAGTAGTGGATTGGGCATGTTCGTTGCGAAAAATGAAGAAATGGTTCCGGTGGCAAAAACTTATGCTTTGTATGCACCCGATACCCGTTTTCTGAATGGGTGACGTGCGGCAACGAAATTGCGCGAAATCAACCCAAACATGAGTTTTGGACCTAAAGTAGTGGAGTGGGCCTGTTCGTTGCGAAAAACGAAGAAATGGTTCCGGTGGCAAAAACTCGTGCTTTGTATGCACCCAATACCTGTTTTCGGAATGGGTGACGTGCCGCAATGAAATTGCGCGAAAGCACCCCAAACATGAGTTTAGGACCTAAAGTAGTGGATTGGGCATGTTCGTTGCGAAAAATGAAGAAATGGTTCCGGTGACAAAAACTTATGCTTTGTATGCACCCCGATACCCGTTTTCGGAAGGGGTGACGTGCGGCAACGAAATTGCGCGAAACCCCCCAAACATGAGTTTTGGACCTAAAGTAGTGGATTTGGCATGTTCGTTGCGAAAATCGAAGAAACGGTTCCGGTGGCAAAAACTCATGCTTTGTATGCACCCCGATACCCGTTTTCGGAATGTGTGACGTGCGGCAACGAAATTGTGTGAAACGATCCCAAACATGAGTTTTGGACCTAAAGTTGTGGATTGGGCATGTTCGTTGCGAAAAACGAAGAAATGGTTCCGGTGGCAAAAACTCGTGTTTTGTATGCACCCGATACCCGTTTTCGGAATGGGTGACGTGCGGCAACGAAATTGCGCAAAATCAACCCAAACATGAGTTTTGGACCTAAATTAGTGGATTGGGCATGTTCGTTGCGAAAAACGAAGAAATGGTTCCGGTGGCAAAAACTCGTGCTTTGTATGCACCCCGATACCTGTTTTCGGAATGGGTGACGTGCCGCAACGAAATTGCGCGAAAGCACCCCAAACATGAGTTTAGGACCTAAAGTAGTGGATTGGGCATGTTCGTTGCGAAAAATGAAGAAATGGTTCCGGTGACAAAAACTTATGCTTTGTATGCACCCCGATACCCGTTTTCGGAAGGGGTGACGTGCGGCAACGAAATTGCGCGAAACCCCCCAAACATGAGTTTTGGACCTAAAGTAGTGGATTTGGCATGTTCGTTGCGAAAATCGAAGAAACGGTTCCGGTGGCAAAAACTCGTGCTTTGTATGCACCCCGATACCCGTTTTCGGAATGTGTGACGTGCGGCAACGAAATTGTGCGAAACGATCCCAAACATGAGTTTTGGACCTAAAGTTGTGGATTGGGCATGTTCGTTGCGAAAAACGAAGAAATGGTTCCGGTGGCAAAAACTCGTGTTTTGTATGCACCCGATACCCGTTTTCGGAATGGGTGACGTGCGGCAACGAAATTGCGCAAAATCAACCCAAACATGAGTTTTGGACCTAAATTAGTGGATTGGGCATATTCGTTGCGAAAAACGAAGAAATGGTTCCGGTGGCAAAAACTCGTGCTTTGTATGCACCCCGATACCTGTTTTCGGAATGCGTGACGTGCGGCAACGAAATTGCGTGAAATCAACCCAAACATGAGTTTTGGACCTAAAGTAGTGGAGTGGGCCTGTTCGTTGCGAAAAACGAAGAAATCGTTCCGGTGGCAAAAACTCGTGCTTTGTATGCACCCGATACCCGTTTTTGGAATGGGTGACATGCGGCAACGAAATTGCGTGAAATCAACCCAAACATGAGTTTTGGACCTAAATTAGTGGATTGGGCATGTTCGTTGCGAAAAACGAAGAAATGGTTCCGGTGGCAAAAACTCGTGCTTTGTATGCACCTCGATACCCGTTTTCGGAATGGGTGACGTGCTGCAACGGAATTGCGTGAAAACAACTCAAACATGAGTTTTGGACCTAAAGTAGTGGAGTGGGCTTGTTCGTTGCGAAAAACGAAGAAATGGTTCCGGTGGCAAAAACTCGTGCTTTGTATGCACCCAATACCCGTTTTCGGAATGGGTGTCGTGCCGCAACGAAATTGCGCGAAAGCACCCCAAACATGAGTTTAGGACCTAAAGTAGTGGATTGGGCATGTTCGTTGCGAAAAATGAAGAAATGGTTCCGGTGGCAAAAACTTATGCTTTGTATGCACCCGATACCCGTTTTCTGAATGGGTGACGTGCGGCAACGAAATTGCGCGAAATCAACCCAAACATGAGTTTTGGACCTAAAGTAGTGGAGTGGGCCTATTCGTTGCGAAAAACGAAGAAATGGTTCCTGATGAAGACATCCACACTACTGATGCATCTATACCAATACAAGTACCAATTTCTGGTCCCATTACTCGCGCTCGTGCTCGTCAACTCAACCATCAGGTGATTACACTCTTGAGTTCATGTCCATCATATTTAGACCATGGAGACCCGTGCACTCTTGTTTTGCTTAGGAATCAGGGAGAAGACCGAAAGGGAAAAGGATTTGAACATGCTGGATTCGGACTGCAGAAGAACACCAACTTGTGACGGTCACCACGGTCAGATGCGGGCTCGGATTGGAATGTTCAAGCACAACATGGAAAGCTTATCAAGTCTACTTTCATATGGATCCGGAATTATAGTCATATCTGTTCTGAGGCCGCCGTAATCATTGTTTTCTTACCGAGACATTTCCTGCCTTTTCTGCCCATGGTGCTGCGTCACCCTATTTTGGCCCAATGGGTCGTGTATCAAGTTAGGTCCATTAGGGACGCATCCTAGGGTTGCAGCACGACCCCAATACCCTTGTGGTCGTCCTCCCATGTTTATAAACCCCCTAGCCGCCACCAAGAACAGCGGGTTTTGTTTAGATCAAGTTTAGCTCTCGCTACTTGCTTGCAAGCGCGCGTGCTAGTTCAGCCGCCCGTCTTCTTGTCTTCGGAACCCCACCATATTGTAGTTTGATCTTTAAACCTACATTTAGATCTGGTAATTCAGTACTTGTTCTACTTGTTCTTGCTAGTTCTTCGATTGCTTGCAGGACGAGTGCCCTAGTGGCCAGGGTGTCACGCTCCACAAGATCGTGACAGCCATAGGAGGTGGTGTATCGGTTGCTAAGGCGCAGCGTCTTTGGAAGGCTGTAGTCGGGCCGTGAACGTCGTCTCCTCCCCCAATCGAGTTATTCCACACCCTCTCATCGAAAGATCGGGCAATCACCCAACGGGTGCACATCAGTTGGTAATCAGAGCAAGGTTTATCGGTGAGAGATTTACTTTTCTTCGCTGTTTTCTTATCTCCTATAGTCCAGAAAAAGCCAAAAAATAGTAGATTAGTTTTACCGCAATCCTATAAACCATTGAGCATTTACTAGTACTACTTAGTTAGGGCTTGTTGAGTTTTTGGTTGCATCGGTTGTGTCGAGTTGCTGGTCTTAGTTTATTCCTTTAGAGTTTTGAGTTCTACCACGTTTTGGTCACCACGAAATCCACCATCACCAAAAACATCTCTGGTTCGTTTTTGCCACCACGGATACATATCATATCCGATTTGGAAGTTTAAATACAATCTGGAAAGCTTATCTTATCTTCTTTCCAACGGATCTGACCTTATCTCAAAATTCGTTCTGAGCGCTCCGCAATCATCGTAGAGATTTCTGGACTTCCTATATTAACAAGATTTGTTAAATCTGATTTAAAGGGGTTGTTAGCAATATCTTTATTGTTTGGGTTGTCATAGTGAAAAAAAAGGGTTTAGGCCCCTGCAAAAAAAACAGAAGAAGAAAAAAAAAAGAATAGAAAAGAAAAAAAAAGGAAAAGAAGAAGAAGGGGGCTGAATCTCTAAATCTGTTGTTTCTCTTTGTGCTGTGCTAGTTGTTCTTTTTCAGTGACTACCTTTGTGCCTAGGCTCACGTCTCTAGCCTGGTTTAGCCTAGGACCAGCACAGTACCACCGTTGAACGATTATTCAGCTTGCTTTTGTAACTAACGTGGTACTAGTGTATTCCTTGCTTCAGCCCACCTACAACTCTACATATTTCGACTACAGTTTGACAGGTCGTGTTGCTGCGGCACCGATACACTTATTCCACGGTTGCAGACTTGTTGGTTGCTGACCCCTCCTGTTGTGCAAGGTAAGAATTGGTAAGAGCTTGTGTGGCAGGTTGAGAGTGAGCGCCTTGCAGTAGCTACATCCTAATAGTTGTAGAGTTTTTATTCCTTCACGTTTTTTTTTGTTGCCTCTGTTCGTCTAACCATGGCAGGATTGGAGGTTGATGATGCTTCTCGTAATATGCCACACTCTCCTCGCACCAAGGGTATCATACAACACTTTGTAAGGCTAGTGAAGACGCACACGGAAGGTCTTGATAATGACATGCAGGTGACGAATGAAAAGATGGGGCAATTGGAGGCCACACAGATCGACACGAACACCAAACTTGCAAATGTGGAAATGACAGTTGCTCATATTGACAAGAGCCTTGTCGCACTCTTGAGGCGGTTTGATGAGATGCATGCTAATATCAATGGTGGGCGTGATGAGGGCGCCGAAGGTAACTGGGATGACTATGTTGCTGATACTGAACAAGATGACCAAGAAGCACCTAATCGCCGGCGACTACGTACTAACCGTAGAGGTATGGGTGGTTTTCGCCGACGTGAGGTACATGGTAATGATGATGCTTTTAGTAAGGTTAAATTTAAAATACCTCCTTTTGATGGTAAATATGACCCTGATGCTTACATTACTTGGGAGATTGCGGTTGATCAAAAGTTTGCATGCCATGAATTTCCTGAGAATGCGCGGGTTAGAGCTGCTACTAGTGAGTTTACTGAATTTGCTTCTGTTTGGTGGATAGAACATGGTAAGAAGAATCCTAATAACATGCCACAAACTTGGGATGCGTTGAAACGGGTCATGCGGGCTAGATTTGTTCCTTCTTATTATGCACGTGATATGTTAAACAAGTTGCAACAATTGAGACAGGGTACTAAAAGTGTAGAAGAATATTATCAGGAATTACAAATGGGTATGCTGCGTTGTAACATAGAGGAGGGTGAGGAATCTGCTATGGCTAGATTTTTGGGCGGGTTAAATAGGGAAATTCAGGACATCCTTGCTTATAAAGATTATGCTAATGTAACCCGATTGTTTCATCTTGCTTGCAAAGCTGAAAGGGAAGTGCAGGGACGACGTGCTAGTGCAAGGTCTAATGTTTCTGCAGGAAAATCTACACCATGGCAACAGCGCACGACTACGTCCATGACCGGTCGTACACTAGCACCAACTCCCTCGCCAAGTCGACCAGCACCCCCGCCTTCCTCCGGCGACAAACCACGTGCATCTTCCACAAATTCAGCAACCAAATCTGCCCAGAAACCAGCAGGTAGTGCCTCTTCAGTAGCCTCCACGGGTAGAACAAGAGATGTTCTGTGTTATCGATGCAAGGGCTATGGACACGTGCAGCGTGATTGTCCTAATCAGCGTGTTTTGGTGGTAAAAGACGATGGTGGGTATTCTTCTGCTAGTGATTTGGATGAAGCTACACTTGCTTTGCTTGCGGCTGATGATGCAGGCACTAAGGAACCACCCGAAGAACAGATTGGTGCAGATGATGCAGAGCATTATGAGAGCCTCATTGTACAGCGTGTGCTTAGTGCACAAATGGAGAAGGCAGAGCAGAATCAGCGACATACATTGTTTCAAACAAAGTGTGTCATTAAGGAGCGTTCATGTCGTTTGATCATTGATGGAGGTAGCTGCAACAACTTGGCTAGCAGCGACATGGTGGAGAAGCTTGCACTTACGACCAAACCGCACCCACATCCATATCACATTCAATGGCTCAACAATAGTGGTAAGGTCAAGGTAACCAAGTTGGTACGAATTAATTTTGCTATTGGTTCATATCGTGATGTTGTTGACTGTGATGTTGTGCCTATGGATGCTTGTAATATTCTGCTAGGTAGACCATGGCAATTTGATTCAGATTGTATGCATCATGGTAGATCAAATCAATATTCTCTCATACACCATGATAAGAAAATTATTTTGCTTCCCATGTCCCCTGAGGCTATTGTGCGTGATGATGTTGCTAAAGCTACCAAAGCTAAAACTGAGAACAACAAGAATATTAAAGCTGTTGGTAATAACAAAGATGGGATAAAATTGAAAGGACATTGCTTGCTTGCAACAAAAACTGATGTTAATGAATTATTTGCTTCCACTACTGTTGCCTACGCCTTGGTATGCAAGGATGCTTTGATTTCAATTCAAGATATGCAGCATTCTTTGCCTCCTGTTATTACTAACATTTTGCAGGAGTATTCTGATGTATTTCCAAGTGAGATACCAGAGGGGCTGCCACCTATACGAGGGATTGAGCACCAAATTGATCTTATTCCTGGTGCATCTTTGCCGAATCGTGCGCCATATAGGACAAATCCAGAGGAAACAAAAGAAATTCAGCGACAAGTGCAAGAACTACTCGACAAAGGTTACGTGCGTGAGTCTCTTAGTCCGTGTGCTGTTCCGGTTATTTTAGTGCCTAAAAAAGATGGAACATGGCGTATGTGTGTTGATTGTAGGGCTATTAATAATATCACGATACGTTATCGACACCCTATTCCACGTTTAGATGATATGCTTGATGAATTGAGTGGTGCCATTGTCTTTTCTAAAGTTGATTTGCGTAGTGGGTACCACCAGATTCGTATGAAATTGGGAGATGAATGGAAAACTGCTTTCAAAACTAAGTTCGGATTGTATGAGTGGTTAGTCATGCCTTTTGGGTTAACTAATGCACCTAGCACTTTCATGAGATTAATGAACGAGGTTTTGCGTGCCTTCATTGGAAAATTTGTGGTAGTATACTTTGATGACATATTGATCTACAGCAAATCTATGGATGAACATGTTGATCACATGCGTGCTGTTTTTAATGCTTTACGAGATGCACGTTTATTTGGTAACCTTGAGAAGTGCACATTTTGCACCGATCGAGTTTCGTTTCTTGGTTATGTTGTGACTCCACAGGGAATTGAGGTTGATCAAGCCAAGGTAGAAGCGATACATGGATGGCCTATGCCAAAGACTATCACACAGGTGCGGAGTTTCCTAGGACTTGCTGGCTTCTATCGCCGTTTTGTGAAGGACTTTAGCACCATTGCTGCACCTTTGAATGAGCTTACGAAGAAGGGAGTGCATTTTAGTTGGGGCAAAGTACAAGAGCACGCTTTCAACGTGCTGAAAGATAAGTTGACACATGCACCTCTCCTCCAACTTCCTGATTTTAATAAGACTTTTGAGCTTGAATGTGATGCTAGTGGAATTGGATTGGGTGGTGTTTTGTTACAAGAAGGCAAACCTGTTGCATATTTTAGTGAAAAATTGAGTGGGTCTGTTCTAAATTATTCTACTTATGATAAGGAATTATATGCTCTTGTGCGAACATTAGAAACATGGCAGCATTATTTGTGGCCCAAAGAGTTTGTTATTCATTCTGATCATGAATCTTTGAAACATATTCGTAGTCAAGGAAAACTGAACCGTAGACATGCTAAGTGGGTTGAATTTATCGAATCGTTTCCTTATGTTATTAAGCACAAGAAAGGAAAAGAGAATATCATTGCTGACGCTTTGTCTAGGAGATATACTTTGCTGAATCAACTTGACTACAAAATCTTTGGATTAGAGACGATTAAAGACCAATATGTTCATGATGCTGATTTTAAAGATGTGTTGCTGCATTGTAAAGATGGGAAAGGATGGAACAAATATATCGTTAGTGATGGGTTTGTGTTTAGAGCTAACAAGCTATGCATTCCAGCTAGCTCCGTTCGTTTGTTGTTGTTACAGGAAGCACATGGAGGTGGCTTAATGGGACATTTTGGAGCAAAGAAAACGGAGGACATACTTGCTGGTCATTTCTTTTGGCCCAAGATGAGAAGAGATGTGGTGAGATTGGTTGCTCGTTGCACGACATGCCAAAAGGCGAAGTCACGGTTAAATCCACACGGTTTGTATTTGCCTCTACCCGTTCCTAGTGCTCCTTGGGAAGATATTTCTATGGATTTTGTGCTGGGATTGCCTAGGACTAGGAAGGGACGTGATAGTGTGTTTGTGGTTGTTGATAGATTTTCTAAGATGGCACATTTCATACCATGTCATAAAACTGACGATGCTACTCATATTGCTGATTTGTTCTTTCGTGAAATTGTTCGCTTGCATGGTGTGCCCAACACAATCGTTTCTGATCGTGATGCTAAATTTCTTAGTCATTTTTGGAGGACTTTGTGGGCAAAATTGGGGACTAAGCTTTTATTTTCTACTACATGTCATCCTCAAACTGATGGTCAAACTGAAGTTGTGAATAGAACTTTGTCTACTATGTTAAGGGCAGTTCTAAAGAAGAATATTAAGATGTGGGAGGACTGTTTGCCTCATATTGAATTTGCTTATAATCGATCATTGCATTCTACTACAAAGATGTGCCCATTTCAGATTGTATATGGTTTGTTACCTCGTGCTCCTATTGATTTAATGCCTTTGCCATCTTCTGAAAAACTAAATTTTGATGCTACTAGGCGTGCTGAATTGATGTTAAAACTGCACGAAACTACTAAAGAAAACATAGAGCGTATGAATGCTAGATATAAGTTTGCTAGTGATAAAGGTAGAAAGGAAATAAATTTTGAACCTGGAGATTTAGTTTGGTTGCATTTGAGAAAGGAAAGGTTTCCTGAATTACGAAAATCTAAATTGTTGCCTCGAGCCGATGGACCGTTTAAAGTGCTAGAGAAAATTAACGACAATGCATATAGGCTAGATCTGCCTGCAGACTTTGGGGTTAGCCCCACATTTAACATTGCAGATTTAAAGCCCTACTTGGGAGAGGAAGTTGAGCTTGAGTCGAGGACGACTCAAATGCAAGAAGGGGAGAATGATGAAGACATCCACACTACTGATGCATCTATACCAATACAAGTACCAATTTCTGGTCCCATTACTCGCGCTCGTGCTCGTCAACTCAACCATCAGGTGATTACACTCTTGAGTTCATGTCCATCATATTTAGACCATGGAGACCCGTGCACTCTTGTTTTGCTTAGGAATCAGGGAGAAGACCGAAAGGGAAAAGGATTTGAACATGCTGGATTCGGACTGCAGAAGAACACCAACTTGTGACGGTCACCACGGTCAGATGCGGGCTCGGATTGGAATGTTCAAGCACAACATGGAAAGCTTATCAAGTCTACTTTCATATGGATCCGGAATTATAGTCATATCTGTTCTGAGGCCGCCGTAATCATTGTTTTCTTACCGAGACATTTCCTGCCTTTTCTGCCCATGGTGCTGCGTCACCCTATTTTGGCCCAATGGGTCGTGTATCAAGTTAGGTCCATTAGGGACGCATCCTAGGGTTGCAGCACGACCCCAATACCCTTGTGGTCGTCCTCCCATGTTTATAAACCCCCTAGCCGCCACCAAGAACAGCGGGTTTTGTTTAGATCAAGTTTAGCTCTCGCTACTTGCTTGCAAGCGCGCGTGCTAGTTCAGCCGCCCGTCTTCTTGTCTTCGGAACCCCACCATATTGTAGTTTGATCTTTAAACCTACATTTAGATCTGGTAATTCAGTACTTGTTCTACTTGTTCTTGCTAGTTCTTCGATTGCTTGCAGGACGAGTGCCCTAGTGGCCAGGGTGTCACGCTCCACAAGATCGTGACAGCCATAGGAGGTGGTGTATCGGTTGCTAAGGCGCAGCGTCTTTGGAAGGCTGTAGTCGGGCCGTGAACGTCGTCTCCTCCCCCAATCGAGTTATTCCACACCCTCTCATCGAAAGATCGGGCAATCACCCAACGGGTGCACATCAGTTCCGGTGGCAAAAACTCGTGCTTTGTATGCACCCAATACCTGTTTTCGGAATGGGTGACGTGCCGCAATGAAATTGCGCGAAAGCACCCCAAACATGAGTTTAGGACCTAAAGTAGTGGATTGGGCATGTTCGTTGCGAAAAATGAAGAAATGGTTCCGGTGACAAAAACTTATGCTTTGTATGCACCCCGATACCCGTTTTCGGAAGGGGTGACGTGCGGCAACGAAATTGCGCGAAACCCCCCAAACATGAGTTTTGGACCTAAAGTAGTGGATTTGGCATGTTCGTTGCGAAAATCGAAGAAACGGTTCCGGTGGCAAAAACTCGTGCTTTGTATGCACCCCGATACCCGTTTTCGGAATGTGTGACGTGCGGCAACGAAATTGTGTGAAACGATCCCAAACATGAGTTTTGGACCTAAATTAGTGGATTGGGCATGTTCGTTGCGAAAAACGAAGAAATGGTTCCGGTGGCAAAAACTCGTGCTTTGTATGCACCCCGATACCCGTTTTCGGAATGCGTGACGTGCGACAACGAAATTGCGCGAAAGCACCCCAAACATGAGTTTAGGACCTAAAGTAGTGGATTGGGCATGTTCGTTGTGAAAAACGAAGAAATGGTTCCGGTGGCAAAAACTCGTGCTTTGTATGCACCCGATACCCGTTTTCGGAATGGGTGACATGCGGTAACGAAATTGCGCGAAATCAACCCAAACATGAGTTTTGGACCTAAAGTAGTGGAGTGGGCATGTTCGTTGCGAAAAACGAAGAAATGGTTTCGGTGGCAAAAACTCGTGCTTTGTATGCACCCGATACCCGTTTTCGGAATGGGTGACGTGCGGCAACGAAATTGCGCGAAATCAACCCAAACATGAGTTTTGGACCTAATTTAGTGGATTGGGCATGTACGTTGTGAAAAACGAAGAAATGGTTCCGGTGGCAAAAACTCGTGCTTTGTATGCACCCCGATACCCGTTTTTGGAATGCGTGACGTGCGGCAACGAAATTGCGCGAAAGCACCCCAAACATGAGTTTAGGACCTAAAGTAGTGGATCGGGCATGTTCGTTGCGAAAAACGAAGAAATTGTTCCGGTGGCAAAAACTCGTGCTTTTTATGCACCCAATACCCGTTTTCTGAATGGGTGACGTGCGGCAACAAAATTGCGCGAAATCAACCCAAACATGAGTTTTGGACCTAAAGTAGTGGAGTGGGCCTGTTCGTTGCGAAAAACGAAGAAATGGTGCCGGTGGCAAAAACTCGTGCTTTGTATGCACCCGATACCCATTTCGGAATGGGTGACGTGCGGCAACGAAATTGCGTGAAATCAACCCAAACATGAGTTTTGGACCTAAATTAGTGGATTTGGCATGTTCGTTGCGAAAAACGAAGAAATGGTTCCGGTGGCAAAAACTCGTGCTTTGTATGCACCCCGATACCCGTTTTCGGAATGGGTGACGTGCTGCAACGGAATTACGCGAAAACAACTCAAACATGAGTTTTGGACCTAAAGTAGTGGAGTGGGCATGTTCGTTGCGAAAAACGAAGAAATGGTTCCGGTGGCAAAAACTCGTGCTTTGTATGCACCCAATACCCGTTTTCGGAATGGGTGTCGTGCCGCAACGAAATTGCGCGAAAGCACCCCAAACATGAGTTTAGGACCTAAAGTAGTGGATTGGGCATGTTCGTTGCGAAAAATGAAGAAATGGTTCCGGTGGCAAAAACTTATGCTTTCTATGCACCCCGATACCCGTTTTCGGAAGGGGTGACGTGCGGCAACGAAATTGCGCGAAACCACCCCAAACATGAGTTTTGGATCTAAACTAGTGGATTGGGCATGTTCGTTGCGAAAATCGAAGAAACGGTTCCGGTGGCAAAAACTCGTGCTTTGTATGCACCCCGATACCCGTTTTCGGAATGGGTGACGTGCGGCAACGAAATTGTGCGAAACGAACCCAAACATGAGTTTTGGACCTAAAGTAGTGGATTGGGCATGTTCGTTGCGAAAAACGAAGAAATGGTTTCGGTGGCAAAAACTGAGTTTGTATGCACCCGATACCCGTTTTCGGAATGGGTGACGTGCGGCAACGGAATTGCGCGAAAACAACCCAAACATGAGTTTTGGACCAAAAGTAGTGGAGTGGGCATGTTCGTTGCGAAAAACAAAGAAATGGTTCCGGTGGCAAAAACTCGTGCTTTGTATGCACCCGATACCCGTTTTCGGAATGGGAGACGTGCGGCAACGATATTGCGCGAAATCAACCCAAACATGAGTTTTGGACCTAAATTAGTGGATTGGGCATGTTCGTTGCGAAAAAACGAAGAAATGGTTCCAGTGGCAAAAACTCGTGCTTTGTATGCACCCCGATACCCGTTTTCGGAATGCGTGACGTGCGGCAACGAAATTGCGCGAAAGCACCCCAAACATGAATTTAGGACCTAAAGTAGTGGATTGGGCATGTTCGTTGCGAAAAACGAAGAAATTGTTCCGGTGGCAAAAACTCGTGCTTTGTATGCACCCGATACCCGTTTTCGGAATGGGTGACGTGCGGCAACGAAATTGCGCGAAATCAACCCAAACATGAGTTTTGGACCTAAAGTAGTGGAGTGGGCATGTTCGTTGCGAAAAACGAAGAAATGGTTCCGGTGGCAAAAACTCGTGCTTTGTATGCACCCGATACCCGTTTTCGGAATGGGTGACGTGCGGCAACGAAATTGCGTGAAATCAACCCAAACATGAGTTTTGGGCCTAAATTAGTGGATTGGGCATGTTCGTTGCGAAAAACGAAGAAATGGTTCCGGTGGCAAAAACTCGTGCTTTGTATGCACCCCGATACCCGTTTTCGGAATGGGTGACGTGCTGCAACGGAATTGCGAGAAAACAACCCAAACATGAGTTTTGGACCTAAAGTAGTGGAGTGGGCATGTTCGTTGCGAAAAACGAAGAAATGGTTCCGGTGGCAAAAACCCGTGCTTTGAATGCACCCAATACCCGTTTTCGGAATGGGTGTCGTGCCGCAACGAAATTGCGCGAAAGCACCCCAAACATGAGTTTAGGACCTAAAGTAGTGGATTGGGCATGTTCGTTGCGAAAAATGAAGAAATGGTTCCGGTGGCAAAAACTTATGCTTTGTATGCACCCCGATACCCGTTTTCGGAAGGGGTGACGTGCGACAACGAAATTGCGCGAAACCACCCCAAACATGAGTTTTGGACCTAAAGTAGTGGATTGGGCATGTTCGTTGCGAAAATCGAAGAAACGGTTCCGGTGGCAAAAACTCGTGCTTTGTATGCACCCCGATACCCGTTTTCGGAATGGGTGACGTGCGGCAATGAAATTGTGCGAAACGAACCCAAACATGAGTTTTGGACCTAAAGTAGTGAATTGGGCATGTTCGTTGTGAAAAACGAAGAAATGGTTTCGGTGGCAAAAACTGAGTTTGTATGCACCCGATACCCGTTTTCGGAATGGGTGACGTGCGGCAACGGAATTGCGCGAAAATAACCCAAACATGAGTTTTGGACCTAAAGTAGTGGAGTGGGCATGTTCGTTGTGAAAAACGAAGAAATGGTTCCGGTGGCAAAAACTCGTGCTTTGTATGCACCCGATACCCGTTTTCGGAATGGGTGACGTGCGGCAACGAAATTGCGCGAAATCAACCCAAACATGAGTTTTGGACCTAAATTAGTGGATTGGGCATGTTCGTTGCAAAAAACGAAGAAATGGTTCCGGTGGCAAAAACTCGTGCTTTGTATGCACCCCGATACCCGTTTTCGGAATGCGTGACGTGCGGCAACGAAATTACGCGAAAGCACCCCAAACATGAATTTAGGACCTAAAGTAGTGGATTGGGCATGTTCGTTGCGAAAAACGAAGAAATTGTTCCGGTGGCAAAAACTCGTGCTTTGTATGCACCCGATACCCGTTTTCGGAATGGGTGACGTGCGGCAACGAAATTAGGCGAAATCAACCCAAACATGAGTTTTGGACCTAAAGTAGTGGAGTGGGCATGTTCGTTGCGAAAAACGAAGAAATGGTTCCGGTGGCCAAAACTCGTGCTTTGTATGCACCCGATAACCGTTTTCGGAATGGGTGACGTGCGGCAACGAAATTGCGTGAAATCAACCCAAACATGAGTTTTGGACCTAAATTAGTGGATTGGGCATGTTCGTTGTGAAAAACGAAGAAATGGTTCCGGTGGCAAAAACTCGTGCTTTGTGTGCACCCCGATACCCGTTTTCGGAATGGGTGACGTGCTGCAACGGAATTGCGCGAAAACAACCCAAACATGAGTTTTGGACCTAAAGTAGTGGAGTGGGCATGTTCGTTGCGAAAAACGAAGAAATGGTTCCGGTGGCAAAAACTTGTGCTTTGTGCAACCCAATACCCGTTTTCGGAATGAGTGTCGTGCCGCAACGAAATTGCGCGAAAGCACCCCAAACATGAGTTTAGGACCTAAAGTAGTGGATTGGGCATGTTCGTTGCGAAAAATGAAGAAATGGTTCCGGTGGCAAAAACTTATGCTTTGTATGCACCCCGATACACGTTTTCGGAAGGGGTGACGTGCGACAACGAAATTGCGCGAAACCACCCCAAACATGAGTTTTGGACCTAAAGTAGTGGATTGGGCATGTTCGTTGCGAAAATCGAAGAAACGGTTCCGGTGGCAAAAACTCGTGCTTTGTATGCACCCCTGATACACCCAGCTCAGGTGGGGTTGGCCGAGGCCCAACAAATTAGGGTTGCCCGGAGCCCAACAGTTCATCAAGCACACCCAACTTAGGGAAAGGCCTAATCGCCCCAAAAGACTAGTCCAATGGGGGAAGGGTGGCTCTCCCTTTTAAAGTGGCTTCCTCCTCCCAAGTTAAGCGAGGTGGGATAATTCTGAGGCTCACACAGTCGCCGTCCGACTACAATTGGGCCAACTGGGCCAATTGTGTCTTTGCCAACGGGTAATAGTGGAGGATGTCCTCATCATTCCCACCTTAAAATGGGCCCTAGCTTTGATACCAGATGATACACCCAGCCCAGGTGGGGTTGGCCGAGGCCCAACAAATTAGGGTTGCCCGGAGCCCAACAGTTCATTAAGCACACCCAACTCAGGGAAAGGCCCAATCGCCCCAAAAGACTAGTCCAATGGGGGAAGGGTGGCTCTCCTTTTAAAGTGGCTTCCTCCTCCCAAGTTAAGCGAGGTGGAATAATTCTGAGGCTCACACGGTCGTCGTCCGACTACAATTGGGCCAACTGGGCCAATTGCGTCTTTGCCAACGGGTAATAGTGGAGGATGTCCTCATCAACCCCGATACCCGTTTTCGGAATGGGTGACGTGTGGCAACGAAATTGTGCGAAACGAACCCAAACATGAGTTTTGGACCTAAAGTAGTGGATTGGGCATGTTCGTTGCGAAAAACGAAGAAATGGTTTCGGTGGCAAAAACTGAGTTTGTATGCACCCGATACCCGTTTTCGGAATGGGTGACGTGCGGCAACGGAATTGCGCAAAAACAACCCAAACATGAGTTTTGGACCTAAAGTAGTGGAGTGGGCATGTTCGTTGCGAAAAACGAAGAAATGGTTCCGGTGGCAAAAACTCGTGCTTTGTATGCACCCGATACCCGTTTTTGGAATGGGTGACGTGCGGCAACGAAATTGCGCGAAATCCACCCAAACATGAGTTTTGGACCTAAATTAGTCGATTGGGCATGTTCGTTGCGAAAAACGAAGAAATGGTTACGGTGGCAAAAACTCGTGCTTTGTATGCTCCCCGATAACCGTTTTCGGAATGCGTGACGTGCGGCAACGAAATTGCGCGAAAGCACCCCAAACATGAATTTAGGACCTAAAGTAGTGGATTGGGCATGTTCGTTGCGAAAAACGAAGAAATTGTTCCGGTGGCAAAAACTAGTGCTTTGTATGCACCCGATACCCGTTTTCGGAATGGGTGACGTGCGGCAACGAAATTGCGGGAAATCAACCCAAACATGAGTTTTGGACCTAAAGTAGTGGAGTGGGCAACTCCTTGCGAAAAACGAAGAAATGGTTCCGGTGGCAAAAACTCGTGCTTTCTATGCACCCGATACCCGTTTTCGGAATGGGTGACGTGCGGCAACGAAATTGCGTGAAATCAACCCAAACATGAGTTTTGGACCTAAATTAGTGGATTGGGCATGTTCGTTGCGAAAAACGAAGAAATGGTTCCGGTGGCAAAAACTCGTGCTTTGTATGCACCCCGATACCCGTTTTCGGAATGGGTGACATGCTGCAACGGAATTGCGCGAAAACAACCCAAACATGAGTTTTGGACCTAAAGTAGTGGAGTGGGCATGTTCGTTGCGAAAAACGAAGAAATGGTTCCGGTGGAAAAACTCGTGCTTTGTATGCACCCAATACCCGTTTTCGGAATGGGTGTCGTGCCGCAACGAAATTGCGCGAAAGCACCCCAAACATGAGTTTAGGACCTAAAGTAGTGGATTGGGCATGTTCGTTGCGAAAAATGAAGAAATGGTTCTGGTGGCAAAAACTTATGCTTTGTATGCACCCCGATACCCGTTTTCGGAAGGTGTGACGTGCGGCAACGAAATTGCGCGAAACCACCCCAAACATGAGTTTTGGACCTAAAGTAGTGGATTGGGCATGTTCGTTGCGAAAATCGAAGAAACGGTTCCGGTGGCAAAAACTCGTGCTTTGTATGCACCCTGATACACGTTTTCGGAATGGGTGACGTGCGGCAACGAAATTGTGCGAAACGAACCCAAACATGAGTTTTGGACCTAAAGTAGTGGATTGGGCATGTTCGTTGCGAAAAACGAAGAAATGGTTTCGGTGGCAAAAACTCGTGCTTTGTATGCACCTGATACCCGTTTTCGGAATGGGTGACGTGCGGCAACGAAATTGCGCGAAATCAACCCAAACATGAGTTTTGGACCTAAAGTAGTGGAGTGGGCATGTTCGTTGCGAAAAACGAAGAAATGGTTCCGGTGGCAAAAACTCGTGCTTTGTATGCACCTGATACCCGTTTTCGGAATGGGTGACGTGCGGCAACGAAATTGCGCGAAATCAACCCAAACATGAGTTTTGGACCTAAATTAGTGGATTGGGCATGTTCGTTGCGAAAAACGAAGAAATGGTTCCGGTGGCAAAAACTCGTGCTTTGTATGCACCCCGATACCCGTTTTCGGAATGCGTGACGTGCGGCAACGAAATTGCGCGAAAGCACCCCAAACATGAATTTAGGACCTAAAGTAGTGGATTGGGCATGTTCGTTGCGAAAAACGAAGAAATTGTTCCGGTGGCAAAAACTCGTGCTTTGTATGCACCCGATACCCGTTTTCGGAATGGGTGACGCGCGACAACGAAATTGCGCGAAATCAACCCAAACATGAGTTTTGGACCTGAAGTAGTGGAGTGGGCATGTTCGTTGCGAAAAATGAAGAAATGGTTCCGGTGGCAAAAACTCGTGCTTTGTATGCACCCGATACCCGTTTTTGGAATGGGTGACGTGCGGCAACGAAATAGCGCGAAATCAACCCAAACATGAGTTTTGGACCTAAATTAGTGGATTGGGCATGTTCGTTGCGAAAAACGAAGAAATGGTTCCGGTGGCAAAAACTCGTGCTTTGTATGCACCCCGATACCCGTTTTCGGAATGGGTGACATGCTGCAACGGAATTGCGCGAAAACAACCCAAACATGAGTTCTGGACCTAAAGTAGTGGAGTGGGCATGTTCGTTGCGAAAAACGAAAAAATGGTTCCGGTGGCAAAAACTCGTGCTTTGTATGCACCCAATACCCGTTTTCGGAATGGGTGACGTGCCGCAACGAAATTGCACGAAAGCACCACAAACATGAGTTTAGGACCTAAAGTAGTGGATTGGGCATGTTCGTTGCGAAAAATGAAGAAATGGTTCCGATGGAAAAAACTTATGCTTTGTATGCACCCCGATACCCGTTTTTGGAAGGGGTGACGTGCGGCAACGAAATTGCGTGAAACCACCCCAAACATGAGTTTTGGACCTAAAGTAGTGGATTGGGCATGTTCGTTGCGAAAATCGAAGAAACGGTTCCGGTGGCAAAAACTCGTGCTTTGTATGCACCCGATACCCGTTTTCGGAATGGGTGACGTGCGGCAACAAAATTGCGTGAAATCAACCCAAACATGAGTTTTGGACCTAAATTAGTGGAGTGGGCATGTTCGTTGCGAAAAACGAAGAAATGGTTCCGATGGCAAAAACTCGTGCTTTGTATGCACCCGATACACGTTTTCGGAATGGGTGACGTGCGGCAACGAAATTGCGCGAAATCAACCCAAACATGAGTTTTGGACCTAAAGTAGTGGAGTGGGCATGTTCGTTGCGAAAAACGAAGAAATAGTTACGGTGGCAAAAACTCGTGCTTTGTATGCACCCGATACACGTTTTCGGAATGGGTGACGTGCGGCAACGAAATTGCGCGAAATCAACCCAAACATGAGTTTTGGACCTAAAGTAGTGGAGTGGGCATGTTCGTTGCGAAAAACGAAGAAATAGTTACGGTGGCAAAAACTCGTGCTTTGTATGCACCCGATACCCGTTTTCGGAATGAGTGACGTGCGGCAACGAAATTGCGCGAAATCAACCCAAACATGAGTTTTGGACCTAAATTAGTGGATTGGGCATTTCCGTTGCGAAAAACGAAGAAATGGTTCCGGTGGCAAAAACTCGTGCTTTGTATGCACCCCGATACCCGTTTTCGGAATGGGTGACGTGCGGCAACGGAATTGCGCGAAAACAACCCAAACATGAGTTTAGGACCTAAAGTAGTGGATTGGGCATGTTCGTTGCGAAAAACGAAGAAATTGTTCCGGTGGCAAAAACTCGTGCTTTGTATGCACCCGATACCCGTTTTCGGAATGGGTGACGTGCGGCAACTTAATTGCGCGAAATCAACCCAAACATGAGTTTTGGACCTAAAGTAGTGGAGTGGGCATGTTCGTTGCGAAAAACGAAGAAATGGTTCCGGTGGCAAAAACTCGTGCTTTGTATGCACCCGATACACGTTTTCGGAATGGGTGACGTGCGGCAACGAAATTGCGCGAAATCAACCCAAACATGAGTTTTGGACCTAAAGTAGTGGAGTGGGCATGTTCGTTGCGAAAAACGAAGAAATAGTTACGGTGGCAAAAACTCGTGCTTTGTATGCACCCGATACCCGTTTTCGGAATGGGTGACGTGCGGCAACGAAATTGCGCGAAATCAACCCAAACATGAGTTTTGGACCTAAATTAGTGGATTGGGCATTTCCGTTGCGAAAAACGAAGAAATGGTTCCGGTGGCAAAAACTCGTGCTTTGTATGCACCCCGATACCCGTTTTCGGAATGGGTGACGTGCGGTAACGGAATTGCGCGAAAACAACCCAAACATGAGTTTAGGACCTAAAGTAGTGGATTGGGCATGTTCGTTGCGAAAAACGAAGAAATTGTTCCGGTGGCAAAAACTCGTGCTTTGTATGCACCCGATACCCGTTTTCGGAATGGGTGACGTGCGGCAACTTAATTGCGCGAAATCAACCCAAACATGAGTTTTGGACCTAAAGTAGTGGAGTGGGCATGTTCGTTGCGAAAAACGAAGAAATGGTTCCGGTGGCAAAAACTCGTGCTTTGTATGCACCCAATACCCGTTTTCGGAATGGGTGACGTGCCGCAACGAAATTGCACGAAAGCACCACAAACATGAGTTTAGGACCTAAAGTAGTGGATTGGGCATGTTCGTTGCGAAAAATGAAGAAATGGTTCCGATGGCAAAAACTTATGCTTTGTATGCACCCCGATACCCGTTTTTGGAAGGGGTGACGTGCGGCAACAAAATTGCGTGAAACCACCCCAAACATGAGTTTTGGACCTAAAGTAGTGGATTGGGCTTGTTCGTTGCGAAAATCGAAGAAACGGTTCCGGTGGCAAAAACTCGTGCTTTGTATGCACCCGATACCCGTTTTCGGAATGGGTGACGTGCGGCAACAAAATTGCGCGAAATCAACCCAAACATGAGTTTTGGACCTAAAGTAGTGGAGTGGGCATGTTCGTTGCGAAAAACGAAGAAATGGTTCCGATGGCAAAAACTCGTGCTTTGTATGCACCCGATACCCGTTTTCGGAATGGGTGACGTGCGGCAACGAAATTGCGCGAAATCAACCCAAACATGAGTTTTGGACCTAAATTAGTGGATTGGGCATTTCCGTTGCGAAAAATGAAGAAATGGTTCCGGTGGCAAAAACTCGTGCTTTGTATGCACCCCGATACCCGTTTTCGGAATGGGTGACGTGCGGCAACGGAATTGCGCGAAAACAACCCAAACATGAGTTTAGGACCTAAAGTAGTGGATTGGGCATGTTCGTTGCGAAAAACTAAGAAATTGTTCCGGTGGCAAAAACTCGTGCTTTGTGCCCGATACCCGTTTTCGGAATGGGTGACGTGCGACAACGAAATTGCGCGAAATCAACCCAAACATGAGTTTTGTACCTAAAGTAGTGGAGTGGGCATGTTCGTTGCGAAAAACGAAGAAATGGTTCCGGTGGCAAAAACTCGTGCTTTGTATGCACCCGATACCCGTTTTCGGAATGGGTGACGTGCGGCAACGAAATTGCGCGAAATCAACCCAAACATGAGTTTTGGACCTAAAGTAGTGGAGTGGGCATGTTCGTTGCGAAAAACGAAGAAATGGTTCCGGTGGCAAAAACTCGTGCTTTGTATGCACCCGATACCCGTTTTCGGAATGGGTGACGTGCGGCAACGAAATTGCGTGAAATCAACCCAAACATGAGTTTTGGACGTAAATTAGTGGAGTGGGCATGTTCGTTGCGAAAAACGAAGAAAGAGGTTCCGGTGGCAAAAACTCGTGCTTTGTATGCACCCGATACCCGTTTTCGGAATGGGTGACGTGCGGCAACGAAATTGCGCGAAATCAACCCAAACATGAGTTTTGGACCTAAATTAGTGGATTGGGCATGTTAGTTGCGAAAAACGAAGAAATGGTTCCGGTGGCAAAAACTCGTGCTTTGTATGCACCCCGATACCCGTTTTCGGAATGCGTGACGTGCGGCAACGAAATTGCGCGAAAGCACCCCAAACATGAATTTAGGACCTAAAGTAGTGGATTGGGCATGTTCGTTGCGAAAAACGAAGAAATTGTTCCGGTGGCAAAAACTCGTGCTTTGTATGCACCCGATACTCGTTTTCGGAATGGGTGACGTGCGGCAACGAAATTGCGCGAAATCAACCCAAACATGAGTTTTGGACCTAAATTAGTGGAGTGGGCATGTTCGTTGCGAAAAACGAAGAAATGGTTCCGGTGGCAAAAACTCGTGCTTTGTATGCACCCGATACCCGTTTTCGGAATGGGTGACGTGTGGCAACGAAATTGCGCGAAATCAACCCAAACATGAGTTTTGGACCTAAATTAGTGGATTGGGCATGTTCGTTGTGAAAAACGAAGAAATGATTCCGGTGGCAAAAACTCGTGCTTTGTATGCACCCCGATACCCGTTTTCGGAATGCGTGACGTGCGGCAACGAAATTGCACGAAAGCACCCCAAACATGAATTTAGGACCTAAAGTAGTGGATTGGGCATGTTCGTTGCGAAAAACGAAGAAATTGTTCCGGTGGCAAAAACTCGTGCTTTGTATGCACCCGATACCCGTTTTCGGAATGAGTGACGTGCGGCAACGAAATTGCGCGAAATCAACCCAAACATGAGTTTTGGACCTAAAGTAGTGGAGTGGGCATGTTCGTTGCGAAAAACGAAGAAATGGTTCCGGTGGCAAAAACTCGTGCTTTGTATGCACCCGATACCCGTTTTCGGAATGGGTGACGTGCGGCAACGAAATTGCGTGAAATCAACCCAAACATGAGTTTTGGACCTAAATTAGTGGATTGGGCATGTTCGTTGCGAAAAACGAAGAAATGGTTCCGGTGGCAAAAACTCGTTCTTTGTATGCACCCCGATACCCGTTTTCGGAATGGGTGACGTGCTGCAACGGAATTGCGCGAAAACAACCCAAACATGAGTTTTGGACCTAAAGTAATGGAGTGGGCATGTTCGTTGCGAAAAACGAAGAAATGGTTCCGGTGGCAAAAACTCGTGCTTTGTATGCACCCAATACCCGTTTTCGGAATGGGTGTCGTGCCGCAACGAAATTGCGCGAAAGCACCCCAACACATGAGTTTAGGACCTAAAGTAGTGGATTGGGCATGTTCGTTGCGAAAAACGAAGAAATGGTTCCGGTGGCAAAAACATATGTTTTGTATGCACCCTGATACCCGTTTTCGGAAGGGGTGACGTGCGGCAACGAAATTGCGCGAAACCACCCCAAACATGAGTTTTGGACCTAAAGTAGTGGATTGGGCATGTTCGTTGCGAAAATCGAAGAAACGGTTCCGGCGGCAAAAACTCGTGCTGTGTATGCACCCCGATACCCGTTTTCGGAATGGGTGACGTGCGGCAACGGAATTGCGCGAAAACAACCCAAACATGAGTTTAGGACCTAAAGTAGTGGATTGGGCATGTTCGTTGCGAAAAACTAAGAAATTGTTCCAGTGGCAAAAACTCGTGCTTTGTATGCACCCGATACCCGTTTTCGGAATGGGTGACGTGCGGCAACGAAATTGCGCGAAATCAACCCAAACATGAGTTTTGGACCTAAATTAGTGGATTGGGCATTTCCGTTGCGAAAAATGAAGAAATGGTTCCGGTGGCAAAAACTCGTGCTTTGTATGCACCCCGATACCCGTTTTCGGAATGGGTGACGTGCGGCAACGGAATTGCGCGAAAACAACCCAAACATGAGTTTAGGACCTAAAGTAGTGGATTGGGCATGTTCGTTGCGAAAAACTAAGAAATTGTTCCGGTGGCAAAAACTCGTGCTTTGTGCCCGATACCCGTTTTCGGAATGGGTGACGTGCGACAACGAAATTGCGCGAAATCAACCCAAACATGAGTTTTGTACCTAAAGTAGTGGAGTGGGCATGTTCGTTGCGAAAAACGAAGAAATGGTTCCGGTGGCAAAAACTCGTGCTTTGTATGCACCCGATACCCGTTTTCGGAATGGGTGACGTGCGGCAACGAAATTGCGCGAAATCAACCCAAACATGAGTTTTGGACCTAAAGTAGTGGAGTGGGCATGTTCGTTGCGAAAAACGAAGAAATGGTTCCGGTGGCAAAAACTCGTGCTTTGTATGCACCCGATACCCGTTTTCGGAATGGGTGACGTGCGGCAACGAAATTGCGTGAAATCAACCCAAACATGAGTTTTGGACGTAAATTAGTGGAGTGGGCATGTTCGTTGCGAAAAACGAAGAAAGAGGTTCCGGTGGCAAAAACTCGTGCTTTGTATGCACCCGATACCCGTTTTCGGAATGGGTGACGTGCGGCAACGAAATTGCGCGAAATCAACCCAAACATGAGTTTTGGACCTAAATTAGTGGATTGGGCATGTTAGTTGCGAAAAACGAAGAAATGGTTCCGGTGGCAAAAACTCGTGCTTTGTATGCACCCCGATACCCGTTTTCGGAATGCGTGACGTGCGGCAACGAAATTGCGCGAAAGCACCCCAAACATGAATTTAGGACCTAAAGTAGTGGATTGGGCATGTTCGTTGCGAAAAACGAAGAAATTGTTCCGGTGGCAAAAACTCGTGCTTTGTATGCACCCGATACTCGTTTTCGGAATGGGTGACGTGCGGCAACGAAATTGCGCGAAATCAACCCAAACATGAGTTTTGGACCTAAATTAGTGGAGTGGGCATGTTCGTTGCGAAAAACGAAGAAATGGTTCCGGTGGCAAAAACTCGTGCTTTGTATGCACCCGATACCCGTTTTCGGAATGGGTGACGTGTGGCAACGAAATTGCGCGAAATCAACCCAAACATGAGTTTTGGACCTAAATTAGTGGATTGGGCATGTTCGTTGTGAAAAACGAAGAAATGATTCCGGTGGCAAAAACTCGTGCTTTGTATGCACCCCGATACCCGTTTTCGGAATGCGTGACGTGCGGCAACGAAATTGCACGAAAGCACCCCAAACATGAATTTAGGACCTAAAGTAGTGGATTGGGCATGTTCGTTGCGAAAAACGAAGAAATTGTTCCGGTGGCAAAAACTCGTGCTTTGTATGCACCCGATACCCGTTTTCGGAATGAGTGACGTGCGGCAACGAAATTGCGCGAAATCAACCCAAACATGAGTTTTGGACCTAAAGTAGTGGAGTGGGCATGTTCGTTGCGAAAAACGAAGAAATGGTTCCGGTGGCAAAAACTCGTGCTTTGTATGCACCCGATACCCGTTTTCGGAATGGGTGACGTGCGGCAACGAAATTGCGTGAAATCAACCCAAACATGAGTTTTGGACCTAAATTAGTGGATTGGGCATGTTCGTTGCGAAAAACGAAGAAATGGTTCCGGTGGCAAAAACTCGTTCTTTGTATGCACCCCGATACCCGTTTTCGGAATGGGTGACGTGCTGCAACGGAATTGCGCGAAAACAACCCAAACATGAGTTTTGGACCTAAAGTAATGGAGTGGGCATGTTCGTTGCGAAAAACGAAGAAATGGTTCCGGTGGCAAAAACTCGTGCTTTGTATGCACCCAATACCCGTTTTCGGAATGGGTGTCGTGCCGCAACGAAATTGCGCGAAAGCACCCCAACACATGAGTTTAGGACCTAAAGTAGTGGATTGGGCATGTTCGTTGCGAAAAACGAAGAAATGGTTCCGGTGGCAAAAACATATGTTTTGTATGCACCCTGATACCCGTTTTCGGAAGGGGTGACGTGCGGCAACGAAATTGCGCGAAACCACCCCAAACATGAGTTTTGGACCTAAAGTAGTGGATTGGGCATGTTCGTTGCGAAAATCGAAGAAACGGTTCCGGCGGCAAAAACTCGTGCTGTGTATGCACCCCGATACCCGTTTTCGGAATGGGTGACGTGCGGCAACGGAATTGCGCGAAAACAACCCAAACATGAGTTTAGGACCTAAAGTAGTGGATTGGGCATGTTCGTTGCGAAAAACTAAGAAATTGTTCCAGTGGCAAAAACTCGTGCTTTGTATGCACCCGATACCCGTTTTCGGAATGGGTGACGTGCGGCAACGAAATTGCGCGAAATCAACCCAAACATGAGTTTTGGACCTAAAGTAGTGGAGTGGGCATGTTCGTTGCGAAAAACGAAGAAATGGTTCCGGTGGCAAAAACTCGTGCTTTGTATGCACCCGATACCCGTTTTCGGAATGGGTGACGTGCGGCAACGAAATTGCGCGAAATCAACCCAAACATGAGTTTTGGACGTAAATTAGTGGAGTGGGCATGTTCGTTGCGAAAAACGAAGAAATGGTTCCGGTGGCAAAAACTCGTGCTTTGTATGCACCCGATACCCGTTTTCGGAATGGGTGACGTGCGGCAACGAAATTGCGCGAAATCAACCCAAACATGAGTTTTGGACCTAAATTAGTGGATTGGGCATGTTAGTTGCGAAAAACGAAGAAATGGTTCCGGTGGCAAAAACTCGTGCTTTGTATGCACCCCGATACCCGTTTTCGGAATGCGTGACGTGCGGCAACAAAATTGCGCGAAAGAACCCGAAACATGAATTTAGGACCTAAAGTAGTGGATTGGGCATGTTCGTTGCGAAAAACGAAGAAATTGTTCCGGTGGCAAAAACTCGTGCTTTGTATGCACCCGATACCCGTTTTCGGAATGGGTGACGTGCGGCAACGAAATTGCGCGAAATCAACCCAAACATGAGTTTTGGACCTAAATTAGTGGATTGGGCATGTTCGTTGCGAAAAACGAAGAAATGGTTCCGGTGGCAAAAACTCGTGCTTTGTATGCACCCCGATACCCGTTTTCGGAATGCGTGACGTGCGGCAACGAAATTGCGCGAAAGCACCCCAAACATGAATTTAGGACCTAAAGTAGTGGATTGGGCATGTTCGTTGTGAAAAACGAAGAAATTGTTCCGGTGGCAAAAACTCGTGCTTTGTATGCACCCGATACCCGTTTTCGGAATGAGTGACGTGCGGCAACGAAATTGCGCGAAATCAACCCAAACATGAGTTTTGGACCTAAAGTAGTGGAGTGGGCATGTTCGTTGCGAAAAACGAAGAAATGGTTCCGGTGGCAAAAACTCGTGCTTTGTTTGCACCCGATACCCGTTTTCGGAATGGGTGACGTGCGGCAACGAAATTGCGTGAAATCAACCCAAACATGAGTTTTGGACCTAAATTAGTGGATTGGGCATGTTCGTTGAGAAAAACGAAGAAATGGTTCCGGTGGCAAAAACTCGTTCTTTGTATGCACCCCGATACCCGTTTTCGGAATGGGTGACGTGCTGCAACGGAATTGCGCGAAAACAACCCAAACATGAGTTTTGGACCTAAAGTAATGGAGTGGGCATGTTCGTTGCGAAAAACAAAGAAATGGTTCCGGTGGCAAAAACTCGTGCTTTGTATGCACCCAATACCCGTTTTTGGAATGGGTGTCGTGCCGCAACGAAATTGCGCGAAAGCACCCCAACACATGAGTTTAGGACCTAAAGTAGTGGATTGGGCATGTTCGTTGCGAAAAACGAAGAAATGGTTCCGGTGGCAAAAACATATGCTTTGTATGCACCCTGATACCCGTTTTCGGAAGGGGTGACGTGCGGCAACGAAATTGCGCGAAACCACCCCAAACATGAGTTTTGGACCTAAAGTAGTGGATTGGGCATGTTCGTTGCGAAAATCGAAGAAACGGTTCCGGTGGCAAAAACTCGTGCTTTGTATGCACCCCGATACCCGTTTTCGGAATGGGTGACGTGCGGCAACGGAATTGCGCGAAAACAACCCAAACATGAGTTTAGGACCTAAAGTAGTGGATTGGGCATGTTCGTTGCGAAAAACTAAGAAATTGTTCCGGTGGCAAAAACTCGTGCTTTGTATGCACCCGATACCCGTTTTCGGAATGGGTGACGTGCGGCAACGAAATTGCGCGAAATCAACCCAAACATGAGTTTTGGACCTAAAGTAGTGGAGTGGGCATGTTCGTTGCGAAAAACGAAGAAATGGTTCCGGTGGCAAAAACTCGTGCTTTGTATGCACCCGATACCCGTTTTCGGAATGGGTGACGTGCGGCAACGAAATTGCGCGAAATCAACCCAAACATGAGTTTTGGACGTAAATTAGTGGAGTGGGCATGTTCGTTGCGAAAAACGAAGAAATGGTTCCGGTGGCAAAAACTCGTGCTTTGTATGCACCCGATACCCGTTTTCGGAATAGGTGACGTGCGGCAACGAAATTGCGCGAAATCAACCCAAACATGAGTTTTGGACCTAAATTAGTGGATTGGGCATGTTAGTTGCGAAAAACGAAGAAATGGTTCCGGTGGCAAAAACTCGTGCTTTGTATGCACCCGATACCCGTTTTCGGAATGGGTGACGTGCGGCAACGAAATTGCGCGAAATCAACCCAAACATGAGTTTTGGACGTAAATTAGTGGAGTGGGCATGTTCGTTGCGAAAAACGAAGAAATGGTTCCGGTGGCAAAAACTCGTGCTTTGTATGCACCCGATACCCGTTTTCGGAATGGGTGACGTGCGGCAACGAAATTGCGCGAAATCAACCCAAACATGAGTTTTGGACCTAAATTAGTGGATTGGGCATGTTAGTTGCGAAAAACGAAGAAATGGTTCCGGTGGCAAAAACTCGTGCTTTGTATGCACCCCGATACCCGTTTTCGGAATGCGTGACGTGCGGCAACAAAATTGCGCGAAAGAACCCGAAACATGAATTTAGGACCTAAAGTAGTGGATTGGGCATGTTCGTTGCGAAAAACGAAGAAATTGTTCCGGTGGCAAAAACTCGTGCTTTGTATGCACCCGATACCCGTTTTCGGAATGGGTGACGTGCGGCAACGAAATTGCGCGAAATCAACCCAAACATGAGTTTTGGACCTAAATTAGTGGATTGGGCATGTTCGTTGCGAAAAACGAAGAAATGGTTCCGGTGGCAAAAACTCGTGCTTTGTATGCACCCCGATACCCGTTTTCGGAATGCGTGACGTGCGGCAACGAAATTGCGCGAAAGCACCCCAAACATGAATTTAGGACCTAAAGTAGTGGATTGGGCATGTTCGTTGTGAAAAACGAAGAAATTGTTCCGGTGGCAAAAACTCGTGCTTTGTATGCACCCGATACCCGTTTTCGGAATGAGTGACGTGCGGCAACGAAATTGCGCGAAATCAACCCAAACATGAGTTTTTGACCTAAAGTAGTGGAGTGGGCATGTTCGTTGCGAAAAACGAAGAAATGGTTCCGGTGGCAAAAACTCGTGCTTTGTTTGCACCCGATACCCGTTTTCGGAATGGGTGACGTGCGGCAACGAAATTGCGTGAAATCAACCCAAACATGAGTTTTGGACCTAAATTAGTGGATTGGGCATGTTCGTTGAGAAAAAACGAAGAAATGGTTCCGGTGGCAAAAACTCGTTCTTTGTATGCACCCCGATACCCGTTTTCGGAATGGGTGACGTGCTGCAACGGAATTGCGCGAAAACAACCCAAACATGAGTTTTGGACCTAAAGTAATGGAGTGGGCATGTTCGTTGCGAAAAACAAAGAAATGGTTCCGGTGGCAAAAACTCGTGCTTTGTATGCACCCAATACCCGTTTTTGGAATGGGTGTCGTGCCGCAACGAAATTGCGCGAAAGCACCCCAACACATGAGTTTAGGACCTAAAGTAGTGGATTGGGCATGTTCGTTGCGAAAAACGAAGAAATGGTTCCGGTGGCAAAAACATATGCTTTGTATGCACCCTGATACCCGTTTTCGGAAGGGGTGACGTGCGGCAACGAAATTGCGCGAAACCACCCCAAACATGAGTTTTGGACCTAAAGTAGTGGATTGGGCATGTTCGTTGCGAAAATCGAAGAAACGGTTCCGGTGGCAAAAACTCGTGCTTTGTATGCACCCCGATACCCGTTTTCGGAATGGGTGACGTGCGGCAACGGAATTGCGCGAAAACAACCCAAACATGAGTTTAGGACCTAAAGTAGTGGATTGGGCATGTTCGTTGCGAAAAACTAAGAAATTGTTCCGGTGGCAAAAACTCGTGCTTTGTATGCACCCGATACCCGTTTTCGGAATGGGTGACGTGCGGCAACGAAATTGCGCGAAATCAACCCAAACATGAGTTTTGGACCTAAAGTAGTGGAGTGGGCATGTTCGTTGCGAAAAACGAAGAAATGGTTCCGGTGGCAAAAACTCGTGCTTTGTATGCACCCGATACCCGTTTTCGGAATGGGTGACGTGCGGCAACGAAATTGCGCGAAATCAACCCAAACATGAGTTTTGGACGTAAATTAGTGGAGTGGGCATGTTCGTTGCGAAAAACGAAGAAATGGTTCCGGTGGCAAAAACTCGTGCTTTGTATGCACCCGATACCCGTTTTCGGAATAGGTGACGTGCGGCAACGAAATTGCGCGAAATCAACCCAAACATGAGTTTTGGACCTAAATTAGTGGATTGGGCATGTTAGTTGCGAAAAACGAAGAAATGGTTCCGGTGGCAAAAACTCGTGCTTTGTATGCACCCGATACCCGTTTTCGGAATGGGTGACGTGCGGCAACGAAATTGCGCGAAATCAACCCAAACATGAGTTTTGGACCTAAATTAGTGGATTGGGCATGTTCGTTGCGAAAAACGAAGAAATGGTTCCGGTGGCAAAAACTCGTGCTTTGTATGCACCCCGATACCCGTTTTCGGAATGCGTGACGTGCGGCAACGAAATTGCGCGAAAGCACCCCAAACATGAATTTAGGACCTAAAGTAGTGGATTGGGCATGTTCGTTGCGAAAAACGAAGAAATTGTTCCGGTGGCAAAAACTCGTGCTTTGTATGCACCCGATACCCGTTTTCGGAATGAGTGACGTGCGGCAACGAAATTGCGCGAAATCAACCCAAACATGAGTTTTGGACCTAAAGTAGTGGAGTGGGCATGTTCGTTGCGAAAAACGAAGAAATGGTTCCGGTGGCAAAAACTCGTGCTTTGTTTGCACCCGATACCCGTTTTCGGAATGGGTGACGTGCGGCAACGAAATTGCGTGAAATCAACCCAAACATGAGTTTTGGACCTAAATTAGTGGATTGGGCATGTTCGTTGAGAAAAACGAAGAAATGGTTCCGGTGGCAAAAACTCGTTCTTTGTATGCACCCCGATACCCGTTTTCGGAATGGGTGACGTGCTGCAACGGAATTGCGCGAAAACAACCCAAACATGAGTTTTGGACCTAAAGTAATGGAGTGGGCATGTTCGTTGCGAAAAACGAAGAAATGGTTCCGGTGGCAAAAACTCGTGCTTTGTATGCACCCAATACCCGTTTTTGGAATGGGTGTCGTGCCGCAACGAAATTGCGCGAAAGCACCCCAACACATGAGTTTAGGACCTAAAGTAGTGGATTGGGCATGTTCGTTGCGAAAAACGAAGAAATGGTTCCGGTGGCAAAAACATATGCTTTGTATGCACCCTGATACCCGTTTTCGGAAGGGGTGACGTGCGGCAACGAAATTGCGCGAAACCACCCCAAACATGAGTTTTGGACCTAAAGTAGTGGATTGGGCATGTTCGTTGCGAAAATCGAAGAAACGGTTCCGGTGGCAAAAACTCGTGCTTTGTATGCACCCCGATACCCGTTTTCGGAATGGGTGACGTGCGGCAACGGAATTGCGCGAAAACAACCCAAACATGAGTTTAGGACCTAAAGTAGTGGATTGGGCATGTTCGTTGCGAAAAACTAAGAAATTGTTCCGGTGGCAAAAACTCGTGCTTTGTATGCACCCGATACCCGTTTTCGGAATGGGTGACGTGCGGCAACGAAATTGCGCGAAATCAACCCAAACATGAGTTTTGGACCTAAAGTAGTGGAGTGGGCATGTTCGTTGCGAAAAACGAAGAAATGGTTCCGGTGGCAAAAACTCGTGCTTTGTATGCACCCGATACCCGTTTTCGGAATGGGTGACGTGCGGCAACGAAATTGCGCGAAATCAACCCAAACATGAGTTTTGGACGTAAATTAGTGGAGTGGGCATGTTCGTTGCGAAAAACGAAGAAATGGTTCCGGTGGCAAAAACTCGTGCTTTGTATGCACCCGATACCCGTTTTCGGAATAGGTGACGTGCGGCAACGAAATTGCGCGAAATCAACCCAAACATGAGTTTTGGACCTAAATTAGTGGATTGGGCATGTTAGTTGCGAAAAAACGAAGAAATGGTTCCGGTGGCAAAAACTCGTGCTTTGTATGCACCCCGATACCCGTTTTCGGAATGCGTGACGTGCGGCAACGAAATTGCGCGAAAGCACCCCAAACATGAATTTAGGACCTAAAGTAGTGGATTGGGCATGTTCGTTGCGAAAAACGAAGAAATTGTTCCGGTGGCAAAAACTCGTGCTTTGTATGCACCCGATACCCGTTTTCGGAATGGGTGACGTGCGGCAACGAAATTGCGCGAAATCAACCCAAACATGAGTTTTGGACCTAAATTAGTGGATTGGGCATGTTCGTTGCGAAAAACGAAGAAATGGTTCCGGTGGCAAAAACTCGTGCTT
Organism: Zea mays; assembly: GCF_902167145.1. Taxonomy (NCBI): domain Eukaryota; kingdom Viridiplantae; phylum Streptophyta; class Magnoliopsida; order Poales; family Poaceae; genus Zea; species Zea mays. Next base: position 423,770 of record NW_023366827.1, on the reverse strand, counting down.
TGTATGCACCCCGATACCCGTTTTCGGAATGCGTGACGTGCGGCAACAAAATTGCGCGAAAGCACCCCAAACATGAATTTAGGACCTAAAGTAGTGGATTGGGCATGTTCGTTGCGAAAAACGAAGAAATTGTTCCGGTGGCAAAAACTCGTGCTTTGTATGCACCCGATACCCGTTTTCGGAATGAGTGACGTGCGGCAACGAAATTGCGCGAAATCAACCCAAACATGAGTTTTGGACCTAAAGTAGTGGAGTGGGCATGTTCGTTGCGAAAAACGAAGAAATGGTTCCGGTGGCAAAAACTCGTGCTTTGTTTGCACCCGATACCCGTTTTCGGAATGGGTGACGTGCGGCAACGAAATTGCGTGAAATCAACCCAAACATGAGTTTTGGACCTAAATTAGTGGATTGGGCATGTTCGTTGCGAAAAACGAAGAAATGGTTCCGGTGGCAAAAACTCGTTCTTTGTATGCACCCCGATACCCGTTTTCGGAATGGGTGACGTGCTGCAACGGAATTGCGCGAAAACAACCCAAACATGAGTTTTGGACCTAAAGTAATGGAGTGGGCATGTTCGTTGCGAAAAACGAAGAAATGGTTCCGGTGGCAAAAACTCGTGCTTTGTATGCACCCAATACCCGTTTTCGGAATGGGTGTCGTGCCGCAACGAAATTGCGCGAAAGCACCCCAACACATGAGTTTAGGACCTAAAGTAGTGGATTGGGCATGTTCGTTGCGAAAAACGAAGAAATGGTTCCGGTGGCAAAAACATATGCTTTGTATGCACCCTGATACCCGTTTTCGGAAGGGGTGACGTGCGGCAACGAAATTGCGCGAAACCACCCCAAACATGAGTTTTGGACCTAAAGTAGTGGATTGGGCATGTTCGTTGCGAAAATCGAAGAAACGGTTCCGGTGGCAAAAACTCGTGCTTTGTATGCACCCCGATACCCGTTTTCGGAATGGGTGACGTGCGGCAACGGAATTGCGCGAAAACAACCCAAACATGAGTTTAGGACCTAAAGTAGTGGATTGGGCATGTTCGTTGCGAAAAACTAAGAAATTGTTCCGGTGGCAAAAATTCGTGCTTTGTATGCACCCGATACCCGTTTTCGGAATGGGTGACGTGCGGCAACGAAACATGAGTTTTGGACCTAAAGTAGTGGAGTGGGCATTTTCGTTGCGAAAAACGAAGAAATAGTTACGGTGGCAAAAACTCGTGCTTTGTATGCACCCGATACCCGTTTTCGGAATGGGTGACGTGCGGCAACGAAATTGCGCGAAATCAACCCAAACATGAGTTTTGGACCTAAATTAGTGGATTGGGCATTTCCGTTGCGAAAAACGAAGAAATGGTTCCGGTGGCAAAAACTCGTGCTTTGTATGGACCCCGATACCCGTTTTCGGAATGGGTGACGTGCGGCAACGGAATTGCGCGAAAACAACCCAAACATGAGTTTAGGACCTAAAGTAGTGGATTGGGCATGTTCGTTGCGAAAAACTAAGAAATTGTTCCGGTGGCAAAAATTCGTGCTTTGTATGCACCCCGATACCCGTTTTCGGAAGGGGTGACGTGCGGCAACGAAATTGCGCGAAACCACCCCAAACATGAGTTTTGGACCTAAAGTAGTGGATTGGGCATGTTCGTTGCGAAAATCGAAGAAACGGTTCCGGTGGCAAAAACTCGTGCTTTGTATGCACCCTGATACACGTTTTCGGAATGGGTGACGTGCGGCAACGAAATTGTGCGAAACGAACCCAAACATGAGTTTTGGACCTAAAGTAGTGGATTGGGCGTGTTTGTTGCGAAAAACGAAGAAATGGTTTCGGTGGCAAAAACTGAGTTTGTATGCACCCGATACCCGTTTTCGGAATGGGTGACGTGCGGCAACGGAATTGCGCGAAAACAACCCAAACATGAGTTTTGGACCTAAAGTAGTGGAGTGGGCATGTTCGTTGCGAAAAACGAAGAAATGGTTCCGATGGCAAAAACTCGTGCTTTGTATGCACCCCGATACCCGTTTTCGGAATGCGTGACGTGCGGCAACGAAATTGCGCGAAAGCACCCCAAACATGAATTTAGGACCTAAAGTAGTGGATTGGGCATGTTCGTTGCGAAAAACGAAGAAATTGTTCCGGTGGCAAAAACTCGTGCTTTGTATGCACCCGATACCCGTTTTCGGAATGGGTGACGTGCGGCAACGAAATTGCGCGAAATCAACCCAAACATGAGTTTTGGACCTAAATTAGTGGATTGGGCATGTTCGTTGCGAAAAACGAAGAAATGGTTCCGGTGGCAAAAACTCGTGCTTTGTATGCACCCCGATACCCGTTTTCGGAATGTGTGACGTGCGGCAACGAAATTGCGCGAAAGCACCCTCAAACATGAATTTAGGACCTAAAGTAGTGGATTGGGCATGTTCGTTGCGAAAAACGAAGAAATTGTTCCGGTGGCAAAAACTCGTGCTTTGTATGCACCCGATAACCGTTTTCGGAATGAGTGACGTGCGGCAACGAAATTGCGCGAAATCAACCCAAACATAAGTTTTGGACCTAAAGTAGTGGAGTGGGCATGTTCGTTGCGAAAAACGAAGAAATGGTTCCGGTGGCAAAAACTCGTGCTTTGTTTGCACCCGATACCCGTTTTCGGAATGGGTGACGTGCGGCAACGAAATTGCGCGAAATCAACCCAAACATGAGTTTTGGACCTAAATTAGTGGATTGGGCATGTTCGTTGCGAAAAACGAAGAAATGGTTCCGGTGGCAAAAACTCGTGCTTTGTATGCACCCCGATACCCGTTTTCGGAATGCGTGACGTGCGGCAACGAAATTGCGCGAAAGCACCCCCAAACATGAATTTAGGACCTAAAGTAGTGGATTGGGCATGTTCGTTGCGAAAAACGAAGAAATTGTTCCGGTGGCAAAAACTCGTGCTTTGTATGCACCCGATAACCGTTTTCGGAATGAGTGACGTGCGGCAACGAAATTGCGCGAAATCAACCCAAACATGAGTTTTGGACCTAAAGTAGTGGAGTGGGCATGTTCGTTGCGAAAAACGAAGAAATGGTTCCGGTGGCAAAAACTCGTGCTTTGTTTGCACCCGATACCCGTTTTCGGAATGGGTGACGTGCGACAACGAAATTGCGTGAAATCAACCCAAACATGAGTTTTGGACCTAAAGTAGTGGATTGGGCATGTTCGTTGCGAAAATCGAAGAAATTGTTCCGGTGGCAAAAACTCGTTATTTGTATGCACCCCGATACCCGTTTTCGGAATGGGTGACGTGCTGCAACGGAATTGCGTGAAATCAACCCAAACATGAGTTTTGGACCTAAATTAGTGGATTGGGCATGTTCGTTGCGAAAAACGAAGAAATGGTTCCGGTGGCAAAAACTCGTTATTTGTATGCACCCCGATACCCGTTTTCGGAATGGGTGACGTGCTGCAATGGAATTGCGCGAAATCAACCCAAACATGAGTTTTGGACCTAAAGTAATGGAGTGGGCATGTTCGTTGCGAAAAACGAAGAAATGGTTCCGGTGGCAAAAACTCGTGCTTTGTATGCACCCAATACCCGTTTTCGGAATGGGTGTCGTGCCGCAACGAAATTGCGCGAAAGCACCCCAAACATGAGTTTAGGACCTAAAGTAGTGGATTGGGCATGTTCGTTGTGAAAAACGAAGAAATTGTTCCGGTGGCAAAAACTCGTGCTTTGTATGCACCCGATACCCGTTTTCGGAATGGGTGACGCGCGGCAACGAAATTGCGCGAAATCAACCCAAACATGAGTTTTGGACCTAAAGTAGTGGAGTGGGCATGTTCGTTGCGAAAATGAAGAAATGGTTCCGGTGGCAAAAACTCGTGCTTTGTATGCACCCCGATACCCGTTTTTGGAATGGGTGACGTGCGGCAACGAAATAGCGCGAAATCAACCCAAACATGAGTTTTGGACCTAAATTAGTGGATTGGGCATGTTCGTTGCGAAAAACGAAGAAATGGTTCCGGTGGCAAAAACTCGTGCTTTGTATGCACCCCGATACCCGTTTTCGGAACAGGTGACGTGCTGCAACGGAATTGCGCGAAAACAACCCAAACATGAGTTTTGGACCTAAAGTAGTGGAGTGGGCATGTTCGTTGCGAAAAACGAAAAATGGTTCCGGTGGCAAAAACTCGTGATTTGTATGCACCCAATACCCGTTTTCGGAATGGGTGACGTGCCGCAACGAAATTGCACGAATGCACCACAAACATGAGTTTAGGACATAAAGTAGTGGATTGGGCATGTTCGTTGCGAAAAATAAAGAAATGGTTCTTGTGGCAAAAACTTATGCTTTGTATGCACCCCGATACCCGTTTTCGGAAGGGGTGACGTGCGGCAACGAAATTGTGCGAAACCACCCCAAACATGAGTTTTGGACCTAAAGTAGTGGATTGGGCATGTTCGTTGCGAAAATCGAAGAAACGGTTCCGGTGGCAAAAACTCGTGCTTTGTATGCACCCCGATACCCGTTTTCGGAATGGGTGACGTGCGGCAACGAAATTGTGCGAAACGATCCCAAACATGAGTTTTGGACCTAAAGTAGTGGATTGGGCATGTTCGTTGCGAAAAACGAAGACATGGTTTCGGTGGCAGAAACTGAGTTTGTATGCACCCAATACCCGTTTTCGGAATGAGTGACGTGCGGCAACAGAATTGCGCGAAAACAACCCAAACATGAGTTTTGGACCTAAAGTAGTGGAGTGGGCATGTTCGTTGCGAAAAACGAAGAAATGGTTCCGGTGGCAAAAACTCGTGCTTTGTATGCACCCGATACCCATTTTCGGAATGGGTGACGTGCGGCAACAAAATTGCGCGAAATCAACCCAAACATGAGTTTTGGACCTAAAGTAGTGGAGTGGGCATTTTCGTTGCGAAAAACGAAGAAATAGTTACGGTGGCAAAAACTCGTGCTTTGTATGCACCCGATACCCGTTTTCGGAATGGGTGACGTGCGGCAACGAAATTGCGCGAAATCAACCCAAACATGAGTTTTGGACCTAAATTAGTGGATTGGGCATTTCCGTTGCGAAAAACGAAGAAATGGTTCCGGTGGCAAAAACTCGTGCTTTGTATGGACCCCGATACCCATTTTCGGAATGGGTGACGTGCGGCAACGGAATTGCGCGAAAACAACCCAAACATGAGTTTAGGACCTAAAGTAGTGGATTGGGCATGTTCGTTGCGAAAAATGAAGAAATGGTTCCGGTGGCAAAAACTTATGCTTTGTATGCACCCCGATACCCGTTTTCGGAAGGGGTGACGTGCGGCAACGAAATTGCGCGAAACCACCCCAAACATGAGTTTTGGACCTAAAGTAGTGGATTGGGCATGTTCGTTGCGAAAATCGAAGAAACGGTTCCGGTGGCAAAAACTCGTGCTTTGTATGCACCCTGATACACGTTTTCGGAATGGGTGACGTGCGGCAACGAAATTGTGCGAAACGAACCCAAACATGAGTTTTGGACCTAAAGTAGTGGATTGGGCGTGTTTGTTGCGAAAAACGAAGAAATGGTTTCGGTGGCAAAAACTGAGTTTGTATGCACCCGATACCCGTTTTCGGAATGGGTGACGTGCGGCAACGGAATTGCGCGAAAACAACCCAAACATGAGTTTTGGACCTAAAGTAGTGGAGTGGGCATGTTCGTTGCGAAAAACGAAGAAATGGTTCCGATGGCAAAAACTCGTGCTTTGTATGCACCCGATACCCGTGTTCGGAATGGGTGACGTGCGGCAACGAAATTGCGCGAAATCAACCCAAACATGAGTTTTGGACCTAAAGTAGTGGATTGGGCATGTTCGTTGCGAAAAACGAAGAAATGGTTCCGGTGGCAAAAACTCGTGCTTTGTATGCACCCCGATACCCTTTTTCGGAATGCGTGACGTGCGACAACGAAATTGCGCGAAAGCACCCCAAACATGAGTTTTGGACCTAAATTAGTGGATTGGGCATTTCCGTTGCGAAAAACGAAGAAATGGTTCCGGTGGCAAAAACTCGTGCTTTGTATGGACCCCGATACCCATTTTCGGAATGGGTGACGTGCGGCAACGGAATTGCGCGAAAACAACCCAAACATGAGTTTAGGACCTAAAGTAGTGGATTGGGCATGTTCGTTGCGAAAAATGAAGAAATGGTTCCGGTGGCAAAAACTTATGCTTTGTATGCACCCCGATACCCGTTTTCGGAAGGGGTGACGTGCGGCAACGAAATTGCGCGAAACCACCCCAAACATGAGTTTTGGACCTAAAGTAGTGGATTGGGCATGTTCGTTGCGAAAATCGAAGAAACGGTTCCGGTGGCAAAAACTCGTGCTTTGTATGCACCCTGATACACGTTTTCGGAATGGGTGACGTGCGGCAACGAAATTGTGCGAAACGAACCCAAACATGAGTTTTGGACCTAAAGTAGTGGATTGGGCGTGTTTGTTGCGAAAAACGAAGAAATGGTTTCGGTGGCAAAAACTGAGTTTGTATGCACCCGATACCCGTTTTCGGAATGGGTGACGTGCGGCAACGGAATTGCGCGAAAACAACCCAAACATGAGTTTTGGACCTAAAGTAGTGGAGTGGGCATGTTCGTTGCGAAAAACGAAGAAATGGTTCCGATGGCAAAAACTCGTGCTTTGTATGCACCCGATACCCGTGTTCGGAATGGGTGACGTGCGGCAACGAAATTGCGCGAAATCAACCCAAACATGAGTTTTGGACCTAAATTAGTGGATTGGGCATGTTCGTTGCGAAAAACGAAGAAATGGTTCCGGTGGCAAAAACTCGTGCTTTGTATGCACCCCGATACCCTTTTTCAAAATGCGTGACGTGCGACAACGAAATTGCGCGAAAGCACCCCAAACACGAATTTAGGACCTAAAGTAGTGGATTGGGCATGTTCGTTGCGAAAAACGAAGAAATTGTTCCGGTGGCAAAAACTCGTGCTTTGTATGCACCCGATACCCGTTTTCGGAATGGGTGACGCGCGGCAACGAAATTGCGCGAAATCAACCCAAACATGAGTTTTGGACCTAAAGTAGTGGAGTGGGCATGTTCGTTGCGAAAAATGAAGAAATGGTTCCGGTGGCAAAAACTCGTGCTTTGTATGCACCCGATACCCGTTTTTGGAATGGGTGACGTGCGGCAACGAAATAGCGCGAAATCAACCCAAACATGAGTTTTGGACCTAAATTAGTGGATTGGGCATGTTCGTTGCGAAAAACGAAGAAATGGTTCCGGTGGCAAAAACTCGTGCTTTGTATGCACCCCGATACCCGTTTTCGGAATGGGTGACGTACTGCAACGGAATTGCGCGAAAACAACCCAAACATGAGTTTTGGACCTAAAGTAGTGGAGTGGGCATGTTCGTTGCGAAAAACGAAAAATGGTTCCGGTGGCAAAAACTCGTGATTTGTATGCACCCAATACCCGTTTTCGGAATGGGTGACGTGCCGCAACGAAATTGCACGAAAGCACCACAAACATGAGTTTAGGACCTAAAGTAGTGGATTGGGCATTTCGTTGCGAAAAATGAAGAAATGGTTCCGGTGGCAAAAACTTATGCTTTGTATGCACCCCAATACCCGTTTTCGGAAGGGGTGACGTGCGGCAACGAAATTGTGCGAAACCACCCCAAACATGAGTTTTGGACCTAAAGTAGTGGATTGGGCATGTTCGTTGCGAAAATCGAAGAAACGGTTCAGGTGGCAAAAACTCGTGCTTTGTATGCACCCCGATACCCGTTTTCGGAATCGGTGACGTGCGGCAACGAAATTGTGCGAAACGATCCCAAACATGAGTTTTGGACCTAAAGTAGTGGATTGGGCATGTTCGTTGCGAAAAACGAAGAAATGGTTTCGGTGGCAAAAACTGAGTTTGTATGCACCCAATACCCGTTTTCGAAATGAGTGACGTGCGGCAACAGAATTGCGCGAAAACAACCCAAACATGAGTTTTGGACCTAAAGTAGTGGAGTGGGCATGTTCGTTGCGAAAAACGAAGAAATGGTTCCGGTGGCAAAAACTCGTACTTTGTATGCACCCGATACCCATTTTCGGAATGGGTGACGTGCGGCAACAAAATTGCGCGAAATCAACCCAAACATGAGTTTTGGACCTAAAGTAGTGGAGTGGGCATGTTCGTTGCGAAAAACGAAGAAATAGTTACGGTGGCAAAAACTCGTGCTTTGTATGCACCCGATACCCGTTTTCGGAATGGGTGACGTGCGGCAACGAAATTGCGCGAAATCAACCCAAACATGAGTTTTGGACCTAAATTAGTGGATTGGGCATTTCTGTTGCGAAAAACGAAGAAATTGTTCCGGTGGCAAAAACTCGTGCTTTGTATGCACCCGATACCCGTTTTCGGAATGGGTGACGTGCTGATGAAGACATCCACACTACTGATGCATCTATACCAATACAAGTACCAATTTCTGGTCCCATTACTCGCGCTCGTGCTCGTCAACTCAACCATCAGGTGATTACACTCTTGAGTTCATGTCCATCATATTTAGACCATGGAGACCCGTGCACTCTTGTTTTGCTTAGGAATCAGGGAGAAGACCGAAAGGGAAAAGGATTTGAACATGCTGGATTCGGACTGCAGAAGAACACCAACTTGTGACGGTCACCACGGTCAGATGCGGGCTCGGATTGGAATGTTCAAGCACAACATGGAAAGCTTATCAAGTCTACTTTCATATGGATCCGGAATTATAGTCATATCTGTTCTGAGGCCGCCGTAATCATTGTTTTCTTACCGAGACATTTCCTGCCTTTTCTGCCCATGGTGCTGCGTCACCCTATTTTGGCCCAATGGGTCGTGTATCAAGTTAGGTCCATTAGGGACGCATCCTAGGGTTGCAGCACGACCCCAATACCCTTGTGGTCGTCCTCCCATGTTTATAAACCCCCTAGCCGCCACCAAGAACAGCGGGTTTTGTTTAGATCAAGTTTAGCTCTCGCTACTTGCTTGCAAGCGCGCGTGCTAGTTCAGCCGCCCGTCTTCTTGTCTTCGGAACCCCACCATATTGTAGTTTGATCTTTAAACCTACATTTAGATCTGGTAATTCAGTACTTGTTCTACTTGTTCTTGCTAGTTCTTCGATTGCTTGCAGGACGAGTGCCCTAGTGGCCAGGGTGTCACGCTCCACAAGATCGTGACATCCATAGGAGGTGGTGTATCGGTTGCTAAGGCGCAGCGTCTTTGGAAGGCTGTAGTCGGGCCGTGAACGTCGTCTCCTCCCCCAATCGAGTTATTCCACACCCTCTCATCGAAAGATCGGGCAATCACCCAACGGGTGCACATCAGTTGGTATCAGAGCAAGGTTTATCGGTGAGAGATTTACTTTTCTTCGCTGTTTTCTTATCTCCTATAGTCCAGAAAAAGCCAAAAAATAGTAGATTAGTTTTACCGCAATCCTATAAACCATTGAGCATTTACTAGTACTACTTAGTTAGGGCTTGTTGAGTTTTTGGTTGCATCGGTTGTGTCGAGTTGCTGGTCTTAGTTTATTCCTTTAGAGTTTTGAGTTCTACCACGTTTTGGTCACCACGAAATCCACCATCACCAAAAACATCTCTGGTTCGTTTTTGCCACCACGGATACATATCATATCCGATTTGGAAGTTTAAATACAATCTGGAAAGCTTATCTTATCTTCTTTCCAACGGATCTGACCTTATCTCAAAATTCGTTCTGAGCGCTCCGCAATCATCGTAGAGATTTCTGGACTTCCTATATTAACAAGATTTGTTAAATCTGATTTAAAGGGGTTGTTAGCAATATCTTTATTGTTTGGGTTGTCATAGTGAAAAAAAAGGGTTTAGGCCCCTGCAAAAAAAAACAGAAGAAGAAGAAAAAAAAAGAATAGAAAAGAAAAAAAAAGGAAAAGAAGAAGAAGGGGGCTGAATCTCTAAATCTGTTGTTTCTCTTTGTGCTGTGCTAGTTGTTCTTTTTCAGTGACTACCTTTGTGCCTAGGCTCACGTCTCTAGCCTGGTTTAGCCTAGGACCAGCACAGTACCACCGTTGAACGATTATTCAGCTTGCTTTTGTAACTAACGTGGTACTAGTGTATTCCTTGCTTCAGCCCACCTACAACTCTACATATTTCGACTACAGTTTGACAGGTCGTGTTGCTGCGGCACCGATACACTTATTCCACGGTTGCAGACTTGTTGGTTGCTGACCCCTCCTGTTGTGCAAGGTAAGAATTGGTAAGAGCTTGTGTGGCAGGTTGAGAGTGAGCGCCTTGCAGTAGCTACATCCTAATAGTTGTAGAGTTTTTATTCCTTCACGTTTTTTTTTCTTGTTGCCTCTGTTCGTCTAACCATGGCAGGATTGGAGGTTGATGATGCTTCTCGTAATATGCCACACTCTCCTCGCACCAAGGGTATCATACAACACTTTGTAAGGCTAGTGAAGACGCACACGGAAGGTCTTGATAATGACATGCAGGTGACGAATGAAAAGATGGGGCAATTGGAGGCCACACAGATCGACACGAACACCAAACTTGCAAATGTGGAAATGACAGTTGCTCATATTGACAAGAGCCTTGTCGCACTCTTGAGGCGGTTTGATGAGATGCATGCTAATATCAATGGTGGGCGTGATGAGGGCGCCGAAGGTAACTGGGATGACTATGTTGCTGATACTGAACAAGATGACCAAGAAGCACCTAATCGCCGGCGACTACGTACTAACCGTAGAGGTATGGGTGGTTTTCGCCGACGTGAGGTACATGGTAATGATGATGCTTTTAGTAAGGTTAAATTTAAAATACCTCCTTTTGATGGTAAATATGACCCTGATGCTTACATTACTTGGGAGATTGCGGTTGATCAAAAGTTTGCATGCCATGAATTTCCTGAGAATGCGCGGGTTAGAGCTGCTGATGAAGACATCCACACTACTGATGCATCTATACATTACAAGTACCAATTTCTGGTCCTATTACTCGCGCTCGTGCTCGTCAACTCAACCATCAGGTGATTACACTCTTGAGTTCATGTCCATCATATTTAGACCATGGAGACCCGTGCACTCTTGTTTTGCTTAGGAATCAGGGAGAAGACCGAAAGGGAAAAGGATTTGAACATGCTGGATTCGGACTGCAGAAGAACACCAACTTGTGACGGTCACCACGGTCAGATGCGGGCTCGGATTGGAATGTTCAAGCACAACATGGAAAGCTTATCAAGTCTACTTTCATATGGATCCGGAATTATAGTCATATCTGTTCTGAGGCCGCCGTAATCATTGTTTTCTTACCGAGACATTTCCTGCCTTTTCTGCCCATGGTGCTGCGTCACCCTATTTTGGCCCAATGGGTCGTGTATCAAGTTAGGTCCATTAGGGACGCATCCTAGGGTTGCAGCACGACCCCAATACCCTTGTGGTCGTCCTCCCATGTTTATAAACCCCCTAGCCGCCACCAAGAACAGCGGGTTTTGTTTAGATCAAGTTTAGCTCTCGCTACTTGCTTGTAAGCGCGCGTGTTGGTTCAGCCGCCCGTCTTCTTGTCTTCGGAACCCCACCATATTGTAGTTTGATCTTTAAACCTACATTTAGATCTGGTAATTCAGTACTTGTTCTACTTGTTCTTGCTAGTTCTTCGATTGCTTGCAGGACGAGTGCCCTAGTGGCCAGGGTGTCACGCTCCACAAGATCGTGACAGCCATAGGAGGTGGTGTATCGGTTGCTAAGGCGCAGCGTCTTTGGAAGGCTGTAGTCGGGCCGTGAACGTCGTCTCCTCCCCCAATCGAGTTATTCCACACCCTCTCATCGAAAGATCGGGCAATCACCCAACGGGTGCACATCAGCTGCTACTAGTGAGTTTACTGAATTTGCTTCTGTTTGGTGGATAGAACATGGTAAGAAGAATCCTAATAACATGCCACAAACTTGGGATGCGTTGAAACGGGTCATGCGGGCTAGATTTGTTCCTTCTTATTATGCACGTGATATGTTAAACAAGTTGCAACAATTGAGACAGGGTACTAAAAGTGTAGAAGAATATTATCAGGAATTACAAATGGGTATGCTGCGTTGTAACATAGAGGAGGGTGAGGAATCTGCTATGGCTAGATTTTTGGGCGGGTTAAATAGGGAAATTCAGGACATCCTTGCTTATAAAGATTATGCTAATGTAACCCGATTGTTTCATCTTGCTTGCAAAGCTGAAAGGGAAGTGCAGGGACGATGTGCTAGTGCAAGGTCTAATGTTTCTGCAGGAAAATCTACACCATGGCAACAGCGCACGACTACATCCATGACCGGCCGTACACTAGCACCAACTCCCTCGCCAAGTCGACCAGCACCCCCGCCTTCCTCCAGCGACAAACCACGTGCATCTCCCACAAATTCAGCAACCAAATCTGCCCAGAAACCCGCAGGTAGTGCCTCTTCAGTAGCTTCCACAGGTAGAACAAGAGATGTTCTGTGTTATCGATGCAAGGGCTATGGACACGTGCAGCGTTATTGTCCTAATCAGCGTGTTTTGGTGGTAAAAGACGATGGTGGGTATTCCTCTGCTAGTGATTTGGATGAAGCTACACTTGCTTTGCTTGCGGCTGATGATGTAGGCACTAAGGAACCACCCGAAGAACAGATTGGTGCAGATGATGCAGAGCATTATGAGAGCCTCATTGTACAGCGTGTGCTTAGTGCACAAATGGAGAAGGCAGAGCAGAATCAGCGACATACGTTGTTTCAAACAAAGTGTGTCATTAAGGAGCGTTCATGTCGTTTGATCATTGATGGAGGTAGCTGCAACAACTTGGCTAGCAGCGACATGGTGGAGAAGCTTGCACTTACGACCAAACCGCACCCGCATCCATATCACATTCAATGGCTCAACAATAGTGGTAAGGTCAAGGTAACCAAGCTGGTACGAATTAATTTTGCTATTGGTTCATATCGTGATGTTGTTGACTGTGATGTTGTGCCTATGGATGCTTGTAATATTCTGCTAGGTAGACCATGGCAATTTGATTCAGATTGTATGCATCATGGTAGATCAAATCAATATTCTCTCATATACCATGATAAGAAAATTATTTTGCTTCCCATGTCCCCTGAGGCTATTGTGCGTGATGATGTTGCTAAAGCTACCAAAGCTAAAACTGAGAACAACAAGAATATTAAAGTTGTTGGTAATAACAAAGATGGGATAAAATTGAAAGGACATTGCTTGCTTGCAACAAAAACTGATGTTAATGAATTATTTGCTTCCACTACTGTTGCCTACGCCTTGGTATGCAAGGATGCTTTGATTTCAATTCAAGATATGCAGCATTCTTTGCCTCCTGTTATTACTAACATTTTGCAGGAGTATTCTGATGTATTTCCAAGTGAGATACCAGAGGGGCTGCCACCTATACGAGGGATTGAGCACCAAATTGATCTTATTCCTGGTGCATCTTTGCCGAATCGTGCGCCATATAGGACAAATCCAGAGGAAACAAAAGAAATTCAGCGACAAGTGCAAGAACTACTCGACAAAGGTTACGTGCGTGAGTCTCTTAGTCCGTGTGCTGTTCCGGTTATTTTAGTGCCTAAAAAAGATGGAACATGGCGTATGTGTGTTGATTGTAGGGCTATTAATAATATCACGATACGTTATCGACACCCTATTCCACGTTTAGATGATATGCTTGATGAATTGAGTGGTGCCATTGTCTTTTCTAAAGTTGATTTGCGTAGTGGGTACCACCAGATTCGTATGAAATTGGGAGATGAATGGAAAACTGCTTTCAAAACTAAGTTCGGATTGTATGAGTGGTTAGTCATGCCTTTTGGGTTAACTAATGCACCTAGCACTTTCATGAGATTAATGAACGAGGTTTTGCGTGCCTTCATTGGAAAATTTGTGGTAGTATACTTTGATGACATATTAATCTACAGCAAATCTATGGATGAACATGTTGATCACATGCGTGCTGTTTTTAATGCTTTACGAGATGCACGTTTATTTGGTAACCTTGAGAAGTGCACATTTTGCACCGATCGAGTTTCGTTTCTTGGTTATGTTGTGACTCCACAGGGAATTGAGGTTGATCAAGCCAAGGTAGAAGCGATACATGGATGGCCTATGCCAAAGACTATCACACAGGTGCGGAGTTTCCTAGGACTTGCTGGCTTCTATCGCCGTTTTGTGAAGGACTTTAGCACCATTGCTGCACCTTTGAATGAGCTTACGAAGAAGGGAGTGCATTTTAGTTGGGGCAAAGTACAAGAGCACGCTTTCAACGTGCTGAAAGATAAGTTGACACATGCACCTCTCCTCCAACTTCCTGATTTTAATAAGACTTTTGAGCTTGAATGTGATGCTAGTGGAATTGGATTGGGTGGTGTTTTGTTACAAGAAGGCAAACCTGTTGCATATTTTAGTGAAAAATTGAGTGGGTCTGTTCTAAATTATTCTACTTATGATAAGGAATTATATGCTCTTGTGCGAACATTAGAAACATGGCAGCATTATTTGTGGCCCAAAGAGTTTGTTATTCATTCTGATCATGAATCTTTGAAACATATTCGTAGTCAAGGAAAACTGAACCGTAGACATGCTAAGTGGGTTGAATTTATCGAATCGTTTCCTTATGTTATTAAGCACAAGAAAGGAAAAGAGAATATCATTGCTGACGCTTTGTCTAGGAGATATACTTTGCTGAATCAACTTGACTACAAAATCTTTGGATTAGAGACGATTAAAGACCAATATGTTCATGATGCTGATTTTAAAGATGTGTTGCTGCATTGTAAAGATGGGAAAGGATGGAACAAATATATCGTTAGTGATGGGTTTGTGTTTAGAGCTAACAAGCTATGCATTCCAGCTAGCTCCGTTCGTTTGTTGTTGTTACAGGAAGCACATGGAGGTGGCTTAATGGGACATTTTGGAGCAAAGAAAACGGAGGACATACTTGCTGGTCATTTCTTTTGGCCCAAGATGAGAAGAGATGTGGTGAGATTGGTTGCTCGTTGCACGACATGCCAAAAGGCGAAGTCACGGTTAAATCCACACGGTTTGTATTTGCCTCTACCCGTTCCTAGTGCTCCTTGGGAAGATATTTCTATGGATTTTGTGCTGGGATTGCCTAGGACTAGGAAGGGACGTGATAGTGTGTTTGTGGTTGTTGATAGATTTTCTAAGATGGCACATTTCATACCATGTCATAAAACTGACGATGCTACTCATATTGCTGATTTGTTCTTTCGTGAAATTGTTCGCTTGCATGGTGTGCCCAACACAATCGTTTCTGATCGTGATGCTAAATTTCTTAGTCATTTTTGGAGGACTTTGTGGGCAAAATTGGGGACTAAGCTTTTATTTTCTACTACATGTCATCCTCAAACTGATGGTCAAACTGAAGTTGTGAATAGAACTTTGTCTACTATGTTAAGGGCAGTTCTAAAGAAGAATATTAAGATGTGGGAGGACTGTTTGCCTCATATTGAATTTGCTTATAATCGATCATTGCATTCTACTACAAAGATGTGCCCATTTCAGATTGTATATGGTTTGTTACCTCGTGCTCCTATTGATTTAATGCCTTTGCCATCTTCTGAAAAACTAAATTTTGATGCTACTAGGCGTGCTGAATTGATGTTAAAACTGCACGAAACTACTAAAGAAAACATAGAGCGTATGAATGCTAGATATAAGTTTGCTAGTGATAAAGGTAGAAAGGAAATAAATTTTGAACCTGGAGATTTAGTTTGGTTGCATTTGAGAAAGGAAAGGTTTCCTGAATTACGAAAATCTAAATTGTTGCCTCGAGCCGATGGACCGTTTAAAGTGCTAGAGAAAATTAACGACAATGCATATAGGCTAGATCTGCCTGCAGACTTTGGGGTTAGCCCCACATTTAACATTGCAGATTTAAAGCCCTACTTGGGAGAGGAAGTTGAGCTTGAGTCGAGGACGACTCAAATGCAAGAAGGGGAGAATGATGAAGACATCCACACTACTGATGCATCTATACCAATACAAGTACCAATTTCTGGTCCCATTACTCGCGCTCGTGCTCGTCAACTCAACCATCAGGTGATTACACTCTTGAGTTCATGTCCATCATATTTAGACCATGGAGACCCGTGCACTCTTGTTTTGCTTAGGAATCAGGGAGAAGACCGAAAGGGAAAAGGATTTGAACATGCTGGATTCGGACTGCAGAAGAACACCAACTTGTGACGGTCACCACGGTCAGATGCGGGCTCGGATTGGAATGTTCAAGCACAACATGGAAAGCTTATCAAGTCTACTTTCATATGGATCCGGAATTATAGTCATATCTGTTCTGAGGCCGCCGTAATCATTGTTTTCTTACCGAGACATTTCCTGCCTTTTCTGCCCATGGTGCTGCGTCACCCTATTTTGGCCCAATGGGTCGTGTATCAAGTTAGGTCCATTAGGGACGCATCCTAGGGTTGCAGCACGACCCCAATACCCTTGTGGTCGTCCTCCCATGTTTATAAACCCCCTAGCCGCCACCAAGAACAGCGGGTTTTGTTTAGATCAAGTTTAGCTCTCGCTACTTGCTTGCAAGCGCGCGTGCTAGTTCAGCCGCCCGTCTTCTTGTCTTCGGAACCCCACCATATTGTAGTTTTGATGTGCACCCGTTGGGTGATTGCCCGATCTTTCGATGAGAGGGTGTGGAATAACTCGATTGGGGGAGGAGACGACGTTCACGGCCCGACTACAGCCTTCCAAAGACGCTGCGCCTTAGCAACCGATACACCACCTCCTATGGCTGTCACGATCTTGTGGAGCGTGACACCCTGGCCACTAGGGCACTCGTCCTGCAAGCAATCGAAGAACTAGCAAGAACAAGTAGAACAAGTACTGAATTACCAGATCTAAATGTAGGTTTAAAGATCAAACTACAATATGGTGGGGTTCCGAAGACAAGAAGACGGGCGGCTGAACTAGCACGCGCGCTTGCAAGCAAGTAGCGAGAGCTAAACTTGATCTAAACAAAACCCGCTGTTCTTGGTGGCGGCTAGGGGGTTTATAAACATGGGAGGACGACCACAAGGGTATTGGGGTCGTGCTGCAACCCTAGGATGCGTCCCTAATGGACCTACTTTGATACACGACCCATTGGGCCAAAATAGGGTGACGCAGCACCATGGGCAGAAAAGGCAGGAAATGTCTCGGTAAGAAAACAATGATTACGGCGGCCTCAGAACAGATATGACTATAATTCCGGATCCATATGAAAGTAGACTTGATAAGCTTTCCATGTTGTGCTTGAACATTCCAATCCGAGCCCGCATCTGACCGTGGTGACCGTCACAAGTTGGTGTTCTTCTGCAGTCCGAATCCAGCATGTTCAAATCCTTTTCCCTTTCGGTCTTCTCCCTGATTCCTAAGCAAAACAAGAGTGCACGGGTCTCCATGGTCTAAATATGATGGACATGAACTCAAGAGTGTAATCACCTGATGGTTGAGTTGACGAGCACGAGCGCGAGTAATGGGACCAGAAATTGGTACTTGTATTGGTATAGATGCATCAGTAGTGTGGATGTCTTCATCATTCTCCCCTTCTTGCATTTGAGTCGTCCTCGACTCAAGCTCAACTTCCTCTCCCAAGTAGGGCTTTAAATCTGCAATGTTAAATGTGGGGCTAACCCCAAAGTCTGCAGGCAGATCTAGCCTATATGCATTGTCGTTAATTTTCTCTAGCACTTTAAACGGTCCATCGGCTCGAGGCAACAATTTAGATTTTCGTAATTCAGGAAACCTTTCCTTTCTCAAATGCAACCAAACTAAATCTCCAGGTTCAAAATTTATTTCCTTTCTACCTTTATCACTAGCAAACTTATATCTAGCATTCATACGCTCTATGTTTTCTTTAGTAGTTTCGTGCAGTTTTAACATCAATTCAGCACGCCTAGTAGCATCAAAATTTAGTTTTTCAGAAGATGGCAAAGGCATTAAATCAATAGGAGCACGAGGTAACAAACCATATACAATCTGAAATGGGCACATCTTTGTAGTAGAATGCAATGATCGATTATAAGCAAATTCAATATGAGGCAAACAGTCCTCCCACATCTTAATATTCTTCTTTAGAACTGCCCTTAACATAGTAGACAAAGTTCTATTCACAACTTCAGTTTGACCATCAGTTTGAGGATGACATGTAGTAGAAAATAAAAGCTTAGTCCCCAATTTTGCCCACAAAGTCCTCCAAAAATGACTAAGAAATTTAGCATCACGATCAGAAACGATTGTGTTGGGCACACCATGCAAGCGAACAATTTCACGAAAGAACAAATCAGCAATATGAGTAGCATCGTCAGTTTTATGACATGGTATGAAATGTGCCATCTTAGAAAATCTATCAACAACCACAAACACACTATCACGTCCCTTCCTAGTCCTAGGCAATCCCAGCACAAAATCCATAGAAATATCTTCCCAAGGAGCACTAGGAACGGGTAGAGGCAAATACAAACCGTGTGGATTTAACCGTGACTTCGCCTTTTGGCATGTCGTGCAACGAGCAACCAATCTCACCACATCTCTTCTCATCTTGGGCCAAAAGAAATGACCAGCAAGTATGTCCTCCGTTTTCTTTGCTCCAAAATGTCCCATTAAGCCACCTCCATGTGCTTCCTGTAACAACAACAAACGAACGGAGCTAGCTGGAATGCATAGCTTGTTAGCTCTAAACACAAACCCATCACTAACGATATATTTGTTCCATCCTTTCCCATCTTTACAATGCAGCAACACATCTTTAAAATCAGCATCATGAACATATTGGTCTTTAATCGTCTCTAATCCAAAGATTTTGTAGTCAAGTTGATTCAGCAAAGTATATCTCCTAGACAAAGCGTCAGCAATGATATTCTCTTTTCCTTTCTTGTGCTTAATAACATAAGGAAACGATTCGATAAATTCAACCCACTTAGCATGTCTACGGTTCAGTTTTCCTTGACTACGAATATGTTTCAAAGATTCATGATCAGAATGAATAACAAACTCTTTGGGCCACAAATAATGCTGCCATGTTTCTAATGTTCGCACAAGAGCATATAATTCCTTATCATAAGTAGAATAATTTAGAACAGACCCACTCAATTTTTCACTAAAATATGCAACAGGTTTGCCTTCTTGTAACAAAACACCACCCAATCCAATTCCACTAGCATCACATTCAAGCTCAAAAGTCTTATTAAAATCAGGAAGTTGGAGGAGAGGTGCATGTGTCAACTTATCTTTCAGCACGTTGAAAGCGTGCTCTTGTACTTTGCCCCAACTAAAATGCACTCCCTTCTTCGTAAGCTCATTCAAAGGTGCAGCAATGGTGCTAAAGTCCTTCACAAAACGGCGATAGAAGCCAGCAAGTCCTAGGAAACTCCGCACCTGTGTGATAGTCTTTGGCATAGGCCATCCATGTATCGCTTCTACCTTGGCTTGATCAACCTCAATTCCCTGTGGAGTCACAACATAACCAAGAAACGAAACTCGATCGGTGCAAAATGTGCACTTCTCAAGGTTACCAAATAAACGTGCATCTCGTAAAGCATTAAAAACAGCACGCATGTGATCAACATGTTCATCCATAGATTTGCTGTAGATTAATATGTCATCAAAGTATACTACCACAAATTTTCCAATGAAGGCACGCAAAACCTCGTTCATTAATCTCATGAAAGTGCTAGGTGCATTAGTTAACCCAAAAGGCATGACTAACCACTCATACAATCCGAACTTAGTTTTGAAAGCAGTTTTCCATTCATCTCCCAATTTCATACGAATCTGGTGGTACCCACTACGCAAATCAACTTTAGAAAAGACAATGGCACCACTCAATTCATCAAGCATATCATCTAAACGTGGAATAGGGTGTCGATAACGTATCGTGATATTATTAATAGCCCTACAATCAACACACATACGCCATGTTCCATCTTTTTTAGGCACTAAAATAACCGGAACAGCACACGGACTAAGAGACTCACGCACGTAACCTTTGTCGAGTAGTTCTTGCACTTGTCGCTGAATTTCTTTTGTTTCCTCTGGATTTGTCCTATATGGCGCACGATTCGGCAAAGATGCACCAGGAATAAGATCAATTTGGTGCTCAATCCCTCGTATAGGTGGCAGCCCCTCTGGTATCTCACTTGGAAATACATCAGAATACTCCTGCAAAATGTTAGTAATAACAGGAGGCAAAGAATGCTGCATATCTTGAATTGAAATCAAAGCATCCTTGCATACCAAGGCGTAGGCAACAGTAGTGGAAGCAAATAATTCATTAACATCAGTTTTTGTTGCAAGCAAGCAATGTCCTTTCAATTTTATCCCATCTTTGTTATTACCAACAGCTTTAATATTCTTGTTGTTCTCAGTTTTAGCTTTGATAGCTTTAGCAACATCATCACGCACAATAGCCTCAGGGGACATGGGAAGCAAAATAATTTTCTTATCATGGTGTATGAGAGAATATTGATTTGATCTACCATGATGCATACAATCTGAATCAAATTGCCATGGTCTACCTAGCAGAATATTACAAGCATCCATAGGCACAACATCACAGTCAACAACATCACGATATGAACCAATAGCAAAATTAATTCGTACCAGCTTGGTTACCTTGACCTTACCACTATTGTTGAGCCATTGAATGTGATATGGATGCGGGTGCGGTTTGGTCGTAAGTGCAAGCTTCTCCACCATGTCGCTGCTAGCCAAGTTGTTGCAGCTACCTCCATCAATGATCAAACGACATGAACGCTCCTTAATGACACACTTTGTTTGAAACAACGTATGTCGTTGATTCTGCTCTGCCTTCTCCATTTGTGCACTAAGCACACGCTGTACAATGAGGCTCTCATAATGCTCTGCATCATCTGCACCAATCTGTTCTTCGGGTGGTTCCTTAGTGCCTGCATCATAAGCCCCAAGCAAAGCAAATGTAGCTTCATCCAAATCACTAGTAGAGGAATACCCACCATCGTCTTTTACCACCAAAACACGCTGGTTAGGACAATCACGCTGCACGTGTCCATAGCCCTTGCATCGATAACACAGAACATCTCTTGTTCTACCTGTGGAGGCTACTGAAGAGGCACTACCTGCTGGTTTCTGGGCAGATTTGGTTGCTGAATTTGTGGAAGATGCACGTGGTTTGTCGCCGGAGGAAGGCGGGGGTGCTGGTCGACTTGGCGAGGGAGTTGGTGCTGGTGTACGGCCGGTCATGGACGTAGTCGTGCGCTGTTGCCATGGTGTAGATTTTCCTGCAGAAACATTAGACCTTGCACTAGCACGTCGTCCCTGCACTTCCCTTTCAGCTTTGCAAGCAAGATGAAACAATCGGGTTACATTAGCATAATCTTTATAAGCAAGGATGTCCTGAATTTCCCTATTTAACCCGCCCAAAAATCTAGCCATAGCAGATTCCTCACACTCCTCTATGTTACAACGCAGCATACCCATTTGTAATTCCTGATAATATTCTTCTACACTTTTAGTACCCTGTCTCAATTGTTGCAACTTGTTTAACATATCACGTGCATAATAAGAAGGAACAAATCTAGCCCGCATGACCCGTTTCAACGCATCCCAAGTTTGTGGCATGTTATTAGGATTCTTCTTACCATGTTCTATCCACCAAACAGAAGCAAAATCAGTAAACTCACTAGTAGCAGCTCTAACCCGCGCATTCTCAGGAAATTCATGGCATGCAAACTTTTGATCAACCGCAATCTCCCAAGTAATGTAAGCATCAGGGTCATATTTACCATCAAAAGGAGGTATTTTAAATTTAACCTTACTAAAAGCATCATCATTACCATGTACCTCACGTCGGCGAAAACCACCCATACCTCTACGGTTAGTACGTAGTCGCCGGCGATTAGGTGCTTCTTGGTCATCTTGTTCAGTATCAGCAACATAGTCATCCCAGTTACCTTCGGCGCCCTCATCACGCCCACCATTGATATTAGCATGCATCTCATCAAACCGCCTCAAGAGTGCGACAAGGCTCTTGTCAATATGAGCAACTGCCATTTCCACATTTGCAAGTTTGGTGTTTGTGTCGATCTGTGTGGCCTCCAATTGCCCCATCTTTTCATTCGTCACCTGCATGTCATTATCAAGACCTTCCGTGTGCGTCTTCACCAGCCTTACAAAGTGTTGTATGATACCCTTGGTGCGAGGAGAGTGTGGCATATTACGAGAAGCATCATCAACCTCCAATCCTGCCATGGTTAGACGAACAGAGGCAACAAGAAAAAAAAACGTGAAGGAATAAAAACTCTACAACTATTAGGATGTAGCTACTGCAAGGCGCTCACTCTCAACCTGCCACACAAGCTCTTACCAATTCTTACCTTGCACAACAGGAGGGGTCAGCAACCAACAAGTCTGCAACCGTGGAATAAGTGTATCGGTGCCGCAGCAACACGACCTGTCAAACTGTAGTCGAAATATGTAGAGTTGTAGGTGGGCTGAAGCAAGGAATACACTAGTACCACGTTAGTTACAAAAGCAAGCTGAATAATCGTTCAACGGTGGTACTGTGCTGGTCCTAGGCTAAACCAGGTTAGAGACGTGAGCCTAGGCACAAAGGTAGTCACTGAAAAAGAACAACTAGCACAGCACAAAGAGAAACAACAGATTTAGAGATTCAGCCCCCTTCTTCTTCTTTTCCTTTTTTTTCTATTCTTTTTTTTTTCTTCTTCTTCTTCTGTTTTTTTTTTTGCAGGGGCTTAAACCCTTTTTTCACTATGACAACCCAAACAATAAAGATATTGCTAACAGCCCCTTTAAATCAGATTTAACAAATCTTGTTAATATAGAAAGTCCAGAAATCTCTACGATGATTGCGGAGCGCTCAGAACGAATTTTGAGATAAGGTCAGATCCGTTGGAAAGAAGATAAGATAAGCTTTCCAGATTGTATTTAAACTTCCAAATCGGATATGATATGTATCCGTGGTGGCAAAAACGAACCAGAGATGTTTTTGGTGATGGTGGATCTCGTGGTGACCAAAACGTGGTAGAACTCAAAACTCTAAAGGAATAAACTAAGACCAGCAACTCGACACAACCGATGCAACCAAAAACTCAACAAGCCCTAACTAAGTAGTACTAGTAAATGCTCAATGGTTTATAGGATTGCGGTAAAACTAATCTACTATTTTTTTGGCTTTTTCTGGACTATAGGAGATAAGAAAACAGCGAAGAAAAGTAAATCTCTCACCGATAAACCTTGCTCTGATTACCAACTGATGTGCACCCGTTGGGTGATTGCCCGATCTTTCGATGAGAGGGTGTGGAATAACTCGATTGGGGGAGGAGACGACGTTCACGGCCCGACTACAGCCTTCCAAAGACGCTGCGCCTTAGCAACCGATACACCACCTCCTATGGCTGTCACGATCTTGTGGAGCGTGACACCCTGGCCACTAGGGCACTCGTCCTGCAAGCAATCGAAGAACTAGCAAGAACAAGTAGAACAAGTACTGAATTACCAGATCTAAATGTAGGTTTAAAGATCAAACTACAATATGGTGGGGTTCCGAAGACAAGAAGACGGGCGGCTGAACTAGCACGCGCGCTTGCAAGCAAGTAGCGAGAGCTAAACTTGATCTAAACAAAACCCGCTGTTCTTGGTGGCGGCTAGGGGGTTTATAAACATGGGAGGACGACCACAAGGGTATTGGGGTCGTGCTGCAACCCTAGGATGCGTCCCTAATGGACCTACTTTGATACACGACCCATTGGGCCAAAATAGGGTGACGCAGCACCATGGGCAGAAAAGGCAGGAAATGTCTCGGTAAGAAAACAATGATTACGGCGGCCTCAGAACAGATATGACTATAATTCCGGATCCATATGAAAGTAGACTTGATAAGCTTTCCATGTTGTGCTTGAACATTCCAATCCGAGCCCGCATCTGACCGTGGTGACCGTCACAAGTTGGTGTTCTTCTGCAGTCCGAATCCAGCATGTTCAAATCCTTTTCCCTTTCGGTCTTCTCCCTGATTCCTAAGCAAAACAAGAGTGCACGGGTCTCCATGGTCTAAATATGATGGACATGAACTCAAGAGTGTAATCACCTGATGGTTGAGTTGACGAGCACGAGCGCGAGTAATGGGACCAGAAATTGGTACTTGTATTGGTATAGATGCATCAGTAGTGTGGATGTCTTCATCAAGTTTGATCTTTAAACCTACATTTAGATCTGGTAATTCAGTACTTGTTCTACTTGTTCTTGCTAGTTCTTCGATTGCTTGCAGGACGAGTGCCCTAGTGGCCAGGGTGTCACGCTCCACAAGATCGTGACAGCCATAGGAGGTGGTGTATCGGTTGCTAAGGCGCAGCGTCTTTGGAAGGCTGTAGTCGGGCCGTGAACGTCGTCTCCTCCCCCAATCGAGTTATTCCACACCCTCTCATCGAAAGATCGGGCAATCACCCAACGGGTGCACATCACGTGCGGCAACGAAATTGCGCGAAATCAACCCAAACATGAGTTTTGGACCTAAAGTAGTGGAGTGGGCATGCTCGTTGCGAAAAACGAAGAAATGGTTCCGGTGGCAAAAACTCGTGCTTTGTATGCACCCAATACCCGTTTTCGGAATGGGTGACGTGCCGCAACGAAATTGCGCGAAAGCACCACAAACATGAGTTTAGGACCTAAAGTAGTGGATTGGGCATGTTCGTTGCGAAAAACAAAGAAATGGTTCCGGTGGCAAAAACTCGTGCTTTGTATGCACCCCGATACCCGTTTTCGGAAGGGGTGACGTGCGGCAACGAAATTGCGCGAAACCACCCCAAACATGAGTTTTGGACCTAAAGTAGTGGATTGGGCATGTTTGTTGCGAAAATCGAAGAAACGGTTCCGGTGGCAAAAACTCGTGCTTTGTATGCACCCCGATACCCGTTTTCGGAATGGGTGACGTGCGGCAACGGAATTGCGCGAAAACAACCCAAACATGAGTTTAGGACCTAAAGTAGTGGATTGGGCATGTTCGTTGCGAAAAATGAAGAAATGGTTCCGGTGGCAAAAACTTATGCTTTGTATGCACCCCGATACCCGTTTTCGGAAGGGGTGACGTGCGGCAACGAAATTGTGCGAAACCACCCCAAACATGAGTTTTGGACCTAAAGTAGTGGATTGGGCATGTTCCTTGCGAAAATCGAAGAAACGGTTCCGGTGGCAAAAACTCTTGCTTTGTATGCACCCCGATACCCGTTTTCGGAATGGGTGACGTGCGGCAACGAAATTGTGCGAAACGATCCCAAACATGAGTTTTGGACCTAAAGTAGTGGATTGGGCATGTTCGTTGCGAAAAATGAAGAAATGGTTTCGGTGGCAAAAACTGAGTTTGTATGCACCCAATACCCGTTTTCGGAATGGGTGACGTGCGGCAACAGAATTGCGCGAAAACAACCCAAACATGAGTTTTGGACCTAAAGTAGTGGAGTGGGCATGTTCGTTGCGAAAAACGAAGAAATGGTTCCGGTGGCAAAAACTCGTGCTTTGTATGCACCCGATACCCATTTTCGGAATGGGTGACGTGCGGCAACAAAATTGCGCGAAATCAACCCAAACATGAGTTTTGGACCTAAAGTAGTGGAGTGGGCATGTTCGTTGCGAAAAACGAAGAAATAGTTACGGTGGCAAAAACTCGTGCTTTGTATGCACCCGATACCCGTTTTCGGAATGGGTGACGTGCGGCAACGAAATTACGCGAAATCAACCCAAACATGAGTTTTGGACCTAAATTAGTGGATTGGGCATTTCCGTTGCGAAAAACGAAGAAATGGTTCCGGTGGCAAAAACTCGTGCTTTATATGCACCCCGATACCCGTTTTCGGAATGGGTGACGTGCGGCAACGGAATTGCGCGAAAACAACCCAAACATGAGTTTAGGACCTAAAGTAGTGGATTGGGCATGTTCGTTGCGAAAAACGAAGAAATTGTTCCGGTGGCAAAAACTCGTGCTTTGTATGCACCCGATACCCGTTTTCGGAATGGGTGACGTGCGGCAACGAAATTGCGCGAAATCAACCCAAACATGAGTTTTGGACCTAAAGTAGTGGAGTGGGCATGCTCGTTGCGAAAAACGAAGAAATGGTTCCGGTGGCAAAAACTCGTGCTTTGTATGCACCCAATACCCGTTTTCGGAATGGGTGACGTGCCGCAACGAAATTGCGCGAAAGCACCACAAACATGAGTTTAGGACCTAAAGTAGTGGATTGGGCATGTTCGTTGCGAAAAACAAAGAAATGGTTCCGGTGGCAAAAACTCGTGCTTTGTATGCACCCCGATACCCGTTTTCGGAAGGGGTGACGTGCGGCAACGAAATTGCGCGAAACCACCCCAAACATGAGTTTTGGACCTAAAGTAGTGGATTGGGCATGTTTGTTGCGAAAATCGAAGAAACGGTTCCGGTGGCAAAAACTCGTGCTTTGTATGCACCCCGATACCCGTTTTCGGAATGGGTGACGTGCGGCAACGGAATTGCGCGAAAACAACCCAAACATGAGTTTTGGACCTAAAGTAGTGGATTGAGCATGTTCGTTGCGAAAAACGAAGAAATTGTTTCGGTGGCAAAATCTCGTGCTTTGTATGCACCCGATACCCGTTTTCGGAATGGGTGACGTGCGACAACGAAATTGCGCGAAAACAACCCAAACATATGTTTTGGACCTAAAGTAGTGGAGTGGGCATGTTCGTTGCGAAAAACGAAGAAATGGTTCCGGTGGCAAAAACTCGTGCTTTGTATGCACCCGATACCCATTTTCGGAATGGGTGACGTGCAGCAACAAAATTGCGCGAAATCAACCAAACATGAGTTTTGGACCTAAAGTAGTGGAGTGGGCATGTTCGTTGCGAAAAACGAAGAAATAGTTACGGTGGCAAAAACTCGTGCTTTGTATGCACCCGATACCCGTTTTCGGAATGGGTGACGTGCGGCAACGAAATTGCGCGAAATCAACCCAAACATGAGTTTTGGACCTAAATTAGTGGATTGGGCATTTCCGTTGCGAAAAACGAAGAAATGGTTCCGGTGGCAAAAACTCGTGCTTTGTATGCACCCCGATACCCGTTTTCGGAATGGGTGACGTGCGGCAACGGAATTGCGCGAAAACAACCCAAACATGAGTTTAGGACCTAAAGTAGTGGATTGGGCATGTTCGTTGCGAAAAACGAAGAAATTGTTCCGGTGGCAAAAACTCGTGCTTTGTATGCACCCCGATACCCGTTTTCGGAAGGGGTGACGTGCGGCAACGAAATTGTGCGAAACCACCCCAAACATGAGTTTTGGACCTAAAGTAGTGGAGTGAGCATGTTCCTTGCGAAAATCGAAGAAACGGTTCCGGTGGCAAAAACTCGTGCTTTGTATGCACCCAATACCCGTTTTCGGAATGGGTGACGTGCGGCAACGAAATTGTGCGAAACGATCCCAAACATGAGTTTTGGACCTAAAGTAGTGGATTGGGCATGTTCGTTGCGAAAAATGAAGAAATGGTTTCAGTGGCAAAAACTGAGTTTGTATGCACCCAATACCCGTTTTCGGAATGGGTGACGTGCGGCAACAGAATTGCGCGAAAACAACCCAAACATGAGTTTTGGACCTAAAGTAGTGGAGTGGGCATGTTCGTTGCGAAAAACGAAGAAATGGTTCCAGTGGCAAAAACTCGTGCTTTGTATGCACCCGATACCCATTTTCGGAATGGGTGACGTGCGGCAACAAAATTGCGCGAAATCAACCCAAACATGAGTTTTGGACCTAAAGTAGTGGAGTGGGCATTTTCGTTGTGAAAAACGAAGAAATAGTTACGGTGGCAAAAACTCGTGCTTTGTATGCACCCGATACCCGTTTTCGGAATGGGTGACGTGCGGCAACGAAATTGCGCGAAATCAACCCAAACATGAGTTTTGGACCTAAATTAGTGGATTGGGCATTTCCGTTGCGAAAAACGAAGAAATGGTTCCGGTGGCAAAAACTCGTGCTTTGTATGGACCCCGATACCCATTTTCGGAATGGGTGACGTGCGGCAACGGAATTGCGCGAAAACAACCCAAACATGAGTTTAGGACCTAAAGTAGTGGATTGGGCATGTTCGTTGCGAAAAATGAAGAAATGGTTCCGGTGGCAAAAACTTATGCTTTGTATGCACCCCGATACCCGTTTTCGGAAGGGGTGACGTGCGGCAACGAAATTGCGCGAAACCACCCAAACATGAGTTTTGTACCTAAAGTAGTGGATTGGGCATGTTCGTTGCGAAAATCGAAGAAACGGTTCCGGTGGCAAAAACTCGTGCTTTGTATGCACCCTGATACACGTTTTCGGAATGGGTGACGTGCGGCAACGAAATTGTGCGAAACGAACCCAAACATGAGTTTTGGACCTAAAGTAGTGGATTGGGCAGTGTTTCGTTGCGAAAAACGAAGAAATGGTTTCAGGTGGCAAAAACTCGTAGCTTTGTATGCACCCGATACCCGTTTTCGGAATGGGTGACGTGCGGCAACGGAAATTGCGCGAAAACAACCCAAACATGAGTTTTGGACCTAAAGTAGTGGAGTGGGCATGTTCGTTGCGAAAAACGAAGAAATGGTTCCGGATGGCAAAAACTCGTGCTTTGTATGCACCCGATACCCGTGTTCGGAATGGGTGACGTGCGGCAACGAAATTGCGCGAAATCAACCCAAACATGAGTTTTGGACCTAAAGTAGTGGATTGGGCATGTTCGTTGCGAAAAACGAAGAAATGGTTCCGGTGGCAAAAACTCGTGCTTTGTATGCACCCGATACCCTTTTTCGGAATGGGTGACGTGCGGCAACGAAATTGCGCGAAATCAACCCAAACATGAGTTTAGGACCTAAAGTAGTGGATTGGGCATGTTCGTTGCGAAAAACGAAGAAATGGTTCCGGTGGCAAAAACTCGTGCTTTGTATGCACCCGATACCCGTTTTCGGAATGGGTGACGTGCGGCAACGAAATTGCGCGAAATCAACCCAAACATGAGTTTTGGACCTAAAGTAGTGGAGTGGGCATGTTCGTTGCGAAAAACGAAGAAATGGTTCCGGTGGCAAAAACTCGTGCTTTGTATGCACCCGATACCCGTTTTCGGAATGGGTGACGTGCGGCAACGAAATTGCGCGAAATCAACCCAAACATGAGTTTTGGACCTAAATTAGTGGAGTGGGCATGTTCGTTGCGAAAAACGAAGAAATGGTTCCGGTGGCAAAAACTCGTGCTTTGTATGCACCCCGATACCCGTTTTCGGAATGGGTGACGTACTGCAACGGAATTGCGCGAAAACAACCCAAACATGAGTTTTGGACCTAAAGTAGTGGAGTGGGCATGTTCGTTGCGAAAAACGAAGAAATGGTTCCGGTGGCAAAAACTCGTGATTTGTATGCACCCAATACCCGTTTTCGGAATGGGTGACGTGCCGCAACGAAATTGCACGAAAGCACCACAAACATGAGTTTAGGACCTAAAGTAGTGGATTGGGCATGTTCGTTGCGAAAAATGAAGAAATGGTTCCGGTGGCAAAAACTTATGCTTTGTATGCACCCCGATACCCGTTTTCGGAAGGGGTGACGTGCGGCAACGAAATTGTGCGAAACCACCCCAAACATGAGTTTTGGACCTAAAGTAGTGGATTGGGCATGTTCGTTGCGAAAAATCGAAGAAACGGTTCAGGTGGCAAAAACTCGTGCTTTGTATGCACCCCGATACCCGTTTTCGGAATGGGTGACGTGCGGCAACGAAATTGTGCGAAACGATCCCAAACATGAGTTTTGGACCTAAAGTAGTGGATTGGGCATGTTCGTTGCGAAAAACGAAGAAATGGTTTCGGTGGCAAAAACTGAGTTTGTATGCACCCAATACCCGTTTTCGGAATGGGTGACGTGCGGCAACAGAATTGCGCGAAAACAACCCAAACATGAGTTTTGGACCTAAAGTAGTGGAGTGGGCATGTTCGTTGCGAAAAACGAAGAAATGGTTCCGGTGGCAAAAACTCGTAGCTTTGTATGCACCCGATACCCATTTTCGGAATGGGTGACGTGCGGCAACAAAATTGCGCGAAATCAACCCAAACATGAGTTTTGGACCTAAAGTAGTGGAGTGGGCATGTTCGTTGCGAAAAACGAAGAAATAGTTACGAGTGGCAAAAACTCGTGCTTTGTATGCACCCGATACCCGTTTTCGGAATGGGTGACGTGCGGCAACGAAATTGCGCGAAATCAACCCAAACATGAGTTTTGGACCTAAATTAGTGGATTGGGCATTTCCGTTGCGAAAAACGAAGAAATGGTTCCGGTGGCAAAAACTCGTGCTTTGTATGCACCCCAATACCCGTTTTCGGAATGAGTGACGTGCGGCAACAGAATTGCGCGAAAACAACCCAAACATGAGTTTTGGACCTAAAGTAGTGGAGTGGGCATGTTCGTTGCGAAAAACGAAGAAATGGTTCCGGTGGCAAAAACTCGTACTTTGTATGCACCCGATACCCAGTTTTCGGAATGGGTGACGTGCGGCAACGAAATTGCGCGAAATCAACCCAAACATGAGTTTTGGACCTAAAGTAGTGGAGTGGGCATGTTCGTTGCGAAAAACGAAGAAATAGGTTACGGTGGCAAAAACTCGTGCTTTGTATGCACCCGATACCCGTTTTCGGAATGGGTGACGTGCGGCAACGAAATTGCGCGAAATCAACCCAAACATGAGTTTTGGACCTAAAGTAGTGGATTGGGCATGTTCGTTGCGAAAAACGAAGAAATGGTTCCGGTGGCAAAAACTCGTGCTTTGTATGCACCCCGATACCCGTTTTCGGAATGGGTGACGTGCGGCAACGGAATTGCGCGAAAACAACCCAAACATGAGTTTAGGACCTAAAGTAGTGGATTGGGCATGTTCGTTGCGAAAAACGAAGAAATGGTTCCTGTGGCAAAAATCTCGTGCTTTGTATGCACCCCGATACCCGTTTTCGGAATGGGTGACGTGCGGCAACGAAATTGCGCGAAAACAACCCAAACATGAGTTTTGGACCTAAAGTAGTGGAGTGGGCATGTTCCTTGCGAAAAATCGAAGAAATGGTTCCGGTGGCAAAAACTCGTGCTTTGTATGCACCCGATACCCGTTTTCGGAATGGGTGACGTGCGGCAACGAAATTGCTGCGAACGATCACCCAAACATGAGTTTTGGACCTAAAGTAGTGGATTGGGCATGTTCGTTGCGAAAAACGAAGAAATAGGTTACGGTGGCAAAAACTCGTGCTTTGTATGCACCCGATACCCGTTTTCGGAATGGGTGACGTGCGGCAACGAAATTGCGCGAAAATCAACCCAAACATGAGTTTTGGACCTAAAGTAGTGGATTGGGCATGTTCGTTGCGAAAAACGAAGAAATGGTTCCGGTGGCAAAAACTCGTGCTTTGTATGCACCCCGATACCCGTTTTCGGAATGGGTGACGTGCGGCAACGAAATTGCGCGAAAATCAACCCAAACATGAGTTTAGGACCTAAAGTAGTGGATTGGGCATGTTCGTTGCGAAAAACGAAGAAATTGTTCCGGTGGCAAAAACTAGTGCTTTGTATGCACCCGATACCCGTTTTCGGAATGGGTGACGTGCGGCAACGAAATTGCGCGAAATCAACCCAAACATGAGTTTTGGACCTAAAGTAGTGGAGTGGGCATGTTCGTTGCGAAAAACGAAGAAATGGTTCCGGTGGCAAAAACTCGTGCTTTGTATGCACCCCGATACCCGTTTTCGGAATGGGTGACGTGCGGCAACGGAATTGCGCGAAATCAACCCGAAACATGAGTTTTGGACCTAAAGTAGTGGAGTGGGCATGTTCGTTGCGAAAAACGAAGAAATGGTTCCGGTGGCAAAAACTCGTGCTTTGTATGCACCCAATACCCGTTTTCGGAATGGGTGACGTGCCGCAACGGAAATTGCGCGAAAGCACCACAAACATGAGTTTAGGACCTAAAGTAGTGGATTGGGCATGTTCGTTGCGAAAAACGAAGAAATGGTTCCGGTGGCAAAAACTCGTGCTTTGTATGCACCCGATACCCGTTTTCGGAAGGGGTGACGTGCCGGCAACGAAATTGCGCGAAAGCACCCCAAACATGAGTTTAGGACCTAAAGTAGTGGATTGGGCATGTTCGTTGCGAAAATCGAAGAAATGGTTCCGGTGGCAAAAACTTAGTGCTTTGTATGCACCCCGATACCCGTTTTCGGAATGGGTGACGTGCGGCAACGAAATTGCGCGAAACCACCCCAAACATGAGTTTTGGACCTAAAGTAGTGGATTGGGCATGTTCGTTGCGAAAAATCGAAGAAACGGTTTCCGGTGGCAAAAACTCGTGCTTTGTATGCACCCTGATACACATTTTCGGAATGGGTGACGTGCGGCAACGAAATTGTGCGAAAACGAACCCAAACATGAGTTTTGGACCTAAAGTAGTGGATTGGGCATGTTTAGTTGCGAAAAACGAAGAAATGGTTTCGGTGGCAAAAACTCGAGCTTTGTATGCACCCGATACCCGTTTTCGGAATGGGTGACGTGCAGGCAACGGAAATTGCGCGAAAACAACCCAAACATGAGTTTTGGACCTAAAGTAGTGGAGTGGGCATGTTCGTTGCGAAAAATGAAGAAATGGTTCCGGTGGCAAAAACTCGTGCTTTGTATGCACCCGATACCCGTGTTCGGAATGGGTGACGTGCGGCAACGAAATTGCGCGAAATCAACCCAAACATGAGTTTTGGACCTAAATTAGTGGATTGGGCATGTTCGTTGCGAAAAACGAAGAAATGGTTCCGGTGGCAAAAACTCGTGCTTTGTATGCACCCCGATACCCTTTTTCGGAATGCGTGACGTGCGGCAACGAAATTGCGCGAAAGCACCCCAAACACGAATTTAGGACCTAAAGTAGTGGATTGGGCATGTTCGTTGCGAAAAACGAAGAAATTGTTCCGGTGGCAAAAACTCGTGCTTTGTATGCACCCGATACCCGTTTTCGGAATGGGTGACGCGCGGCAACGAAATTGCGCGAAATCAACCCAAACATGAGTTTTGGACCTAAAGTAGTGGAGTGGGCATGTTCGTTGCAAAAAATGAAGAAATGGTTCCGGTGGCAAAAACTCGTGCTTTGTATGCACTCGATACCCGTTTTTGGAATGGGTGACGTGCGGCAACGAAATAGCGCGAAATCAAACCAAACATGAGTTTTGGACCTAAATTAGTGGATTGGGCATGTTCGTTGCGAAAAACGAAGAAATGGTTCCGGTGGCAAAAACTCGTGCTTTGTATGCACCCCGATACCCGTTTTCGGAATGGGTGACGTGCTGCAACGGAATTGCGTGAAAACAACCCAAACATGAGTTTTGGACCTAAAGTAGTGGAGTGGGCATGTTCGTTGCGAAAAACGAAAAATGGTTCCGGTGGCAAAAACTCGTGCTTTGTATGCACCCGATACCCGTTTTCGGAATGGGTGACGTGCGGCAACGAAATTGCGCGAAATCAACCCAAACATGAGTTTTGGACCTAAATTAGTGGAGTGGGCATGTTCGTTGCGAAAAACGAAGAAATGGTTCCGGTGGCAAAAACTCGTGCTTTGTATGCACCCAATACCCGTTTTCGGAATGCGTGACGTGCCGCAACGAAATTGCGCGAAAGCACCACAAACATGAGTTTAGGACCTAAAGTAGTGGATTGGGCATGTTCGTTGCGAAAAATGAAGAAATGGTTCCGGTGGCAAAAACTTATGCTTTGTATGCACCCCGATACCCGTTTTCGGAATGGGTGACGTGCCGCAACGAAATTGCACGAAAGCACCACAAACATGAGTTTAGGACCTAAAGTAGTGGATTGGGCATGTTCGTTGCGAAAAATGAAGAAATGGTTCCGGTGGCAAAAACTTATGCTTTGTATGCACCCCGATACCCGTTTTCGGAAGGGGTGACGTGCGGCAACGAAATTGTGCGAAACAACCCAAACATGAGTTTTGGACCTAAAGTAGTGGATTGGGCATGTTCGTTGTAAAAATCGAAGAAACGGTTCCGGTGGCAAAAACTCGTGCTTTGTATGCACCCCGATACCCGTTTTCGGAATGGGTGACGTGCGGCAACGAAATTGTGCGAAACGATCCCAAACATGAGTTTTGGACCTAAAGTAGTGGATTGGGCATGTTCGTTGCGAAAAACGAAGAAATGGTTTCGGTGGCAAAAACTGAGTTTGTATGCACCCAATACCCGTTTTCGGAATGGGTGACGTGCGGCAACAGAATTGCGCGAAAACAACCCAAACATGAGTTTTGGACCTAAAGTAGTGGAGTGGGCATGTTAGTTGCGAAAAACGAAGAAATGGTTCCGATGGCAAAAACTCGTGCTTTGTATGCACCCGATACCCATTTTCGGAATGGGTGACGTGCGGCAACAAAATTGCGCGAAATCAACCCAAACATGAGTTTTGGACCTAAAGTAGTGGAGTGGGCATGTTCGTTGCGAAAAACGAAGAAATAGTTACGGTGGCAAAAACTCGTGCTTTGTATGCACCCGATACCCGTTTTCGGAATGGGTGACGTGCGGCAACGAAATTGCGCGAAATCAACCCAAACATGAGTTTTGGACCTAAATTAGTGGATTGGGCATTTCCGTTGCGAAAAACGAAGAAATGGTTCCGGTGGCAAAAACTCGTGCTTTGTATGCACCCCGATACCCGTTTTCGGAATGGGTGACGTGCGGCAACGGAATTGCGCGAAAACAACCCAAACATGAGTTTAGGACCTAAAGTAGTGGATTGGGCATGTTCGTTGCGAAAAACGAAGAAATTGTTCCGGTGGCAAAAACTCGTGCTTTGTATGCACCCGATACCCGTTTTCGGAACGGGTGACGTGCGGCAACGAAATTGCGCGAAATCAACCCAAACATGAGCTTTGGACCTAAATTAGTGGATTGGGCATTTCCATTGCAAAAAACGAAGAAATGGTTCCGGTGGCAAAAACTCGTGCTTTGTATGCACCCCGATACCCGTTTTCGGAATGGGTGACGTGCGGCAACGGAATTGCGCGAAAACAACCCAAACATGAGTTTAGGACCTAAAGTAGTGGATTGGGCATGTTCGTTGCGAAAAACGAAGAAATTGTTCCGGTGGCAAAAACTCGTGCTTTGTATGCACTCGATACCCGTTTTCGGAATGGGTGACGTGCGGCAACGAAATTGCGCGAAATCAACCCAAACATGAGTTTTGGACCTAAAGTAGTGGAGTGGGCATGTTCGTTGCGAAAAACGAAGAAATGGTTCCGGTGGCAAAAACTCGTGCTTTGTATGCACCCAATACCCGTTTTCGGAATGGGTGACGTGCCGCAACGAAATTGCGCGAAAGCAACACAAACATGAGTTTAGGACCTAAAGTAGTGGATTGGGCATGTTCGTTGCGAAAAACAAAGAAATGGTTCCGGTGGCAAAAACTCGTGCTTTGTATGCACCCCGATACCCGTTTTCGGAAGGGGTGACGTGCGGCAACGAAATTGCGCGAAACCACCCCAAACATGAGTTTTGGACCTAAAGTAGTGGATTGGGCATGTTTGTTGCGAAAATCGAAGAAACGGTTCCGGTGGCAAAAACTCGTGCTTTGTATGCACCCCGATACCCGTTTTCGGAATGGGTGACGTGCGGCAACGGAATTGCGCGAAATCAACCCAAACATGAGTTTTGGACCTAAAGTAGTGGATTGGGCATGTTCGTTGCGAAAAAACGAAGAAATTGTTTCGGTGGCAAAAACTCGTGCTTTGTATGCACCCGATACCCGTTTTCGGAATGGGTGACGTGCGACAACGAAATTGCGCGAAATCAACCCAAACATGAGTTTTGGACCTAAAGTAGTGGAGTGGGCATGTTCGTTGCGAAAAACGAAGAAATGGTTCTGGTGGCAAAAACTCGTGCTTTGTATGCACCCGATGCCCGTTTTCGGAATGTGTGACGTGCGGCAACGAAATTGCGCGAAATCAACCCAAACATGAGTTTTGGACCTAAAGTAGTGGAGTGGGCATGTTCGTTGCGAAAAACGAAGAAATGGTTCCGGTGGCAAAAACCCGTGCTTTGTATGCACCCGATACCCGTTTTCGGAATGGGTGACGTGCGGCAACGAAATTGCGCGAAATCAACCCAAACATGAGTTTTGGACCTAAATTAGTGGAGTGGGCATGTTCGTTGCGAAAAACGAAGAAATGGTTCCGGTGGCAAAAACTCGTGCTTTGTATGCACCCAATACCCGTTTTCGGAATGCGTGACGTGCCGCAACGAAATTGCGCGAAAGCACCACAAACATGAGTTTAGGACCTAAAGTAGTGGATAGGGCATGTTCGTTGCGAAAAATGAAGAAATGGTTCCGGTGACAAAAACTTATGCTTTGTATGCACCCCGATACCCGTTTTCGGAAGGGGTGACGTGCGACAACGAAATTGCGCGAAACCACCCCAAACATGAGTTTTGGACCTAAATTAGTGGATTGTGCATGTTCGTTGCGAAAAACTAAGAAATGGTTCCGGTGGCAAAAACTCGTGCTTTGTATGCACCCCCGATACCCGTTTTCGGAATCCGTGACGTGCGGCAACGAAATTGCGCGAAAGCACCCCAAACATGAATTTAGGACCTAAAGTAGTGGATTGGGCATGTTCGTTGCGAAAAATGAAGAAATTGTTCCGGTGGCAAAAACTCGTGCTTTGTATGCACCCGATACCCGTTTTCGGAATGGGTGACGTGCGGCAACGGAATTGCGCGAAATCAACCCAAACATGAGTTTTGGACCTAAAGTAGTGGAGTTGATGTGCACCCGTTGGGTGATTGCCCGATCTTTCGATGAGAGGGTGTGGAATAACTCGATTGGGGGAGGAGACGACGTTCACGGCCCGACTACAGCCTTCCAAAGACGCTGCGCCTTAGAACCCGCCTATGGCTGTCACGATCTTGTGGAGCGTGACACCCTGGCCACTAGGGCACTTGTCCTGCAAGCAATCGAAGAACTAGCAAGAACAAGTAGAACAAGTACTGAATTACCAGATCTAAATGTAGGTTTCAAAATCAAACTCCAATATGGTGGGGTTCCGAAGACAAGAAGACGGGCGGCTGAACTAGCACGCGCGCTTACAAGCAAGTAGCGAGAGCTAAACTTGATCTAAACAAAACCCGCTGTTCTTGGTGGCGGCTAGGGGGTTTATAAACATGGGAGGACGACCACAAGAGTATTGGGGTCGTGCTGCAACCCTAGGATGCGTCCCTAATGGACCTAACTTGATACACGACCCATTGGGCCAAAATAGGGTGACGCAGCACCATGGGCAGAAAAGGCAGGAAATGTCTCGGTAAGAAAACAATGATTACGGCGGCCTCAAAACAGATATGACTATAATTCCGGATCCATATGAAAGTAGACTTGATAAGCTTTCCATGTTGTGCTTGAACATTCCAATCCGAGCCCGCATCTGACCGTGGTGACCGTCACAAGTTGGTGTTCTTCTGCAGTCCGAATCCAGCATGTTCAAATCCTTTTCCCTTTGTCTTCTCCCTGGTTCCTAAGCAAAACAAGAGTGCACGGGTCTCCATGGTCTAAATATGATGGACATGAACTCAAGAGTGTAATCACCTGATGGTTGAGTTGACGAGCACGAGCGCGAGTAATGGGACCAGAAATTAGTACTTGTATTGGCATAGATGTATCAGTAGTGTGGATGTCTTCATCATTCTCCCCTTCTTGCATTTGAGTCGTCCTCGACTCAAGCTCAACTTCCTCTCCCAAGTAGGGCTTTAAATCTGCAATGTTAAATGTGGGGCTAACCCCAAAGTCTGCAGGCAGATCTAGCCTATATGCATTGTCGTTAATTTTCTCTAGCACTTTAAATGGTCCATCGGCTCGAGGCAACAACTTAGATTTTCGCAATTCAGGAAACCTTTCCTTTCTCAAATGCAACCAAACTAAATCTCCAGGTTCAAAATTTATTTCCTTTCTACCTTTATCACTAGCAAACTTATATCTAGCATTCATACGCTCTATGTTTTCTTTAGTAGTTTCATGCAGTTTTAACATCAATTCAGCACGCCTAGTAGCATCAAAATTTAGTTTTTCAGAAGATGGCAAAGGCATTAAATCAATAGGAGCACGAGGCAACAAACCATATACAATCTGAAATGGGCACATCTTTGTAGTAGAATGCAATGATCGATTATAAGCAAATTCAACATGAGGCAAACAGTCCTCCCACATCTTAATATTCTTCTTTAGAACTGCCCTTAACATAGTAGACAAAGTTCTATTCACAACTTCAGTTTGACCATCAGTTTGAGGATGACATGTAGTAGAAAATAAAAGCTTAGTCCCCAATTTTGCCCACAAAGTCCTCCAAAAATGACTAAGAAATTTAGCATCACGATCAGAAACGATTGTGTTGGGCACACCATGCAAGCGAACAATTTCACGAAAGAACAAATCAGCAATATGAGTAGCATCGTCAGTTTTATGACATGGTATGAAATGTGCCATCTTAGAAAATCTATCAACAACCACAAACACACTATCACGTCCCTTCCTAGTCCTAGGCAATCCCAGCACAAAATCCATAGAAATATCTTCCCAAGGAGCACTAGGAACGGGTAGAGGCAAATACAAACCGTGTGGATTTAACCGTGACTTCGCCTTTTGACATGTCGTGCAACGAGCAACCAATCTCACCACATCTCTTCTCATCTTGGGCCAAAAGAAATGACCAGCAAGTATGTCCTCCGTTTTCTTTGCTCCAAAATGTCCCATTAAGCCACCTCCATGTGCTTCCTGTAACAACAACAAACGAACGGAGCTAGCTGGAATGCATAGCTTGTTAGCTCTAAACACAAACCCATCACTAACGATATATTTGTTCCATCCTTTCCCATCTTTACAATGCAGCAACACATCTTTAAAATCAGCATCATGAACATATTGGTCTTTAATCGTCTCTAATCCAAAGATTTTGTAGTCAAGTTGATTCAGCAAAGTATATCTCCTAGACAAAGCGTCAGCAATGATATTCTCTTTTCCTTTCTTGTGCTTAATAACATAAGGAAACGATTCGATAAATTCAACCCACTTAGCATGTCTACGGTTCAGTTTTCCTTGACTACGAATATGTTTCAAAGATTCATGATCAGAATGAATAACAAACTCTTTGGGCCACAAATAATGCTGCCATGTTTCTAATGTTCGCACAAGAGCATATAATTCCTTATCATAAGTAGAATAATTTAGAACAGACCCACTCAATTTTTCACTAAAATATGCAACAGGTTTGCCTTCTTGTAACAAAACACCACCCAATCCAATTCCACTAGCATCACATTCAAGCTCAAAAGTCTTATTAAAATCAGGAAGTTGAAGGAGAGGTGCATGTGTCAACTTATCTTTCAGCACGTTGAAAGCGTGCTCTTGTACTTTGCCCCAACTAAAATGCACTCCCTTCTTCGTAAGCTCATTCAAAGGTGCAGCAATGGTGCTAAAGTCCTTCACAAAACGGCGATAGAAGCCAGCAAGTCCTAGGAAACTCCGCACCTGTGTGATAGTCTTTGGCATAGGCCATCCATGTATCGCTTCTACCTTGGCTTGATCAACCTCAATTCCCTGTGGAGTCACAACATAACCAAGAAACGAAACTCGATCGGTGCAAAATGTGCACTTCTCAAGGTTACCAAATAAACGTGCATCTCGTAAAGCATTAAAAACAGCACGCATGTGATCAACATGTTCATCCATAGATTTGCTGTAGATCAATATGTCATCAAAGTATACTACCACAAATTTTCCTATGAAGGCACGCAAAACCTCGTTCATTAATCTCATGAAAGTGCTAGGTGCATTAGTTAACCCAAAAGGCATGACTAACCACTCATACAATCCGAACTTAGTTTTGAAAGCAGTTTTCCATTCATCTCCCAATTTCATACGAATCTGGTGGTACCCACTACGCAAATCAACTTTAGAAAAGACAATGGCACCACTCAATTCATCAAGCATATCATCTAAACGTGGAATAGGGTGTCGATAACGTATCGTGATATTATTAATAGCCCTACAATCAACACACATACGCCATGTTCCATCTTTTTTAGGCACTAAAATAACCGGAACAGCACACGGACTAAGAGACTCACGCACGTAACCTTTGTCGAGTAGTTCTTGCACTTGTCGCTGAATTTCTTTTGTTTCCTCTGGATTTGTCCTATATGGCGCACGATTCGGCAAAGATGCACCAGGAATAAGATCAATTTGGTGCTCAATCCCTCGTATAGGTGGCAGCCCCTCTGGTATCTCACTTGGAAATACATCAGAATACTCCTGCAAAATGTTAGTAATAACAGGTGGCAAAGAATGCTGCATATCTTGAATTGAAATCAAAGCATCCTTGCATACCAAGGCGTAGGCAACAGTAGTGGAAGCAAATAATTCATTAACATCAGTTTTTGTCGCAAGCAAGCAATGTCCTTTCAATTTTACCCCATCTTTGTTATTACCAACAGCTTTAATATTCTTGTTGTTCTCAGTTTTAGCTTTGGTAGCTTTAGCAACATCATCACGCACAATAGCCTCAGGGGACATGGGAAGCAAAATAATTTTCTTATCATGGTGTATGAGAGAATATTGATTTGATCTACCATGATGCATACAATCTGAATCAAATTGCCATGGTCTACCTAGCAGAATATTACAAGCATCCATAGGCACAACATCACAGTCAACAACATCACAATATGAACCAATAGCAAAATTAATTCGTACCAGCTTGGTTACCTTGACCTTACCACTATTGTTAAGCCATTGAATGTGATATGGATGCGGGTGCGGTTTGGTCGTAAGTGCAAGCTTCTCCACCATGTCACTGCTAGCCAAGTTG
Source organism: Zea mays (assembly GCF_902167145.1). Lineage (NCBI taxonomy): Eukaryota > Viridiplantae > Streptophyta > Magnoliopsida > Poales > Poaceae > Zea > Zea mays. The sequence goes on along the minus strand of NW_023366827.1, from coordinate 382,831 downwards.
TTGCAGCTACCTCCATCAATGATCAAACGACATGAATGCTCCTTAATGACACACTTTGTTTGAAACAACGTATGTCGCTGATTCTGCTCTGCCTTCTCCATTTGTGCACTAAGCACACGCTGTACAATGAGGTTCTCATAATGCTCTGCATCATCTGCACCAATCTGTTCTTCGGGTGGTTCCTTAGTGCCTGCATCATCAGCCGCAAGCAAAGCAAGTGTAGCTTCATCCAAATCACTAGCAGAGGAATACCCACCATCGTCTTTTACCACCAAAACACGCTGATTAGGACAATCACGCTGCACATGTCCATAGCCCTTCCATCGATAACACAGAACATCTCTTGTTCTACCCGTGGAGGCTACTGAAGAGGCACTACCTGCTGGTTTCTGGGCAGATTTGGTTGCTGAATTTGTGGAAGATGCACGTGGTTTGTCGCCGGAGGAAGGCGGGGGTGCTGGTCGACTTGGCGAGGGAGTTGGTGCTGGTGTACGGCCGGTCATGGACGTAGTCGTGCGCTGTTGCCATGGTGTAGATTTTCCTGCAGAAACATTAGACCTTGCACTAGCACGTCGTCCCTGCACTTCCCTTTCAGCTTTGCAAGCAAGATGAAACAGTCGGGTTACATTAGCATAATCTTTATAAGCAAGGATGTCCTGAATTTCCCTATTTAACCCGCCCAAAAATCTAGCCATAGCAGATTCCTCACCCTCCTCTATGTTACAACGCAGCATACCCATTTGTAATTCCTGATAATATTCTTCTACACTTTTAGTACCCTGTCTCAATTGTTGCAACTTGTTTAACATATCACGTGCATAATAAGAAGGAACAAATCTAGCCCGCATGACCCGATTCAACGCATCCCAAGTTTGTGGCATGTTATTAGGATTCTTCTTACCATGTTCTATCCACCAAACAGAAGCAAAATCAGTAAACTCACTAGTAGCAGCTCTAACCCGCGCATTCTCAGGAAATTCATGGCATGCAAACTTTTGATCAACCGCAATCTCCCAAGTAATGTAAGCATCAGGGTCATATTTACCATCAAAAGGAGGTATTTTAAATTTAACCTTACTAAAAGCATCATCATTACCATGTACCTCACGTCGGCGAAAACCACCCATACCTCTACGGTTAGTACGTAGTCGCCGGCGATTAGGTGCTTCTTGGTCATCTTGTTCAGTATCAGCAACATAGTCATCCCAGTTACCTTCGGTGCCCTCATCACGCCCACCATTGGTATTAGCATGCATTTCATCAAATCGCCTCAAGAGTGCGACAAGGCTCTTGTCAATATGGGCAACTATCATTTCCACATTTGCAAGTTTGGTGTTTGTGTCGATCTGTGTGGCCTCCAACTGCCCCATCTTTTCATTCGTCACCTGCATGTCATTATCAAGGCCTTCCGTGTGCGTCTTCACCAGCCTTACAAAGTGTTGTATGATACCCTTGGTGCGAGGAGAGTGTGGCATATTACGAGAAGCATCATCAACCTCCAATCCTGCCATGGTTAGACGAACAGAGGCAACAAGAAAAAAACGTGAAGGAATAAAAACTCTACAACTATTAGGATGTAGCTACTGCAAGGCGCTCACTCTCAACCTGCCACACAAGCTCTTACCAATTCTTACCTTGCACAACAGGAGGGGTCAGCAACCAACAAGTCTGCAACCGTGGAATAAGTGTATCGTTGCCGCAGCAACACGACCTGTCAAACTGTAGTCGAAATATGTAGAGTTGTAGGTGGGCTGAAGCAAGGAATACACTAGTACCACGTTAGTTACAAAAGCAAGCTGAATAATCGTTCAACGGTGGTACTGTGCTGGTCCTAGGCTAAACCATGCTAGAGACATGAGCCTAGGCACAAAGGTAGTCACTGAAAAAGAACAACTAGCACAGCACAAAGAGAAACAACAGATTTAGAGATTCAGCCCCCTTCTTCTTCTTTTCCTTTTTTTTCTTTTCTATTCTTTTTTTTTCTTCTGTTTTTTTGCAGGGACCTAAACCCTTTTTTTTCACTATGACAACCCAAACAATAAAGATATTGCTAACAGCCCCTTTAAATCAGATTTAACAAATCTTGTTAATATAGAAAGTCCAGAAATCTCTACGATGATTGCGGAGCGCTCAGAATGAATTTTGAGACAATGTCAGATCCGTTGGAAAGAAGATAAGATAAGCTTTCCAGATGGTATTTAAACTTCCAAATCGGACATGAGATGTATCCGTGGTGGCAAAAACGAACCAGAGATGTTTATGGTGATGGTGGATCTCGTGGTGACCAAAACGTGGTAGAACTCAAAACTCTAAAGGAATAAACTAAGACCAGCAACTCGACACAACCGATGCAACCAAAAACTCAACAAGCCCTAACTAAGTAGTACTAGTAAATGCTCAATGGTTTATAGGATTGCGGTAAAACTAATCTACTATTTTTTTGGCTTTTTCTGGACTATAGGAGATAAGAAAACAGCGAAGAAAAGTAAATCTCTCACCGATAAACCTTGCTCTGATTACCAACTGATGTGCACCCGTTGGGTGATTGCCCGATCTTTCGATGAGAGGGTGTGGAATAACTCGATTGGGGGAGGAGACGACGTTCACGGCTCGACTACAGCCTTCCAAAGACGCTGCGCCTTAGCAACCTCCTATGGCTGTCACGATCTTGTGGAGCGTGACACCCTGGCCACTAGGGCACTTGTCCTGCAAGCAATCGAAGAACTAGCAAGAACAAGTAGAACAAGTACTGAATTACCAGATCTAAATGTAGGTTTCAAAATCAAACTCCAATATGGTGGGGTTCCGAAGACAAGAAGACGGGCGGCTGAACTAGCACGCGCGCTTACAAGCAAGTAGCGAGAGCTAAACTTGATCTAAACAAAACCCGCTGTTCTTGGTGGCGGCTAGGGGGTTTATAAACATGGGAGGACGACCACAAGGGTATTGGGGTCGTGCTGCAACCCTAGGATGCGTCCCTAATGGACCTAACTTGATACACGACCCATTGGGCCAAAATAGGGTGACGCAGCACCATGTGCAGAAAAGGCAGGAAATGTCTCGGTAAGAAAACAATGATTACGGCAGCCTCAGAACAGATATGACTATAATTCCGGATCCATATGAAAGTAGACTTGATAAGCTTTCCATGTTGTGCTTGAACATTCCAATCCGAGCCCGCATCTGACCGTGGTGACCGTCACAAGTTGGTGTTCTTCTGCAGTCCGAATCCAGCATGTTCAAATCCTTTTCCCTTTCGGTCTTCTCCCTGGTTCCTAAGCAAAACAAGAGTGCACGGGTCTCCATGGTCTAAATATGATGGACATGAACTCAAGAGTGTAATCACCTGATGGTTGAGTTGACGAGCACGAGCGCGAGTAATGGGACCAGAAATTGGTACTTGTATTGGCATAGATGTATCAGTAGTGTGGATGTCTTCATCAGGAGTGGGCATGTTCGTTGCGAAAATCGAAGAAACGGTTCCGGTGGCAAAAACTCGTGCTTTGTATGCACCCCGATACCCGTTTTCGGAATGGGTGACGTGCGGCAACGAAATTGTGCGAAACGATCCCAAACATGAGTTTTGGACCTAAAGTAGTGGATTGGGCATGTTCGTTGCGAAAAACGAAGAAATGGTTTCGGTGGCAAAAACTGAGTTTGTATGCACCCGATACCCGTTTTCGGAATGGGTAACGTGCGGCAACGGAATTGCGCGAAAACAACCCAAACATGAGTTTTGGACCTAAAGTAGTGGAGTGGGCATGTTCGTTGCGAAAAACGAAGAAATGGTTCCGGTGGCAAAAACTCGTGCTTTGTATGCACCCGATACCCGTTTTCGGAATGGGTGACGTGCGGCAACGAAATTGCGCGAAATCAACCAAACATGAGTTTTGGACCTAAAGTAGTGGAGTGGGCATGTTCGTTGCGAAAAACGAAGAAATGGTTCCGGTGGCAAAAACTCGTGCTTTGTATGCACCCGATACCCGTTTTCGGAATGGGTGACGTGCGGCAACGAAATTGCGCGAAATTAACCCAAACATGAGTTTTGGACCTAAATTAGTGGATTGGGCATTTCCGTTGCGAAAAACGAAGAAATGGTTCCGGTGGCAAAAACTCGTGCTTTGTATGCACCCCGATACCCGTTTTCGGAATGGGTGACGTGCGGCAACGAAATTGTGCGAAATCAACCCAAACATGAGTTTTGGACCTAAAGTAGTGGATTGGGCATGTTCGTTGCGAAAAACGAAGAAATGGTTTTGGTGGCAAAAATTGAGTTTGTGTGCACCCGATACCCGTTTTCGGAATGGGTGACGTGCGGCAACGGAATTGCGCGAAAACAACCCAAACATGAGTTTTGGACCTAAAGTAGTGGAGTGGGCATGTTCGTTGCGAAAAACGAAGAAATGGTTCCGGTGGCAAAAACTCGTGCTTTGTATGCACCTGATACCCGTTTTCGGAATGGGTGACGTGCGGCAACGAAATTGCGCGAAACCCAAACATGAGTTTTGGACCTAAAGTAGTGGAGTGGGCATGTTCGTTGCGAAAAACGAAGAAATGGTTCTGGTGGCAAAAACTCGTGCTTTGTATGCACCCGATACCTGTTTTCGGAATGGGTGACGTGCGGCAACGAAATTGCGCGAAATCAACCCAAACATGAGTTTTGGACCTAAAGTAGTGGAGTGGGCATGTTCGTTGCGAAAAACGAAGAAATAGTTCCGGTGGCAAAAACTCGTGCTTTGTATACACCCGATACCCGTTTTCGGAATGGGTGACGTGCGGCAACGAAATTGCGCGAAATTAACCCAAACATGAGTTTTGGACCTAAATTAGTGGATTGGGCATTTCCGTTGCGAAAAACGAAGAAATGGTTCCGGTGGCAAAAACTCGTGCTTTGTATGCACCCCGATACCCGTTTTCGGAATGGGTGACGTGCGACAACGAAATTGTGCGAAATCAACTCAAACATGAGTTTTGGACCTAAAGTAGTGGATTGGGCATGTTCGTTGCGAAAAACGAAGAAATGGTTTTGGTGGCAAAAATTGAGTTTGTGTGCACCCGATACCCGTTTTCGGAATGGGTGACGTGCGGCAACGGAATTGCGCGAAAACAACCCAAACATGAGTTTTGGACCTAAAGTAGTGGAGTGGGCATGTTCATTGCGAAAAACGAAGAAATGGTTCCGGTGGCAAAAACTCGTGCTTTGTATGCACCTGATACCCGTTTTCGGAATGGGTGACGTGCGGCAACGAAATTGCGCGAAACCCAAACATGAGTTTTTGACCTAAAGTAGTGGAGTGGGCATGTTCGTTGCGAAAAACGAAGAAATGGTTCCGGTGGCAAAAACTCGTGCTTTGTATGCACCCGATACCTGTTTTCGGAATGGGTGACGTGCGGCAACAAAATTGCGCGAAATCAACCCAAACATGAGTTTTGGACCTAAAGTAGTGGAGTGGGCATGTTCGTTGCGAAAAACGAAGAAATGGTTCCGGTGGCAAAAACTCGTGCTTTGTATGCACCCGATACCCGTTTTCGGAATGGATGACGTGCGGCAACGAAATTGCGCGAAACCCAAACATGAGTTTTGGACCTAAAGTAGTGGAGTGGGCATGTTCATTGCGAAAAACGAAGAAATGGTTCCAGTGGCAAAAACTCGTGCTTTGTATGCACCCGATACCCGTTTTCGGAATGGGTGACGTGCGACAACGAAATTGCGCGAAATCAACCCAAACATGAGTTTTGGACCTAAATTAGTGGATTGGGCATTTCCGTTGCGAAAAACGAAGAAATGGTTCCGGTGGCAAAAACTCGTGCTTTGTATGCACCCCGATACCCGTTTTCGGAATGGGTGACGTGCGGCAACGGAATTGCGCGAAAACAACCCAAACATGAGTTTAGGACCTAAAGTAGTGGATTAGGCATGTTCGTTGCGAAAAACGAAGAAATTGTTCCGGTGGCAAAAACGCGTGCTTTGTATGCACCCGATACCCGTTTTCGGAATGGGTGACGTGCGGCAACGAAATTGCGCGAAATCAACCCAAACATGAGTTTTGGACCTAAAGTAGTGGAGTGGGCATGTTCGTTGCGAAAAACGAAGAAATGTTTCCGGTGGCAAAAACTCGTGCTTTGTATGCACCCGATATCCGTTTTCAGAATGGGTGACGTGCGGCAACGAAATTGCGCGAAATCAACCCAAACATGAGTTTTGGACCTAAATTAGTGGAGTGGGCATGTTCGTTGCGAAAAACGAAGAAATGGTTCCGGTGGCAAAAACTCGTACTTTGTATGCACCCAATACCCGTTTTCGGAATGCGTGACGTGCCGCAACGAAATTGCGCGAAAGCACCACAAACATGAGTTTAGGACCTAAAGTAGTGGATTGGGCATGTTCGTTGCGAAAAATGAAGAAATGGTTCCGGTGGCAAAAACTTATGCTTTGTATGCACCCCGATACCCGTTTTCGGAAGGGGTGACGTGCGGCAACGAAATTGCGCGAAACCACCCCAAACATGAGTTTTGGAACTAAATTAGTGGATTGGGCATGTTCGTTGCGAAAAACGAAGAAATGGTTCCGGTGGCAAAAACTCGTGCTTTGTATGCACCCCGATACCCGTTTTCGGAATCTGTGACGTGCGGCAACGAAATTGCGCGAAAGCACCCCAAACATGAATTTAGGACCTAAAGTAGTGGATTTGATGTGCACCCGTTGGGTGATTGCCCGATCTTTCGATGAGAGGGTGTGGAATAACTCGATTGTGGGAGAAGACGACGTTCACGGCCCGACTACAGCCTTCCCAAGACGCTGCGCCTTAGCAACCGATACACCACCTCCTATGGCTGTCACAATCTTGTGGAGCGTGACACCCTGGCCACTAGGGCACTCGTCCTGCAAGCAATCGAAGAACTAGCAAGAACAAGTAGAACAAGTACTGAATTACCAGATCTAAATGTAGGTTTCAAAATCAAACTCCAATATGGTGGGGTTCCGAAGACAAGAAGACGGGCGGCTGACTAGCACGCGCGCTTACAAGCAAGTAGCGAGAGCTAAACTTGATCTAAACAAAACCCGCTGTTCTTGGTGGCGGCTAGGGGGTTTATAAACATGGGAGGACGACCACAAGGGTATTGGGGTCGTGCTGCAACCCTAGGATGCGTCCCTAATGGACCTAACTTGATACACGACCCATTGGGCCAAAATAGGGTGACGCAGCACCATGGGCAGAAAAGGCAGGAAATGTCTCGGTAAGAAAACAATGATTACGGCGGCCTCAGAACAGATATGACTATAATTCCGGATCCATATGAAAGTAGACTTGATAAGCTTTCCATGTTGTGCTTGAACATTCCAATCCGAGCCCGCATCTGACCGTGGTGACGGTCACAAGTTGGTGTTCTTCTGCAGTCCGAATCCAGCATATTCAAATCCTTTTCCCTTTCGGTCTTCTCCCTGGTTCCTAAGCAAAACAAGAGTGCACGGGTCTCCATGGTCTAAATATGATGGACATGAACTCAAGAGTGTAATCACCTGATGGTTGAGTTGACGAGCACGAGCGCGAGTAATGGGACCAGAAATTGGTACTTGTATTGGCATAGATGTATCAGTAGTGTGGATGTCTTCATCAGGATTGGGCATGTTTGTTGCGAAAAACGAAGAAATTATTCCGGTGGCAAAAACTCGTGCTTTGTATGCACCGGATACCCGTTTTCGGAAATGGGTGACGTGCGGCAACGAAATTGCGCGAAATCAACCCAAACATGAGTTTTGGACCTAATGTAGTGGAGTGGGCATGTTCGTTGCGAAAAACGAAGAAATGGTTCCGGTGGCAAAAACTCGTGCTTTGTATGCACCCGATACCCGTTTTCGGAATGGGCGACGTGCGGCAACGAAATTGCACGAACTCAACCCAAACATGAGTTTTGGACCTAAATTAGTGGAGTGGGCATGTTCGTTGCGAAAAACGAAGAAATGGTTCCAGTGGCAAAAACTCGTGCTTTGTATGCACCCAATACCCGTTTTCGGAATGTGTGACGTGCCGCAACGAAATTGCGCGAAAGCACCACAAACATGAGATTAGGACCTAAAGTAGTGGATTGGGCATGTTCGTTGCAAAAAATGAAGAAATGGTTCCGGTGGCAAAAACTTATGCTTTGTATGCACCCCGATACCCGTTTTCGGAAGGGGTGACGTGCGGCAACGAAATTGTGCGAAACCACCCCAAACATGAGTTTTGGACCTAATTTAGTGGATTGGGCATGTTCGTTGCGAAAAACGAAGAAATGGTTCCGGTGGCAAAAACTCGTGCTTTGTATGCACCCCCGATACCCGTTTTCGGAATCCGTGACGTGCGGCAACGAAATTGCGCGAAAGCACCCCAAACATGAATTTAGGACCTAAAGTAGTGGATTGGGCATGTTCGTTGCGAAAAACGAAGAAATTGTTCCGGTGGCAAAAACTCGTGCTTTGTATGCACCTGATACCCGTTTTCGGAATGGGTGACGTGCGGCAACGAAATTGCGCGAAATCAACACAAACATGAGTTTTGGTCCTAAAGTAGTGGAGTGGGCATGTTCGTTGTGAAAATCGAAGAAACGGTTCCGGTGGCAAAAACTCGTGCTTTGTATGCACCCCGATACCCGTTTTCGGAATGGGTGACGTGCTGCAACGAAATTGTGCGAAACGATCCCAAACATGAGTTTTGGACCTAAAGTAGTGGATTGGGCATGTTCGTTGCGAAAAACGAAGAAATGGTTTCGGTGGCAAAAACTGAGTTCGTATGCACCCGATACCCGTTTTCGCAATGGGTGACGTGCGGCAACGGAATTGCGCGAAAACAACCCAAACATGAGTTTTGGACCTAAAGTAGTGGAGTGGGCATGTTCGTTGCGAAAAACGAAGAAATGGTTCCGGTGGCAAAAACTCGTGCTTTGTATGCACCCGATACCCGTTTTCGGAATGGATGACGTGCGGCAACGAAATTGCGCGAAATCAACCCAAACATGAGTTTTGGACCTAAAGTAGTGGAGTGGGCATGTTCGTTGCGAAAAACGAAGAAATGGTTCCGGTGGCAAAAACTCGTGCTTTGTATGCACCCGATACCCGTTTTCGGAATGGGTGACGTGCGGCAACGAAATTGCGCGAAATCAACCCAAACATGAGTTTTGGACCTAAATTAGTGGATTGGGCATTTCCGTTGCGAAAAACGAAGAAATGGTTCCGGTGGCAAAAACTCATGCTTTGTATGCACCCCGATACCCGTTTTCGGAATGGGTGACGTGCGGCAACGAAATTGTGCGAAACGATCCCAAACATGAGTTTTGGACCTAAAGTAGTGGATTGGGCATGTTCGTTGCGAAAAACGAAGAAATGGTTTCGGTGGCAAAAATTGAGTTTGTATGCACCCGATACCCGTTTTCGGAATGGGTGACGTGCGGCAACGGAATTGCGCGAAAACAACCCAAACATGAGTTTTGGACCTAAAGTAGTGGAGTGGGCATGTTCGTTGCGAAAAACGAAGAAATGGTTCCGGTGGCAAAAACTCGTGCTTTGTATGCACCCGATACCCGTTTTCGGAATGGGTGACGTGCAGCAACGAAATTGCGTGAAAACAACCCAAACATGAGTTTTGGACCTAAAGTAGTGGAGTGGGCATGTTCGTTGCGAAAAACGAAGAAATGGTTCCGGTGGCAAAAACTCGTGCTTTGTATGCACCCGATACCCGTTTTCGGAATGGGTGACGTGCGGCAACGAAATTGCGCGAAATCAACCCAAACATGAGTTTTGGACCTAAATTAGTGGATTGGGCATTTCCGTTGCGAAAAACGAAGAAATGGTTCCGGTGGGCAAAAACTCGTGCTTTGTATGCACCCCGATACCCGTTTTCGGAATGGGTGACGTGCGGCAACGGAATTGCGCGAAAACAACCCAAACATGAGTTTAGGACATAAAGTAGTGGATTGGGCATGTTCGTTGCGAAAAACGAAGAAATTGTTCCGGTGGCAAAAACTCGTGCTTTGTATGCACCCGATACCAGTTTTCGGAATGGGTGACGTGCGGCAACAAAATTGCGCGAAATCAACCCAAACATGAGTTTTGGACCTAAAGTAGTGGAGTGGGCATGTTCGTTGCGAAAAACGAAGAAATGGTTCCGGTGGCAAAAACTCGTGCTTTGTATGCACCCGATACCCGTTTTCGGAAGGGGTGACGTGCGGCAACGAAATTGCGCGAAACCACCCCAAACATGAGTTTTGGACCTAATTTAGTGGATTGGGCATGTTCGTTGCGAAAAACGAAGAAATGGTTCCGGTGGCAAAAACTCGTGCTTTGTATGCACCCCCGATACCCGTTTTCGGAAGGGGTGACGTGCGGCAACGAAAATGCGCGAAACCACCCCAAACATGAATTTAGGACCTAAAGTAGTGGATTGGGCATGTTCGTTGCGAAAAACGAAGAAATTGTTCCGGTGGCAAAAACTCGTGCTATGTATGCACCCGATACCCGTTTTCGGAATGGGTGACGTGCGGCAACGAAATTGCGCGAAATCAACACAAACATGAGTTTTGGTCCTAAAGTAGTGGAGTGGGCATGTTCGTTGCGAAAATCGAAGAAACGGTTCCGGTGGCAAAAACTCGTGCTTTGTATGCACCCCGATACCAGTTTTCGGAATGGGTGACGTGCGGCAACGAAATTGCGCGAAATCAACACAAACATGAGTTTTGGTCCTAAAGTAGTGGAGTGGGCATGTTCGTTGCGAAAAACGAAGAAATGGTTCCGGTGGCAAAAAATCGTGCTTTGTATGCACCCGATACCAGTTTTCGGAATGGGTGACGTGCGGCAACGAAATTGCGCGAAATCAACCCAAACATGAGTTTTGGACCTAAAGTAGTGGAGTGGGCATGTTCGTTGCGAAAAACGAAGAAATGGTTCCGGTGGCAAAAACTCGTGCTTTGTATGCACCCGATACCCGTTTTCGGAATGGGTGACGTGCGGCAACGAAATTGCGCGAAATCAACCCAAACATGAGTTTTGGACCTAAATTAGTGGAGTGGGCATGTTCGTTGCGAAAAACGAAGAAATGGTTCCGGTGGCAAAAACTTGTGCTTTGTATGCACCCAATACCCGTTTTCGGAATGCGTGACGTGCCGCAACGAAATTGCGCGAAAGCACCACAAACATGAGTTTAGGACCTAAAGTAGTGGATTGGGCATGTTCGTTGCGAAAAATGAAGAAATGGTTCCGGTGGCAAAAGCATATGCTTTGTATGCACCCCGATACCCGTTTTCGGAAGGGGTGACGTGCGGCAACGAAAATGCGCGAAACCACCCCAAACATAAATTTTGGACCTAAATTAGTGGATTGGGCATGTTCGTTGCGAAAAACGAAGAAATGGATCCGGTGGCAAAAACTCGTGCTTTGTATGCACCCCGATACCCGTTTTCGGAATCCGTGACGTGCGGCAACGAAATTGCGCGAAAGCACCCCAAACATGAATTTAGGACCTAAAGTAGTGGATTGGGCATGTTCGTTGCGAAAAACGAAGAAATTGTTCCGGTGGCAAAAACTCGTGCTTTGTATGCACCCGAAACCCGTTTTTGGAATGGGTGACGTGCGGCAATGAAATTGCGCGAAATCAACCCAAACATGAGTTTTGGACCAAAAGTAGTGGAGTGGGCATGTTCGTGTGAAAATCGAAGAAACGGTTACGGTGGCAAAAACTCGTGTTTTGTATGCACCCCGATACCCGTTTTCGGAATGGGTGACGTGCGGCAACGAAATTGTGCGAAACGATCCCAAACATGAGTTTTGGACCTAAAGTAGTGGATTGGGCATGTTCGTTGCGAAAAACGAAGAAATGGTTTCGGTGGCAAAAACTGAGTTTGTATGCACCCGATACCCGTTTTCGGAATGGGTGACGTGCGGAAACGGAATTGCGCGAAAACAACCCAAACATGAGTTTTGGACCTAAAGTAGTGGAGTGGGCATGTTCGTTGCTAAAAAAGAAGAAATGGTTCCGGTGGCAAAAACTCGTGCTTTGTATGCACCCGATACCCGTTTTCGGAATGGGTGACGTGCGGCAACAAAATTGCGCGAAATCAACCCAAACATGAGTTTTGGACCTAAAGTAGTGGAGTGGGCATGTTCGTTGCGAAAAACGAAGAAATGGTTCCGGTGGCAAAAACTCGTGCTTTGTATGCACCCGATACCCGTTTTCGGAATGGGTGACGTGCGGCAACGAAATTGCGCGGAATCAACCCAAACATGAGTTTTGGACATAAATTAGTGGATTGGGCATTTCCGTTGCGAAAAACGAAAAAATGGTTCCGTTGGCAAAAACTCGTGCTTTGTATGCACCCCGATACCCGTTTTCGGAATGGGTGACGTGCAGCAACGAAATTGTGTGAAACGATCCCAAACATGAGTTTTGGACCTAAAGTAGTGGATTGGGCATGTTCGTTGCGAAAAACGAAGAAATGGTTTTAGTGGCAAAAATTGAGTTTGTATGCACCTGATACCCGTTTTCGGAATGGGTGACGTGCGGCAACGGAATTGCGCGAAAACAACCCAAACATGAGTTTTGGACCTAAAGTAGTGGAGTGGGCATGTTCGTTGCGAAAAACGAAGAAATGGTTCCGGTGGCAAAAACTCGTGCTTTGTTTCACCCGACACCCGTTTTCGGAATGGGTGACGTGCGGCAACGAAATTGCGCGAAATCAACCCAAACATGAGTTTTGGACCTAAATTAGTGGATTGGGCATTTCTGTTGCGAAAAACGAAGAAATGGTTCCGGTGGCAAAAACTCGTGCTTTGTATGCACCCCGATACCCGTTTTCGGAATGGGTGACGTGCGGCAACGGAATTGCACGAAAACAACCCAAACATGAGTTTAGGACCTAAAGTAGTGGATTGGGCATGTTCGTTGCGAAAAACGAAGAAATTGTTCCGGTGGCAAAAACTCGTGCTTTGTATGCACCCGATACCCGTTTTCGGAATGGGTGACGTGCGGCAACGAAATTGCGCGAAATCAACCCAAACATGAGTTTTGGACCTAAAGTAGTGGAGTGGGCATGTTCGTTGCGAAAAACGAAGAAATGTTTCCGGTGGCAAAAACTCGTGCTTTGTATGCACCCGATACCCGTTTTCGGAATGGGTGACGTGCGGCAACGAAATTGCGCGAACTCAACCCAAACACGAGTTTTGGACCTAAATTAGTGGAGTGGGCATGTTCGTTGCGAAAAACGAAGAAATGGTTCCGGTGGCAAAAACTCGTGCTTTGTATGCACCCAATACCCGTTTTCGGAATGCGTGACGTGCCGCAACGAAATTGCGTGAAAGCACCACAAACATGAGTTTAGGACCTAAAGTAGTGGATTGGGCATGTTCGTTGCAAAAAATGAAGAAATGGTTCCGGTGGCAAAAACTTATGCTTTGTATGCACCCCGATACCCGTTTTCGGAAGGGGTGACGTGCGGCAACGAAATTGCGCGAAACCACCCCAAACATGAGTTTTGGACCTAATTTAGTGGATTGGGCATGTTCGTTGCGAAAAACGAAGAAATGGTTCCGGTGGCAAAAACTCGTGCTTTGTATGCACCCGATACCCGTTTTCGGAATGGGTGACGTGCGGCAACGAAATTGCGCGAAATCAACCCAAACATGAGTTTTGGACCTAAATTAGTGGAGTGGGCATGTTCGTTGCGAAAAACGAAGAAATGGTTCCGGTGGCAAAAACTTGTGCTTTGTATGCACCCAATACCCGTTTTCGGAATGCGTGACGTGCCGCAACGAAATTGCGCGAAAGCACCACAAACATGAGTTTAGGACCTAAAGTAGTGGATTGGGCATGTTCGTTGCGAAAAATGAAGAAATGGTTCCGGTGGCAAAAGCATATGCTTTGTATGCACCCCGATACCCGTTTTCGGAAGGGGTGACGTGCGGCAACGAAAATGCGCGAAACCACCCCAAACATAAATTTTGGACCTAAATTAGTGGATTGGGCATGTTCGTTGCGAAAAACGAAGAAATGGATCCGGTGGCAAAAACTCGTGCTTTGTATGCACCCCGATACCCGTTTTCGGAATCCGTGACGTGCGGCAACGAAATTGCGCGAAAGCACCCCAAACATGAATTTAGGACCTAAAGTAGTGGATTGGGCATGTTCGTTGCGAAAAACGAAGAAATTGTTCCGGTGGCAAAAACTCGTGCTTTGTATGCACCCGAAACCCGTTTTTGGAATGGGTGACGTGCGGCAATGAAATTGCGCGAAATCAACCCAAACATGAGTTTTGGACCAAAAGTAGTGGAGTGGGCATGTTCGTGCGAAAATCGAAGAAACGGTTACGGTGGCAAAAACTCGTGTTTTGTATGCACCCCGATACCCGTTTTCGGAATGGGTGACGTGCGGCAACGAAATTGTGCGAAACGATCCCAAACATGAGTTTTGGACCTAAAGTAGTGGATTGGGCATGTTCGTTGCGAAAAACGAAGAAATGGTTTCGGTGGCAAAAACTGAGTTTGTATGCACCCGATACCCGTTTTCGGAATGGGTGACGTGCGGAAACGGAATTGCGCGAAAACAACCCAAACATGAGTTTTGGACCTAAAGTAGTGGAGTGGGCATGTTCGTTGCTAAAAAAGAAGAAATGGTTCCGGTGGCAAAAACTCGTGCTTTGTATGCACCCGATACCCGTTTTCGGAATGGGTGACGTGCGGCAACAAAATTGCGCGAAATCAACCCAAACATGAGTTTTGGACCTAAAGTAGTGGAGTGGGCATGTTCGTTGCGAAAAACGAAGAAATGGTTCCGGTGGCAAAAACTCGTGCTTTGTATGCACCCGATACCCGTTTTCGGAATGGGTGACGTGCGGCAACGAAATTGCGCGGAATCAACCCAAACATGAGTTTTGGACATAAATTAGTGGATTGGGCATTTCCGTTGCGAAAAACGAAAAAATGGTTCCGTTGGCAAAAACTCGTGCTTTGTTTGCACCCCGATACCCGTTTTCGGAATGGGTGACGTGCAGCAACGAAATTGTGTGAAACGATCCCAAACATGAGTTTTGGACCTAAAGTAGTGGATTGGGCATGTTCGTTGCGAAAAACGAAGAAATGGTTTTAGTGGCAAAAATTGAGTTTGTATGCACCTGATACCCGTTTTCGGAATGGGTGACGTGCGGCAACGGAATTGCGCGAAAACAACCCAAACATGAGTTTTGGACCTAAAGTAGTGGAGTGGGCATGTTCGTTGCGAAAAACGAAGAAATGGTTCCGGTGGCAAAAACTCGTGCTTTGTTTCACCCGACACCCGTTTTCGGAATGGGTGACGTGCGGCAACGAAATTGCGCGAAATCAACCCAAACATGAGTTTTGGACCTAAATTAGTGGATTGGGCATTTCTGTTGCGAAAAACGAAGAAATGGTTCCGGTGGCAAAAACTCGTGCTTTGTATGCACCCCGATACCCGTTTTCGGAATGGGTGACGTGCGGCAACGGAATTGCACGAAAACAACCCAAACATGAGTTTAGGACCTAAAGTAGTGGATTGGGCATGTTCGTTGCGAAAAACGAAGAAATTGTTCCGGTGGCAAAAACTCGTGCTTTGTATGCACCCGATACCCGTTTTCGGAATGGGTGACGTGCGGCAACGAAATTGCGCGAAATCAACCCAAACATGAGTTTTGGACCTAAAGTAGTGGAGTGGGCATGTTCGTTGCGAAAAACGAAGAAATGTTTCCGGTGGCAAAAACTCGTGCTTTGTATGCACCCGATACCCGTTTTCGGAATGGGTGACGTGCGGCAACGAAATTGCGCGAACTCAACCCAAACACGAGTTTTGGACCTAAATTAGTGGAGTGGGCATGTTCGTTGCGAAAAACGAAGAAATGGTTCCGGTGGCAAAAACTCGTGCTTTGTATGCACCCAATACCCGTTTTCGGAATGCGTGACGTGCCGCAACGAAATTGCGTGAAAGCACCACAAACATGAGTTTAGGACCTAAAGTAGTGGATTGGGCATGTTCGTTGCAAAAAATGAAGAAATGGTTCCGGTGGCAAAAACTTATGCTTTGTATGCACCCCGATACCCGTTTTCGGAAGGGGTGACGTGCGGCAACGAAATTGCGCGAAACCACCCCAAACATGAGTTTTGGACCTAATTTAGTGGATTGGGCATGTTCGTTGCGAAAAACGAAGAAATGGTTCCGGTGGCAAAAACTCGTGCTTTGTATGCACCCGATACCCGTTTTCGGAATGGGTGACGTGCGGCAACGAAATTGCGCGAAATCAACCCAAACATGAGTTTTGGACCTAAATTAGTGGAGTGGGCATGTTCGTTGCGAAAAACGAAGAAATGGTTCCGGTGGCAAAAACGTGTGCTTTGTATGCACCCAATACCCGTTTTCGGAATGCGTGACGTGCCGCAACGAAATTGCGCGAAAGCACCACAAACATGAGTTTAGGACCTAAAGTAGTGGATTGGGCATGTTCGTTGCGAAAAATGAAGAAATGGTTCCGGTGGCAAAAGCATATGCTTTGTATGCACCCCGATACCCGTTTTCGGAAGGGGTGACGTGCGGCAACGAAAATGCGCGAAACCACCCCAAACATAAATTTTGGACCTAAATTAGTGGATTGGGCATGTTCGTTGCGAAAAACGAAGAAATGGATCCGGTGGCAAAAACTCGTGCTTTGTATGCACCCCGATACCCGTTTTCGGAATCCGTGACGTGCGGCAACGAAATTGCGCGAAAGCACCCCAAACATGAATTTAGGACCTAAAGTAGTGGATTGGGCATGTTCGTTGCGAAAAACGAAGAAATTGTTCCGGTGGCAAAAACTCGTGCTTTGTATGCACCCGAAACCCGTTTTTGGAATGGGTGACGTGCGGCAATGAAATTGCGCGAAATCAACCCAAACATGAGTTTTGGACCAAAAGTAGTGGAGTGGGCATGTTCGTGCGAAAATCGAAGAAACGGTTACGGTGGCAAAAACTCGTGTTTTGTATGCACCCCGATACCCGTTTTCGGAATGGGTGACGTGCGGCAACGAAATTGTGCGAAACGATCCCAAACATGAGTTTTGGACCTAAAGTAGTGGATTGGGCATGTTCGTTGCGAAAAACGAAGAAATGGTTTCGGTGGCAAAAACTGAGTTTGTATGCACCCGATACCCGTTTTCGGAATGGGTGACGTGCGGAAACGGAATTGCGCGAAAACAACCCAAACATGAGTTTTGGACCTAAAGTAGTGGAGTGGGCATGTTCGTTGCTAAAAAAGAAGAAATGGTTCCGGTGGCAAAAACTCGTGCTTTGTATGCACCCGATACCCGTTTTCGGAATGGGTGACGTGCGGCAACAAAATTGCGCGAAATCAACCCAAACATGAGTTTTGGACCTAAAGTAGTGGAGTGGGCATGTTCGTTGCGAAAAACGAAGAAATGGTTCCGGTGGCAAAAACTCGTGCTTTGTATGCACCCGATACCCGTTTTCGGAATGGGTGACGTGCGGCAACGAAATTGCGCGGAATCAACCCAAACATGAGTTTTGGACATAAATTAGTGGATTGGGCATTTCCGTTGCGAAAAACGAAAAAATGGTTCCGTTGGCAAAAACTCGTGCTTTGTTTGCACCCCGATACCCGTTTTCGGAATGGGTGACGTGCAGCAACGAAATTGTGTGAAACGATCCCAAACATGAGTTTTGGACCTAAAGTAGTGGATTGGGCATGTTCGTTGCGAAAAACGAAGAAATGGTTTTAGTGGCAAAAATTGAGTTTGTATGCACCTGATACCCGTTTTCGGAATGGGTGACGTGCGGCAACGGAATTGCGCGAAAACAACCCAAACATGAGTTTTGGACCTAAAGTAGTGGAGTGGGCATGTTCGTTGCGAAAAACGAAGAAATGGTTCCGGTGGCAAAAACTCGTGCTTTGTTTCACCCGACACCCGTTTTCGGAATGGGTGACGTGCGGCAACGAAATTGCGCGAAATCAACCCAAACATGAGTTTTGGACCTAAATTAGTGGATTGGGCATTTCTGTTGCGAAAAACGAAGAAATGGTTCCGGTGGCAAAAACTCGTGCTTTGTATGCACCCCGATACCCGTTTTCGGAATGGGTGACGTGCGGCAACGGAATTGCACGAAAACAACCCAAACATGAGTTTAGGACCTAAAGTAGTGGATTGGGCATGTTCGTTGCGAAAAACGAAGAAATTGTTCCGGTGGCAAAAACTCGTGCTTTGTATGCACCCGATACCCGTTTTCGGAATGGGTGACGTGCGGCAACGAAATTGCGCGAAATCAACCCAAACATGAGTTTTGGACCTAAAGTAGTGGAGTGGGCATGTTCGTTGCGAAAAACGAAGAAATGTTTCCGGTGGCAAAAACTCGTGCTTTGTATGCACCCGATACCCGTTTTCGGAATGGGTGACGTGCGGCAACGAAATTGCGCGAACTCAACCCAAACACGAGTTTTGGACCTAAATTAGTGGAGTGGGCATGTTCGTTGCGAAAAACGAAGAAATGGTTCCGGTGGCAAAAACTCGTGCTTTGTATGCACCCAATACCCGTTTTCGGAATGCGTGACGTGCCGCAACGAAATTGCGTGAAAGCACCACAAACATGAGTTTAGGACCTAAAGTAGTGGATTGGGCATGTTCGTTGCAAAAAATGAAGAAATGGTTCCGGTGGCAAAAACTTATGCTTTGTATGCACCCCGATACCCGTTTTCGGAAGGGGTGACGTGCGGCAACGAAATTGCGCGAAACCACCCCAAACATGAGTTTTGGACCTAATTTAGTGGATTGGGCATGTTCGTTGCGAAAAACGAAGAAATGGTTCCGGTGGCAAAAACTCGTGCTTTGTATGCACCCCCGATACCCGTTTTCGGAATCCGTGACGTGCGGCAACGAAATTGCGCGAAAGCACCCCAAACATGAATTTAGGACCTAAAGTAGTGGATTGGGCATGTTCGTTGCGAAAAACGAAGAAATTGTTCCGGTGGCAAAAACTCGTGCTTTGTATGCACCCGATACCCGTTTTCGGAATGGGTGACGTGCGGCAACGAAATTGCGCGAAATCAAGACAAACATGAGTTTTGGTCCTAAAGTAGTGGAGTGGGCATGTTCGTTGCGAAAATCGAAGAAACGGTTCCGGTGGCAAAAACTCGTGCTTTGTATGCACCCCGATACCCGTTTTCGGAATGGGTGACATGCGGCAACGAAATTGTGCGAAACGATCCCAAACATGAGTTTTGGACCTAAAGTAGTGGATTGGGCATGTTCGTTGCGAAAAATGAAGAAATGGTTTCGGTGGCAAAAACTGAGTTCGTATGCACCCGATACCCGTTTTCGGAATGGGTGACGTGCGACAACGGAATTGCGCGAAAACAACCCAAACATGAGTTTTGGACCTAAAGTAGTGGAGTGGGCATGTTCGTTGCGAAAAACGAAGAAATGGTTCCGGTGGCAAAAACTCGTGCTTTGTATGCACCCGATACCCGTTTTCGGAATGGGTGACGTGCGGCAACGAAATTGCGCGAAATCAACCCAAACATGAATTTTGGACCTAAAGTAGTGGAGTGGGCATGTTCGTTGCGAAAAACGAAGAAATGGTTCCGGTGGCAAAAACTCGTGCTTTGTATGCACCCGATACCCGTTTTCGGAATGGGTGACGTGCGGCAACGAAATTGCGCGAAATCAACCCAAACATGAGTTTTGGACCTAAATTAGTGGATTGGGCATTTCCGTTGCGAAAAACGAAGAAATGGTTCCGGTGGCAAAAACTCGTGCTTTGTATGCACCCCGATACCCGTTTTCGGAATGGGTGACGTGCGGCAACGAAATTGTGCGAAACGATCCCAAACATGAGTTTTGGACCTAAAGTAGTGGATTGGGCATGTTCGTTGCGAAAAACGAAGAAATGGTTTCGGTGGCAAAAATTGAGTTTGTATGCACCCGATACTCGTTTTCGGAATGGGTGACGTGCGGCAACGGAATTGCGCGAAAACAACCCAAACATGAGTTTTGGACCTAAAGTAGTGGAGTGGGCATGTTCGTTGTGAAAAACGAAGAAATGGTTCCGGTGGCAAAAACTCGTGCTTTGTATGCACCCGATACCCGTTTTCGGAATGGGTGACGTGCAGCAACGAAATTGCGCGAAATCAACACAAACATGAGTTTTGGACCTAAAGTAGTGAAGTGGGCATGTTCGTTGCGAAAAACGAAGAAATGGTTCCGGTGGCAAAAACTCGTGCTTTGTATGCACCCGATACCCGTTTTCGGAATGGGTGACGTGCGGCAACGAAATTGCGCGAAATCAACCCAAACATGAGTTTTGGACCTAAATTAGTGGATTGGGCATTTCCGTTGCGAAAAACGAAAAATGGTTCCGGTGGGCAAAAACTCGTGCTTTGTATGCACCCCGATACCCGTTTTCGGAATGGGTGACGTGCGGCAACGGAATTGCGCGAAAACAACCCAAACATGAGTTTAGGACCTAAAGTAGTGGATTGGGCATGTTCGTTGCGAAAAACGAAGAAATTGTTCGGTGGCAAAAACTCGTGCTTTGTATGCACCCGAGACCAGTTTTCGGAATGGGTGACGTGCGGCAACGAAATTGCGCGAAATCAACCCAAACATGAGTTTTGGACCTAAAGTAGTGGAGTGGGCATGTTCGTTGCGAAAAAACGAAGAAATGGTTCCGGTGGCAAAAACTCGTGCTTTGTATGCACCCGTAACCCGTTTTCGGAATGGGTGACGTGCGGCAACGAAATTGCGCGAAATCAACCCAAACATGAGTTTTGGACCTATATTAGTGGAGTGGGCATGTTCGTTGCGAAAAACGAAGAAATGGTTCCGGTGGCAAAAACTCGTGCTTTGTATGCACCCGATACCCGTTTTCGGAATGGGTGACGTGCGGCAACGAAATTGCGCGAAATCAACCCAAACATGAGTTTTGGACCTAAAGTATTGGAGTGGGCATGTTCGTTGCGAAAAACGAAGAAATGGTTCCGGTGGCAAAAACTCGTGCTTTATATGCACCCGATACCCGTTTTCGGAATGGGTGACGTGCGGCAACGAAATTGCGCGAAATCAACCCAAACATGAGTTTTGGACCTAAATTAGTGGATTGGGCATTTCCGTTGCGAAAAACGAAGAAATGGTTCCGGTGGCAAAAACTCGTGCTTTGTATGCACCCCGATACCCGTTTTGGAATGGGTGACGTGCGGCAACGAAATTGTGCGAAACGATCCCAAACATGAGTTTTGGACCTAAAGTAGTGGATTGGGCATGTTCGTTGCGAAAAACGAAGAAATGGTTTCGGTGGCAAAAATTGAGTTTGTATGCACCCGATACCCGTTTTCGGAATGGGTGACGTGCGGCAACGGAATTGCGCGAAAACAACCCAAACATGAGTTTTGGACCTAAAGTAGTGGAGTGGGCATGTTCGTTGCAAAAAACGAAGAAATGGTTCCGGTGGCAAAAACTCGTGCTTTGTATGCACCCGATACCCGTTTTCGGAATGGGTGACGTGCAGCAACGAAATTGCGCGAAATCAACACAAACACGAGTTTTGGACCTAAAGTAGTGGAGTGGGCATGTTCGTTGCGAAAAACGAAGAAATGGTTCCGGTGGCAAAAACTCGTGCTTTGTATGCACCCGATACCCGTTTTCGGAATGGGTGACGTGCGGCAACGAAATTGCGCGAAATCAACCCAAACATCAGTTTTGGACCTAAATTAGTGGATTGGGCATTTCCGTTGCGAAAAACGAAGAAATGGTTCCGGTGGGCAAAAACTCGTGCTTTGTATGCACCCCGATACCCGTTTTCGGAATGGGTGACGTGCGGCAACGGAATTGCGCGAAAACAACCCAAACATGAGTTTAGGACCTAAAGTAGTGGATTGGGCATGTTCGTTGCGAAAAACGAAGAAATTGTTCCGGTGGCAAAAACTCGTGCTTTGTATGCACCCGATACCAGTTTTCGGAATGGGTGACGTGCGGCAACGAAATTGCGCGAAATCAACCCAAACATGAGTTTTGGACCTAAAGTAGTGGAGTGGGCATGTTCGTTGCGAAAAAACGAAGAAATGGTTCCGGTGGCAAAAACTCGTGCTTTGTATGCACCCGATACCCGTTTTCGGAATGGGTGACGTGCGGCAACGAAATTGCGCGAAATCAACCCAAACATGAGTTTTGGACCTATATTAGTGGAGTGGGCATGTTCGTTGCGAAAAACGAAGAAATGGTTCCGGTGGCAAAAACTCGTGCTTTGTATGCACCCGATACCCGTTTTCGGAATGGGTGACGTGCGGCAACGAAATTGCGCGAAATCAACCCAAACATGAGTTTTGGACCTAAAGTATTGGAGTGGGCATGTTCGTTGCGAAAAACGAAGAAATGGTTCCGGTGGCAAAAACTCGTGCTTTATATGCACCCGATACCCGTTTTCGGAATGGGTGACGTGCGGCAACGAAATTGCGCGAAATCAACCCAAACATGAGTTTTGGACCTAAATTAGTGGATTGGGCATTTCCGTTGCGAAAAACGAAGAAATGGTTCCGGTGGCAAAAACTCGTGCTTTGTATGCACCCCGATACCCGTTTTGGAATGGGTGACGTGCGGCAACGAAATTGTGCGAAACGATCCCAAACATGAGTTTTGGACCTAAAGTAGTGGATTGGGCATGTTCGTTGCGAAAAACGAAGAAATGGTTTCGGTGGCAAAAATTGAGTTTGTATGCACCCGATACCCGTTTTCGGAATGGGTGACGTGCGGCAACGGAATTGCGCGAAAACAACCCAAACATGAGTTTTGGACCTAAAGTAGTGGAGTGGGCATGTTCGTTGCAAAAAACGAAGAAATGGTTCCGGTGGCAAAAACTCGTGCTTTGTATGCACCCGATACCCGTTTTCGGAATGGGTGACGTGCAGCAACGAAATTGCGCGAAATCAACACAAACACGAGTTTTGGACCTAAAGTAGTGGAGTGGGCATGTTCGTTGCGAAAAACGAAGAAATGGTTCCGGTGGCAAAAACTCGTGCTTTGTATGCACCCGATACCCGTTTTCGGAATGGGTGACGTGCGGCAACGAAATTGCGCGAAATCAACCCAAACATCAGTTTTGGACCTAAATTAGTGGATTGGGCATTTCCGTTGCGAAAAACGAAGAAATGGTTCCGGTGGGCAAAAACTCGTGCTTTGTATGCACCCCGATACCCGTTTTCGGAATGGGTGACGTGCGGCAACGGAATTGCGCGAAAACAACCCAAACATGAGTTTAGGACCTAAAGTAGTGGATTGGGCATGTTCGTTGCGAAAAACGAAGAAATTGTTCCGGTGGCAAAAACTCGTGCTTTGTATGCACCCGATACCAGTTTTCGGAATGGGTGACGTGCGGCAACGAAATTGCGCGAAATCAACCCAAACATGAGTTTTGGACCTGAAGTAGTGGAGTGGGCATGTTCGTTGCGAAAAAACGAAGAAATGGTTCCGGTGGCAAAAACTCGTGCTTTGTATGCACCCGATACCCGTTTTCGGAATGGGTGACGTGCGGCAACGAAATTGCGCGAAATCAACCCAAACATGAGTTTTGGACCTATATTAGTGGAGTGGGCATGTTCGTTGCGAAAAACGAAGAAATGGTTCCGGTGGCAAAAACTCGTGCTTTGTATGCACCCAATACCCGTTTTCGGAATGCGTGACGTGCCGCAACGAAATTGCGCGAAAGCACCACAAACATGAGTTTAGGACCTAAAGTAGTGGATTGGGCATGTTCGTTGCGAAAAATGAAGAAATGGTTCCGGTGGCAAAAGCATATGCTTTGTATGCACCCCGATACCCGTTTTCGGAAGGGGTGACGTGCGGCAACGAAAATGCGCGAAACCACCCCAAACATAAATTTTGGACCTAAATTAGTGGATTGGGCATGTTCGTTGCGAAAAACGAAGAAATGGATCCGGTGGCAAAAACTCGTGCTTTGTATGCACCCCGATACCCGTTTTCGGAATCCGTGACGTGCGGCAACGAAATTGCGCGAAAGCACCCCAAACATGAATTTAGGACCTAAAGTAGTGGATTGGGCATGTTCGTTGCGAAAAACGAAGAAATTGTTCCGGTGGCAAAAACTCGTGCTTTGTATGCACCCGAAACCCGTTTTTGGAATGGGTGACGTGCGGCAATGAAATTGCGCGAAATCAACCCAAACATGAGTTTTGGACCAAAAGTAGTGGAGTGGGCATGTTCGTTGCGAAAATCGAAGAAACGGTTACGGTGGCAAAAACTCGTGTTTTGTATGCACCCCGATACCCATTTTTGGAATGGGTGACATGCGGCAACGAAATTGTGCGAAACGATCCCAAACATGAGTTTTGGACCTAAAGTAGTGGATTGGGCATGTTCGTTGCGAAAAACGAAGAAATGGTTTCGGTGGCAAAAACTGAGTTTGTATGCACCCGATACCCGTTTTCGGAATGGGTGACGTGCGGAAACGGAATTGCGCGAAAACAACCCAAACATGAGTTTTGGACCTAAAGTAGTGGAGTGGGCATGTTCGTTGCGAAAAAAGAAGAAATGGTTCCGGTGGCAAAAACTCGTGCTTTGTATGCACCCGATACCCGTTTTCGGAATGGGTGACGTGCGGCAACGAAATTGCGCGAAATCAACCCAAACATGAGTTTTGGACCTAAAGTAGTGGAGTGGGCATGTTCGTTGCGAAAAACGAAGAAATGGTTCCGGTGGCAAAAACTCGTGCTTTGTATGCACCCGATACCCGTTTTCGGAATGGGTGACGTGCGACAACGAAATTGCGCGGAATCAACCCAAACATGAGTTTTGGACCTAAATTAGTGGATTGGGCATTTCCGTTGCGAAAAACGAAAAAATGGTTCCGTTGGCAAAAACTCGTGCTTTGTATGCACCCCGATACCCGTTTTCGGAATGGGTGACGTGCAGCAACGAAATTGTGTGAAACGATCCTAAACATGAGTTTTGGACCTAAAGTAGTGGATTGGGCATGTTCGTTGCGAAAAACGAAGAAATGGTTTTAGTGGCAAAAATTGAGTTTGTATGCACCCGATACCCGTTTTCGGAATGGGTGACGTGCGGCAACGGAATTGCGCGAAAACAACTCAAACATGAGTTTTGGACCTAAAGTAGTGGAGTGGGCATGTTCGTTGCGAAAAACGAAGAAATGGTTCCGGTGGCAAAAACTCGTGCTTTGTTTCACCCGACACCCGTTTTCGGAATGGGTGACGTGCGGCAACGAAATTGCGCGAAATCAACCCAAACATGAGTTTTGGACCTAAATTAGTGGATTGGGCATTTCCGTTGCGAAAAACGAAGAAATGGTTCCGGTGGCAAAAACTCGTGCTTTGTATGCACCCCGATACCCGTTTTCGGAATGGGTGACGTGCGGCAACGGAATTGCACGAAAACAACCCAAACATGAGTTTAGGACCTAAAGTAGTGGATTGGGCATGTTCGTTGCGAAAAACGAAGAAATTGTTCCGGTGGCAAAAACTCGTGCTTTGTATGCACCCGATACCCGTTTTCGGAATGGGTGACGTGCGGCAACGAAATTGCGCGAAATCAACCCAAACATGAGTTTTGGACCTAAAGTAGTGGAGTGGGCATGTTCGTTGCGAAAAACGAAGAAATGTTTCCGGTGGCAAAAACTCGTGCTTTGTATGCACCCGATACCCGTTTTCGGAATGGGTGACGTGCGGCAACGAAATTGCGCGAAATCAACCCAAACATGAGTTTTGGACCTAAATTAGTGGAGTGGGCATGTTCGTTGCGAAAAACGAAGAAATGGTTCCGGTGGCAAAAACTCGTGCTTTTTATGCACCCAATACCCGTTTTCGGAATGCATGACGTGCCGCAACGAAATTGCGCGAAAGCACCACAAACATGAGTTTAGGACCTAAAGTAGTGGATTGGGCATGTTCGTTGCGAAAAATGAAGAAATGGGTACGGTGGCAAAAACTTATGCTTTGTATACACCCCGATACCCGTTTTCGGAAGGGGTGACGTGCGGCAACGAAATTGCGCGAAATCACCCCAAACATGAGTTTTGGACCTAAATTAGTGGATTGGGCATGTTCGTTGCGAAAAACGAAGAAATGGTTCCGGTGGCAAAAACTCGTGCTTTGTATGCACCCCGATACCCGTTTTCGGAATCCGTGACGTGCGGCAACAAAATTGCGCGAAAGCACCCCAAACATGAATTTAGGACCTATAGTAGTGGATTGGGCATGTTCGTTGCGAAAAACGAAGAAATTGTTCCGGTGGCAAAAACTCGTGCTTTGTATGCACCCGATACCCGTTTTCGGAATGGGTGACGTGCGGCAACGAAATTGCGCGAAATCAACCCAAACATGAGTTTTGGACCTAAAGTAGTGGAGTGGGCATGTTCGTTGCGAAAAACGAAGAAATGGTTCCGGTGGCAAAAACTCGTGCTTTGTATGCACCCGATACCCGTTTTCGGAATGGGTGACGTGCGGCAACGAAATTGCGCGAACTCAACCCAAACATGAGTTTTGGACCTAAATTAGTGGAGTGGGCATGTTCGTTGCGAAAAACGAAGAAATGGTTCCGGTGGCAAAAACTCGTGCTTTGTATGCACCCAATACCCGTTTTTGGAATGCGTGATGTGCCGCAACGAAATTGCGCGAAAGCACCACAAACATGAGTTTAGGACCTAAAGTAGTGGATTGGGCATGTTCGTTGCGAAAAATGAAGAAATGGTTCCGGTGGCAAAAACTTATGCTTTGTATGCACCCCGGTACCCGTTTTCGGAAGGGGTGACGTGCGGCAACGAAATTGCGCGAAACCACCCCAAACATGAGTTTTGGACATAAATTAGTGGATTGGGCATGTTTGTTGCGAAAAACGAAGAAATGGTTCCGGTGGCAAAAACTCGTGCTTTGTATGCACCCCCGATACCCGTTTTCGGAATCCATGACGTGCGGCAACGAAATTGCGCGAAAGCACCCCAAACATGAATTTAGGACCTAAAGTAGTGGATTGGGCATGTTCGTTGCGAAAAATGAAGAAATTGTTCTGGTGGCAAAAACTCGTGCTTTGTATGCACCCGATACCCGTTTTCGGAATGGGTGACGTGCGGCAACGAAATTGCGCGAAATCAACCCAAACATGAGTTTTGGACCTAAAGTAGTGGAGTGGGCATGTTCGAAACGGTTCCGGTGGCAAAAACTCGTGCTTTGTATGCACCCCGATACCCGTTTTCGGAATGGGTGACGTGCGGCAACGAAATTGTGCGAAACGATCCCAAACATGAGTTTTGGACCTAAAGTACTGGATTGGGCATGTTCGTTGCGAAAAACGAAGAAATGGTTTCGGTGGCAAAAACTGAGTTTGTATGCACCCGATACTCGTTTTCGGAATGGGTAACGTGCGGCAACGGAATTGCGCGAAAACAACCCAAACATGAGTTTTGGACCTAAAGTAGTGGAGTGGGCATGTTCGTTGCGAAAAACGAAGAAATGGTTTCGGTGGCAAAAACTCGTGCTTTGTATGCACCCGATACCCGTTTTCGGAATGGGTGACGTGCGGCAACGAAATTGCGCGAAATCAACCCAAACATGAGTTTTGGACCTAAAGTAGTGGAGTGGGCATGTTCGTTGTGAAAAACGAAGAAATGGTTCCGGTGGCAAAAACTCGTGCTTTGTATGCACCCGATACCCGTTTTCGGAATGGGTGACGTGCGGCAACGAAATTGCGCGAAATCAACCCAAACATGAGTTTTGGACCTAAATTAGTGGATTTGGCATTTCCGTTGCGAAAAACGAAGAAATGGTTCCGGTGGCAAAAACTCGTGCTTTGTATGCACCCCGATACCCGTTTTTGGAATGGGTGACGTGCGGCAACGAAATTGTGCGAAACGATCCCAAACATGAGTTTTGGACCTAAAGTAGTGGATTGGGCATGTTCGTTGCGAAAAACGAAGAAATGGTTTCAGTGGCAAAAATTGAGTTTGTATGCACCCGATACCCGTTTTCGGAATGGGTGACGTGCAGCAACGGAATTGCGCGAAAACAACCCAAACATGAGTTTTGGACCTAAAGTAGTGGAGTGGGCATGTTCGTTGCGAAAAACGAAGAAATGGTTCCGGTGACAAAAACTCGTGCTTTGTATGCACCCCGATACCCGTTTTCGGAATCCGTGACGTGCGGCAACAAAATTGCGCGAAAGCACCCCAAACATGAATTTAGGACCTAAAGTAGTGGATTGGGCATGTTCGTTACGAAAAACGAAGAAATTGTTCCGGTGGCAAAAACTCGTGCTTTGTATGCACCCGATACCCGTTTTCGGAATGGGTGACGTGCGGCAACGAAATTGCGCGAAATCAATCCAAACATGAGTTTTGGACCTAAAGTAGTGCAGTGGGCATGTTCGTGGCGAAAAACGAAGAAATGGTTCCGGTGGCAAAAACTCGTGCTTTGTATGCACCCGATAACCGTTTTCGGAATGGGTGACGTGCGGCAACGAAATTGCGCGAACTCAACCCAAACATGAGTTTTGGACCTAAATTAGTGGAGTGGGCATGTTCGTTGCGAAAAACGAAGAAATGGTTCCGGTGGCAAAAACTCGTGCTTTGTATGCACCCAATACCCGTTTTCGGAATGCGTGACGTGTCGCAACGAAATTGCGCGAAAGCACCACAAACATGAGTTTAGGACC
This sequence comes from Zea mays, assembly GCF_902167145.1. NCBI lineage: Eukaryota > Viridiplantae > Streptophyta > Magnoliopsida > Poales > Poaceae > Zea > Zea mays. The sequence continues at coordinate 354,142 of NW_023366827.1, read as the reverse complement.
TAAAGTAGTGGATTGGGCATGTTCGTTGCGAAAAATGAAGAAATGGTTCCGGTGGCAAAAACTCGTGCTTTGTATGCACCCGATACCCGTTTTCAGAAGGGGTGACGTGCGGCAACGAAATTGCGCGAAACCACCCCAAACATGAGTTTTGGACCTAAATTAGTGGATTGGGCATGTTCGTTGCGAAAAACGAAGAAATGGTTCCGGTGGCAAAAACTCGTGCTTTGTATGCACCCCCGATATCCGTTTTCGGAATCCATGACGTGCGGCAACGAAATTGCGCGAAAGCACCCCAAACATGAATTTAGGACCTAAAGTAGTGGATTGGGCATGTTCGTTGCGAAAAACGAAGAAATTGTTCCGGTGGCAAAAACTCGTGCTTTGTATGCACCCGATACCCGTTTTCGGAATGGGTGACGTGCGGCAACGAAATTGCGCGAAATCAACCCAAACATGAGTTTTGGACCTAAAGTAGTGGAGTGGGCATGTTCGAAACGGTTCCGGTGGCAAAAACTCGTGCTTTGTATGCACCCCGATACCCGTTTTCGGAATGGGTGACGTGCGGCAACGAAATTGTGCGAAACGATCCCAAACATGAGTTTTGGACCTAAAGTAGTGGATTGGGCATGTTCGTTGCGAAAAACGAAGAAATGGTTTCGGTGGCAAAAACTGAGTTTGTATGCACCCGATACCCGTTTTCGGAATGGGTGACGTGCGGCAACGGAATTGCGCGAAAACAACCCAAACATGAGTTTTGGACCTAAAGTAGTGGAGTGGGCATGTTCGTTGCGAAAAACGAAGAAATGGTTTCGGTGGCAAAAACTCGTGCTTTGTATGCACCCGATACCCGTTTTCGGAATGGGTGACGTGCGGCAACGAAATTGCGCGAAATCAACCCAAACATGAGTTTTGGACCTAAAGTAGTGGAGTGGGCATGTTCGTTGTGAAAAACGAAGAAATGGTTCCGGTGGCAAAAACTCGTGCTTTGTATGCACCCGATACCCGTTTTCGGAATGGGTGACGTGCGGCAACGAAATTGCGCGAAATCAACCCAAACATGAGTTTTGGACCTAAATTAGTGGAATGGGCATTTCCGTTGCGAAAAACGAAGAAATGGTTCCGGTGGCAAAAACTCGTGCTTTGTATGCACCCCGATACCCGTTTTTGGAATGGGTGACGTGCGGCAACGAAATTGCGCGAAACGATCCCAAACATGAGTTTTGGACCTAAAGTAGTGGAGTGGGCATGTTCGTTGCGAAAAACGAAGAAATGGTTTCGGTGGCAAAAACTCGTGCTTTGTATGCACCCGATACCCGTTTTCGGAATGGGTGACGTGCGGCAACGAAATTGCGCGAAATCAACCCAAACATGAGTTTTGGACCTAAAGTAGTGGAGTGGGCATGTTCGTTGTGAAAAACGAAGAAATGGTTCCGGTGGCAAAAACTCGTGCTTTGTATGCACCCGATACCCGTTTTCGGAATGGGTGACGTGCGGCAACGAAATTGCGCGAAATCAACCCAAACATGAGTTTTGGACCTAAATTAGTGGATTGGGCATTTCCGTTGCGAAAAACGAAGAAATGGTTCCGGTGGCAAAAACTCGTGCTTTGTATGCACCCCGATACCCGTTTTTGGAATGGGTGACGTGCGGCAACGAAATTGTGCGAAACGATCCCAAACATGAGTTTTGGACCTAAAGTAGTGGATTGGGCATGTTCGTTGCGAAAAACGAAGAAATGGTTTCAGTGGCAAAAATTGAGTTTGTATGCACCCGATACCCGTTTTCGGAATGGGTGACGTGCAGCAACGGAATTGCGCGAAAACAACCCAAACATGAGTTTTGGACCTAAAGTAGTGGAGTGGGCATGTTCGTTGCGAAAAACGAAGAAATGGTTCCGGTGGCAAAAACTCGTGCTTTGTATGCACCCCGATACCCGTTTTCGGAATCCGTGACGTGCGGCAACAAAATTGCGCGAAAGCACCCCAAACATGAATTTAGGACCTAAAGTAGTGGATTGGGCATGTTCGTTGCGAAAAACGAAGAAATTGTTCCGGTGGCAAAAACTCATGCTTTGTATGCACCCGATACCCGTTTTCGGAATGGGTGACGTGCGGCAACGAAATTGCGCGAAATCAATCCAAACATGAGTTTTGGACCTAAAGTAGTGGAGTGGGCATGTTCGTTGCGAAAAACGAAGAAATGGTTCCGGTGGCAAAAACTCGTGCTTTGTATGCACCCGATACCCGTTTTCGGAATGGGTGACGTGCGGCAACGAAATTGCGCGAACTCAACCCAAACATGAGTTTTGGACCTAAATTAGTGGAGTGGGCATGTTCGTTGCGAAAAACGAAGAAATGGTTCCGGTGGCAAAAACTCGTGCTTTGTATGCACCCAATACCCGTTTTCGGAATGCGTGACGTGTCGCAACGAAATTGCGCGAAAGCACCACAAACATGAGTTTAGGACCTAAAGTAGTGGATTGGGCATGTTCGTTGCGAAAAATGAAGAAATGGTTCCGGTGGCAAAAACTCGTGCTTTGTATGCACCCGATACCCGTTTTCGGAAGGGGTGACGTGCGGCAACGAAATTGCGCGAAACCACCCCAAACATGAGTTTTGGACCTAAATTAGTGGATTGGGCATGTTCGTTGCGAAAAACAAAGAAATGGTTCCGGTGGCAAAAACTCGTGCTTTGTATGCACCCCCGATACCCGTTTTAGGAATCCATGACGTGCGGCAACGAAATTGCGCGAAAGCACCCCAAACATGAATTTAGGACCTAAAGTAGTGGATTGGGCATGTTCGTTGCGAAAAACGAAGAAATTGTTCCGGTGGCAAAAACTCGTGCTTTGTATGCACCCGATACCCGTTTCGGAATGGGTGACGTGCGGCAACGAAATTGCGCGAAATCAACCCAAACATGAGTTTTGGACCTAAAGTAGTGGAGTGGGCATGTTCGTTGCGAAAATCGAAGAAACGGTTCTGGTGGCAAAAACTCGTGCTTTGTATGCACCCTGATACCCGTTTTCGGAATGGGTGACGTGCTGCAACGAAATTGTGCGAAACGATCCCAAACATGAGTTTTGGACCTAAAGTAGTGGATTGGGCATGTTCGTTGCGAAAAACGAAGAAATAGTTTCGGTGGCAAAAACTGAGTTTGTATGCACCCGATATCCGTTTTCGGAATGGGTGACGTGCGGCAACGGAATTGCGCGAAAACAACCCAAACATGAGTTTTGGACCTAAAGTAGTGGAGTGGGCATGTTCGTTGCGAAAAACGAAGAAATGGTTCCTGTGGCAAAAACTCGTGCTTTGTATGCACCCGATACCCGTTTTCGGAATGGGTGACGTGCGGCAACGAAATTGCGCGAAATCAACCCAAACATGAGTTTTGGACCTAAAGTAGTGGAGTGGGCATGTTCGTTGCGAAAAACGAAGAAATGGTTCCGGTGGCAAAAACTCGTGCTTTGTATGCACCCGATACCCGTTTTCGGAATGGGTGACGTGCGGCAACGAAATTGCGCGTGTTCGAGAGTAGCTAAGGCTAACGTAAAACAAAACTCGGAAAATAAAGGAGGCGCAGCTCCTGAATAAATAGAGAGGGGGCGCAGCCCCTAGGGGCGGCCAACCCTAGGTCGTCCATTATGGGCCGCAATTGGGCTGGTCGTCTATTCTTCCGGGCCTTCGTTCTTTAACAACATGATGTAGTTCAATTCTCTTGCACGGGCCCGAGTCACTGGCCCAGGTGGAAGGGGTGGCGCCTGGGCTGGAGAAGGTGCTGCTGGTGTAGATGTGCTCGTGTTGGTGTTGATGTCCGCATCATCCTCCCCTTCTTGAACTGAAGTCGTCCTCGACGACAACTCCTCATCTTCTCCCGCATACGGTTTCAAATCTGCAACATTAAAACTAGTGGAAACACCAAACTCCGCAGGTAGGTCGAGGGTATAAGCATTATCATTAATCTTGGTTAGTATCTTAAAAGGACCAGCAGCACGAGGCATCAATTTAGAACGGCGCAAAGTAGGAAAACGATCCTTTCTCAAATGCAACCAAACCATATCACCAGGTTCAAAAGTAACATGTTTTCTTCCTTTACTACCAGCAACCTGATTTTTTGTATTAGTAGCAGCAATGTTCTGTTTCGTTTGTTCATGTATGGTAATCATTTGTTCAACATGTGCAGAAGCATCTACATGTGGGGCGTTCGCAGCATTAAGTGAAATCAAATCAATAGGTGCCCTAGGAATGTAACCATAAACAATCTGGAAAGGGCACATCTTTGTAGAAGAATGCGTGGCATGATTGTAAGCAAATTCAACATGAGGCAAGCAATCCTCCCAACGTCTCAAATTCTTGTCTAAAACAGCCCTAAGCATGGTAGATAAAGTTCTATTTACTACCTCAGTTTGTCCATCAGTCTGAGGGTGACAAGTAGTGCTAAACAACAATTTAGTTCCCAATTTATTCCAAAGAGATCTCCAAAAATGGCTTAGAAACTTAGCATCGCGATCAGAGACTATTGTTTTTGGAATACCATGTAAACGAATAATTTCTCTAAAGAACAATTCAGCAACAATGCTAGCATCATCAGTTTTATGACAAGGTATAAAGTGAGCCATTTTAGAGAATCTATCAACAACCACAAAAATACTATCCCTCCCCTTCTTAGTTCTAGGCAAGCCCAAAACAAAGTCCATAGAGATATCAAGCCAAGGAGAAGAAGGGACAGGCAAAGGCATATACAAACCATGGTTGTTCAACCGTGACTTAGCTTTCTGACAAGTAGTGCAGCGTGCAACAAGGCGCTCCACATCAGCGCGCATCCGAGGCCAAAAGAAGTGGGCAGCCAACACCTCATGTGTCTTGTAGACGCCAAAATGCCCCATGAGACCGCCTCCATGCGCTTCCTGTAACAACAAAAGACGAACCGAGCTAGCTGGAACACACAGCTTGTTAGCGCGAAACAGGAACCCATCCTGTATGTGAAATTTGCCCCATGGTTTCCCATTAATACAATGGCCGAAAGCATCTTTAAAATCAGCATCGTCAACATATTGATCCTTCACAGTGTCCAAACCAAAGATTTTAAAATCTAACTGTGACAGCATGGTATAGCGACGAGACAAAGCATCAGCAATAACATTGTCCTTCCCGTTCTTGTGTTTAATAATGTAAGGAAAGGACTCAATGAATTCTACCCATTTAGCATGACGACGGTTCAGATTTGTTTGGGTACGAATATGTTTTAAAGCCTCATGATCAGAATGGATTATAAACTCACGATGCCAAAGATAGTGCTGCCATGTATGCAAAGTGCGCACTAAAGCGTAAAGCTCCTTATCATAAGTAGAATATTTCAGACTAGCACCGCTTAATTTTTCACTAAAATAAGCAACTGGTTTTCCTTCTTGTAACAAAACAGCACCTAGCCCAATACCGCTAGCATCGCATTCAAGCTCAAACACTTTATTAAAATCAGGCAATTGCAATAGGGGAGCTTGGGTTAACTTATCTTTCAAAGTGCTGAACGCTACCTCCTGCGAATCACTCCAAGCAAACGGCACATCTTTCTTTGTAAGCTCATGTAGAGGCGCTGCAATGGAGCTAAAATCACGAACAAATCTGCGGTAGAAACCGGCAAGTCCAAGAAAGCTCCGAATTTGTGTGACCGTCGTCGGTGTAGGCCACTCTCGAATGGCAGCAATTTTGCTGCTATCCACCTCAATGCCCTGCGGAGTAACCACATAACCAAGAAACGAGACACGTTGCGTGCAAAATGTGCACTTTTCCATGTTACCAAACAAGCGAGCAGCACGCAAAGCGTCAAAAACAGCACGCAAATGTTCTAAATGCTCCTCTATAGACTTGCTGTAAATAAGGATATCATCGAAATAAACAACAACAAACAAACCTATGAAGGCCCGTAGAACTTCGTTCATTAAACGCATAAAGGTGCTGGGAGCATTAGTCAATCCAAATGGCATAACCAACCATTCATATAAACCAAATTTCGTTTTAAAAGCCGTTTTCCATTCATCACCGAGTTTCATTCTAATCTGATGGTAACCGCTACGCAAATCAACCTTAGAGAAAATAACGGCACCACTAAGCTCATCTAGCATATCATCAAGGCGTGGAATAGGATATCGATAACGAACTGTGATGTTATTAATAGCACGACAATCTACGCACATACGCCATGACCCATCTTTCTTTGGAACGAGTAAAACAGGAACCGAGCAAGGGCTAAGAGACTCACGAATGTAACCCTTATCAAGCAGCGTCTGCACCTGGCGCTGGATCTCCTTCGTCTCATCTGGATTTGTACGGTACGGGGCGCGGTTCGGAAGAGAAGCGCCGGGGATGAGATCGATCTGATGCTCAATGCCACGGAGGGGAGGAAGACCCGGTGGTAAGTCCGTAGGATAAACATCAGCATACTCCTGCAAAAGGTTAACAACAGCAGGGGGTATATCCAAAGACGGTGCATCATCAAGCGGAACAAGCATTCGCGAGCATACAAGTGCATAACAGGGCATATGAGCTTCATGGAGATCATCAAAATCAGCACGTGTAGCAAGTAAAACAGGAGAGTGCAACTTGATTTCAGATTTAATAGGTGCGGCTGATGTCGATTTGATTTGTTGTGCAGTTTTAGCAGCCCTAGTAAGATCATCTTTCAAAATTTGGTCAGGGGTCATTGGATGTATAATTATTTTCTGGCCTTTAAACATGCAAGAATAATGATTTGAACGACCATGATGTAAACTATCAGTATCATATTGCCAAGGTCTACCTAATAACAAAGAGCATGCTTCCATAGGAATAACATCGCAATCAGCATAATCAGAATAAGAACCCAGCGAGAAGGGTACACGTACCGAACGTGTTACCTTTATTTTACCACCATCATTAAGCCATTGAATGTGATACGGATGTGGATGTGTGCGAGTGGGCAAGGATAATTTCTCTACCAACGCTGTACTTGCCAAATTGTTGCAGCTGCCACTATCGATGATGATGCGAATCGACCGTTCGTGCACGACGCCCTTGGTATGGAATAGAGTGTGTCGCTGATTTTTTTCGGCCTGGGCAACCTGTGTGCTGAGAACACGCTGCACAACAAGACTCTCATACCTATCGGCGTCGATGGGATCAACGTGGACTTCCTCATTTTCTGCATGGTTAGTGGCAATCATAGCATGACTAGTTTCCTCAGAATCACTGGCTGAAGAGTACTCACCATTGTCACGTATAAGCAAGGTACGCTTGTTTGGGCAGTCCCGAATCATGTGCCCAAACCCTCTGCAACGATGGCACTGAATATCCCGTGTACGTCCTGTGGAAGAAGCGGCGCCTTTGGCAGGGGGTGCCACTGGCTTGGCCGGCCCTGTGCGCGATGTAGTGCTAGGCGTAGGAGGTGCAGGGCTGGAAGGAGTTGAGCTGTGTGTTGGACCCCGGCCTGCAAAAGAGTTAGTATATGTCTTTGATCGTCGTCCCTGCACTTCACGTTCAGCTTTGCAAGCATATTCAAACAATGTGGTTATATCAAAATAATCCTTATAATCAAGTATATCCTGAATTTCCCTGTTCAAACCACCACGAAAACGCGCCATAGCAGCGTCATCTGACTCAACCAAACCACAACGAAGCATACCCTTTTGCAACTCCTGGTAATATTCCTCAACAGATTGTGAACCTTGTTGAAAACGCTGCATTTTGTTAAGCAAATCACGAGCATAATAGGAAGGAACAAATCTGTGGCGCATGGCAGTTTTTAATTGGGTCCAAGTAATGACACTGTTAATGGGAAGTTTTTGTTTATACTCACGCCACCAAATTAAAGCAAAATCAGTAAATTCACTAATGGCAGCCTTCACTTGGCTATTAGCAGGAATATCATGGCATGAAAATTTCTGTTCTACCTCTAATTCCCAATCAAGATATGCAGCAGGATCATATTTACCATTAAAAGATGGAATTTTAAATTTAATCTTAGAAAATAAGTCATTAGGGGGATGACGAACCACACGACGTGCACGACCACGGCGATCTCCATCGTCCTGCTCAGTGTCACCGCCGTATTCCTGCTCCATCTTTGTGGTCAATGCATCAAGGCGTGCCAGGATGGTGTCGAGTGTGGTGCGAGTCGCCGTTTGAGCAAGATCAAGTTGGTTGAAACGCTCGGTCGTCGAAGTGATCGTTGAATCAAGCCGTTCATGCATCGTCCTAATGTCAGCAGCAAGTCCATCAACTTGTCCCCTTACTTCCTGCAACTGGGCATCCACCATGTCGTGTGCTCCTGCCATAGTTAGCGCAAACACCAAAAGAAGACAAACCAACGACAAAAACAGGGGTGTACTGCTCACAAAGCGCTCACACTAGTGCTGTTATCAAGTTCTTATCCGTTCTTACCAAGCCACAATGGTGAACTGCAATCAACAGGTGGAACCGGTGAAAGATTGGATGAGCGATTGCGTGGAGAAACAGAAACCTGCTCGTCGTAGAAATATGTGGAGTTGTGGGTAGGCTGCACTCAAGTCAAGGATTAGCACGATCAAACAATAATGCAAAGTTGAATTATAGTGCAAAACACGAAACTATATTGCTGGCCACAGGTGCAAAAGATGGATGGAACTAGCAGAATGGCAGTACCGTAAATATTGTACTAGTGATGCCAAAAAGGCACTAGTAGAAATCACAGGTGATTTTGTTTTTCTTTTTTGTATGATTTTTTTGATATTTTTCTCAGCACAAGAAGCAACAAGATAGGAGCTAGACGAAGTTTCACCTAAAACAGAGATCAGATGTGGTCTACAGAAAATCAGGAAGTTCTCTGAAAAGCGTGCGAGAACTTTGACGGATTTTTTTCTTTATTTTCCTGAATTTTTTTGACAATTTTGGGGCTCAAAATGGTGTCAACAAGCTCCTGTAAAAATTTCAGATTTTTTGGACACCCGAGCGAAAAGTTATGCCCGTTTTACGGAAGGTACCTCAAGTTATGTTCTAAAAACGACCGGGATGAAACAACTGTATCCTTTCTCCTTCGTTATCTTTTTTTTTTGTTTTTTTTGACGTAACCGAAGGAGAAAAACAAGGAAGCGGCCGTTGACTCGGTTTGTTTTTTTTTCTGTTTTTTTTTTCGTAACCGAAGGAGAAAATCAAGGAAACGGCCGTTGACTCGGTTTGTTTTTTCTGTTTTTTTTTGACGTAACCGAAGGAGAAAAATAAGGAAACGATGTTGACTCGGTTTGTGGCGTGATCAAACGGGAGATGGTGGCGGCGCTAGGTTTGAATGGTGGAAGAACACAATGCAACCAGCAACAAATGACGCGAAAGCACACAAATTCAACAATGCAGATTATTGAAAGAAAGTGCGAGGCTCAAAAGGGTGCTGGGATAAGATCTAACCTGAATTTTTATGTGGTTTTGTGGACTGTAGGAAAAAAAAACGCTCGATAAACTCACCGATCAACCTGGAAATCTGATACCAATTGATGAAGCTGAGGTGCCCGATCTTTCGGCGAGTAGAGATAATTCCGATTTGGCGGAAGATGACCCTTGCGATCCGACTACGACGAGCAAGCCCGAGGCGCCAATGCAATCGCTGAACCAACTCCCTGTGGTTACCGACCTTGCTGATGCGAGATCGGCCTGATCACGAAGATCGTTTCCTGTGCGCAATCGAAGAACGAACAAGAACAAGATGCGAGCAATCTAATCTATTACTCGAGGGTGGAGTTCTGAATACACGAAGACAGCGCAGATTTGCGCGTGTTCGAGAGTAGCTAAGGCTAACGTAAAACAAAACTCGGAAAATAAAGGAGGCGCAGCTCCTGAATAAATAGAGAGGGGGCGCAGCCCCTAGGGGCGGCCAACCCTAGGTCGTCCATTATGGGCCGCAATTGGGCTGGTCGTCTATTCTTCCGGGCCTTCGTTCTTTAACAACATGATGTAGTTCAATTCTCTTGCACGGGCCCGAGTCACTGGCCCAGGTGGAAGGGGTGGCGCCTGGGCTGGAGAAGGTGCTGCTGGTGTAGATGTGCTCGTGTTGGTGTTGATGTCCGCATCACATGAGTTTAGGACTAAAGTAGTGGATTAGGCATGTTCGTTTCGAAAAATGGAGAATTGGTTGCGGTGGCAAAAACTCATACTTTGTATGCACCCCGATACCCGTTTTCGAAAGGGGTGATGTGCGGCAACGAAATTGAGCGAAACCGCCCCAAACATGAGTTTTGGACATAAAGTAGTGGATTGGGCATGTTCGTTGCGAAAAAAGATGAAATGGTTCCGGTGGCAAAAACTCGTGCTTTGTATGCACCCCGATACACGTTTTCGGAATGGGTGACGTGCGACAACGAAATTGCGTGAAACCACCCCAAACATGAGTTTTGGACCTAAAGTAGTGGTTTGGGCATTTCGTTACGAAAAAATAAGAAATGATTCCGGTGGCAAAAACTTATGCTTTGTATGCACCCCGATACCCGTTTTTGGAATGGGTCACGTGCGGCAATGAAATTGCATGAAACCACCCCAAACATGAGTTTTGGACCTAAAGTAGTGGATTGGGCATGTTCGTTGCGAAAAACGAAGAAATGGTTCCGGTGGCAAAAACTCGTGCTTTGTATGCACCCTGATACCCGTTTTTGGAATGGGAGACGCGCGGCAACGAAATTGCACAAAAGCACCCCAAACATGAGTTTTGGACCTAAAGTTGTGGATTGGGCATGTTCGTTGCGAAAAACGAAGAAATGGTTACGGTGGCAAAAACTCGTGCTTTGTATGCACCCCGGTACCCGTTTTCGGAATGGGTGACGTGCGGCAACGAAATTGCGCAAAACGACCCCAAACATGAGTTTTGGACCTAAAGTAGTGGATTAGGCATGTTCGTTTGGAAAAACGAAGAAATGGTTCCGGTGGCAAAAACTGAGTTTGCAGCCGATACCCGTTTTCGGAATGGGTGACATGCGGCAACGAAATTGCGCGAAAACAACTCAAACAAGAGTTTTGGACCTAAAGTAGTGGATTGGGCATGTTCGTTGCGAAAAATGAAGAAATGGTTCCGGTGGCAAAAACTAGTGCTTTGTATGCACCCTGATACCCATTTTCGAAATGGATGACGTGCGGCAACGAAATTGCACGAAAGCACCCCAAACATGAGTTTTGGACCTAAAGTTGTGGATTGGGCAGGTTCGTTGCGAAAAACGAAGAAAAGGTTACAGTGGCAAAAACTGGAGCTTTGTATGCACCCCGGTACCCGTTTTCCGAATAGGTGACGTGCGGCAACGAAATTGTGCAAAACGATCCCAAACATGAGTTTTGGACCTAAAGTGGTGGATTGGGCATGTTTGTTGCCAAAAATGAAGAAATGGTTCCGGTGGCAAAAACTCGTGCTTTGTATGCACCGCGATACCCGTTTTCGGAATAGGTGACGTGCTGCAATGAAATTGCGCGAAATCACCCCAAACATGAGTTTAGGACCTAAAGTAGTGGATTGGGCATGTTTGTTGCAAAAAATGAAGAAATGCTTCCGGTGGCAAAAACTCGTGCTTTGTATGCACCACGATACCCGTTTTCGGAATGGGTAACGTGCGGCAACTAAATTGCGCGAAAGCACCCCAAACATGAGTTTAGGACCTAAAGTAGTGGATTGGGCATGTTCGTTGCGAAAAATGAAGAAATGGTTCCGGTGGCAAAAACTCGTGCTTTGTATGCACCCCGATACCCGTTTTCGGAAGGGGTGACGTGCGGCAACGAAATTGCGCGAAACCACCCCAAACATGAGTTTTGGAACTAAAGTAGTGGAGTGGGCATGTTCGTTGCGAAAAACGAAGAAACGGTTCCAGTGGCAAAAACTCGTGCTTTGTATGCACCCCGATACCCGTTTTCATAATGGGTGACATCCGACAACGAAATTGTGCGAAACGATCCCAAACATGAGTTTTGGACCTAAAGTAGTGGATTGGGCATGTTCGTTGCGAAAAACGAAGAAATGGTTCCGGTGGCAAAAACTGAGTTTGTATGCACCCGATACCCGTTTTCGGAATGGGTGACGTGCGGCAACGGAATAGCACGAAAACAACCCAAACATGAGTTTTGACCTAAAGTAGTGGAGTGGGCATGTTCGTTGCGAAAAACGAAAAAATGGTTCCGGTGGCAAAAACTCGTACTTTGTATGCACCCGATACCCGTTTTCGGAATGGGTGACGTGCGGCAACGAAATTGTGCGAAATCAACCCAAACTCTGTTTTGGACCTAAATTAGTGGATTGGGCATGTTCATTGCGAAAAACGAAGAAATGGTTCCGGTGGCAAAAACTCGTGCTTTGTATGCACCACGATACCCGTTTTTGGAATGGGTAACGTGCGGTAACGAAATTGCGCGAAAGCACCCCAAACATGAGTTTAGGACCTAAAGTAGTGGATTGGGCATGTTCGTTGCGAAAAACGAAGAAATGGTTCTGGTGGCAAAAACTCGTGCTTTGTATGCACCCGATACCCGTTTTCGGAATGGGTGACGTGCTGCAACGGAATTGCGCGAAAACAACCCAAACATGAGTTTTGGACCTAAAGTAGTGGAGTGGGCATGTTCGTTGCGAAAAACGAAGAAATGATTCCGTTGGCAAAAACTCGTGCTTTGTATGCACCCCGATACCCGTTTTCGGAATGGGTGACGTGCGGCAACGAAATTGCGAGAAAGCAGCCCAAACATGAGTTTAGGAACTAAAGTAGTGGATTGATCATGTTTGTTGCAAAAAATGAAGAAATGTTTCCGGTGGCAAAAACTCATGCTTTGTATGCACCTCGATACCCGTTTTCGGAAGGGGTGACGTGTCGCAACAAAATTGCGCGAAAGCACCCAAAACATAAGTTTTGGACCTAAAGTAGTGGATTGGGCATGTTCGCAGCGAAAAACAAAAAAATGGTGGCAAAGACTCGTGCTTTGTATGCACCCCGATAACCGTTTTCGGAATGGGTGACGTGCGGCAACGAAATTGCACAAAAGCACCCCAAACATGAGTTTTGGACCTAAAGTTGTGGATTGGGTATGTTCGTTGCGAAAAACGAAGAAATGGTTCCGGTGGCAAAAACTCGTGCTTTGTATGCACCCCGATACTCGTTTTCGAATGGGTGACGTGCCGCAACGAAATTACGTGAAAGCACCCCAAACATGAGTTTAGGACTAAAGTAGTGGATTAGGCATGTTCGTTTCGAAAAATGGAGAATTGGTTGCGGTGGCAAAAACTCATACTTTGTATGCACCCCGATACCCGTTTTCGAAAGGGGTGATGTGCGGCAACGAAATTGAGCGAAACCACCCCAAACATGAGTTTTGGACATAAAGTAGTGGATTGGGCATGTTCGTTGCGAAAAAAGATGAAATGGTTCCGGTGGCAAAAACTCGTGCTTTGTATGTACCCCGATACACTTTTTCGGAATGGGTGACGTGCGGCAACGAAATTGCGTGAAACCACCCCAAACATGAGTTTTGGACCTAAAGTAGTGGTTTGGGCATTTCGTTACGAAAAAATAAGAAATGATTCCGGTGGCAAAAACTTGTGCTTTGTATGCACCCCGATACCCGTTTTCGGAATGGGTCACGTGCGGCAATGAAATTGCATGAAACCACCCCAAACATGAGTTTTGGAACTTAAGTAGTGGATTGGGCATGTTCGTTGCGAAAAACGAAGAAATGGTTCCGGTGGCAAAAACTCGTGCTTTGTATGCACCCTGATACCCGTTTTTGGAATGGGTGACGCGCGGCAACGAAATTGCACAGAAACACCCCAAACATGAGTTTTGGACCTAAAGTTGTGGATTGGGCATGTTCGTTGCGAAAAACGAAGAAATGGTTACGGTGGCAAAAACTCGTGCTTTGTATGCACCCCGGTACCCGTTTTCGGAATGGGTGACGTGCGGCAACGAAATTGCGCAAAACGACCCCAAACATGAGTTTTGGACCTAAAGTAGTGGATTGGGCATGTTCGTTTAGAAAAACGAAGAAATGGTTCCGGTGGCAAAAACTGAGTTTGCAGCCGATACCCGTTTTCGGAATGGGTGACATGCGGCAACGAAATTGCGCGAAAACAACTCAAACAAGAGTTTTGGACCTAAAGTAGTGGATTGGGCATGTTCGTTGCGAAAAATGAAGAAATGGTTCCGGTGGCAAAAACTAGTGCTTTGTATGCACCCTGATACCCATTTTCGAAATGGATGACATGCGGCAACGAAATTGCACGAAAGCACCCCAAACATGAGTTTTGGACCTAAAGTTGTGGATTGGGCAGGTTCGTTGCGAAAAACGAAGAAAAGGTTACAGTGGCAAAAACTGGTGCTTTGTATGCACCCCGGTACCCGTTTTCCGAATAGGTGACGTGCGGCAACGAAATTGTGCAAAACGATCCCAAACATGAGTTTTGGACCTAAAGTGGTGGATTGGGCATGTTTGTTGCCAAAAATGAAGAAATGGTTCCGGTGGCAAAAACTCGTGCTTTGTATGCACCCCGATAGCCGTTTTCGGAATAGGTGACGTGCTGCAATGAAATTGCGCGAAATCACCCCAAACATGAGTTTAGGACCTAAAGTAGTGGATTGGGCATGTTTGTTGCAAAAAATGAAGAAATGCTTCCGGTGGCAAAAACTCGTGCTTTGTATGCACCCGATACCCGTTTTCGGAATGGGTGACGTGCGGCAACGAAATTGCGCGAAAGGACCCCAAACATGAGTTTTGGACCTAAAGTAGTGGATTGGGCATGTTCGTTGCGAAAAATGAAGAAATGGTTCCGGTGGCAAAAACTCATGCTTTGTATGCACCTCGATACCCGTTTTCGGAAAGGGTGACGTGCGGCAACGAAATTGTGCGAAACGATCCCAAACATGAGTTTTGGACCTAAAGTAGTGGATTGGGCATGTTCGTTGCGAAAAACGAAGAAATGGTTCCGGTGGCAAAAACTGAGTTTGTATGCACCCGATACCCGTTTTCGGAATGGGTGACGTGCGGCAACGGAATAGCACGAAAACAACCCAAACATGAGTTTTGACCTAAAGTAGTGGAGTGGGCATGTTCGTTGCGAAAAACGAAAAAATGGTTCCGGTGGCAAAAACTCGTACTTTGTATGCACCCGATACCCGTTTTCGGAATGGGTGACGTGCGACAACGAAATTGTGCGAAATCAACCCAAACTCTGTTTTGGACCTAAATTAGTGGATTGGGCATGTTCATTGCGAAAAACGAAGAAATGGTTCCGGTGGCAAAAACTCGTGCTTTGTATGCACCACGATACCCGTTTTTGGAATGGGTAACGTGCGGCAACGAAATTGCGCGAAAGCACCCCAAACATGAGTTTAGGACCTAAAGTAGTGGATTGGGCATGTTCGTTGCGAAAAACGAAGAAATGGATCTGGTGGCAAAAACTCGTGCTTTGTATGCACCCGATACCCGTTTTCGGAATGGGTGACGTGCTGCAACGGAATTGCGCGAAAACAACCCAAACATGAGTTTTGGACCTAAAGTAGTGGAGTGGGCATGTTCGTTGCGAAAAACGAAGAAATGGTTCCGTTGGCAAAAACTCGTGCTTTGTATGCACCCCGATACCCGTTTTCGGAATGGGTGACGTGCGGCAACGAAATTGCGAGAAAGCAGCCCAAACATGAGTTTAGGAACTAAAGTAGTGGATTGGTCATGTTTGTTGCAAAAAATGAAGAAATGTTTCCGGTGGCAAAAACTCGTGCTTTGTATGCACCTCGATACCCGTTTTCGGAAGGGGTGACGTGCCGCAACAAAATTGCGCGAAACCACCCCAAACATGAGTTTTGGACCTAAAGTAGTGGATTGGGCATGTTCGCAGCGAAAAACAAAAAAATGGTGGCAAAGACTCGTGCTTTGTATGCACCCCGATAACCGTTTTCGGAATGGGTGACGTGCGGCAACGAAATTGCACAAAAGCACCCCAAACATGAGTTTTGGACCTAAAGTTGTGGATTGGGTATGTTCGTTGCGAAAAACGAAGAAATGGTTCCGGTGGCAAAAACTCGTGCTTTGTATGCACCCCGATACTCGTTTTCGAATGGGTGACGTGCCGCAACGAAATTACGCGAAAGCACCCCAAACATGAGTTTAGGACTAAAGTAGTGGATTAGGCATGTTCGTTTCGAAAAATGAAGAATTGGTTGCGGTGGCAAAAACTCATACTTTGTATGCACCCCGATACCCGTTTTCGAAAGGGGTGATGTGCGGCAACGAAATTGAGCGAAACCACCCCAAACATGAGTTTTGGACATAAAGTAGTGGATTGGGCATGTTCGTTGCGAAAAAGATGAAATGGTTCCGGTGGCAAAAACTCGTGCTTTGTATGCACCCCGATACACGTTTTCGGAATGGGTGACGTGCGGCAACGAAATTGCGTGAAACCACCCCAAACATGAGTTTTGGACCTAAAGTAGTGCTTTGGGCATTTCGTTACGAAAAAATAAGAAATGATTCCGGTGGCAAAAACTTGTGCTTTGTATGCACCCCGATACCCGTTTTCGGAATGGGTCACGTGCGGCAATGAAATTGCACGAAACCACCCCAAACATGAGTTTTGGACCTAAAGTAGTGGATTGGGCATGTTCGTTGCGAAAAACGAAGAAATGGTTCGGTGGCAAAAACTCGTGCTTTGTATGCACCCTGATACCCGTTTTTGGAATGGGTGACGCGTGGCAACGAAATTGCACAAAAGCACCCCAAACATGAGTTTTGGACCTAAAGTTGTGGATTGGGCATGTTCGTTGTGAAAAACGAAGAAATGGTTACGGTGGCAAAAACTCGTGCTTTGTATGCACCCCGGTACCCGTTTTTGGAATGGGTGACGTGCGGCAACGAAATTGCGCAAAACGATCCCAAACATGAGTTTTGGACCTAAAGTAGTGGATTGGGCATGTTCGTTTGGAAAAACGAAGAAATGGTTCCGGTGGCAAAAACTAGTGCTTTGTATGCACCCTGATACCCATTTTCGAAATGGATGACGTGCGGCAACGAAATTGCACGAAAGCACCCCAAACATGAGTTTTGGACCTAAAGTTGTGGATTGGGCAGGTTCGTTGCGAAAAACGAAGAAAAGGTTACGGTGGCAAAACCTGGTGCTTTGAATGCACCCCGGTACCCGTTTTCCGTATAGGTGACGTGCGGCAACGAAATTGTGCAAAACGATCCCAAACATGAGTTTTGGACTTAAAGTGGTGGATTGGGCATGTTTGTTGCGAAAAATGAAGAAATGGTTCCGGTGGCAAAAACTCGTGCTTTGTATGCACCCTGATACCCGTTTTCGGAATAGGTGACGTGCTGCAATGAAATTGCGCGAAATCACCCCAAACATGAGTTTAGGACCTAAAGTAGTGGATTGGGCATGTTTGTTGCAAAAAATGAAGAAATGCTTCCGGTGGCAAAAACTCGTGCTTTGTATGCACCCGATACCCGTTTTCGGAATGGGTGACGTGCGGCAACGAAATTGCGCGAAAGGACCCCAAACATGAGTTTTGGACCTAAAGTAGTGGATTGGGCATGTTCGTTGCGAAAATGAAGAAATGGTTCCGGTGGCAAAAACTCCTGCTTTGTATGCACCCCGATACCCGTTTTCGGAAGGGGTGACGTGCGGCAACGAAATTGCGCGAAACCACCCCAAACATGAGTTTTGGAACTAAAGTAGTGGAGTGGGCATGTTCGTTGCGAAAAACGAAGAAACGGTTCCGGTGGCAAAAACTCGTGCTTTGTATACACCCCGATACCCGTTTTCAGAATGGGTGACGTCCGACAACGAAATTGTGCGAAACGATCCCAAACATGAGTTTTGGACCTAAAGTAGTGGATTGGGCATGTTCGTTGCGAAAAACGAAGAAATGGTTCCGGTGGCAAAAACTGAGTTTGTATGCACCCGATACCCGTGTTCGGAATGGGTGACGTGCGGCAACGGAATAGCGCGAAAACAACCCAAACATGAGTTTTGACCTAAAGTAGTGGAGTGGGCATGTTCGTTGCGAAAAACGAAAAAATGGTTCCGGTGGCAAAAACTCGTACTTTGTGTGCACCCGATACCCCATGCAGCAACGAAATTACGCGAAATCAACCCAAACATGAGTTTTGGACCTAAATTAGTGGATTGGGCATGTTCGTTGCGAAAAACGAAGAAATGGTTCCGGTGGCAAAAACTCGTGCTTTGTATGCACCACGATACCCGTTTTCGGAATGGGTAACGTGCAGCAACGAAATTGCGTGAAAGCACCCCAAACATGAGTTTAGGACCTAAAGTAGTGGATTGGGCATGTTCATTGCGAAAAACGAAGAAATGGTTCTGGTGGCAAAAACTCGTACTTTGTATGCACCCGATACCCGTTTTCGGAATGAGTGACGTGCGGCAACAAAATTGCGCGAAATCAACCCAAACATGAGTTTTGAACCTAAAGTAGTGGAGTGGGCATGTTCGTTGCGAAAAACGAAGAAAAGGTTCCGGTGGCAAAAACTCGTGCTTTGTATGCATCCGATACCCGTTTTCGGAATGGGTGACGTGCGGCAACGAAATTGTGCGAAATCAACCCAAACATGAGTTTTGGACCTAAAGTAGTGTAGTGGGCATGTTCGTTGCGAAAAACGAAGAAATGGTTCCGGTGGCAAAAACTCGTGCTTTGTATGCATCCGATACCCGTTTTCGGAAGGGGTGACGTGCGACAATGAAATTGCGCGAAACCACCCCAAACATGAGTTTTGGAACTAAAGTAGTGGAGTGGGCATGTTCGTTGCGAAAAACGAAGAAACGGTTCCGGTGACAAAAACTCGTGCTTTGTATGCACCCCGATACCCGTTTTCAGAATGGGTGACGTCCGACAACGAAATTGTGTGAAACGATCCCAAACATGAGTTTTGGACCTAAAGTAGTGGATTGGGCATGTTCGTTGCGAAAAACGAAGAAATGGTTCCGGTGGCAAAAACTGAGTTTGTATGCACCCGATATCCGTTTTCGGAATGGGTGACGTGCGGCAACGGAATAGCGCGAAAACAACCCAAACATGAGTTTTGACCTAAAGTAGTGGAGTGGGCATGTTCATTGCGAAAAACGAAAAAATGGTTCCGGTGGCAAAAACTCGTACTTTGTATGCACCCGATACCCGTTTTCGGAATGAGTGACGTGCGGCAACGAAATTGCGCGAAATCAACCCAAACCTGAGTTTTGGACCTAAAGTAGTGGAGTGGGCATGTTCGTTGCGAAAAACGAAGAAATGGTTCCGGTGGCAAAAACTCGTGCTTTGTATGCATCCGATACCCGTTTTCGGAATGGGTGACGTGCGGCAACGAAATTGCGCGAAATCAACCCAAACATGAGTTTTGGACCTAAATTAGTGGATTGGGCATGTTCATTGCGAAAAACGAAGAAATAGTTCCGGTGGCAAAAACTCGTGCTTTGTATGCACCCCGATACCCGTTTTCGGAATGGGTGACGTGCGGCAACGGAATTGCGCGAAAACAACCCAAACATGAGTTTTGGACCTAAAGCAGTGGAGTGGGCATGTTCGTTGCGAAAAACGAAGAAATGGTTCCGGTGGCAAAAACTCGTGCTTTGTATGCACCCAATACCCGTTTTTGGAATGGGTGACGTGCGGCAACGAAATTGCACAAAAGCACCCCAAACATGAGTTTGGACCTAAAGTTGTGGATTAGGCATGTTCGTTGCGAAAAACGAAGAAATGGTTCCGGTGGCAAAAACTCGTGCATTGTATGCACTCCGATACCCGTTTTTGGAATGGGTGACGTGCCGCAACGAAATTGCGCGAAAGCACCCCAAACATGAGTTTAGGACCTAAAGTAGTGGATTGGGCATGTTCGTTGCGAAAAAGGAAGAAATGGTTCCGGTGGCAAAAACTCATGCTTTGTATGCACCCCGATACCCGTTTTCGGAAGGGGTGACGTGCGGCAACGAAATTGCGCGAAACCACCCCAAACATGAGTTTTGGACCAAAAGTAGTGGATTGGGCATGTTCGTTGCGAAAAACAAAGAAATGGTTGCGGTGGCAAAATCTCGTGCTTTGTATGCACCCCGATAACCGTTTTCGGAATGGGTGACGTGCGGCAGTGAAATTGCGCGAAACCACCCCAAACAAGAGTTTTGCACCTAAAGTAGTGGATTGGGCATGTTCGTTGCAAAAAATGAAGAAATGGTTCCGGTGGCAAAAACTCGTGCTTTGTATGCACCCTGATACCCATTTTCGAAATGGATGACGTGCGGCAACAAAATTGCACGAAAGCACCCCAAACATGAGTTTTGGACCTAAAGTTGTGGATTGGGCAGGTTCGTTGCGAAAAACGAAGAAAAGGTTACGGTGGCAAAAACTTGTGCTTTGTATGCACCCCGGTACCCGTTTTCCGAATAGGTGACGTGCGGCAACGAAATTGTGCGAAACAATCCCAAACAAGAGTTTTGGACCTAATGATGAGGACATCAACACCAACACGAGCACATCTACACCAGCAGCACCTTCTCCAGCCCAGGCACCATCTTCCCTAGTCCAGGCGCCACCCCTTCCACATGGGCCAGTGACTCGGGCCCGTGCAAGAGAATTGAACTACATCATGTTGTTAAAGAACGAAGGCCCAGAAGAATAGACGACCAGCCCAACTGCGGCCCATAATGGACGACCTAGGGTTGGCCGCCCCTAGGGGCTGCGCCCCCTCTCTATTTATCCAGGAGCTGCGCCTCCTTTATTTTTCGAGTTTTGTTTTAGATCTAGCTTTAGCTACCCCAGAACACGCACAAATACGTGTTTTCTGATGAAGCTGAGGTGCCCGATCTTTCGGCGAGTAGAGATAATTCCGATTTGGCGGAAGATGACCCTTGCGATCCGACTACGACGAGCAAGCCCGAGGCGCCAATGCAATCGCTGAACCAACTCCCTGTGGTTACCGACCTTGCTGATGCGAGATCGGCCTGATCACGAAGATCGTTTCCTGTGCGCAATCGAAGAACGAACAAGAACAAGATGCGAGCAATCTAATCTATTACTCGATGGTGGAGTTCTGAATAGACGAAGACAGCGCAGATTTGCGCGTGTTCGAGAGTAGCTAAGGCTAACGTAAAACAAAACTCAGGAAATAAAGGAGGCGCAGCTCCTGAATAAATAGAGAGGGGGCGCAGCCCCTAGGGGCGGCCAACCCTAGGTCGTCCATTATGGGCCGCAATTGGGCTGGTCGTCTATTCTTCCGGGCCTTCGTTCTTTAACAACATGATGTAGTTCAATTCTCTTGCACGGGCCCGAGTCACTGGCCCAGGTGGAAGGGGTGGCGCCTGGGCTGGAGAAGGTGCTGCTGGTGTAGATGTGCTCGTGTTGGTGTTGATGTCCGCATCATCCTCCCCTTCTTGAACTGAAGTCGTCCTCGACGGCAACTCCTCATCTTCTCCCGCATACGGTTTCAAATCTGCAACATTAAAACTAGTGGAAACACCAAACTCCGCAGGTAGGTCGAGGGTATAAGCATTATCATTAATCTTGGTTAGTATCTTAAAAGGACCAGCAGCACGAGGCATCAATTTAGAACGGCGCAAAGTAGGAAAACGATCCTTTCTCAAATGCAACCAAACCATATCACCAGGTTCAAAAGTAACATGTTTTCTTCCTTTACTACCAGCAACCTGATTTTTTGTATTAGTAGCAGCAATGTTCTGTTTCGTTTGTTCATGTATGGTAATCATTTGTTCAACATGTGCAGAAGCATCTACATGTGGGGCGTTCGCAGCATTAAGTGAAATCAAATCAATAGGTGCCCTAGGAATGTAACCATAAACAATCTGGAAAGGGCACATCTTTGTAGAAGAATGCGTGGCATGATTGTAAGCAAATTCAACATGAGGCAAGCAATCCTCCCAACGTCTCAAATTCTTGTCTAAAACAGCCCTAAGCATGGTAGATAAAGTTCTATTTACTACCTCAGTTTGTCCATCAGTCTGAGGGTGACAAGTAGTGCTAAACAACAATTTAGTTCCCAATTTATTCCAAAGAGATCTCCAAAAATGGCTTAGAAACTTAGCATCGCGATCAGAGACTATTGTTTTTGGAATACCATGTAAACGAATAATTTCTCTAAAGAACAATTCAGCAACAATGCTAGCATCATCAGTTTTATGACAAGGTATAAAGTGAGCCATTTTAGAGAATCTATCAACAACCACAAAAATACTATCCCTCCCCTTCTTAGTTCTAGGCAAGCCCAAAACAAAGTCCATAGAGATATCAAGCCAAGGAGAAGAAGGGACAGGCAAAGGCATATACAAACCATGGTTGTTCAACCGTGACTTAGCTTTCTGACAAGTAGTGCAGCGTGCAACAAGGCGCTCCACATCAGCGCGCATCCGAGGCCAAAAGAAGTGGGCAGCCAACACCTCATGTGTCTTGTAGACGCCAAAATGCCCCATGAGACCGCCTCCATGCGCTTCTTGTAACAACAAAAGACGAACCGAGCTAGCTGGAACACACAGCTTGTTAGCGCGAAACAGGAACCCATCCTGTATGTGAAATTTGCCCCATGGTTTCCCATTAATACAATGGCCGAAAGCATCTTTAAAATCAGCATCGTCAACATATTGATCCTTCACAGTGTCCAAACCAAAGATTTTAAAATCTAACTGTGACAGCATGGTATAGCGACGAGACAAAGCATCAGCAATAACATTGTCCTTCCCGTTCTTGTGTTTAATAATGTAAGGAAAGGACTCAATGAATTCAACCCATTTAGCATGACGACGGTTCAGATTTGTTTGGGTACGAATATGTTTTAAAGCCTCATGATCAGAATGAATTATGAACTCACGATGCCAAAGATAATGCTGCCAAGTATGCAAAGTGCGCACTAAAGCGTAAAGCTCCTTATCATAAGTAGAATATTTCAGACTAGCACCGCTTAATTTTTCACTAAAATAAGCAACTGGTTTTCCTTCTTGTAACAAAACAGCACCTAGCCCAATACCGCTAGCATCGCATTCAAGCTCAAAAACTTTATTAAAATCAGGCAATTGCAAGAGGGGAGCTTGGGTTAACTTATCTTTCAAAGTGCTGAACGCTACCTCCTGCGAATCACTCCAAGCAAACGGCACATCTTTCTTTGTAAGCTCATGTAGAGGCGCTGCAATGGAGCTAAAATCACGAACAAATCTGCGGTAGAAACCGGCAAGTCCAAGAAAGCTCCGAATTTGTGTGACCGTCGTCGGTGTAGGCCACTCCCGAATGGCAGCAATCTTGCTGCTATCCACCTCAATGCCCTGCGGAGTAACCACATAACCAAGAAACGAGACACGTTGCGTGCAAAATGTGCATTTTTCCATGTTACCAAACAAGCGAGCAGCACGCAAAGCGTCAAAAACAGCACGCAAATGTTCTAAATGCTCCTCTATAGACTTGCTGTAAATAAGGATATCATCGAAATAAACAACAACAAACAAACCTATGAAGGCCCGTAGAACTTCGTTCATTAAACGCATAAAGGTGCTGGGAGCATTAGTCAATCCAAATGGCATAACCAACCATTCATATAAACCAAATTTCGTTTTAAAAGCCGTTTTCCATTCATCACCGAGTTTCATTCTAATCTGATGGTAACCGCTACGCAAATCAACCTTAGAGAAAATAACGGCACCACTAAGCTCATCTAGCATATCATCAAGGCGTGGAATAGGATATCGATAACGAACTGTGATGTTATTAATAGCACGACAATCTACGCACATACGCCATGACCCATCTTTCTTTGGAACGAGTAAAACAGGAACCGAGCAAGGGCTAAGAGACTCACGAATGTAACCCTTATCAAGCAACGTCTGCACCTGGCGCTGGATCTCCTTCGTCTCATCTGGATTTGTACGGTACGGGGCGCGGTTCGGAAGAGAAGCGCCGGGGATGAGATCGATCTGATGCTCAATGCCACGGAGGGGAGGAAGACCCGGTGGTAAGTCCGTAGGATAAACATCAGCATACTCCTGCAAAAGGTTAACAACAGCAGGGGGTATATCCAAAGACGGTGCATCATCAAGCGGAACAAGCATTCGCGAGCATACAAGTGCATAACAGGGCATATGAGCTTCATGGAGATCATCAAAATCAGCACGTGTAGCAAGTAAAACAGGAGAGTGCAACTTGATTTCAGATTTAATAGGTGCGGCTGATGTCGATTTGACTTGTTGTGCAGTTTTAGCAGCCCTAGTAAGATCATCTTTCAAAATTTGGTCAGGGGTCATTGGATGTATAATTATTTTCTGGCCTTTAAACATGAAAGAATAATGATTTGAACGACCATGATGTAAACTATCAGTATCATATTGCCAAGGTCGACCTAATAACAAAGAGCATGCTTCCATAGGAATAACATCGCAATCAGCATAATCAGAATAAGAACCCAGCGAGAAGGGGACACGTACCGAACGTGTTACCTTTATTTTACCACCATCATTAAGCCATTGAATGTGATACGGATGTGGATGTGTGCGAGTGGGCAAAGATAATTTCTCTACCAACGCTGTACTTGCCAAATTGTTGCAGCTGCCACTATCGATGATGATGCGAATCGACCGTTCGTGCACGACGCCCTTGGTATGGAATAGAGTGTGTCGCTGATTTTTTTCGGCCTGGGCAACCTGTGTGCTGAGAACACGCTGCACAACAAGACTCTCATACCTATCGGCGTCGATGGGATCAACGTGGACTTCCTCATTTTCTGCATGGTTAGTGGCAATCATAGCATGACTAGTTTCCTCAGAATCACTGGCTGAAGAGTACTCACCATTGTCACGTATAAGCAAGGTACGCTTGTTTGGGCAGTCCCGAATCATGTGCCCAAACCCTCTGCAACGATGGCACTGAATATCCCGTGTACGTCCTGTGGAAGAAGCGGCGCCTTTGGCAGGGGGTGCCACTGGCTTGGCCGGCCCTGTGCGCGATGTAGTGCTAGGCGTAGGAGGTGCAGGGCTGGAAGGAGTTGAGCTGTGTGTTGGACCCCGGCCTGCAAAAGAGTTAGTATATGTCTTTGATCGTCGTCCCTGCACTTCACGTTCAGCTTTGCAAGCATATTCAAACAATGTGGTTATATCAAAATAATCCTTATAATCAAGTATATCCTGAATTTCCCTGTTCAAACCACCACGAAAACGCGCCATAGCAGCGTCATCTGACTCAACCAAACCACAACGAAGCATACCCTTTTGCAACTCCTGGTAATATTCCTCAACAGATTGTGAACCTTGTTGAAAACGCTGCATTTTGTTAAGCAAATCACGAGCATAATAGGAAGGAACAAATCTGTGGCGCATGGCAGTTTTTAATTGGGTCCAAGTAATGACACTGTTAATGGAAAGTTTTTGTTTATACTCACGCCACCAAATTAAAGCAAAATCAGTAAATTCACTAATGGCAGCCTTCACTTGGCTATTAGCAGGAATATCATGGCATGAAAATTTCTGTTCTACCTCTAATTCCCAATCAAGATATGCAGCAGGATCATATTTACCATTAAAAGATGGAATTTTAAATTTAATCTTAGAAAATAAGTCATTAGGGGGATGACGAACCACACGACGTGCACGACCACGGCGATCTCCATCGTCCTGCTCAGTGTCACCGCCGTATTCCTGCTCCATCTTTGTGGTCAATGCATCAAGGCGTGCAAGGATGGTGTCGAGTGTGGTGCGAGTCGCCGTTTGAGCAAGGTCAAGTTGGTTGAAACGCTCGGTCGTCGAAGTGATCGTTGAATCAAGCCGTTCATGCATCATCCTAATGTCAGCAGCAAGTCCATCAACTTGTCCCCTTACTTCCTGCAACTGGGCATCCACCATGTCGTGTGCTCCTGCCATAGTTAGCGCAAACACCAAAAGAAGAAAAACCAACGACAAAAACAGGGGTGTACTGCTCACAAGGCGCTCACACTAGTGCTGTTATCAAGTTCTTATCCGTTCTTACCAAGCCACAGTGGTGAACTGCAATCAACAGGTGGAACCGGTGAAAGATTGGATGAGCGATTGCGTGGAGAAACAGAAACCTGCTCGTCGTAGAAATATGTGGAGTTGTGGGTAGGCTGCACTCAAGTCAAGGATTAGCACGATCAAACAATAATGCAAAGTTGAATTATAGTGCAAAACACGAAACTATATTGCTAGCCACAGGTGCAAAGGATGGATGGAACTAGCAGAATGGCAGTACCGTAAATATTGTACTAGTGATGCCAAAAAGGCACTAGTAGAAATCACAGGTGATTTTGTTTTTCTTTTTTGTATGATTTTTTTGATATTTTTCTCAGCACAAGAAGCAACAAGATAGGAGCTAGACGAAGTTTCACCTAAAACAGAGATCAGATGTGGTCTACAGAAAATCAGGAAGTTCTCTGAAAAGCGTGCGAGAACTTTGACGGATTTTTTTCTTTATTTTCCTGAATTTTTTTGACAATTTTGTCGAACCCAAACAGACCGAAGGTGAGTTTGGCCGGGCTCAGAATGGTGTCAACAAGCTCCTGTAAAAATTTCAGATTTTTTGGACACCCGAGCGAAAAGTTATGCCCGTTTTACGGAAGGTACCTCAAGTTATGTTCTAAAAACGACCGGGATGAAACAACTGTATCCTTTCTCCTTCGTTATCTTTTTTTTTTCTGTTTTTTTTTTACGTAACCGAAGGAGAAAAACAAGGAAGCGGCCGTTGACTCGGTTTGTTTTTTTTTCTGTGTTTTTTCGTAACCGAAGGAGAAAATCAAGGAAACGGCCGTTGACTCGGTTTGTTTTTTCTGTTTTTTTTTTTGACGTAACCGAAGGAGAAAAATAAGGAAACGATGTTGACTCGGTTTGTGGCGTGATCAAACGGGAGATGGTGGCGGCGCTAGGGTTTGAATGGTGGAAGAACACAATGCAACCAGCAACAAATGACGCGAAAGCACACAAATTCAACAATGCAGATTATTGAAAGAAAGTGCGAGGCTCAAAAGGGTGCTGGGATAAGATCTAACCTGAATTTTTATGTGGTTTTGTGGACTGTAGGAAAAAAAAACGCTCGATAAACTCACCGATCAACCTGGAAATCTGATACCAATTGATGAAGCTGAGGTGCCCGATCTTTCGGCGAGTAGAGATAATTCCGATTTGGCGGAAGATGACCCTTGCGATCCGACTACGACGAGCAAGCCCGAGGCGCCAATGCAATCGCTGAACCAACTCCCTGTGGTTACCGACCTTGCTGATGCGAGATCGGCCTGATCACGAAGATCGTTTCCTGTGCGCAATCGAAGAACGAACAAGAACAAGATGCGAGCAATCTAATCTATTACTCGATGGTGGAGTTCTGAATACACGAAGACAGCGCAGATTTGCGCGTGTTCGAGAGTAGCTAAGGCTAACGTAAAACAAAACTCAGGAAATAAAGGAGGCGCAGCTCCTGAATAAATAGAGAGGGGGCGCAGCCCCTAGGGGCGGCCAACCCTAGGTCGTCCATTATGGGCCGCAATTGGGCTGGTCGTCTATTCTTCCGGGCCTTCGTTCTTTAACAACATGATGTAGTTCAATTCTCTTGCACGGGCCCGAGTCACTGGCCCAGGTGGAAGGTGATGAGGACATCACTATGAGTACGACTACACCAGCAGCACCTCCACATCAAGCGCCACTTCCTTCATTAGCTGGGCCAATCACTCGGGCCCGTGCCAGAGATCTTAACTTCGTCATGCTACTGAAGAATGAGGGCCCAGAAGAATAGACGACCAGCCCAACTGCGGCCCATAGTGGACGACCTAGGGTTGGCCGCCCCTAGGGGCTGCGCCCCCTCTATTTATCCAGGAGCTGCGCCTCCTTTATTCTCGAGTTTTGTTTTACGTTAGCCTTAGCTACTCTCGAACACGCGCAAATCTGCGCTGTCTTCGTGTATTCAGAACTCCACCCTCGAGTAATAGATTAGATTGCTCGCATCTTGTTCTTGTTCGTTCTTCGATTGCGCACAGGAAACGATCTTCGTGATCAGGCCGATCTCGCATCAGCAAGGTCGGTAACCACAGGGAGTTGGTTCAGCGATTGCATTGGCGCCTCGGGCTTGCTCGTCGTAGTCGGATCGCAAGGGTCATCTTCCGCCAAATCGGAATTATCTCTACTCGCCGAAAGATCGGGCACCTCAGCTACATCAATTGGTATCAGAGGTCCAGGTTGATCGGTGAGTTTATCGAGCGTTTTTTTTCCTACAGTCCACAAAACCACATAAAAATTCAGGTTAGATCTTATCCCAGCACCTTTTGAGCCTCGCACTTTCTTTCAATAATCTGCATTGTTGAATTTGTGTGCTTTCGTGTCATTTGTTGCTGGTTGCATTGTGTTCTTCCACCATTCAAACCCTAGCGCCGCCACCATCTCCCGTTTGATCACGCCACAAATCGAGTCAACATTGTTTCCTTGTTTTTCTCCTTCGGTTACGTCAAAAAAAAAACAGAAAAAAACAAACCGAGTCAACGGCCGTTTCCTTGATTTTCTCCTTCGGTTACGAAAAAAAAAACAGAAAAAACAAACCGAGTCAACGACCGCTTCCTTGTTTGTCTCCTTCGGTTACATCAAAAAAAAACAGAAACAAAAAAAAGAAAACGAAGGAGAAAGTGTTTCATCTCGGTCGTTTTTAAAACATAACTTGAGGTACCTTCCGTAAACCGGGCATAACTTTTCGCTCGGGTGTCCAAAAAATCTGAAATTTTTACAGGAGCTTGTTGACACCATTCTGAGGCCGGCCAAACTCACCTTCGGTCTGTTTGGTTTCGACAAAATTGTCAAAAAAATTCAGGAAAATAAAGAAAAAAATTCGTCAAAGTTCTCGCACGCTTTTCAGAGAACTTCCTGATTTTCTATAGACCACATCTGATATCTGTTTTAGGTGAAACTTCGTGTAGTTCCTATCTTGTTGCTTCTTGTGCTGAGAAAAATATCAAAAAAATCATACAAAAAAGAAAAACAAAATCACCTGTGATTTCTACTAGTGCCTTTTTGGCATCACTAGTACAATATTTACGGTACTGCCATTCTGCTAGTTCCATCCATCCTTTGCACCTGTGGCCAGCAATATAGTTTCGTGTTTTGCACTATAATTCAACTTTGCATTATTGTTTGATCGTGCTAATCCTTGACTTGAGTGGAGTAGGATTCTGTTTCTCCACGCAATCGCTCATCCAATCTTTCACCGGTTCCACCTGTTGATTGCAGTTCACCACTGTGGCTTGGTAAGAACGGATAAGAACTTGATAACAACACTAGTGTGAGCGCCTTGTGAGCAGTACACCCCTGTTTTTGTCGTTGGTTTTTCTCCTTTTGGTGTTTCCGCTAACTATGGCAGGAGCACACGACATGGTGGATGCCCAGTTGCAGGAAGTAAGGGGACAAGTTGATGGACTTGCTGCTGACATTAGGACGATGCATGAACGGCTTGATTCAACGATCACTTCGACGACCGAGCGTTTCAACCAACTTGACCTTGCTCAAACGGCGACTTGCACCACACTCGACACCATCCTGGCACGCCTTGATGCATTGACCACAAAGATGGAGCAGGAATACGGCGGTGACACTGAGCAGGACGATGGAGATCGCCGTGGTCGTGCACGTCGTGTGGTTCGTCATCCACCTAATGACTTATTTTCTAAGATTAAATTTAAAATTCCATCTTTTAATGGTAAATATGATCCTGCTGCATATCTTGATTGGGAATTAGAGGTAGAACAGAAATTTTCATGCTATGATATTCCTGCTAATAGCCAAGTGAAGGCTGCCATTAGTGAATTTACTGATTTTGCTTTAATTTGGTGGCGTGAGTATAAACAAAAATTTCCCATTAACAGTGTCATTACTTGGACCCAATTAAAAACTGCCATGCGCCACAGATTTGTTCCTTCCTATTATGCTCGTGATTTGCTTAACAAAATGCAGCGTTTTCAACAAGGTTCACAATCTGTTGAGGAATATTACCAGGAGTTGCAAAAGGGTATGCTTCGTTGTGGTTTGGTTGAGTCGGATGACGCTGCTATGGCGCGTTTTCGTGGTGGTTTGAACAGGGAAATTCAGGATATACTTGATTATAAGGATTATTTTGATATAACCACATTGTTTGAATATGCTTGCAAAGCTGAACGTGAAGTGCAGGGACGACGATCAAAGACATATACTAACTCTTTTGCAGGCCGGGGTCCAACACACAGCTCAACTCCTTCCAGCCCTGCACCTCCTACGCCTAGCACTACATCGCGCACAGGGACGACCAAGCCAATGGTGCCCCCTGCCAAAGGCGCCGCTTCTTCCACAGGACGTACACGGGATATTCAGTGCCATCGTTGCAGAGGGTTTGGGCACATGATTCGGGACTGCCCAAACAAGCGTACCTTGCTTATACGTGACAATGGTGAGTACTCTTCAGCCAGTGATTCTGAGGAAACTAGTCATGCTATGATTGCCACTAACCATGCAGAAAATGAGGAAGTCCACGTTGATCCCATCGACGCCGATAGGTATGAGAGTCTTGTTGTGCAGCGTGTTCTCAGCACACAGGTTGCCCAGGCCGAAAAAAATCAGCGACACACTCTATTCCATACCAAGGGCGTCGTGCACGAACGGTCGATTCGCATCATCATCGATAGTGGCAGCTGCAACAATTTGGCAAGTACAGCGTTGGTAGAGAAATTATCCTTGCCCACTCGCACACATCCACATCCGTATCACATTCAATGGCTTAATGATGGTGGTAAAATAAAGGTAACACGTTCGGTACGTGTCCCCTTTTCGCTGGGTTCTTATTCTGATTATGCTGATTGCGATGTTATTCCTATGGAAGCATGCTCTTTGTTATTAGGTCGACCTTGGCAATATGATACTGATAGTTTACATCATGGTCGTTCAAATCATTATTCTTTCATGTTTAAAGGCCAGAAAATAATTATACATCCAATGACCCCTGACCAAATTTTGAAAGATGATCTTACTAGGGCTGCTAAAACAGCACAACAAGTCAAATCGACATCAGCCGCACCTATTAAATCTGAAATCAAGTTGCACTCTCCTGTTTTACTTGCTACACGTGCTGATTTTGATGATCTCCATGAAGCTCATATGCCCTGTTATGCACTTGTATGCTCGCGAATGCTTGTTCCGCTTGATGATGCACCGTCTTTGGATATACCCCCTGCTGTTGTTAACTTTTTGCAGGAGTATGCTGATGTTTATCCTACGGACTTACCACCGGGTCTTCCTCCCCTCCGTGGCATTGAGCATCAGATCGATCTCATCCCCGGCGCTTCTCTTCCGAACCGCGCCCCGTACCGTACAAATCCAGATGAGACGAAGGAGATCCAGCGCCAGGTGCAGACGCTGCTTGATAAGGGTTACATTCGTGAGTCTCTTAGCCCTTGCTCGGTTCCTGTTTTACTCGTTCCAAAGAAAGATGGGTCATGGCGTATGTGTGTAGATTGTCGTGCTATTAATAACATCACAGTTCGTTATCGATATCCTATTCCACGCCTTGATGATATGCTAGATGAGCTTAGTGGTGCCGTTATTTTCTCTAAGGTTGATTTGCGTAGCGGTTACCATCAGATTAGAATGAAACTCGGTGATGAATGGAAAACGGCTTTTAAAACGAAATTTGGTTTATATGAATGGTTGGTTATGCCATTTGGATTGACTAATGCTCCCAGCACCTTTATGCGTTTAATGAACAAAGTTCTACGGGCCTTCATAGGTTTGTTTGTTGTTGTTTATTTCGATGATATCCTTATTTACAGCAAGTCTATAGAGGAGCATTTAGAACATTTGCGTGCTGTTTTTGACGCTTTGCGTGCTGCTCGCTTGTTTGGTAACATGGAAAAGTGCACATTTTGCACGCAACGTGTCTCGTTTCTTGGTTATGTGGTTACTCCGCAGGGCATTGAGGTGGATAGCAGCAAGATTGCTGCCATTCGGGAGTGGCCTACACCGACGACGGTCACACAAATTCGGAGCTTTCTTGGACTTGCCGGTTTCTACCGCAGATTTGTTCGTGATTTTAGCTCCATTGCAGCGCCTCTACATGAGCTTACAAAGAAAGATGTGCCGTTTGCTTGGAGTGATTCGCAGGAGGTAGCGTTCAGCACTTTGAAAGATAAGTTAACCCAAGCTCCCCTCTTGCAATTGCCTGATTTTAATAAAGTTTTTGAGCTTGAATGCGATGCTAGCGGTATTGGGCTAGGTGCTGTTTTGTTACAAGAAGGAAAACCAGTTGCTTATTTTAGTGAAAAATTAAGCGGTGCTAGTCTGAAATATTCTACTTATGATAAGGAGCTTTACGCTTTAGTGCGCACTTTGCATACTTGGCAGCATTATCTTTGGCATCGTGAGTTCATAATTCATTCTGATCATGAGGCTTTAAAACATATTCGTACCCAAACAAATCTGAACCGTCGTCATGCTAAATGGGTCGAATTCATTGAGTCCTTTCCTTACATTATTAAACACAAGAACGGGAAGGACAATGTTATTGCTGATGCTTTGTCTCGTCGCTATACCATGCTGTCACAATTAGATTTTAAAATCTTTGGTTTGGACACTGTGAAGGATCAATATGTTGACGATGCTGATTTTAAAGATGCTTTCGGCCATTGTATTAATGGGATACCATGGGGCAAATTTCACATACAGGATGGGTTCCTGTTTCGCGCTAACAAGCTGTGTGTTCCAGCTAGCTCGGTTCGTCTTTTGTTGTTACAGGAAGCGCATGGAGGCGGTCTCATGGGGCATTTTGGCGTCTACAAAACGCATGAGGTGTTGGCTGCCCATTTCTTTTGGCCTCGGATGCGCGCTGATGTGGAGCGCCTTGTTGCACGCTGCACTACTTGTCAGAAAGCTAAGTCACGGTTGAACAACCATGGTTTGTATATGCCTTTGCCTGTCCCTTCTTCTCCTTGGCTTGATATCTCTATGGACTTTGTTTTGGGCTTGCCTAGAACTAAGAAGGGGAGGGATAGTATTTTTGTGGTTGTTGATAGATTCTCTAAAATGGCTCACTTTATACCTTGTCATAAAACTGATGAAGCTAGCATTGTTGCTGAATTGTTCTTTAGAAAAATTATTCGTTTACATGGTATTCCAAAAACAATAGTCTCTGATCGCGATGCTAAGTTTCTAAGCCATTTTTGGAGATCTCTTTGGAATAAATTGGGAACTAAATTGTTGTTTAGCACTACTTGTCACCCTCAGACTGATGGACAAACTGAGGTAGTAAATAGAACTTTATCTACCATGCTTAGGGCTGTTTTAGACAAGAATTTGAGACGTTGGGAGGATTGCTTGCCTCATGTTGAATTTGCTTACAATCATGCCACGCATTCTTCTACAAAGATGTGCCCTTTCCAGATTGTTTATGGTTACATCCCTAGGGCACCTATTGATTTGATTTCACTTAATGCTGCCAACGCCCCACATGTAGATGCTGCTGCACATGTTGAACAAATGATTACCATACATGAACAAACGAAACAGAACATTGCTGCTACTAATGCTAAAAATCAGGTTGCTGGTAGTAAAGGAAGAAAACATGTTACTTTTGAGCCAGGTGATATGGTTTGGTTGCACTTGAGAAAGGATCGGTTTCCTACTTTGCGTCGTTCTAAATTAATGCCTCGTGCTGCTGGTCCTTTTAAGGTGCTAACAAAGATTAATGATAATCCTTATATCCTTGACCTGCCTGCGGAATTTGGTGTTTCCACTAGTTTTAATGTTGCAGATTTGAAACCATATATGGCCGAGGATGAGGAGTTGTCGTCGAGGACGACTTCACTTCAAGAAGGGGAGGATGATGAGGACATCACTATGAGTACGACTACACCAGCAGCACCTCCACATCAAGCGCCACTTCCTTCATTAGCTGGGCCAATCACTCGGGCCCGTGCCAGAGATCTTAACTTCGTCATGCTACTGAAGAATGAGGGCCCAGAAGAATAGACGACCAGCCCAACTGCGGCCCATAGTGGACGACCTAGGGTTGGCCGCCCCTAGGGGCTGCGCCCCCTCTATTTATCCAGGAGCTGCGCCTCCTTTATTCTCGAGTTTTGTTTTACGTTAGCCTTAGCTACTCTCGAACACGCGCAAATCTGCGCTGTCTTCGTGTATTCAGAACTCCACCCTCGAGTAATAGATTAGATTGCTCGCATCTTGTTCTTGTTCGTTCTTCGATTGCGCACAGGAAACGATCTTCGTGATCAGGCCGATCTCGCATCAGCAAGGTCGGTAACCACAGGGAGTTGGTTCAGCGATTGCATTGGCGCCTCGGGCTTGCTCGTCGTAGTCGGATCGCAAGGGTCATCTTCCGCCAAATCGGAATTATCTCAACTCGCCGAAAGATCGGGCACCTCAGCTACATCAGAAGGGGTGGCGCCTGGGCTGGAGAAGGTGCTGCTGGTGTAGATGTGCTCGTGTTGGTGTTGATGTCCGCATCATTTTCCTCTATGATTCAGAACTCCACATCGAGTGATATTAAGATTGCTCGCATCTTTTTCTTGTTCGTTCTTCGATTGCGCACAGGAAACGATCTTCGTGATCAGGCCGATCTGATGTAGTTGAGGTGCCCGATCTTTCGGCGAGTAGACATAATTCCTATTTGGCGGAAGATGACCCTTGCGATCCGACTACGACGAGCAAGCCCGAGGCGCCAATGCAATCGCTGAACCAACTCCCTGTGGTTACCGACCTTGCTGATGCAAGATCGGCCTGATCACGAAGATCGTTTCCTGTGCGCAATCGAAGAACGAACAAGAACAAGATGCGAGCAATCTAATCTATTACTCGAGGGTGGAGTTCTGAATACACGAAGACAGCGCAGATTTGCGCGTGTTCGAGAGTAGCTAAGGCTAACGTAAAACAAAACTCGGAAAATAAAGGAGGCGCAGCTCCTGAATAAATAGAGAGGGGGCGCAGCCCCTAGGGGCGGCCAACCCTAGGTCGTCCATTATGGGCCGCAATTGGGCTGGTCGTCTATTCTTCCGGGCCTTCGTTCTTTAACAACATGATGTAGTTCAATTCTCTTGCACGGGCCCGAGTCACTGGCCCAGGTGGAAGGGGTGGCGCCTGGGCTAGAGAAGGTGCTGCTGGTGTAGATGTGCTCGTGTTGGTGTTGATGTCCGCATCATCCTCCCCTTCTTGAACTGAAGTCGTCCTCGACGGCAACTCCCCATCTTCTCCCGCATACGGTTTCAAATCTGCAACATTAAAACTAGTGGAAACACCAAACTCCGCAGGCAGGTCAAGGATATAAGCATTATCATTAATCTTGGTTAGTACCTTAAAAGGACCAGCAGCACGAGGCATCAATTTAGAACGACGCAAAGTAGGAAAACGATCCTTTCTCAAATACAACCAAACCATATCACCAGGTTCAAAAGTAACATGTTTTCTTCCTTTACTACCAGCAACCTGATTTTTTGCATTAGTAGCAGCAATGTTCTGTTTCGTTTGTTCATGTATGGTAATCATTTGTTCAACATGTGCAGAAGCATCTACATGTGGGGCGTTCGCAGCATTAAGTGAAATCAAATCAATAGGTGCCCTAGGAATGTAACCATAAACAATCTGGAAAGGGCACATCTTTGTAGAAGAATGCGTGGCATGATTGTAAGCAAATTCAACATGAGGCAAGCAATCCTCCCAACGTCTCAAATTCTTGTCTAAAACAGCCCTAAGCATGGTAGATAAAGTTCTATTTACTACCTCAGTTTGTCCATCAGTCTGAGGGTGACAAGTAGTGCTAAACAACAATTTAGTTCCCAATTTATTCCAAAGAGATCTCCAAAAATGGCTTAGAAACTTAGCATCGCGATCAGAGACTATTGTTTTTGGAATACCATGTAAACGAATAATTTCTCTAAAGAACAATTCAGCAACAATGCTAGCATCATCAGTTTTATGACAAGGTATAAAGTGAGCCATTTTAGAGAATCTATCAACAACCACAAAAATACTATCCCTCCCCTTCTTAGTTCTAGGCAAGCCCAAAACAAAGTCCATAGAGATATCAAGCCAAGGAGAAGAAGGGACAGGCAAAGGCATATACAAACCATGTTTGTTCAACCGTGACTTAGCTTTCTGACAAGTAGTGCAGCGTGCAACAAGGCGCTCAACATCAGCGCGCATCCGAGGCCAAAAGAAGTGGGCAGCCAACACCTCATGCGTTTTGTAGACGCCAAAATGCCCCATGAGACCGCCTCCATGTGCCTCCTGTAACAACAAAAGACGAACCGAACTAGCTGGAACACACAGCTTGTTAGCGCGAAACAGGAACCCATCCTGTATGTGAAATTTGCCCCATGGTATCCCATTAATACAATGGCCGAAAGCATCTTTAAAATCAGCATCGTCAACATATTGATCCTTCAGAGTGTCCAAACCAAAGATTTTAAAATCTAATTGTGACAGCATGGTATAGCGACGAGACAAAGCATCAGCAATAACATTGTCCTTCCCGTTCTTGTGTTTAATAATGTAAGGAAAGGACTCAATGAATTCGACCCATTTAGCATGACGACGGTTCAGATTTATTTGGGTACGAATATGTTTTAAAGCCTCATGATCAGAATGAATTATGAACTCACGATGCCAAAGATAGTGCTGCCATGTATGCAAAGTGCGCACTAAAGCGTAAAGCTCCTTATCATAAGTAGAATATTTCAGACTAGCACCGCTTAATTTTTCACTAAAATAAGCAACTGGTTTTCCTTCTTGTAACAAAACAGCACCTAGCCCAATACCGCTAGCATCGCATTCAAGCTCAAAAACTTTATTAAAATCAGGCAATTGCAAGAGGGGAGCTTGGGTTAACTTATCTTTCAAAGTGCTGAACGCTACCTCCTGCGAATCACTCCAAGCAAACGGCACATCTTTCTTTGTAAGCTCATGTAGAGGCGCTGCAATGGAGCTAAAATCACGAACAAATCTGCGGTAGAAACCGGCAAGTCCAAGAAAGCTCCGAATTTGTGTGACCGTCGTCGGTGTAGGCCACTCCCGAATGGCAGCAATCTTGCTGCTATCCACCTCAATGCCCTGCGGAGTAACCACATAACCAAGAAACGAGACACGTTGCGTGCAAAATGTGCACTTTTCCATGTTACCAAACAAGCGAGCAGCACGCAAAGCGTCAAAAACAGCACGCAAATGTTCTAAATGCTCCTCTATAGACTTGCTGTAAATAAGGATATCATCGAAATAAACAACAACAAACAAACCTATGAAGGCCCGTAGAACTTCGTTCATTAAACGCATAAAGGTGCTGGGAGCATTAGTCAATCCAAATGGCATAACCAACCATTCATATAAACCAAATTTCGTTTTAAAAGCCGTTTTCCATTCATCACCGAGTTTCATTCTAATCTGATGGTAACCGCTACGCAAATCAACCTTAGAGAAAATAACGGCACCACTAAGCTCATCTAGCATATCATCAAGGCGTGGAATAGGATATCGATAACGAACTGTGATGTTATTAATAGCACGACAATCTATGCACATACGCCATGACCCATCTTTCTTTGGAACGAGTAAAACAGGAACCGAGCAAGGGCTAAGAGACTCACGAATGTAACCCTTATCAAGCATCGTCTGCACCTGGCGCTGGATCTCCTTCGTCTCATCTGGATTTGTACGGTACGGGGCGCGGTTCGGAAGAGAAGCGCCGGGGATGAGATCGATCTGATGCTCAATGCCACGGAGGGGAGGAAGACCCGGTGGTAAGTCCGTAGGATAAACATCAGCATACTCCTGCAAAAGGTTAACAACAGCAGGGGGTATATCCAAAGACGGTGCATCATCAAGCGGAACAAGCATTCGCGAGCATACAAGTGCATAACAGGGCATATGAGCTTCATGGAGATCATCAAAATCAGCACGTGTAGCAAGTAAAACAGGAGAGTGCAACTTGATTTCAGATTTAATAGGTGCGGCTGATGTCGATTTGACTTGTTGTGCAGTTTTAGCAGCCCTAGTAAGATCATCTTTCAAAATTTGGTCAGGGGTCATTGGATGTATAATTATTTTCTAGCCTTTAAACATGAAAGAATAATGATTTGAACGACCATGATGTAAACTATCAGTATCATATTGCCAAGGTCGACCTAATAACAAAGAGCATGCTTCCATAGGAATAACATCGCAATCAGCATAATCAGAATAAGAACCCAGCGAAAAGGGGACACGTGCCGAACGTGTTACCTTTATTTTACCACCATCATTAAGCCATTGAATGTGATACGGATGTGGATGTGTGCGAGTGGGCAAGGATAATTTCTCTACCAACGCTGTACTTGCCAAGTAGTTGCAGCTGCCACTATCGATGATGATACGAATCGATCGTTCGTGCACGACGCCCTTGGTATGGAATAGAGTGTGTCGCTGATTTTTTTCGGCCTGGGCAACCTGTGTGCTGAGAACACGCTGCACAACAAGACTCTCATACCTATCGGCGTCGATGGGATCAACGTGGACTTCCTCATTTTCTGCATGGTTAGTGGCAATCATAGCATGACTAGTTTCCTCAGAATCACTAGCTGAAGAGTACTCACCATTGTCACGTATAAGCAAGGTACGCTTGTTTGGGCAGTCCCGAATCATGTGCCCAAACCCTCTGCAACGATGGCACTGAATATCCCGTGTACGTCCTGTGGAAGAAGCGGCGCCTTTGGCAGGGGGCGCCACTGGCTTGGTCGTCCCTGTGCGCGATGTAGTGCTAGGCGTAGAAGGTGCAGGGCTGGAAGGAGTTGAGCTGTGTGTTGGACCCCGGCCTGCAAAAGAGTTAGTATATGTCTTTGATCGTCGTCCCTGCACTTCACGTTCAGCTTTGCAAGCATATTCAAACAATGTGGTTATATCAAAATAATCCTTATAATCAAGTATATCCTGAATTTCCCTGTTCAAACCACCACGAAAACGCGCCATAGCAGCGTCATCTGACTCAACCAAACCACAACGAAGCATACCCTTTTGCAACTCCTGGTAATATTCCTCAACAGATTGTGAACCTTGTTGAAAACGCTGCATTTTGTTAAGCAAATCACGAGCATAATAGGAAGGAACAAATCTGTGGCGCATGGCAGTTTTTAATTGGGTCCAAGTAATGACACTGTTAATGGGAAGTTTTTGTTTATACTCACGCCACCAAATTAAAGCAAAATCAGTAAATTCACTAATGGCAGCCTTCACTTGGCTATTAGCAGGAATATCATGGCATGAAAATTTCTGTTCTACCTCTAATTCCCAATCAAGATATGCAGCAGGATCATATTTACCATTAAAAGATGGAATTTTAAATATAATCTTAGAAAATAAGTCATTAGGGGGATGTCGAACCACACGACGTGCACGACCACGGCGATCTCCATCGTCCAGCTCAGTGTCACCGCCGTATTCTTGCTCCATCTTTGTGGTCAATGCATCAAGGCGTGCCAGGATGGTGTCGAGTGTGGTGCGAGTCGCCGTTTGAGCAAGGTCAAGTTGGTTGAAACGCTCGGTCGTCGAAGTGATCGTTGAATCAAGCCGTTCATGCATCGTCCTAATGTCAGCAGCAAGTCCATCAACTTGTCCCCTTACTTCCTGCAACTGGGCATCCACCATGTCGTGTGCTCCTGCCATAGTTAGCGCAAACACCAAAACACCAAAAGGAGAAAAACCAATGACAAAAACAGGGGTGTACTGCTCACAAGGCGCTCACACTAGTGCTGTTATCAAGTTCTTATCCGTTCTTACCAAGCCACAGTGGTGAACTGCAATCAACAGGTGGAACCGGTGAAAGATTGGATGAGCGATTGCGTGGAGAAACAGAAACCTGCTCGTCGTAGAAATATGTGGAGTTGTGGGTAGGCTGCACTCAAGTCAAGGATTAGCACGATCAAACAATAATGCAAAGTTGAATTATAGTGCAAAACACGAAACTATATTGCTGGCCACAGGTGCAAAGGATGGATGGAACTAGCAGAATGGCAGTACCGTAAATATTGTACTAGTGATGCCAAAAAGGCACTAGTAGAAATCACAGGTGATTTTGTTTTTCTTTTTTGTATGCTTTTTTTGATATTTTTCTCAACACAAGAAGCAACAAGATAGGAGCTACACGAAGTTTCACCTAAAACAGATATCAGATGTGGTCTATAGAAAATCAGGAAGTTCTCTGAAAAGCGTGCGAGAACGTTGATGAATTTTTTTCTTTATTTTCCTGAATTTTTTTGACAATTTTGTCGAAACCAAACAGACCGAAGGTGAGTTTGGCCGGCCTCAGAATGGTGTCAACAAGCTCCTGTAAAAATTTCAGATTTTTTGGACACCCGATCGAAAAGTTATGCCCGGTTTACGGAAGGTACCTCAAGTTATGTTTGAAAAACTACCGGGATGAAACAACCGTATCCTTTCTCCTTCGTTTTCTTTTTTTTTGTTTCTGTTTTTTTTATGTAACCGAAGGAGAAAAACAAGGAAGCGGTCGTTGACTCGGTTTGTTTTTTTTTCTGTTTTTTTCGTAACCGAAGGAGAAAATCAAGGAAACGGCTGTTGACTCGGTTTGTTTTTTCTGTTTTCATTTTGACGTAACCGAAGGAGAAAAACAAGGAGACGATGTTGACTCGGTTTGTGGCGTGATCAAACGGGAGATGGTGGCGGCGCTAGGATTTGAATGGTGGAAGAACACAATGCAACCAGCAACAAGGAAACGCGAAAGCACACAAATTCAACAATGCAGATTATTGAAAGAAAGTGCGAGGCTCAAAAGGGTGCTGGGATAAGATCTAACCTGAATTTTTATGTGGTTTTGTGGACTGTAGGAAAAAAAACGCTCGATAAACTCACCGATCAACCTGGAAATCTGATACCAATTGATGTAGTTGAGGTGCCCGATCTTTCGGCGAGTAGAGATAATTCCGATTTGGCGGAAGATGACCCTTGCGATCCGACTACGACGAGCAAGCCCGAGGCGCCAATGCAATCGCTGAACCAACTCCCTGTGGTTACCGACCTTGCTGATGCAAGATCGGCCTGATCACGAAGATCGTTTCCTGTGCGTAATCGAAGAACGAACAAGAACAAGATGCGAGCAATCTAATCTATTACTCGAGGGTGGAGTTCTGAATACACGAAGACAGCGCAGATTTGCGCGTGTTCGAGAGTAGCTAAGGCTAACGTAAAACAAAACTCGGAAAATAAAGGAGGCGCAGCTCCTGAATAAATAGAGAGGGGGCGCAGCCCCTAGGGGCGGCCAACCCTAGGTCGTCCATTATGGGCCGCAATTGGGCTGGTCGTCTATTCTTCCGGGCCTTCGTTCTTTAACAACATGATGTAGTTCAATTCTCTTGCACGGGCCCGAGTCACTGGCCCAGGTGGAAGGGGTGGCGCCTGGGCTAGAGAAGGTGCTGCTGGTGTAGATGTGCTCGTGTTGGTGTTGATGTCCGCATCACGATCTCGCAGCAGCAAGGTTGGTAACCATTGGGAGTTGGTTCAGCGATTGCATTGGCGCTTTGGGTTCGCTCGTCGTAGTCGGATCGTGAGGGTCTACTTCCACCAAATCGGAATTATCTCCACTCACCGAAAGATCGGGCACTCCAGCTCTATCAAGTGGTATCAGATTTCCAGGTTGATCGGTGAGTTTATCGAGTGTTTTTTTCCTACAGTCCACAAAACCACATAAAAATTCAGGTTAGACCTTATCCCAGCACCCTTTTGAGCCTCGCACTTTCTTTCAATAATCTGCATTGTTGATTATGTGCTTTCGCGTCATTTGTTGCTGGTTGCATTGTGTTCTTCCACCATTCAAACCCTAGCGCCGCCACCATCTCCCGTTTCCTTGTTTTTCTCCTTCAGTTACGTCAAAAAAAACAGAAAAAACAAACCGAGTCAACGGCCGTTTCCTTGTTTTTCTCCTTCGGTTACGAAAAAAACAGAAAAAAACAAACCAAATCAACGGCCGCTTCCTTGTTTTTCTCCTTCGGTTACGTCAAAAAAAACAGAAACAAAAAAAGGGAAAACGAAGGAGAAAAGATACGGTTGTCTCATCCCGGTCGTTTTAAAACATAACTTGAGGTACCTTCCTTAAACCGGGCATAACTTTTCGCTCGGGTGTCCAAAAAATCTGAAATTTTTACAGGAGCTTGTTGACACCATTCTGAGGCCGGCCAAACTCACCTTCGGTATGTTTGGGTTTCGACAAAATTGTCAACAAAATTCAGGAAAATAAAGAAAAAAATTCGTCAAAGTTCTCGCACGCTTTTCAGAGAACTTCCTGATTTTCTGTAGACCACATCTGATCTCTGTTTTAGGTCAAACTTCGTGTAGCTCCTATTTTGTTGCTTCTTGTGCTGAAAAAAATATCAAAAAATCATACAAAAAAAGAAAAACAAAATCACTTGTGATTCCTACTAGTGGCCTCGCTAGTACAATATTTATGGTACTACCATTCTGCTAGTTCCATCCATCCTTTGCACTTGTGGCAGCAATATAGTTTTGTGTGTCGCACTATAATTCAACTTTGCATTATTGTTTGATTGTGCTAATCATTGACTTGAGTGCAGCCTACCCAGAACTCCACATATTTCTACGACGAGCAGGCTTCTGTTTCTCCAGACAATCGCTCATCCAATCTTTCACCGGTTCCACCGGTTGGTTGCAGTTCACCACTGTGGCTTGGTAAGAACGGATAAGAATTTGATAACAGCACTAGTGTGAGCGCCTTGTGAGCAGTACACCCCTGTTTTTGTCGTTGGTTTTTTTCTTTTGGTGTTTTGGTGTTTGCGCTAACTATGGCAGGAACACACGACACGGTGGATGCCCAGTTGCTGGATGTAAGGGGACAAGTTGATGGACTTGCTGCTGACATTAGGACGATGCATGAACGGCTTGATTCAACGGTCACTTCGACGACCGAGCGTTTCAACCAGCTTGACCTTGCTCAAACGGCGACTCGCACCACACTCGACACCATCCTGGCACGCCTTGATGCGTATGACCACAAAGATGGAGCAGGACTACGGCGATGACACTGAGTGGGACGATGGAGATCGCCGTGGTCGTGCACGCCGTGTTGTTTGTCATCCCCCTAATGACTTATTTTCTAAGATTAAATTTAAAATTCCACCTTTTAATGGCAAATATGATCCTGCTGCATATCTTGATTGGGAGTTAGAGGTTGAACAAAAATTTTCATGCCATGATATTGCTGCACATTCTCAGGTTAAAGCTGCTATTAGTGAATTTACTGATTTTGCTTTAATTTGGTGGCGTGAGTTTAAAATAAAACATCCCACTACCATTCCAACCACTTGGGATCAGTTGAAAGCTGCGATGCGACATCGATCTGTGCCTTCGTATTATGCTCGTGATTTGCTTAATAAAATGCAGCGTTTTCAGCAAGGTTCTCAATCTGTTGAGGACTATTTCCAGGAGTTACAAAAAAGTATGATTCGTTGTGGGATATTGGAGGACAACGACGCTGCTATGGCACGTTTTCGTGGTGTCTTAAACCGCGAAATCCAAGATATACTTGATTATAAGGAATATTATGATATGACTACTTTATTTGAATATGCTTGCAAAGCTGAACGTGAAGTGCAGGGACGCCGCTCGAAGCCATATTCTAACCCTTTTGCAGGACGAAGCTCGACATCCACCTCAGCACCAGTTCCCCCTGCGCCATCCACGTCCACCACTACTCCACGCGAAAAGTCGACCAAACCAGCCAGCACTGGCCCACCCACAGGTCGTACACGGGATATTCAGTGTCATCGCTGTAGAGGATTTGGCCATGTGATTCGGGACTGCCCAAACAAGCGCACTTTGCTCATTCGTGACGATGGTGAGTACTCTTCCGCTAGTGATTCTGAAGAAATTGAACATGCACTACTTGCCACTGACCATGCAGCTCAGGCAGAGGTACATGTCAACCCGGGCGACGCTGATAGGTATGAAAGTCTTGTTGTGCAGCGTGTTCTCAGTACACAGGTCGCTTTGCCCGAGAAGAATCAGCGACACACTCTGTTCCATACAAAGGGTGTTGTGCAGGAGCGGTCAATTCGCATCATTATCGACAGCGGCAGTTGCAACAATTTGGCGAGTACCATGCTGGTCGAAAAGTTATTGTTACCCACTCGTAAGCATCCAAACCCATATCACATTCAATGGCTTAATGTTGGTTGTAAAATAAAAATCACACGTTCCGTGCGTGTTCCTTTCTCC
Organism: Zea mays; assembly: GCF_902167145.1. Classification (NCBI taxonomy): domain Eukaryota; kingdom Viridiplantae; phylum Streptophyta; class Magnoliopsida; order Poales; family Poaceae; genus Zea; species Zea mays. The sequence continues at coordinate 309,922 of NW_023366827.1, read as the reverse complement.
ATGGGTGCTTATTCTGATTTTGTTGATTGTGATGTTATTCCCATGGAAGCATGCTCTTTGTTACTTGGTCGACCTTGGCAATATGATACTGATAGCTTGCATCATGGTCGTTCGAATCATTGTTCTTTCATTTTTAAGGGGCAGAAAATAATTATACATCCAATGACACCTGAACAAATTGTTAAAGATGATCTTGCCTGAGCTGCTATAACTGCTAAACAACTTGATCCATCGCCCTCTGTTCCTTCTGAAATCAAGTTGAAGGCTCCTATTTTACTTGCTACACGTGCTGATTTTGATGATCTACATGGTGCTCATTTGCCATGCTATGCACTTATATGCTCTAGTGTCCTCATTTCACTTGATGATGCACCATCTTTGGCTATTCCCCCTTTGGTTGCTAACCTTTTGCAGGAGTACGCTGATGTCTTTCCCAAAGACTTACCACCGGGTCTCCCACCGCTTCGTGACATTGAGCACCAGATCGACCTCATTCCCGGCGCACAGCTTCCGAACCGCGCACCGTACCGTACAAATCCGGATGAGACGAAGGAGATTCAGCGCCAGGTACAGGCGTTGCTTGACAAGGGATACATTCGTGAGTCTCTTAGCCCTTGCTCTGTTCCTGTGTTACTTGTTCCCAAGAAAGATGGGTCATGGCGTATGTGTGTAGACTGTCGTGCTATTAATAACATCACTATTCGTTATCGATATCCTATACCACGCCTTGATGATATGCTAGATGAGCTTAGTGGTGCCATTATTTTCACTAAGATTGATTTGCATAGTGGTTACCACCAGATTAGAATGAAACTGGGTGATGAATGGAAAACAGCTTTTAAAACAAAATTTGGTTTATATGAATGGTTGGTTATGTCGTTTGGATTGACTAATGCTCCCAGCACTTTTATGCGAGTGATGAATGAAGTTCTGAGGCCCTTCATAGGATTGTTTGTGGTTGTTTATTATGATGATATCCTTATTTACAGCAAATCTAAGAAAGATCATTTGGAACATTTAAGTGTTGTTTTTGATGCATTGCGTGCTACCCAGTTATTTGCTAACATGGAAAATTGCATCTTTTGCACACGACGTGTCTCGTTTCTTGGTTATGTTGTTACTCCACAGGGCATTGAGGTGGATAGCAGCAAGATTGCTGCCATTCGGGAGTGGCCTACACCGACAACGGTCACACAAATTCGGAGTTTTCTTGGACTTGCCGGTTTCTACCGTAGATTTGTTCGTGATTTTAGCTCCATTGCAGCGCCTCTACATGAGCTTACAAAGAAAGATGTGCCGTTTGCTTGGATTGATTCGCAGGAAGTAGCGTTCAGCACTTTGAAAGATAAGTTAACCCAAGCTCCCCATTGCAATTGCCTGATTTTAATAAAGTGTTTGAGCTTGAATGCGATGCTAGCGGTATTGGGCTAGGTGTTGTTTTGTTATAAGAAGGAAAACCAGTTGCTTATTTTAGTGAAAAATTAAGCGGTGCTAGTCTAAAATATTCTACTTATGATAAGGAGCTTTACGCTTTAGTGCGCACTTTGCATACATGGCAGCACTATCTTTGGCATCGTGAGTTCATAATCCATTCTGATCATGAGGCTTTAAAACATATTCGTACCCAAACAAATCTGAACCGTCGTCATGCTAAATGGGTAGAATTCATTGAGTCCTTTCCTTACATTATTAAACACAAGAACGGGAAGGACAATGTTATTGCTGATGCTTTGTCTCGTCGCTATACCATGCTGTCACAGTTAGATTTTAAAATCTTTGGTTTGCACACTTTGGCGTCTACAAGACACATGAGGTGTTGGCTGCCCACTTCTTTTGGCCTCGGATGCGCGCTGATGTTGAGCGCCTTGTTGCACGCTGCACTACTTGTCAGAAAGCTAAGTCACGGTTGAACAATCTTGGTTTGTATATGCCTTTGCCTGTTCCTACTTCCCCTTGGATTGATATTTCGATGGATTTTGTTTTGGGATTGCCTAGAACTAAGAAGGGGAGGGATAGCATTTTTGTGGTTGTTGATCGATTCTCCAAAATGGCTCATTTCATACCTTGTCATAAGACTGATGATGCTAGCAATGTTGCTGAATTGTTTTTTAGAGAGATTATTCGTTTGCACGGTATTCCCAATACAATAGTCTCGGATCGTGATGCTAAGTTTCTAAGTCATTTTTGGAGATCTCTGTGGAATAAATTGGGAACTAAATTGCTGTTTAGCGCCACTTGTCACCCTCAGACTGATGGTCAAACTGAGGTAGTTAATCGAACTTTGTCTACCATGCTTAGGGCTATTTTAGACAAAAATTTGAAACGTTTGGAGGATTGCTTGCCTCATGTTGAGTTTTCTTATAATCATGCAACACATTCTTCTACAAAGATGTGCCCTTTTCAAATTGTTTATGGTTACATTCCTAGGGCGCCTATTGCTTTGTTTTCGCTTGATGCTGCGGACGCCCCATACATAGATGCTCTTGCACATGTTGAACAAATGATTAATCTCAATGAACAAACTCAACAAAACATTGTTGCTGCTAATGCTAAATATCAGATTACTGGTAGTAAAGGCCGAAAACTAGTTACTTTTGAACCTGGTGATATGGTTTGGTTGCATTTGAGAAAGGATCGTTTTCCTACTTTGCGCCGTTCTAAATTGATGCCTCGTGCTGCTGGTCCTTTTAAGATACTAACCAAGATTAATGCTAATGCTTATATCCTTGACCTGCCTGCGGAGTTTGGTGTTTCCACTAGTTTTAATGTTGCAGATTTGAAACCGTATGAGGGAAAAGATGAGGAGTTGCCATCGAGGACGACTTCAGTTCAAGAAGGGGAGGATGATGAGGACATCAACACCAACACGATCACATCTACACCAGCAGCACCTTCTCCAGCCCAGGCACCATCTTCCCTAGTCCAGGCGCCACCCCTTCCACCTGGGCCAGTGACTCGGGCCCGTGCAAGAAAATTGAACTACATCATGTTGTTAAAGATCGAACGCCCAGAAGAATAGACGACCAGCCCAACTACGGCCTATAATGGACGACCTAGGGTTGGCCGCCCCTAGGGGCTGCGCCCCCTCTCTATTTATCCAGGAGCTGCACCTCCTTTATTTTTCGAGTTTTGTTTTAGATCTAGCTTTAGCTACCCCAGAACACGCACAAATACGTGCTGTCCTCTGTGATTCAGAACTCCACCTCGAGTGATATTAAGATTGCTCGCATCTTTTTCTTGTTCGTTCTTGGATTGCGCACAGGAAACGATCTTCGTGATCAGGCCGATCTCGCAGCAGCAAGGTCGGTAACCATTGGGAGTTGGTTCAGCGATTGCATTGGCGCTTCGGGTTCGTTCGTCGTAGTCGGATCGTGAGGGTCTACTTCCACCAAATCGGAATTATCTCCACTCACCGAAAGATCGGGCACTCCAGCTCTATCACCTAAAGTAGTGGATTGGGCATGTTTGTTGAGAAAAATGAAGAAATGGTTCTCGTGGCAAAAACTTGTGCTTTGTATGCACCCCGATACCCATTTTCGGAATGGGTGATGTGCGGCAATGAAATTGCGAGAAATCACCCCAAACATGAGTTTAGGACCTAAAGTAGTGGATGGGGCATGTTTGTTGCGAAAAATGAAGAAATGGTTGCGGTGGCAAAAACTCGTGCTTTGTATGCACCCCGATACCCGTTTTCGGAAGGGGTGACATGCGGCAACAAAATTGCGCGAAACCACCCCAAACATGAGTTTTGGACCTAAAGTAGTGGATTGGGCATGTTCGTTGCGAAAAACAAAGAAATGGTTCCGGTGGCAAAAACTCGTGCTTTGTATGCACCCTGATACCCGTTTTCGGAATGGGTGACGTGCGGCAAAGAAATTGCGCGAAACCACCCCAAACATGAGTTTTGGACCTAAAGTAGTGGATTGGACATGTTTGTTGCGAAAAACGAAGAAATGGTTCCGGTGGCAAAAAACTCGTGCTTTGTATGCACCCTGATACCCGTTTTCGGAATGGTTGACGTGCGGCAACGAAATTGCACGAAAGCACCCCAAACATTAGTTTTAGACCTAAAGTTGTGGATTGGGCATGTTCGTTGCGAAAAACGAAGAAATGGTTACGGTGGCAAAAACTCGTGCTTTGTATGCACCCCGGTACCCGTTTTCGGAATGGGTGACGTGCGGCAACGAAATTGCGCGAAACGATCCCAAACATGAGTTTTGGACCTAATGTAGTGGATTGGGCATGTTCGTTGCGAAAAACGAAGAAATGGTTCCGTTGGCAAAAACTGAGTTTGTATGCAGCCGATACCCGTTTTCGGAATGAGTGACGTGCGGTAACGAAATTGCACGAAAGCACCCCAAACATGAGTTTTGGACCTATAGTTGTGGATTGGGCATGTTCGTTGCGAAAAACGAAGAAATGGTTACGGTGGCAAAAACTCGTGCTTTGTATGCACCCCAGTACCCGTTTTCGGAATGGGTGACGTGCGGCAAGGAAATTGTGCGAAACGATCCCAAACATGAGTTTAGGACCTAAAGTAGTGGACTGGGCATGTTTATTGCGTAAAATGAAGAAATGGTTCCGGTGGTAAAAACTCATGCTTTGTATGCACCCCGATACCCGTTTTTGGAAGGGGTGACGTGCGGCAAGGAAATTGTGCGAAACGATCCCAAACATGAGTTTTGGACCTAAATTTGTGGATTGGGCATGTTCGTTGCGAAAAACGAAGAAATGGTTCCGGTGGCAAAAACTCGTGCTTTGTATGCACCCCGAGACCTGTTTTCGGAATGGGTGACGTGCGGCAACGAAATTGTGCGAAACGATCCCAAACATGAGTTTTGGACCTAAAGTAGTGGATTGGGCATGTACGTTGCGAAAAACGAAGAAATTGTTCCGGTGGCAAAAACTAAGTTTGTATGCACCCGATACCCGTTTTCGGAATGGGTGACGTGCGGCAACGAAAGTGCACGAAATCCACCCAAACATGAGTTTTGGACCTAAATTAGTGGATTGGGCATGTTCGTTGCGAAAAACGAAGAAATGGTTCCGGTGGCAAAAACTCGTGCTATGTATGCACCCTGATACCCGTTTTCGGAATGGGTGACGTGTGGCAACGAAATTGCGCTCAAGCACCCGAAACATGAGTTTTGGACGTAAATTAGTGGATTGGGCATGTTCGTTGCAAAAAATGAACAAATGAATCTGGTGGCAAAAACTCGTGCTTTGTATGCACCCCTATACCCGTTTTTGGAATGGGTGACGTGCGGCAACGAAATTGCGCGTACCGATCCCAAACATGAGTTTAGACCTAGGTTAGTGGATTGGGCATGTTCGTTGCGAAAAACGAAGAAATGGTTCCGGTGGCAAAACCTGAGTTTGATGAGGACATCAACACCAATACGAGCACATCTACAACAGCAGCACCTTCTCCAGCCCAGGCACCATCTTCCCCAGTCCAGGCGCCACCCCTTCCACCTGGGCCAGTGACTCGGGCCCGTGCAAGAGAATTGAACTACATCATGTTGTTAAAGAACGAAGGCCCGGAAGAATAGACGACCAGCCCAATTGCGGCCCATAATGGACGACCTAGGGTTGGCCGCCCCTAGGGGCTGCGCCCCCTCTCTATTTATACAGGAGCTGCGCCTCCTTTATTTTGGGAGTTTTGTTTTACATTAGCTTTAGCTACTTTCGAACACGCGCAAATCTGCGCTGTCTTCGTGTATTCAGAACTCCACCCTCGAGTAATAGATTAGATTGCTCGCATCTTTTTCTTGTTCGTTCTTCGATTGCGCACAGGAAATGATCTTCGTGATCAGGCCGATCTCGCATCAGCAAGGTCGGTAACCACAGGGAGTTGGTTCAGCGATTGCATTGGCGCCTCGGGCTTGCTCGTCGTAGTCGGATCGCAAGGGTCAACTTCCGCCAAATCGGAATTATCTCTACTCGCCGAAAGATCGGGCACCTCAACTACATCAATTGGTATCAGATTTCCAGGTTGATCGGTGAGTTTATCGAGTGTTTTTTTTCCTACAGTCCACAAAACCACATAAAAATTCAGGTTAGACCTTATCCCAGCACCCTTTTGAGCCTCGCACTTTCTTTCAATAATCTGCATTGTTGAATTTGTGTGCTTTCGCGTCATTTGTTGCTGGTTGCATTGTGTTCTTCCACCATTCAAATCCTAGCGCCGCCACCATCTCCTCTTTGATCACGCCACAAACCGAGTCAACATTGTTTCCTTGTTTTTCTCCTTCGGTTACGTCAAAAAAAAAACAGAAAAAACAAACTGAGTCAACGGCCGTTTCCTTGTTTTTCTCCTTCGGTTACGAAAAAAAAAACAGAAAAAAAAAACCGAGTCAACATCGTTTCCTTGTTTTTCTCCTTCGGTTACGTCAAAAAAAAAACAGAAACAAAAAAACAACGAAGGAGAAAGGATACGGTTGTTTCATCCCGGTCGTTTGAAAACATAACTTGAGGTACCTTCCTTAAACCGGGCATAACTTTTCGCTCGGGTGTCCGAAAAATCTGAAATTTTTACAGGAGCTAGTTGACACCATTCTGAGGCCGGCCGAACTCACCTTCGGTCTGTTTAGGTTCGACAAAATTGTCAAAAAAATTCAGGAAAATAAAGAAAAAAATCCGTCAAAGTTCTCGCACGCTTTTCAGAGAACTTTCTGATTTTCTGTAGACCACATTTGAACTCTGTTTTAGGTGAAACTTCGTGTAGCTCCTATTTTGTTGCTTCTTGTGCTGAGAAAAATATCAAAAAAATCATACAAAAAAGAAAAACAAAATCACTTGTGATTCCTACTAGTGGCCTCGCTAGTACAATATTTACGGTACTGCCATTCTGCTAGTTCCATCCGTCCTTTGCACTTGTGGCCAGCAATATAGTTTTGTGTTTTGCACTATAATTCAACTTTGCATTATTGTTTGGTCGTGCTAATCCTTGACTTGAGTGCAGCCTACCCAGAACTCCACATATTTCTACGACGAGTAGGTTTCTGTTTCTCCAGGCAATCGCTCATCCAATCTTTCACCGGTTCCACCTGTTGGTTGCAGTTCACCACTGTGGCTTGGTAAGAACGGATAAGAATTTGATAACAGCACTAGTGTGAGCGCCTTGTGAGCAGTACACCCCTGTTTTTGTCGTTTTTTTTTGGGTGTTTTGGTGTTTGCGCTAACTATGGCAGGAGCACATGACACGGTGGATGCCCAGTTGCTGGAAGTAAAGGGACAAGTTGATGGACTTGCTGATGACATTAGGACGATGCATGAACGGCTTGATTCAACGGTCACTTCGACGACCGAGCGTTTCAACCAGCTTGACCTTGCTCAAACGGCGACTCGCACCACACTCGACACCATCCTGGCACGCCTTGATGCGTTGACCACAAAGATGGAGCAGGACTACGGCGGTGACACTGAGTGGGACGATGGAGATCGCCGTGGTCGTGCACGCCGTGTGGTTCGTCATCCCCCTAATGACTTATTTTCTAAGATTAAATTTAAAATTCCACCTTTTAATGGCAAATATGATCCTGCTGCATATCTTGATTGGGAGTTAGAGGTTGAACAAAAATTTTCATGCCATGATATTGCTGCACATTCTCAGGTTAAAGCTGCTATTAGTGAATTTACTGATTTCGCTTTAATTTGGTGGCGTGAGTTTAAAATAAATCATCCCACTACCATTCCAACCACTTGGGATCAGTTGAAAGCTGCGATGCGACATCGATTTGTGCCTTCGTATTATGCTCGTGATTTGCTTAATAAAATGCAGCGTTTTCAGCAAGGTTCTCAATCTGTTGAGGACTATTTCCAGGAGTTACAAAAAGGTATGATTCGTTGTGGGATATTGGAGGACAACGACGCTGCTATGGCACGTTTTCGTGGTGGTTTAAACCGCGAAATCCAAGATATACTTGATTATAAGGAATATTATGATATGACTACTTTATTTGAATATGCTTGCAAAGCTGAACGTGAAGTGCAGGGACGCCGCTCGAAGCAATATTCTAACCCTTTTGCAGGACGAAGCTCGACATCCACCTCAGCACTAGTTCCCCCTGCGCCATCCACGTCCACCACTACTCCACGCGAGAAGACGACCAAACCAGCCAGCACTGCCCCACCCACAGGTCGTACACGGGATATTCAGTGTCATCGCTGTAGAGGATTTGGCCATGTGATTCGGGACTGCCCAAACAAGCGCACTTTACTCATTCGTGACGATGGTGAGTACTCTTCCGCTAGTGATTCTGAAGAAATTGAACATGCACTACTTGCCACTGACCATGCAGCTAAGGCGGAGGTACATGTCAACCCGGGCGACGCTGATAGGTATGAAAGTCTTGTTGTGCAGCGTGTTCTCAGTACACAGGTCGCTTTGCCCGAGAAGAATCAGCGACACACTCTGTTCCATACAAAGGGTGTTGTGCAGGAGCGGTCAATTCGCATCATTATCGACAGCGGCAGTTGCAACAATTTGGCGAGTACCATGCTGGTCGAAAAGTTGTCGTTACCCACTCGTAAGCATCCAAACCCATATTGATGCGGACATCAACACCAACACGAGCACATCTACACCAGCAGCACCTTCTCCAGCCCAGGCGCCACCCCTTCCACCTGGGCCAGTGACTCGGGCCCGTGCAAGAGAATTGAACTACATCATGTTGTTAAAGAACGAAGGCCCGGAAGAATAGACGACCAGCCCAATTGCGGCCCATAATGGACGACCTAGGGTTGGCCGCCCCTAGGGGCTGCGCCCCCTCTCTATTTATTCAGGAGCTGCGCCTCCTTTATTTTCCGAGTTTTGTTTTACGTTAGCCTTAGCTACTCTCGAACACGCGCAAATCTGCGCTGTCTTCGTGTATTCAGAACTCCACCCTCGAGTAATAGATTAGATTGCTCGCATCTTGTTCTTGTTCGTTCTTCGATTGCGCACAGGAAACGATCTTCGTGATCAGGCCGATCTCGCATCAGCAAGGTCGGTAACCACAGGGAGTTGGTTCAGCGATTGCATTGGCGCCTCGGGCTTGCTCGTCGTAGTCGGATCGCAAGGGTCATCTTCCGCCAAATCGGAATTATCTCTACTCGCCGAAAGATCGGGCACCTCAGCTTCATCAATTGGTATCAGATTTCCAGGTTGATCGGTGAGTTTATCGAGCGTTTTTTTTCCTACAGTCCACAAAACCACATAAAAATTCAGGTTAGATCTTATCCCAGCACCCTTTTGAGCCTCGCACTTTCTTTCAATAATCTGCATTGTTGAATTTGTGTGCTTTCGCGTCATTTGTTGCTGGTTGCATTGTGTTCTTCCACCATTCAAACCCTAGCGCCGCCACCATCTCCCGTTTGATCACGCCACAAACCGAGTCAACATCGTTTCCTTATTTTTCTCCTTCGGTTACGTCAAAAAAAAACAGAAAAAACAAACCGAGTCAACGGCCGTTTCCTTGATTTTCTCCTTCGGTTACGAAAAAAAAAACAGAAAAAAAAAAACAAACCGAGTCAACGGCCGCTTCCTTGTTTTTCTCCTTCGGTTACGTCAAAAAAAACAGAAAAAAAAGATAACGGAGGAGAAAGGATACAGTTGTTTCATCCCGGTCGTTTTTAGAACATAACTTGAGGTACCTTCCGTAAAACGGGCATAACTTTTCGCTCGGGTGTCCAAAAAATCTGAAATTTTTACAGGAGCTTGTTGACACCATTTTGAGCCCGGCCAAACTGACCTTCGGTCTGTTTGGGTTCGACAAAATTGTCAAAAAAATTCAGGAAAATAAAGAAAAAAATCCGTCAAAGTTCTCGCACGCTTTTCAGAGAACTTCCTGATTTTCTGTAGACCACATCTGATCTCTGTTTTAGGTGAAACTTCGTCTAGCTCCTATCTTGTTGCTTCTTGTGCTGAGAAAAATATCAAAAAAATCATACAAAAAAGAAAAACAAAATCACCTGTGATTTCTACTAGTGCCTTTTTGGCATCACTAGTACAATATTTACGGTACTGCCATTCTGCTAGTTCCATCCATCTTTTGCACCTGTGGCCAGCAATATAGTTTCGTGTTTTGCACTATAATTCAACTTTGCATTATTGTTTGATCGTGCTAATCCTTGACTTGAGTGCAGCCTACCCACAACTCCACATATTTCTACGACGAGCAGGTTTCTGTTTCTCCACGCAATCGCTCATCCAATCTTTCACCGGTTCCACCTGTTGATTGCAGTTCACCACTGTGGCTTGGTAAGAACGGATAAGAACTTGATAACAGCACTAGTGTGAGCGCCTTGTGAGCAGTACACCCCTGTTTTTGTCGTTGGTTTGTCTTCTTTTGGTGTTTGCGCTAACTATGGCAGGAGCACACGACATGGTGGATGCCCAGTTGCAGGAAGTAAGGGGACAAGTTGATGGACTTGCTGCTGACATTAGGACGATGCATGAACGGCTTGATTCAACGATCACTTCGACGACCGAGCGTTTCAACCAACTTGATCTTGCTCAAACGGCGACTCGCACCACACTCGACACCATCCTGGCACGCCTTGATGCATTGACCACAAAGATGGAGCAGGAATACGGCGGTGACACTGAGCAGGACGATGGAGATCGCCGTGGTCGTGCACGTCGTGTGGTTCGTCATCCCCCTAATGACTTATTTTCTAAGATTAAATTTAAAATTCCATCTTTTAATGGTAAATATGATCCTGCTGCATATCTTGATTGGGAATTAGAGGTAGAACAGAAATTTTCATGCCATGATATTCCTGCTAATAGCCAAGTGAAGGCTGCCATTAGTGAATTTACTGATTTTGCTTTAATTTGGTGGCGTGAGTATAAACAAAAACTTCCCATTAACAGTGTCATTACTTGGACCCAATTAAAAACTGCCATGCGCCACAGATTTGTTCCTTCCTATTATGCTCGTGATTTGCTTAACAAAATGCAGCGTTTTCAACAAGGTTCACAATCTGTTGAGGAATATTACCAGGAGTTGCAAAAGGGTATGCTTCGTTGTGGTTTGGTTGAGTCAGATGACGCTGCTATGGCGCGTTTTCGTGGTGGTTTGAACAGGGAAATTCAGGATATACTTGATTATAAGGATTATTTTGATATAACCACATTGTTTGAATATGCTTGCAAAGCTGAACGTGAAGTGCAGGGACGACGATCAAAGACATATACTAACTCTTTTGCAGGCCGGGGTCCAACACACAGCTCAACTCCTTCCAGCCCTGCACCTCCTACGCCTAGCACTACATCGCGCACAGGGCCGGCCAAGCCAGTGGCACCCCCTGCCAAAGGCGCCGCTTCTTCCACAGGATGTACACGGGATATTCAGTGCCATCGTTGCAGAGGGTTTGGGCACATGATTCGGGACTGCCCAAACAAGCGTACCTTGCTTATACGTGACAATGGTGAGTACTCTTCAGCCAGTGATTCTGAGGAAACTAGTCATGCTATGATTGCCACTAACCATGCAGAAAATGAGGAAGTCCACGTTGATCCCATCGACGCCGATAGGTATGAGAGTCTTGTTGTGCAGCGTGTTCTCAGCACACAGGTTGCCCAGGCCGAAAAAAATCAGCGACACACTCTATTCCATACCAAGGGCGTCGTGCACGAACGGTCGATTCGCATCATCATCGATAGTGGCAGCTGCAACAATTTGGCAAGTACAGCGTTGGTAGAGAAATTATCCTTGCCCACTCGCACACATCCACATCCGTATCACATTCAATGGCTTAATGATGGTGGTAAAATAAAGGTAACACGTTCGGTACGTGTACCCTTCTCGCTGGGTTCTTATTCTGATTATGCTGATTGCGATGTTATTCCTATGGAAGCATGCTCTTTGTTATTAGGTAGACCTTGGCAATATGATACTGATAGTTTACATCATGGTCGTTCAAATCATTATTCTTTCATGTTTAAAGGCCAGAAAATAATTATACATCCAATGACCCCTGACCAAATTTTGAAAGATGATCTTACTAGGGCTGCTAAAACTGCACAACAAATCAAATCGACATCAGCCGCACCTATTAAATCTGAAATCAAGTTGCACTCTCCTGTTTTACTTGCTACACGTGCTGATTTTGATGATCTCCATGAAGCTCATATGCCCTGTTATGCACTTGTATGCTCGCGAATGCTTGTTCCGCTTGATGATGCACCGTCTTTGGATATACCCCCTGCTGTTGTTAACCTTTTGCAGGAGTATGCTGATGTTTATCCTACGGACTTACCACCGGGTCTTCCTCCCCTCCGTGGCATTGAGCATCAGATCGATCTCATCCCCGGCGCTTCTCTTCCGAACCGCGCCCCGTACCGTACAAATCCAGATGAGACGAAGGAGATCCAGCGCCAGGTGCAGACGCTGCTTGATAAGGGTTACATTCGTGAGTCTCTTAGCCCTTGCTCGGTTCCTGTTTTACTCGTTCCAAAGAAAGATGGGTCATGGCGTATGTGCGTAGATTGTCGTGCTATTAATAACATCACAGTTCGTTATCGATATCCTATTCCACGCCTTGATGATATGCTAGATGAGCTTAGTGGTGCCGTTATTTTCTCTAAGGTTGATTTGCGTAGCGGTTACCATCAGATTAGAATGAAACTCGGGGATGAATGGAAAACGGCTTTTAAAACGAAATTTGGTTTATATGAATGGTTGGTTATGCCATTTGGATTGACTAATGCTCCCAGCACCTTTATGCGTTTAATGAACGAAGTTCTACGGGCCTTCATAGGTTTGTTTGTTGTTGTTTATTTCGATGATATCCTTATTTACAGCAAGTCTATAGAGGAGCATTTAGAACATTTGCGTGCTGTTTTTGACGCTTTGCGTGCTGCTCGCTTGTTTGGTAACATGGAAAAGTGCACATTTTGCACGCAACGTGTCTCGTTTCTTGGTTATGTGGTTACTCCGCAGGGCATTGAGGTGGATAGCAGCAAAATTGCTGCCATTCGAGAGTGGCCTACACCGACGACGGTCACACAAATTCGGAGCTTTCTTGGACTTGCCGGTTTCTACCGCAGATTTGTTCGTGATTTTAGCTCCATTGCAGCGCCTCTACATGAGCTTACAAAGAAAGATGTGCCGTTTGCTTGGAGTGATTCGCAGGAGGTAGCGTTCAGCACTTTGAAAGATAAGTTAACCCAAGCTCCCCTATTGCAATTGCCTGATTTTAATAAAGTGTTTGAGCTTGAATGCGATGCTAGCGGTATTGGGCTAGGTGCTGTTTTGTTACAAGAAGGAAAACCAGTTGCTTATTTTAGTGAAAAATTAAGCGGTGCTAGTCTGAAATATTCTACTTATGATAAGGAGCTTTACGCTTTAGTGCGCACTTTGCATACATGGCAGCACTATCTTTGGCATCGTGAGTTTATAATCCATTCTGATCATGAGGCTTTAAAACATATTCGTACCCAAACAAATCTGAACCGTCGTCATGCTAAATGGGTAGAATTCATTGAGTCCTTTCCTTACATTATTAAACACAAGAACGGGAAGGACAATGTTATTGCTGATGCTTTGTCTCGTCGCTATACCATGCTGTCACAGTTAGATTTTAAAATCTTTGGTTTGGACACTGTGAAGGATCAATATGTTGACGATGCTGATTTTAAAGATGCTTTCGGCCATTGTATTAATGGGAAACCATGGGGCAAATTTCACATACAGGATGGGTTCCTGTTTCGCGCTAACAAGCTGTGTGTTCCAGCTAGCTCGGTTCGTCTTTTGTTGTTACAGGAAGCGCATGGAGGCGGTCTCATGGGGCATTTTGGCGTCTACAAGACACATGAGGTGTTGGCTGCCCACTTCTTTTGGCCTCGGATGCGCGCTGATGTGGAGCGCCTTGTTGCACGCTGCACTACTTGTCAGAAAGCTAAGTCACGGTTGAACAACCATGGTTTGTATATGCCTTTGCCTGTCCCTTCTTCTCCTTGGCTTGATATCTCTATGGACTTTGTTTTGGGCTTGCCTAGAACTAAGAAGGGGAGGGATAGTATTTTTGTGGTTGTTGATAGATTCTCTAAAATGGCTCACTTTATACCTTGTCATAAAACTGATGATGCTAGCATTGTTGCTGAATTGTTCTTTAGAGAAATTATTCGTTTACATGGTATTCCAAAAACAATAGTCTCTGATCGCGATGCTAAGTTTCTAAGCCATTTTTGGAGATCTCTTTGGAATAAATTGGGAACTAAATTGTTGTTTAGCACTACTTGTCACCCTCAGACTGATGGACAAACTGAGGTAGTAAATAGAACTTTATCTACCATGCTTAGGGCTGTTTTAGACAAGAATTTGAGACGTTGGGAGGATTGCTTGCCTCATGTTGAATTTGCTTACAATCATGCCACGCATTCTTCTACAAAGATGTGCCCTTTCCAGATTGTTTATGGTTACATTCCTAGGGCACCTATTGATTTGATTTCACTTAATGCTGCGAACGCCCCACATGTAGATGCTTCTGCACATGTTGAACAAATGATTACCATACATGAACAAACGAAACAGAACATTGCTGCTACTAATACAAAAAATCAGGTTGCTGGTAGTAAAGGAAGAAAACATGTTACTTTTGAACCTGGTGATATGGTTTGGTTGCATTTGAGAAAGGATCGTTTTCCTACTTTGCGCCATTCTAAATTGATGCCTCGTGCTGCTGGTCCTTTTAAGATACTAACCAAGATTAATGATAATGCTTATACCCTCGACCTACCTGCGGAGTTTGGTGTTTCCACTAGTTTTAATGTTGCAGATTTGAAACCGTATGCGGGAGAAGATGAGGAGTTGTCGTCGAGGACGACTTCAGTTCAAGAAGGGGAGGATGATGCGGACATCAACACCAACACGAGCACATCTACACCAGCAGCACCTTCTCCAGCCCAGGCGCCACCCCTTCCACCTGGGCCAGTGACTCGGGCCCGTGCAAGAGAATTGAACTACATCATGTTGTTAAAGAACGAAGGCCCGGAAGAATAGACGACCAGCCCAATTGCGGCCCATAATGGACGACCTAGGGTTGGCCGCCCCTAGGGGCTGCGCCCCCTCTCTATTTATTCAGGAGCTGCGCCTCCTTTATTTTCCGAGTTTTGTTTTACGTTAGCCTTAGCTACTCTCGAACACGCGCAAATCTGCGCTGTCTTCGTGTATTCAGAACTCCACCCTCGAGTAATAGATTAGATTGCTCGCATCTTGTTCTTGTTCGTTCTTCGATTGCGCACAGGAAACGATCTTCGTGATCAGGCCGATCTCGCATCAGCAAGGTCGGTAACCACAGGGAGTTGGTTCAGCGATTGCATTGGCGCCTCGGGCTTGCTCGTCGTAGTCGGATCGCAAGGGTCATCTTCCGCCAAATCGGAATTATCTCTACTCGCCGAAAGATCGGGCACCTCAGCTTCATCACATATCACATTCAATGGCTTAATGATGGTGGTAAAATAAAAATCACGCGTTCCGTGCGAGTTCCTTTCTCCATGGGTGCTTATTCTGATTTTGTTGATTGTGATGTTATTCCCATGGAAGCATGCTCTTTGTTACTTGGTCGACCTTGGCAATATGATACTGATAGCTTGCATCATGGTCGTTCGAATTATTATTCTTTCATTTTTAAGGGTCAGAAAATAATTATACATCCAATGACACCTGAACAAATTGTTAAAGATGATCTTGCACGAGCTGCTATAACTGCTAAACAACTTGATCCATCGCCCTCTGTTCCTTCTGAAATTAAGTTGAAGGCTCCTGTTTTACTTGCTACACGTGCTGATTTTGATGATCTACACGGTGCTCATTTGCCATGCTATGCACTTGTATGCTCTAGTGTCCTCATTTCACTTGATGATGCACCATCTTTGGCTATTCCCCCTATGGTTGCTAACCTTTTGCAGGAGTACGCTGATGTCTTTCCCAAAGACTTACCACCGGGTCTCCCACCGCTTCGTGGCATTGAGCACCAGATCGACCTCATTCCCGGTGCACAGCTTCCAAACCGCGCACCATACCGTACAAATCCGGATGAGACGAAGGAGATTCAGCGCCAGGTACAGGCGTTGCTTGACAAAGGATACATTCGTGAGTCTCTTAGCCCTTGCTCTGTTCCTGTGTTACTTGTTCCCAAGAAGGATGGGTCATGGCGTATGTGTGTAGACTGTCGTGCTATTAATAATATCACTATTCGTTATCGCTATCCTATACCACGCCTTGATGATATGCTAGATGAGCTTAGTGGTGCCATTATTTTCACTAAGATTGATTTGCGTAGTGGTTACCACCAGATTAGAATGAAACTGGGTGATGAATGGAAAACAGCCTTCAAAACGAAATTTGGTTTATATGAATGGTTGGTTATGCCGTTTGGATTGACTAATGCTCCCAGCACTTTTATGCGAGTGATGAATGAAGTTCTGAGGCCCTTCATAGGATTGTTTGTGGTTGTTTATTTCGATGATATCCTTATTTACAGCAAATCTAAGAAAGAGCATTTGGAACATTTAAGTGCTGTTTTTGATGCATTGCGTGCCGCCCAGTTATTCGCTAACATGGAAAAATGCATCTTTTGCACACGACGTGTCTCGTTTCTTGGTTATGTTGTTACTCCACAGGGCATTGAGGTGGATAGCAGCAAGATTGCTGCCATTCGGGAGTGGCCTACACCGAAGACGGTCACACAAATTCGGAGCTTTCTTGGACTTGCCGGTTTCTACCGCAGATTTGTTCGTGATTTTAGCTCCATTGCAGCGCCTCTACATGAGCTTACAAAGAAAGATGTGCCATTTGCTTGGAGTGATTCGCAGGAGGAAGCGTTCAGCACTTTGAAAGATAAGTTAACCCAAGCTCCCCTATTGCAATTGCCTGATTTTAATAAAGTATTTGAGCTTGAATGCGATGCTAGCGGTATTGGGCTAGGTGCTGTTTTATTACAAGAAGGAAAACCAGTTGCTTATTTTAGTGAAAAATTAAGCGGTGCTAGTCTGAAATATTCTACTTATGATAAGGAGCTTTACGCGTTAGTGCGCACTTTACATACATGGCAGCACTATCTTTGGCATCGTGAGTTCATAATTCATTCTGATCATGAGGCTTTAAAACATATTCGTACCCAAACAAATCTGAACCGTCGTCATGCTAAATGGGTAGAATTCATTGAGTCTTTTCCTTACATTATTAAACACAAGAACGGGAAGGACAATGTTATTGCTGATGCTTTGTCTCGTCGCTATACCATGCTGTCACAGTTAGATTTTAAAATCTTTGGTTTGCACACTGTAAAAGATCAATATGTTGACGATGCTGATTTTAAAGATGCTTTCGGCCATTGTATTAATGGGAAACCATGGGGCAAATTTCACATACAGGATGGGTTCCTGTTTCGCGCTAACAAGCTGTGTGTTCCAGCTAGCTCGGTTCGTCTTTTGTTGTTACAGGAAGCACATGGAGGCGGTCTCATGGGGCACTTTGGCGTCTACAAGACACATGAGGTGTTGGCTGCCCACTTCTTTTGGCCTCGGATGCGCGCTGATGTTGAGCGCCTTGTTGCACGCTGCACTACTTGTCAGAAAGCTAAGTCACGGTTGAACAACCATGGTTTGTATATGCCTTTGCCTGTTCCTACTTCCCCTTGGATTGATATTTCGATGGATTTTGTTTTGGGATTGCCTAGAACTAAGAAGGGGAGGGATAGCATTTTTGTGGTTGTTGATCGATTCTCCAAAATGGCTCATTTCATACCTTGTCATAAGACTGATGATGCTAGCAATGTTGCTGAATTGTTTTTTAGAGAGATTATTCGTTTGCACGGTATTCCCAATACAATAGTCTCGGATCGTGATGCCAAGTTTCTGAGTCATTTTTGGAGATCTCTGTGGAATAAATTAGGAACTAAATTGCTGTTTAGCACCACTTGTCACCCTCAGACTGATGGTCAAACTGAGGTAGTTAATCGAACTCTATCTACCATGCTTAGGGCTGTTTTAGACAAAAATTTGAAACGTTGGGAGGATTGCTTACCTCATGTTGAGTTTGCTTATAATCATGCAACACATTCTTCTACAAAGATGTGCCCTTTTCAAATTGTTTATGGTTACATTCCTAGGGCGCCTATTGCTTTGTTTTCGCTTGATGCTACGGACGCCCCACACATAGATGCTCTTGCACATGTTGAACAAATGATTAATCTCCATGAACAAACTCAACAAAACATTGCTGCTGCTAATGCTAAATATCAGATTACTGGTAGTAAAGGCCGGAAACTAGTTACTTTTGAACCTGGTGATATGGTTTGGTTGCATTTGAGAAAGGATCGTTTTCCTACTTTGCGCCGTTCTAAATTGATGCCTCGTGCTGCTGGTCCTTTTAAGGTACTAACCAAGATTAATGATAATGCTTATATCCTTGACCTGCCTGCGGAGTTTGGTGTTTCCACTAGTTTTAATGTTGCAGATTTGAAACCGTATGCGGGAGAAGATGAGGAGTTGCCGTCGAGGACGACTTCAGTTCAAGAAGGGGAGGATGATGAGGACATCAACACCAATACGAGCACATCTACACCAGCAGCACCTTCTCCAGCCCAGGCACCA
This sequence comes from Zea mays, assembly GCF_902167145.1. Taxonomy (NCBI): domain Eukaryota; kingdom Viridiplantae; phylum Streptophyta; class Magnoliopsida; order Poales; family Poaceae; genus Zea; species Zea mays. Next base: position 291,336 of record NW_023366827.1, on the reverse strand, counting down.
TCTTCCCCAGTCCAGGCGCCACCCCTTCCACCTGGGCCAGTGACTCGGGCCCGTGCAAGAGAATTGAACTACATCATGTTGTTAAAGAACGAAGGCCCGGAAGAATAGACGACCAGCCCAATTGCGGCCCATAATGGACGACCTAGGGTTGGCCGCCCCTAGGGGCTGCGCCCCCTCTCTATTTATACAGGAGCTGCGCCTCCTTTATTTTGGGAGTTTTGTTTTACATTAGCTTTAGCTACTCTCGAACACGCGCAAATCTGCGCTGTCTTCGTGTATTCAGAACTCCACCCTCGAGTAATAGATTAGATTGCTCGCATCTTTTTCTTGTTCGTTCTTCGATTGCGCACAGGAAACGATCTTCGTGATCAGGCCGATCTCGCATCAGCAAGGTCGGTAACCACAGGGAGTTGGTTCAGCGATTGCATTGGCGCCTCGGGCTTGCTCGTCGTAGTCGGATCGCAAGGGTCAACTTCCGCCAAATCGGAATTATCTCTACTCGCCGAAAGATCGGGCACCTCAACTACATCAGAGTTTGTATGCACCCAATACCCATTTTCGGAATGGGTGACGTGCGGCAACGAAATTGCGTGAAAACAACCCAAACATGAGTTTTTGACCTAAAATAGTGGATTGGGCATGTTTGTTGCGAAAAACGAAGAAATGGTTCCGGTGGCAAAAACTCGTGCTTTGTATGCACCCTGATACCCGTTTTCGGAATGGTTGACGTGCAGCAACGAAATTGCGGGAAAGCACCCCAAACATGAGTTTTGGACCTAAATTTGTGGATTGGGCATGTTCGTTGCGAAAAACGAAGAAATGGTTTTGGTGGCAAAAACTCGTGCTTTGTATTAACCCCGATACCTGTTTTTAGAATGGGTGACGTGCGGCAACGAAATTGCGCAAAACCACCCCAAACATGAGTTTTGGACCTAAAGTACTGGATTGGGCATGTTCGTTGCGAAAAACGAAGAAATGGTTCCGGTGGCAAAAACTCGTGCTTTGTATGCACCCTAATACCCGTTTTCGGAATGGGTGACGTGCGGCAATGAAATTGCGCGAAACCATCCCAAACATGAGTTTTGGACCTAAAGTAGTGGATTGGGCATGTTCGTTGTGAAAAACGAAGAAATGGTTTTGGTGGCAAAAACTAAGTTTGTATGCAGGCGATACAAGTTTTCGGAATGGGTGACGTGCGACAACGAAATTACGCGAAAACAACCCAAACATGAGTTTTGGACCTAAAGTTGTGGATTGGGCATGTTCGTTGTGAAAAACGAAGAAATGGTTCTGGTGGCAAAAAAACTCGTGCTTTGTATGCACCCTGATACTCGTTTTCAGAATGGGTGACGTGCGCCAACGAAATTGCATGAAAGCACCCCAAACATGAGTTTTGGACCTAAAGTTGTGGATTGGGCATGTTCGTTGCGAAAAACGAAGAAATGGTTCCGGTGGCAAAAACCAGTACTTTGTATGCACCCCGGTACCCGTTTTCGGAATGGGTTACGTGCGGCAACGACATTGCGCGAAACGATCCCAAACATGTGTTTTGGACCTAAAGTAGTGGATTGGCATGTTCGTTGCGAAAAACGAAGAAATGGTTCCGATGGCAAAAACTGAGTTTGTATGCACCCGATACCCATTTTCGGAATGGGTGACGTGCGGCAACGAAATTGCGTGAAAACAACCCAAACATGAGTTTTGGACCTAAAATTGTGGATTGGGCATATTCGTTGCGAAAAACGAAGAAATGGTTCCGGTGGCAAAAACTCGTGCTTTGTATGCACCCTGATACCTGTTTTAGGAATGGGTGACGTGCAGCAACGAAATTACGAGAAAGCATCCCAAACATGAGTTTTGGACCTAAATTTGTGGATTGGGCATGTTTGTTGCAAAAAACGAAGAAATGGTTTCGGTGGCAAAAACTCGTGCTTCGTATGCACCCGAGACCTGTTTTCGGAATGGGTGACGTGCGGCAACGAAATTGCGCAAAACCACCCTAAACATGAGTTTTGGACCTAAAGTAGTGGATTGGGCATGTTCGTTGCGAAAAACGAAGAAATGGTTACGGTGGCAAAAACTCGTGCTTTGTATGCACCCTGATGTAGCTGAGGTGCCGGATCTTTCGGCGAGTAGAGATAATTCCGATTTGGCGGAAGATGACCCTTGCGATCCGACTACGACGAGCAAGCCCGAGGCGCCAATGCAATCGCTGAACCAACTCCCTGTGGTTACCGACCTTGCTGATGCGAGATCGGCCTGATCACAAAGATCGTTTCCTGTGCTCAATCGAAGAACGAACAAGAAAAAGATGCGAGCAATCTAATCTATTACTCGAGGGTGGAGTTCTGAATACACGAAGACAGCGCAGATTTGCGCGTGTTCGAGAGTAGCTAAAGCTAACGTAAAACAAAACTCGAAAACAAAGGAGGCGCAGCTCCTGGATAAATAGAGAGGGGCGCAACCCCTAGGGACGGCCAACCCTAGGTCGTCCACTATGGGCCGCAGTTGGGTTGGTCGTCTATTCTTCTGGGCCCTCATTCTTCAGTAGCATGACGAAGTTAAGATCTCTGGCACGGGCCCGAGTGATTGGCCCAGCTAATGAAGGAAGTGGCGCTTGATGTTGAGGTGCTGCTGGTGTAGTCGTACTCATAGTGATGTCCTCATCATCCTCCCGTTCTTGAAGTGAAGTCGTCCTCGACGACAACTCCTCATCCTCAGCCATATATGGTTTCAAATCTGCAACATTAAAACTAGTGGAAACACCAAATTCCGCAGGCAGGTCAAGGATATAAGCATTATCATTAATCTTTGTTAGTACCTTAAAAGGACCAGCAGCACGAGGCATTAATTTAGAACGGCGCAAAGTAGGAAACCGATCCTTTCTCAAGTGCAACCAAACCATATCACCTGGCTCAAAAGTAACATGTTTTCTTCCTTTACTACCAGCAACCTGATTTTTTGCATTAGTAGCAGCAATGTTCTGTTTCGTTTGTTCATGTATGGTAATCATTTGTTCAACATGTGCAGCAGCATCTACATGTGGGGCGTTCGCAACATTAAGTGAAATCAAATCAATAGGTGCCCTAGGGATGTAACCATAAACAATCTGGAAAGGGCACATCTTTGTAGAAGAATGCGTGGCATGATTGTAAGCAAATTCAACATGAGGCAAGCAATCCTCCCAACGTCTCAAATTCTTGTCTAAAACAGCCCTAAGCATGGTAGATAAAGTTCTATTTACTACCTCAGTTTGTCCATCAGTATGAGGGTGACAAGTAGTGCTAAACAACAATTTAGTTCCCAATTTATTCCAAAGAGATCTGCAAAAATGGCTTAGAAACTTAGCATCGCGACCAGAGACTATTGTTTTTGGAATACCATGTAAACGGATAATTTCTCTAAAGAACAATTCAGCAACAATGCAGTTTTATGACAAGGTATAAAGTGAGCCATTTTAGAGAATCTATCAACAACCACAAAAATACTATCCCTCCCCTTCTTAGTTCTAGCCAAGCCCAAAACAAAGTCCATAGAGATATCAAGCCAAGGAGAAGAAGGGACAGGCAAAGGCATATACAAACCATGGTTGTTCAACCGTGACTTAGCTTTCTGACAAGTAGTGCAGCGTGCAACAAGGCGCTCAACATCAGCGTGCAACAAGGCGCCCAAAAGAAGTGGGCAGCCAACACCTCATGCGTTTTGTAGACGCCAAAATGCCCCATGAGACCGCCTCCATGCGCTTCCTGTAACAACAAAAGACGAACCGAGCTAGCTGGAACACACAACTTGTTAGCGCGAAACAGGAACCCATCCTGTATGTGAAATTTGCCCCATGGTATCCCATTAATACAATGGCCGAAAGCATCTTTAAAATCAGCATCGTCAACATATTGATCCTTCACAGTGTCCAAACCAAAGATTTTAAAATCTAATTGTGACAGCATTGTATAGCGACGAGACAAAGCATCAGCAATAACATTGTCCTTCCCGTTCTTGTGTTTAATAATGTAAGGAAAGGACTCAATGAATTCGACCCATTTAGCATGACGACGGTTCAGATTTGTTTGGGTACGAATATGTTTTTAAGCCTCATGATCAGAATGAATTATGAACTCACGATGCCAAAGATAGTGCTGCCAAGTATGCAAAGTGCGCACTAAAGCGTAAAGCTCCTTATCATAAGTAGAATAATTCAGACTAGCACCGCTTAATTTTTCACTAAAATAAGCAACTGGTTTTCTTTCTTGTAACAAAACAGCACCTAGCCCAATACCGCTAGCATCGCATTCAAGCTCAAAAACTTTATTAAAATCAGGCAATTGCAAGAGGGGAGCTTGGGTTAACTTATCTTTCAAAGTGCTGAACGCTACCTCCTGCGAATCACTCCAAGCAAACGACACATCTTTCTTTGTAAGCTCATGTAGAGGCGCTGCAATGGAGCTAAAATCACGAACAAATCTGCGGTAGAAACCGGCAAGTCCAAGAAAGCTCCGAATTTGTGTGACCGTCGTCGGTGTAGGCCACTCCCAAATGGCAGCAATCTTGCTGCTATCCACCTCAATGCCCTGCGGAGTAAGCACATAACCAAGAAATGAGACACGTTGCGTGCAAAATGTACACTTTTCCATGTTACCAAACAAGCGAGCAGCACGCAAAGCATCAAAAACAGCACGCAAATGTTCTAAATGCTCCTCTATAGACTTGCTGTAAATAAGGATATCATCGAAATAAACAACAATAAACAAACCTATGAAGGCCCGTAAAACTTCGTTCATTAAACGCATAAAGGTGCTGGGAGCATTAGTCAATCCAAATGGCATAACCAACCATTCATATAAACCAAATTTCGTTTTAAAAGCCGTTTTCCATTCATCACCGAGTTTCATTCTAATCTGATGGTAACCGCTACGCAAATCAACCTTAGAGAAAATAACGGCACCACTAAGCTCATCTAACATATCATCAAGGCGTGGAATATGATGTAGCTGAGGTGCCCGATCTTTCGGCGAGAGGAGATAATTCCGATTTGGCGGAAGATGACCCTTGCAATCCGACTACGACGAGCAAGCCCGAGGCGCCAATGCAATCGCTGAACCAACTCTCTGTGGTTAACGACCTTGCTGATGCGAGATCGGCCTGATCACGAAGATCGTTTCCTGTGCGCAATCGAAGAACGAACAAGAAAAAGATGCGAGCAATCTAATCTATTACTCGAGGGTGGAGTTCTGAATACACGAAGACAGCGCAGATTTGCGCGTGTTCGAGAGTAGCTAAGGCTAACGTAAAACAGAACTCGAAAACAAAGGAGGCGCAGCTCCTGGATAAATAGAGAGGGTGCAGCCCCTAGGGGCGGCCAACCCTAGGTCGTCCACTATGGGCCGCAGTTGGGCTGGTCGTCTATTATTCTGGGCCCTCATTCTTTAGTAGCATGACGAAGTTAAGATCTCTGGCACGGGCCCGAGTGATTGGCCCAGCTAATGAAGGAAGTGGCGCTTGATGTGGAGGTGCTGCTGGTGTAGTCGTACTCATAGTGATGTCCTCATCAGAATAGGATATCGATAACGAACTGTGATGTTATTAATTGCACGACAATCTACGCACATACGCCATGACCCATCTTTCTTTGGAACGAGTAAAACAGGAACCGAGCAAGGGCTAAGAGACTCACGAATGTAACCTTTATCAAGCAGTGTCTGCACCTGGCGCTGGATCTCCTTCGTCTCATCTGGATTTGTACGGTACGGGGCGCGGTTCGGAAGAGAAGCGCCGGGGATGAGATCGATCTGATGCTCAATGCCACGGAGGGGAGGAAGACCCGGTGGTAAGTCCGTAGGATAAACATCAGCATACTCCTGCAAAAGGTTAACAACAGCAGGGGGTATATCCAAAGACAGTGCATCATCAAGCGGAACAAGCATGCGCGAGCATACAAGTGCATAACAGGGCATATGAGCTTCATGGAGATCATCAAAATCAGCACGTGTAGCAAGTAAAACAGGAGAGTGCAACTTGATTTCAGATTTAATAGGTGCGGCTGATGTCGATTTGACTTGTTGTGCAGTTTTAGCAGCCCTAGTAAGATCATCTTTCAAAATTTGGTCAGGGGTCATTGGATGTATAATTATTTTCTGGCCTTTAAACATGAAAGAATAATGATTTGAACGACCATGATGTAAACTATCAGTATCATATTGCCATGGTCGACCCAATAACAAAGAGCATGCTTCCATAGGAATAACATCGCAATCAGCATAATCAGAATAAGAACCCAGCGAAAAGGGGACACGTACCGAACGTGTTACCTTTATTTTACCACCATCATTAAGCCATTGAATGTGATACAGATGTGGGTGTGTGCGAGTGGGCAAGGATAATTTCTCTACCAACGTTGTACTTGCCAAATTGTTGCAGTAGCCACTATCGATGATGATGCGAATCGACCGTTCGTGCACAACGCCCTTGGTATGGAATAGAGTGTGTCGCTGATTTTTTTCGGCCTAGGCAACCTGTGTGCTGAGAACACGCTGCACAACAAGACTCATACCTATCGGCGTCGATGGGATCAACGTGGACTTGCTCATTTTCTGCATGGTTAGTGGCAATCATAGCATGACTAGTTTCCTCAGAATCACTGGCTGGAGAGTACTCACCATTGTCACGTATAAGCAAGGTACGCTTGTTTGGGCAGTCCCGAATCATGTGCCCAAACCCTCTGCAACGATGACACTGAATATCCCGTGTACGTCCTGTGGAAGAAGCAGCGCCTTTGGCAGGGGGCGCCACTGGCCTGGTCGTCCCTGTGCGCGATGTAGTGCTAGGCGTAGAAGGTGCAGGGCTGGAAGGAGTTGAGCTGTTTGTTGGACCACGGCCTGCAAAAGAGTTAGTATATCTTTGATCGTCGTCCCTGCACTTCACGTTCAACTTTGCAAGCATATTCAAACAATGTGGTTATATCAAAATAATCCTTATAATCAAGTATATCCTGAATTTCCCTGTTCAAACCACCACGAAAACGCGCCATAGCGGCGTCATCCGACTCAACCAAACCACAACGAAGCATACCCTTTTGTAACTCCTGGTAATATTCCTCAACAGATTGTGAACCTTGTTGAAAACGCTGCATTTTGTTAAGCAAATCACGAGCATAATAGGAAGGAACAAATCTGTGGCGCATGGCAGTTTTTAATTGGGTCCAAGTAGTGACACTGTTAATGGAAAGTTTTTGTTTATACTCACGCCACCAAATTAAAGCAAAATCAGTAAATTCACTAATGGCAACCTTCACTTGGCTATTAGCAGGAATATCATGGCATGAAAATTTCGGTTCTACCTCCTATTCCCAATCAAGATATGCAGCAGGATCAAATTTACCATTAAAAGATGGAATTTTAAATTTAATCTTAGAAAATAAGTCATTAGGGGGATGACGAACCACACGACGTGCAGGACCACGGCGATCTCCATCGTCCTGCTCAGTGTCACCGCTGTATTCCTGCTCCATCTTTGTGGTCAACGCATCAAGGCGTGTCAGGATGGTGTCGAGTGTGGTGCGAGTCACCGTTTGAGCAAGGTCAAGTTGGTTGAAACGCTCGGTCGTCGAAGTGACCGTTGAATCAAGTCGTTCATGCATCGTCCTAATGTCAGCAGCAAGTCCATCAACTTGTTCCCTTACTTCCTGCAACTGGGCATCCACCATGTCGTGTGCTCCTGCCATAGTTAGCGCAAACACCAAAACACCAAAAGGAGAAAAAAAAACCGACGACAACAGGGGAATGGTGGTGACAACTTGCTCGCTCAATAGAATGCTGTTATCAAGTTCTTATACGTTCTTACCAAGCCACAGTGGTGAACTGCAATCAACAGGTGGAACCGGTGAAAGATTGGATGAGCGATTGCGTGGAGAAACAGAAACCCGCTCTTCGTAAAATATGTGGAGTTATAGTCATATCTGTTCTGAGGCCGTCGTAATCATTGTTTTCTTACCGAGATATTTTCTGCCTTTTCTGCCCATGGTGTTGCGTCACCCTATTTTGGCCCAATGGGTCGTGTATCAAGTTAGGTCCATTAGGGACGCATCCTAGGGTTGCAGTGATGAAGACATCCACACTACTGATGCATCTATACCAATACAAGTACCAATTTCTGGTCCCATTACTCGCGCTCGTGCTCGTCAACTCAACCATCAGGTGATTACACTCTTGAGTTCATGTCCATCATATTTAGACCATGGAGACCCGTGCACTCTTGTTTTGCTTAGGAATCAGGGAGAAGACCGAAAGGGAAAAGGATTTGAACATGCTGGATTCGGACTGCAGAAGAACACCAACTTGTGACGGTCACCACGGTCAGATGCGGGCTCGGATTGGAATGTTCAAGCACAACATGGAAAGCTTATCAAGTCTACTTTCATATGGATCCGGAATTATAGTCATATCTGTTCTGAGGCCGCCGTAATCATTGTTTTATTACCGAGACATTTCCTGCCTTTTCTGCCCATGGTGTTGCGTCACCCTATTTTGGCCCAATGGGTCGTGTATCAAGTTAGGTCCATTAGGGACGCATCCTAGGGTTGCAGCACGACCCCAATACCCTTGTGGTCGTCCTCCCATGTTTATAAACCCCCTAGCCGCCACCAAGAACAGCGGGTTTTGTTTAGATCAAGTTTAGCTCTCGCTACTTGCTTGCAAGCGCGCGTGCTAGTTCAGCCGCCCGTCTTCTTGTCTTCGGAACCCCACCATATTGTAGTTTGATCTTTAAACCTACATTTAGATCTGGTAATTCAGTACTTGTTCTACTTGTTCTTGCTAGTTCTTCGATTGCTTGCAGGACGAGTGCCCTAGTGGCCAGGGTGTCACGCTCCACAAGATCGTGACAGCCATAGGAGGTGGTGTATCGGTTGCTAAGGCGCAGCGTCTTTGGAAGGCTGTAGTCGGGCCGTGAACGTCGTCTCCTCCCCCAATCGAGTTATTCCACACCCTCTCATCGAAAGATCGGGCAATCACCCAACGGGTGCACATCAGTTGGTATCAGAGCAAGGTTTATCGGTGAGAGATTTACTTTTCTTCGCTGTTTTCTTATCTCCTATAGTCCAGAAAAAGCCAAAAAATAGTAGATTAGTTTTACCGCAATCCTATAAACCATTGAGCATTTACTAGTACTACTTAGTTAGGGCTTGTTGAGTTTTTGGTTGCATCGGTTGTGTCGAGTTGCTGGTCTTAGTTTATTCCTTTAGAGTTTTGAGTTCTACCACGTTTTGGTCACCACGAAATCCACCATCACCAAAAACATCTCTGGTTCGTTTTTGCCACCACGGATACATATCATATCCGATTTGGAAGTTTAAATACAATCTGGAAAGCTTATCTTATCTTCTTTCCAACGGATCTGACCTTATCTCAAAATTCGTTCTGAGCGCTCCGCAATCATCGTAGAGATTTCTGGACTTCCTATATTAACAAGATTTGTTAAATCTGATTTAAAGGGGTTGTTAGCAATATCTTTATTGTTTGGGTTGTCATAGTGAAAAAAAAGGGTTTAGGCCCCAGCAAAAAAAAACAGAAGAAGAAGAAAAAAAAAAGAATAGAAAAGAAAAAAAAAAGGAAAAGAAGAAGAAGGGGGCTGAATCTCTAAATCTGTTGTTTCTCTTTGTGCTGTGCTAGTTGTTCTTTTTCAGTGACTACCTTTGTGCCTAGGCTCACGTCTCTAGCCTGGTTTAGCCTAGGACCAGCACAGTACCACCGTTGAACGATTATTCAGCTTGCTTTTGTAACTAACGTGGTACTAGTGTATTCCTTGCTTCAGCCCACCTACAACTCTACATATTTCGACTACAGTTTGACAGGTCGTGTTGCTGCGGCACCGATACACTTATTCCACGGTTGCAGACTTGTTGGTTGCTGACCCCTCCTGTTGTGCAAGGTAAGAATTGGTAAGAGCTTGTGTGGCAGGTTGAGAGTGAGCGCCTTGCAGTAGCTACATCCTAATAGTTGTAGAGTTTTCATTCCTTCACGTTTTTTTTCTTGTTGCCTCTGTTCGTCTAACCATGGCAGGATTGGAGGTTGATGATGCTTCTCGTAATATGCCACACTCTCCTCGCACCAAGGGTATCATACAACACTTTGTAAGGCTGGTGAAGACGCACACGGAAGGTCTTGATAATGACATGCAGGTGACGAATGAAAAGATGGGGCAATTGGAGGCCACACAGATCGACACAAACACCAAACTTGCAAATGTGGAAATGACAGTTGCTCATATTGACAAGAGCCTTGTCGCACTCTTGAGGCGGTTTGATGAGATGCATGCTAATATCAATGGTGGGCGTGATGAGGGCGCCGAAGGTAACTGGGATGACTATGTTGCTGATACTGAACAAGATGACCAAGAAGCACCTAATCGCCGGCGACTACGTACTAACCGTAGAGGTATGGGTGGTTTTCGCCGACGTGAGGTACATGGTAATGATGATGCTTTTAGTAAGGTTAAATTTAAAATACCTCCTTTTGATGGTAAATATGACCCTGATGCTTACATTACTTGGGAGATTGCGGTTGATCAAAAGTTTGCATGCCATGAATTTCCTGAGAATGCGCGGGTTAGAGCTGCTACTAGTGAGTTTACTGATTTTGCTTCTGTTTGGTGGATAGAACATGGTAAGAAGAATCCTAATAACATGCCACAAACTTGGGATGCGTTGAAACGGGTCATGCGGGCTAGATTTGTTCCTTCTTATTATGCACGTGATATGTTAAACAAGTTGCAACAATTGAGACAGGGTACTAAAAGTGTAGAAGAATATTATCAGGAATTACAAATGGGTATGCTGCGTTGTAACATAGAGGAGTGTGAGGAATCTGCTATGGCTAGATTTTTGGGCGGGTTAAATAGGGAAATTCAGGACATCCTTGCTTATAAAGATTATGCTAATGTAACCCGATTGTTTCATCTTGCTTGCAAAGCTGAAAGGGAAGTGCAGGGACGACGTGCTAGTGCAAGGTCTAATGTTTCTGCAGGAAAATCTACACCATGGCAACAGCGCACGACTACGTCCATGACCGGCCGTACACCAGCACCAACTCCCTCGCCAAGTCGACCAGCACCCCCGCCTTCCTCCGGCGACAAACCACGTGCATCTTCCACAAATTCAGCAACCAAATCTGCCCAGAAACCAGCAGGTAGTGCCTCTTCAGTAGCCTCCACGGGTAGAACAAGAGATGTTCTGTGTTATCGATGCAAGGGCTATGGACACGTGCAGCGTGATTGTCCTAATCAGCGTGTTTTGGTGGTAAAAGACGATGGTGGGTATTCCTCTGCTAGTGATTTGGATGAAGCTACACTTGCTTTGCTTGCGGCTGATGATGCAGGCACTAAGGAACCACCCGAAGAACAGATTGGTGCAGATGATGCAGAGCATTATGAGAGCCTCATTGTACAGCGTGTGCTTAGTGCACAAATGGAGAAGGCAGAGCAGAATCAGCGACATACGTTGTTTCAAACAAAGTGTGTCATTAAGGAGCGTTCATGTCGTTTGATCATTGATGGAGGTAGCTGCAACAACTTGGCTAGCAGCGACATGGTGGAGAAGCTTGCACTTACGACCAAACCGCACCCGCATCCATATCACATTCAATGGCTTAACAATAGTGGTAAGGTCAAGGTAACCAAGCTGGTACGAATTAATTTTGCTATTGGTTCATATCGTGATGTTGTTGACTGTGATGTTGTGCCTATGGATGCTTGTAATATTCTGCTAGGTAGACCATGGCAATTTGATTCAGATTGTATGCATCATGGTAGATCAAATCAATATTCTCTCATACACCATGATAAGAAAATTATTTTGCTTCCCATGTCCCCTGAGGCTATTGTGTGTGATGATGTTGCTAAAGCTACCAAAGCTAAAACTGAGAACAACAAGAATATTAAAGCTGTTGGTAATAACAAAGATGGGATAAAATTGAAAGGACATTGCTTGCTTGCAACAAAAACTGATGTTAATGAATTATTTGCTTCCACTACTGTTGCCTACGCCTTGGTATGCAAGGATGTTTTGATTTCAATTCAAGATATGCAGCATTCTTTGCCTCCTGTTATTACTAACATTTTGCAGGAGTATTCTGATGTATTTCCAAGTGAGATACCAGAGGGGCTGCCACCTATACGAGGGATTGAGCACCAAATTGATCTTATTCCTGGTGCATCTTTGCCGAATCGTGCGCCATATAGGACAAATCCAGAGGAAACAAAAGAAATTCAGCGACAAGTGCAAGAACTACTCGACAAAGGTTACATGCGTGAGTCTCTTAGTCCGTGTGCTGTTCCGGTTATTTTAGTGCCTAAGAAAGATGGAACATGGCGTATGTGTGTTGATTGTAGGGCTATTAATAATATCACCATACGTTATCGACACCCTATTCCACGTTTAGATGATATGCTTGATGAATTGAGTGGTGCCATTGTCTTTTCTAAAGTTGATTTGCGTATTGGGTACCACCAGATTCGTATGAAATTGGGAGATGAATGGAAAACTGCTTTCAAAACTAAGTTCGGATTGTATGAGTGGTTAGTCATGCCTTTTGGGTTAACTAATGCACCTAGCACTTTCATGAGATTAATGAACGAGGTTTTGCGTGCCTTCATTGGAAAATTTGTGGTAGTATACTTTGATGATATATTGATCTACAGCAAATCTATGGATGAACATGTTGATCACATGCGTGCTGTTTTTAATGCTTTACGAGATGCACGTTTATTTGGTAACCTTGAGAAGTGCACATTTTGCACCGATCGAGTTTCGTTTCTTGGTTATGTTGTGACTCCACAGGGAATTGAGGTTGATCAAGCCAAGGTAGAAGCGATACATGGATGGCCTATGCCAAAGACTATCACACAGGTGCGGAGTTTCCTAGGACTTGCTGGCTTCTATCGCCGTTTTGTGAAGGACTTTAGCACCATTGCTGCACCTTTGAATGAGCTTACGAAGAAGGGAGTGCATTTTAGTTGGGGCAAAGTACAAGAGCACGCTTTCAACGTGCTGAAAGATAAGTTGACACATGCACCTCTCCTCCAACTTCCTGATTTTAATAAGACTTTTGAGCTTGAATGTGATGCTAGTGGAATTGGATTGGGTGGTGTTTTGTTACAAGAAGGCAAACCTGTTGCATATTTTAGTGAAAAATTGAGTGGGTCTGTTCTAAATTATTCTACTTATGATAAGGAATTATATGCTCTTGTGCGAACATTAGAAACATGGCAGCATTATTTGTGGCCCAAAGAGTTTGTTATTCATTCTGATCATGAATCTTTGAAACATATTCGTAGTCAAGGAAAACTGAACCGTAGACATGCTAAGTGGGTTGAATTTATCGAATCGTTTTCTTATGTTATTAAGCACAAGAAAGGAAAAGAGAATATCATTGCTGACGCTTTGTCTAGGAGATATACTTTGCTGAATCAACTTGACTACAAAATCTTTGGATTAGAGACGATTAAAGACCAATATGTTCATGATGCTGATTTTAAAGATGTGTTGCTGCATTGTAAAGATGGGAAAGGATGGAACAAATATATCGTTAGTGATGGGTTTGTGTTTAGAGCTAACAAGCTATGCATTCCAGCTAGCTCCGTTCGTTTGTTGTTGTTACAGGAAGCACATGGAGGTGGCTTAATGGGACATTTTGGAGCAAAGAAAACGGAGGACATACTTGCTGGTCATTTCTTTTGGCCCAAGATGAGAAGAGATGTGGTGAGATTGGTTGCTCGTTGCACGACATGCCAAAAGGCGAAGTCACGGTTAAATCCACACGGTTTGTATTTGCCTCTACCCGTTCCTAGTGCTCCTTGGGAAGATATTTCTATGGATTTTGTGCTGGGATTGCCTAGGACTAGGAAGGGACGTGATAGTGTGTTTGTGGTTGTTGATAGATTTTCTAAGATGGCACATTTCATACCATGTCATAAAACTGACGATGCTACTCATATTGCTGATTTGTTCTTTCGTGAAATTGTTCGCTTGCATGGTGTGCCCAACACAATCGTTTCTGATCGTGATGCTAAATTTCTTAGTCATTTTTGGAGGACTTTGTGGGCAAAATTGGGGACTAAGCTTTTATTTTCTACTACATGTCATCCTCAAACTGATGGTCAAACTGAAGTTGTGAATAGAACTTTGTCTACTATGTTAAGGGCAGTTCTAAAGAAGAATATTAAGATGTGGGAGGACTGTTTGCCTCATGTTGAATTTGCTTATAATCGATCATTGCATTCTACTACAAAGATGTGCCCATTTCAGATTGTATATGGTTTGTTGCCTCGTGCTCCTATTGATTTAATGCCTTTGCCATCTTCTGAAAAACTAAATTTTGATGCTACTAGGCGTGCTGAATTGATGTTAAAACTGCATGAAACTACTAAAGAAAACATAGAGCGTATGAATGCTAGATATAAGTTTGCTAGTGATAAAGGTAGAAAGGAAATAAATTTTGAACCTGGAGATTTAGTTTGGTTGCATTTGAGAAAGGAAAGGTTTCCTGAATTGCGAAAATCTAAGTTGTTGCCTCGAGCCGATGGACCGTTTAAAGTGCTAGAGAAAATTAACGACAATGCATATAGGCTAGATCTGCCTGCAGACTTTGGGGTTAGCCCCACATTTAACATTGCAGATTTAAAGCCCTACTTGGGAGAGGAAGTTAAGCTTGAGTCGAGGACGACTCAAATGCAAGAAGGGGAGAATGATGAAGACATCCACACTACTGATGCATCTATACCAATACAAGTACCAATTTCTGGTCCCATTACTCGCGCTCGTGCTCATCAACTCAACCATCAGGTGATTACACTCTTGAGTTCATGTCCATCATATTTAGACCATGGAGACCCGTGCACTCTTGTTTTGCTTAGGAATCAGGGAGAAGACCGAAAGGGAAAAGGATTTGAACATGCTGGATTCGGACTGCAGAAGAACACCAACTTGTGACGGTCACCACGGTCAGATGCGGGCTCGGATTGGAATGTTCAAGCACAACATGGAAAGCTTATCAAGTCTACTTTCATATGGATCCGGAATTATAGTCATATCTGTTCTGAGGCCGCCGTAATCATTGTTTTATTACCGAGACATTTCCTGCCTTTTCTGCCCATGGTGCTGCGTCACCCTATTTTGGCCCAATGGGTCGTGTATCAAGTTAGGTCCATTAGGGACGCATCCTAGGGTTGCAGCACGACCCCAATACCCTTGTGGTCGTCCTCCCATGTTTATAAACCCCCTAGCCGCCACCAAGAACAGCGGGTTTTGTTTAGATCAAGTTTAGCTCTCGCTACTTGCTTGCAAGCGCGCGTGCTAGTTCAGCCGCCCGTCTTCTTGTCTTCGGAACCCCACCATATTGTAGTTTGATCTTTAAACCTACATTTAGATCTGGTAATTCAGTACTTGTTCTACTTGTTCTTGCTAGTTCTTCGATTGCTTGCAGGACGAGTGCCCTAGTGGCCAGGGTGTCACGCTCCACAAGATCGTGACAGCCATAGGAGGTGGTGTATCGGTTGCTAAGGCGCAGCGTCTTTGGAAGGCTGTAGTCGGGCCGTGAACGTCGTCTCCTCCCCCAATCGAGTTATTCCACACCCTCTCATCGAAAGATCGGGCAATCACCCAACGGGTGCACATCATGCAGCACGACCCCAATACTCTTGTGGTCGTCCTCCCATGTTTATAGACCACCTAGCCGCCACCAAGAACAGCGGGTTTTGTTTAGATCAAGTTTAGCTCTCGCTACTTGCTTGCAAGCGCGCGTGCTAGTTCAGCCGCCCGTCTTCTTGTCTTCGGAACCCCACCATATTGGAGTTTGACTTTGAAACCTACATTTAGATCTGGTAATTCAGTACTTGTTCTACTTGTTCTTGCTAGTTCTTCGATTGCTTGCAGGACGAGTGCCCTAGTGGCCAGGGTGTCACGCTCCACAAGATCGTGACAGCCATAGGAGGTGGTGTATCGGTTGCTAAGGCGCAGCGTCTTTGGAAGGCTGTAGTCGGGCCGTGAACGTCGTCTCCTCCCCCAATCGAGTTATTCCACACCCTCTCATCGAAAGATCGGGCAATCACCCAACGGGTGCACATCAGTTGGTAATCAGAGCAAGGTTTATCGGTGAGAGATTTACTTTTCTTCGCTGTTTTCTTATCTCCTATAGTCCAGAAAAAGCCAAAAAAATAGTAGATTAGTTTTACCGCAATCCTATAAACCATTGAGCATTAGCTAGTACTACTTAGCTAGGGCTTGTTGAGTTTTTGGTTGCATCGGTTGTGTCGAGTTGCTGGTCTTAGTTTATTCATTTAGAGTTTTGAGTTCTACCACGTTTTGGTCACCACGAGATCCACCATCACCATAAACATCTCTGGTTCGTTTTTGCCACCACGGATACATCTCATGTCCGATTTGGAAGTTAAAATACAATCTGGAAAGCTTATCTTATCTTCTTTCCAACGGATCTGACCTTATCTCAAAATTCGTTCTGAGCGCTCCGCAATCATCGTAGAGATTTCTGGACTTTCTGTATTAACAAGATTTGTTAAATCTGATTTAAAGGGGCTGTTAGCAATATCTTTATTGTTTGGGTTGTCATAGTGAAAAAAAGGGTTTAGGCCCCTGCAAAAAAAAGAAGAAGAAGAAAAAGAATAGAAAAGAAAAAAAAAGAGGAAAAGAAGAAGAAGGGGGCTGAATCTCTAAATCTGTTGTTTCTCTTTGTGCTGTGCTAGTTGTTCTTTTTCAGTGACTACCTTTGTGCCTAGGCTCACGTCTCTAGCATGGTTTAGCCTAGGACCAGCACAGTACCACCGTTGAACGATTATTCAGCTTGCTTTTGTAACTAACGTGGTACTAGTGTATTCCTTGCTTCAGCCCACCTACAACTCTATATATTTCGACTACAGTTTGACAGGTCGTGTTGCTTCGGCACCGATACACTTATTCCACGGTTGCAGACTTGTTGGTTGCTGACCCCTCCTGTTGTGCAAGGTAAGAATTGGTAAGAGCTTGTGTGGCAGGTTGAGAGTGAGCGCCTTGCAGTAGCTACATCCTAATAGTTGTAGAGTTTTTATTCCTTCACGTTTTTTTTCTTGTTGCCTCTGTTCATCTAACCATGGCAGGATTGGAGGTTGATGATGCTTCTCGTAATATGCCACACTCTCCTCGCACCAAGGGTATCATACAACACTTTGTAAGGCTGGTGAAGACGCACACGGAAGGCCTTGATAATGACATGCAGGTGACGAATGAAAAGATGGGGCAATTGGAGGCCACACAGATCGACACAAACACCAAACTTGCAAATGTGGAAATGACAGTTGCTCATATTGACAAGAGCCTTGTCGCACTCTTGAGGCGATTTGATGAGATGCATGCTAATACCAATGGTGGGCGTGATGAGGGCGCCGAAGGTAACTGGGATGACTATGTTGCTGATACTGAACAAGATGACCAAGAAGCACCTAATCGCCGGCGACTACGTACTAACCGTAGAGGTATGGGTGGTTTTCGCCGACGTGAGGTACATGGTAATGATGATGCTTTTAGTAAGGTTAAATTTAAAATACCTCCTTTTGATGGTAAATATGACCCTGATGCTTACATTACTTGGGAGATTGCGGTTGATCAAAAGTTTGCATGCCATGAATTTCCTGAGAATGCGCGGGTTAGAGCTGCTACTAGTGAGTTTACTGATTTTGCTTCTGTTTGGTGGATAGAACATGGTAAGAAGAATCCTAATAACATGCCACAAACTTGGGATGCGTTGAAACGGGTCATGCGGGCTAGATTTGTTCCTTCTTATTATGCACGTGATATGTTAAACAAGTTGCAACAATTGAGACAGGGTACTAAAAGTGTAGAAGAATATTATCAGGAATTACAAATGGGTATGCTGCGTTGTAACATAGAGGAGGGTGAGGAATCTGTTATGGCTAGATTTTTGGGCGGGTTAAATAGGGAAATTCAGGACATCCTTGCTTATAAAGATTATGCTAATGTAACCCGATTGTTTCATCTTGCTTGCAAAGCTGAAAGGGAAGTGCAGGGACGACGTGCTAGTGCAAGGTCTAATGTTTCTGCAGGAAAATCTACACCATGGCAACAGCGCACGACTACGTCCATGACCGGCCGTACACCAGCACCAACTCCCTCGCCAAGTCGACCAGCACCCCCGCCTTCCTCCGGCGACAAACCACGTGCATCTTCCACAAATTCAGCAACCAAATCTGCCCAGAAACCAGCAGGTAGTGCCTCTTCAGTAGCCTCCACGGGTAGAACAAGAGATGTTCTGTGTTATCGATGCAAGGGCTATGGACACGTGCAGCGTGATTGTCCTAATCAGCGTGTTTTGGTGGTAAAAGACGATGGTGGGTATTCCTCTGCTAGTGATTTGGATGAAGCTACACTTGCTTTGCTTGCGGCTGATGATGCAGGCACTAAGGAACCACCCGAAGAACAGATTGGTGCAGATGATGCAGAGCATTATGAGAGCCTCATTGTACAGCGTGTGCTTAGTGCACAAATGGAGAAGGCAGAGCAGAATCAGCGACATACGTTGTTTCAAACAAAGTGTGTCATTAAGGAGCGTTCATGTCATTTGATCATTGATGGAGGTAGCTGCAACAACTTGGCTAGCAGCGACATGGTGGAGAAGCTTGCACTTACGACCAAACCGCACCCGCATCCATATCACATTCAATGGCTTAACAATAGTGGTAAGGTCAAGGTAACCAAGCTGGTACGAATTAATTTTGCTATTGGTTCATATCGTGATGTTGTTGACTGTGATGTTGTGCCTATGGATGCTTGTAATATTCTGCTAGGTAGACCATGGCAATTTGATTCAGATTGTATGCATCATAGTAGATCAAATCAATATTCTCTCATACACCATGATAAGAAAATTATTTTGCTTCCCATGTCCCCTGAGGCTATTGTGCGTGATGATGTTGCTAAAGCTACCAAAGCTAAAACTGAGAACAACAAGAATATTAAAGCTGTTGGTAATAACAAAGATGGGATAAAATTGAAAGGACATTGCTTGTTTGCGACAAAAACTGATGTTAATGAATTATTTGCTTCCACTACTGTTGCCTACGCCTTGGTATGCAAGGATGCTTTGATTTCAATTCAAGATATGCAGCATTCTTTGCCTCCTGTTATTACTAACATTTTGCAGGAGTATTTTGATGTATTTCCAAGTGAGATACCAGAGGGGCTGCCACCTATACGAGGGATTGAGCACCAAATTGATCTTATTCCTGGTGCATCTTTGCCAAATCATGCGCCATATAGGACAAATCCAGAGGAAACAAAAGAAATTCAGCGACAAGTGCAAGAACTACTCGACAAAGGTTACGTGCGTGAGTTTCTTAGTCCATGTGCTGTTCCAGTTATTTTAGTGCCTAAAAAAGATGGAACATGGCGTATGTGTGTTGATTGTAGGGCTATTAATAATATCACGATACGGTATCGACACCCTATTCCACGTTTAGATGATATGCTTGATGAATTGAGTGGTGCCATCGTCTTTTCTAAAGTTGATTTGCGTAGTGGGTACCACCAGATTCGTATGAAATTGGGAGATGAATGGAAAACTGCTTTCAAAACTAAGTTCGGATTGTATGAGTGGTTAGTCATGCCTTTTGGGTTAACTAATGCACCTAGCACTTTCATGAGATTAATGAACGAGGTTTTGCGTGCCTTCATTGGAAAATTTGTGGTAGTATACTTTGATGACATATTGATCTACAACAAATCTATGGATGAACATGTTGATCACATGCGTGCTGTTTTTAATGCTTTACGAGATGCACGTTTATTTGGTAACCTTGAGAAGTGCACATTTTGCACCGATCGAGTTTCGTTTCTTGGTTATGTTGTGACTCCACAGGGAATTGAGGTTGATCAAGCCAAGGTAGAAGCGATACATGGATGGCCTATGCCAAAGACTATCACACAGGTGCGGAGTTTCCTAGGACTTGCTGGCTTCTATCGCCGTTTTGTGAAGGACTTTAGCACCATTGCTGCACCTTTGAATGAGCTTACGAAGAAGGGAGTGCATTTTAGTTGGGGCAAAGTACAAGAGCACGCTTTCAACGTGCTGAAAGATAAGTTGACACATGCACCTCTCCTCCAACTTCCTGATTTTAATAAGACTTTTGAGCTTGAATGTGATGCTAGTGGAATTGGATTGGGTGGTGTTTTGTTACAAGAAGGCAAACCTGTTGCATATTTTAGTGAAAAATTGAGTGGGTCTGTTCTAAATTATTCTACTTATGATAAGGAATTATATGCTCTTGTGCGAACATTAGAAACATGGCAGCATTATTTGTGGCCCAAAGAGTTTGTTATTCATTCTGATCATGAATCTTTGAAACATATTCGTAGTCAAGGAAAACTGAACCGCAGACATGCTAAGTGGGTTGAATTTATCGAATCGTTTCCTTATGTTACTAAGCACAAGAAAGGAAAAGAGAATATCATTGCTGACGCTTTGTCTAGGAGATATACTTTGCTGAATCAACTTGACTACAAAATCTTTGGATTAGAGACGATTAAAGACCAATATGTTCATGATGCTGATTTTAAAGATGTGTTGCTGCATTGTAAAGAAGGGAAAGGATGGAACAAATATATCGTTAGCGATGGGTTTGTGTTTAGAGCTAACAAGCTATGCATTCCAGCTAGCTCCGTTCGTTTGTTTTTGTTACAGGAAGCACATGGAGGTGGCTTAATGGGACATTTTGGAGCAAAGAAAACGGAGGACATACTTGTTGGTCATTTCTTTTGGCCCAAGATGAGAAGAGATGTGGTGAGATTGGTTGCTCGTTGCACGACATGTCAAAAGGCGAAGTCACGGTTAAATCCACACAGTTTGTATTTGCCTCTACCCGTTCCTAGTGCTCCTTGGGAAGATATTTCTATGGATTTTGTGCTGGGATTGCCTAGGACTAGGAAGGGACGTGATAGTGTGTTTGTGGTTGTTGATAGATTTTCTAAGATGGCACATTTCATACCATGTCATAAAACTGACGATGCTACTCATATTGCTGATTTGTTCTTTCGTGAAATTGTTCGCTTGCATGGTGTGCCCAACACAATCGTTTCTGATCGTGATGCTAAATTTCTTAGTCATTTTTGGAGGACTTTGTGGGCAAAATTGGGGACTAAGCTTTTATTTTCTACTACATGTCATCCTCAAACTGATGGTCAAACTAAAGTTGTGAATAGAACTTTGTCTACTATGTTAAGGGCAGTTCTAAAGAAGAATATTAAGATGTGGGAGGACTGTTTGCCTCATGTTGAATTTGCTTATAATCGATCATTGCATTCTACTACAAAGATGTGCCCATTTCAGATTGTATATGGTTTGTTGCCTCGTGCTCCTATTGATTTAATGCCTTTGCCATCTTCTGAAAAACTAAATTTTGATGCTACTAGGCGTGCTGAATTGATGTTAAAACTGCATGAAACTACTAAAGAAAACATAGAGCGTATGAATGCTAGATATAAGTTTGCTAGTGATAAAGGTAGAAAGGAAATAAATTTTGAACCTGGAGATTTAGTTTGGTTGCATTTGAGAAAGGAAAGATTTCCTGAATTACGAAAATCTAAATTGTTGCCTCGAGCCGATGGACCGTTTAAAGTGCTAGAGAATATTAACGACAATGCATATAGGCTAGATCTGCCTGCAGCCTTTGGAGTTAGCCCCACATTTAACATTGCAGATTTAAAGCCCTACTTGGGAGAGGAAGTTGAGCTTGAGTCGAGGACGACTCAAATGCAAGAAGGGGAGAATGATGAAGACATCCACACTACTGATACATCTATGCCAATACAAGTACCAATTTCTGGTCCCATTACTCGCGCTCGTGCTCGTCAACTCAACCATCAGGTGATTACACTCTTGAGTTCATGTCCATCTTATTTAGACCATGGAGACCCGTGCACTCTTGTTTTGCTTAGGAACCAGGGAGAAGACCGAAAGGGAAAAGGATTTGAACATGCTGGATTCGGACTGCAGAAGAACACCAACTTGTGATGGTCACCACGGTCAGATGCAGGCTCGGATTGGAATGTTCAAGCACAACATGGAAAGCTTATCAAGTCTACTTTCATATGGATCCGGAATTATAGTCATATCTGTTCTGAGGCCGCCGTAATCATTGTTTTCTTACCGAGATATTTTCTGCCTTTTCTGCCCATGGTGTTGTGTCACCCTATTTTGGCCCAATGGGTCGTGTATCAAGTTAGGTCCATTAGGGACACATCCTAGGGTTGCAGCACGACCCCAATACCCTTGTGGTCGTCCTCCCATGTTTATAGACCCCCTAGCCGCCACCAAGAGCAGCGGGTTTTGTTTAGATCAAGTTTAGCTCTCGCTACTTGCTTGCAAGCGCGCGTGCTAGTTCAGCCGCCCGTCTTCTTGTCTTCGGAACCCCACCATATTGGAGTTTGACTTTGAAACCTACATTTAGATCTGGTAATTCAGTACTTGTTCTACTTGTTCTTGCTAGTTCTTCGATTGCTTGCAGGACGAGTGCCCTAGTGGCCAGGGTGTCACGCTCCACAAGATCGTGACAGCCATAGGAGGTGGTGTATCGGTTGCTAAGGCGCAGCGTCTTTGGAAGGCTGTAGTCGGGCCGTGAACGTCGTCTCCTCCCCCAATCGAGTTATTCCACACCCTCTCATCGAAAGATCGGGCAATCACCCAACGGGTGCACATCAGCTGGCCACAGGTGCAAAGGACAGATGGAACTAGTAGAATGGCAGTACCGTAAATATTGTACTAGTGATGCCAAAAAGGCACTAGTAGGAATCACAGGTGATTTTGTTTTTCTTTTTTGTATGATTTTTTTTGATATTTTTCTCAGCACAAGAAGCAACAAAATAGGAGCTACACGAAATTTCACCTAAAACAGAGTTCAGATGTGGTCTACAGAAAATCAGGAAGTTCTCTGAAAAGCGTGCGAGAACTTTGACGAATTTTTTCTTTATTTTCCTGAATTTTTTTGACAATTTTGTCGAAACCCAAACAGACCGTAGGTGAGTTTGGCCGGCCTCAGAATGGTGTCAACTAGCTCCTGTAAAAATTTCAGATTTTTTGGACAACCGAGCGAAAAGTTATGCCCGGTTTAAGGAAGGTACCTCAAGTTATGTTTAAAACGACCGAGATGAGACAACCGCTTTGTTTCCTTTCCCTATTTTTTTGATTGTTCTCGGGTTCTATCCTTTCTCTTTCTTTTTCTTTTTTTTCTTTTCTTTTTTTTTCTTTTTTTTACGTAACCGAAGGAGAAAAACAAGGAAGCGGCGTTGACTCGGTTTGTGGCGTTGAATCGGTTTAATGTAACCGAAGGAGAGAAACAAGGAAGATGGTTGCGACGCGCTAGGGTTTGATGTAACCGAAGGAGAAAAACAAGGAAGATGGTTGCGGCGCGCTAGGGTTTGATGTAACCGAAGGAGAAAAACAAGGAAGAAGAAGGATGGTGAGAAAAAAAACACAATGCGACCAGCAACAAATGACGCGAAAGCACACAAATTCAACAATGCAGATTATTGAAAGAAGGTGCGAGGCTCAAAAGGGTGCTAGTATAAGGTCTAACCTGAATTTTTATGTGGTTTTGTGGACTGTAGGAGAAAAAAAACACTTGATCTTTCAAGGCGAGTAGAGATAATTCCGATTTGGCGGAAGATGACCCTTGCGATCCGACTACGACGAGCAAGCCCGAGGCGCCAATGCAATCGCTGAACCAAATCCCTGTGGTTACCGACCTTGCTGATGCAAGATCGGCCTGATCACGAAAATCGTTTCCTGTGCGCAATCGAAGAACGAACAAGAAAAAGATGCGAGCAATCTAATCTATTACTCGAGGGTGGAGTTCTAAATACACGAAGACAGCGCAGATTTGTGCGTGTTCGAGAGTAGCTAAAGCTAACGTAAAACAAAACTCGAAAACAAAGGAGGCGCAGCTCCTGGATAAATAGAGAGGGGCGCAGCCCCTAGGGGCGGCCAACCATAGGTCGTCCACTATGGGCCGCAGTTGGGCTGGTCGTCTATTCTTCTGGGCCCTCATTCTTCAGTAGCATGACGAAGTTAAGATCTCTAGCACAGGCCCGATTGATTGGCCCAGCTAATGAAGGAAGTGGCGCTTGATGTGGAGGTGTTGCTGGTGTAGTCGTACTCATAGTGATGTCCTCATCACACCCTAATACCCGTTTTCGGAATGGGTGACGTGCGGCAATGAAATTGCGCAAAAACAACCCAAACATGAGTTTTGGACCTAAAGTAGTGGATTGGGCATGTTCGTTGTGAAAAACGAAGAAATGGTTCCGGTGGCAAAAAAAACTCGTGCTTTGTATGCACCGTGATACCCGTTTTCAGAATTGGTGACGTGCGCCAACAAAATTGCACGAAAGCACCCCAAACATGAGTTTTGGACCTAAAGTTGTGGATTGGGCATGTTCGTTGCGAAAAACGAAGAAATGGTTCTGATGGCAAAAACTAGTACTTTGTATGCACCCCGGTACCCGTTTTCGGAATGGGTCACGTGCGGCAACGACATTGCGCGAAACGATCCCAAACATGTGTTTTGGACCTAAAGTAATGGATTGGCATGTTCGTTGCGAAAAACGAAGATGATGAGGACATCAACACCAACACAAGCACATCTACACCAGCAGCACCTTCTCCAGCCCAGGCACCATCTTCCCCAGTCCAGGCGCCACCCCTTCCACCTGGGCCAGTGACTCGGGCCCGTGCAAGAGAATTGAACTACATCATGTTGTTAAAGAACGAAGGCCCGGAAGAATAGACGACCAGCCCAATTGCGGCCCATAATGGACGACCTAGGGTTGGCCGCCCCTAGGGGCTGCGCCCCCTCTCTATTTATACAGGAGCTGCGCCTCCTTTATTTTCCGAGTTTTGTTTTACATTAGCTTTAGCTACTCTCGAACACGCGCAAATCTGCACTGTCTTCGTGTATTCAGAACTCCACCCTCGAGTAATAGATTAGATTGCTCGCATCTTTTTCTTGTTCGTTCTTCGATTGCGCACAGGAACGATCTTCGTGATCAGGCCGATCTCGCATCAGCAAGGTCGGTAACCACAGGGAGTTGGTTCAGCGATTGCATTGGCGCCTCGGGCTTGCTCGTCGTAGTCGGATCGCAAGGGTCAACTTCCGCCAAATCGGAATTATCTCTACTCGCCGAAAGATCGGGCACCTCAGCTACATCAATTGGTATCAGATTTCCAGGTTGATCGGTGAGTTTATCGAGTGTTTTTTTCCTACAGTCCACAAAACCACATAAAAATTCAGGTTAGACCTTATCCCAGCACCCTTTTGAGCCTCGCACTTTCTTTCAATAATCTGCATTGTTGAATTTGTGTGCTTTCGCGTCATTTGTTGCTGGTTGCATTGTGTTCTTCCTCCATTCAAATCCTAGCGCCGCCACCATCTCCCCTTTGATCACGCCACAAACCGAGTCAACATTGTTTCCTTGTTTTTCTCCTTCGGTTACGTCAAAAAAAAACAGAAAAAACAAACCGAGTCAACGGCCGTTTCCTTGTTTTTCTCCTTCGGTTACGAAAAAAAACAGAAAAAAAACCGAGTCAACATCGTTTCCTTGTTTTTCTCTTTCGGTTACGTCAAAAAAAAATAGAAACAAAAAAACAACGAAGGAGAAAGGATACGGTTGTTTCATCCCGGTCGTTTGAAAACATAACTTGAGGTACCTTCCTTAAACCGGGCATAACTTTTCGCTCGGGTGTCCGAAAAATCTGAAATTTTTACAGGAGCTAGTTGACACCATTCTGAGGCCGGCCAAACTCACCTTCGGTCTGTTTGGGTTCGACAAAATTGTCAAAAAAATTCAGGAAAATAAAGAAAAAAATCCGTCAAAGTTCTCGCACGCTTTTCAGAGAACTTTCTGATTTTCTGTAGACCACATTTGAATTCTGTTTTAGGTGAAACTTCGTGTAGCTCCTATTTTGTTGCTTCTTGTGCTGAGAAAAATATCAAAAAAATCATACAAAAAAGAAAAACAAAATCACTTGTGATTCCTACTAGTGGCCTCGCTAGTACAATATTTACGGTACTGCCATTCTGCTAGTTCCATCCGTCCTTTGCACTTGTGGCCAGCAATATAGTTTCGTGTTTTGCACTATAATTCAACTTTGCATTATTGTTTGGTCGTGCTAATCCTTGACTTGAGTGCAGCCTACCCAGAACTCCACATATTTCTACGACGAGTAGGTTTCTGTTTCTCCAGGCAATCGCTCATCCAATCTTTCACCGGTTCCACCTGTTGGTTGCAGTTCACCACTGTGGCTTGGTAAGAACGGATAAGAATTTGATAACAGCACTAGTGTGAGCGCCTTGTGAGCAATACACCCCTGTTTTTGTCGTTTTTTTTTTGGTGTTTTGGTGTTTGCTCTAACTATGGCAGGAGCACATGACACGGTGGATGCCCAGTTGCTGGAAGTAAAGGGACAAGTTGATGGACTTGCTGATGACATTAGGACGATGCATGAACGGCTTGATTCAACGGTCACTTCGACGACCGAGCGTTTCAACCAGCTTGACCTTGCTCAAACGGCGACTCGCACCACACTCGACACCATCCTGGCACGCCTTGATGCGTTGACCACAAAGATGGAGCAGGACTACGGCGGTGACACTGAGTGGGACGATGGAGATCGCCGTGGTCGTGCACGCCGTGTGGTTCGTCATCCCCCTAATGACTTATTTTCTAAGATTAAATTTAAAATTCCACCTTTTAATGGCAAATATGATCCTGCTGCATATCTTGATTGGGAGTTAGAGGTTGAACAAAAATTTTCATGCCATGATATTGCTGCACATTCTCAGGTTAAAGCTGCTATTAGTGAATTTACTGATTTTGCTTTAATTTGGTGGCGTGAGTTTAAAATAAAACATCCCACTACCATTCCAACCACTTGGGATCAGCTGAAAGCTGCGATGCGACATCGATTTGTGCCTTCGTATTATGCTCGTGATTTGCTTAATAAAATGCAGCGTTTTCATCAAGGTTCTCAATCTGTTGAGGACTATTTCCAGGAGTTACAAAAAGGTATGATTCGTTGTGGGATATTGGAGGACAACGACGCTGCTATGGCACGTTTTCGTGGTGGTTTAAACCGCGAAATCCAAGATATACTTGATTATAAGGAATATTATGATATGACTACTTTATTTGAATATGCTTGCAAAGCTGAACGTGAAGTGCAGGGACGCCGCTCGAAGCAATATTCTAACCCTTTTGCAGGACGAAGCTCGACATCCACCTCAGCACCAGTTCCCCCTGCGCCATCCACGTCCACCACTACTCCACGCGAGAAGACGACCAAACCAGCCAGCACTGCCCCACCCACAGGTCGTACACGGGATATTCAGTGTCATCGCTGTAGAGGATTTGGCCATGTGATTCGGGACTGCCCAAACAAGCGCACTTTACTCATTCGTGATGATGGTGAGTACTCTTCCGCTAGTGATTCTGAAGAAATTGAACATGCACTACTTGCCACTGACCATGCAGCTAAGGCGGAGGTACATGTCAACCCGGGCGACGCTGATAGGTATGAAAGTCTTGTTGTGCAGCGTGTTCTCAGTACACAGGTCGCTTTGCCCGAGAAGAATCAGCGACACACTCTGTTCCATACAAAGGGTGTTGTGCAGGAGCGGTCAATTCGCATCATTATCGACAGCGGCAGTTGCAACAATTTGGCGAGTACCATGCTGGTCGAAAAGTTGTCGTTACCCACTCGTAAGCATCCAAACCCATATCACATTCAATGGCTTAATGATGGTGGTAAAATAAAAATCACGCGTTCCGTGCGAGTTCCTTTCTCCATGGGTGCTTATTCTGATTTTGTTGATTGTGATGTTATTCCCATGGAAGCATGCTCTTTGTTACTTGGTTGACCTTGGCAATATGATACTGATAGCTTGCATCATGGTCGTTCGAATCATTATTCTTTCATTTTTAAGGGTCAGAAAATAATTATACATCCAATGACACCTGAACAAATTGTTAAAGATGATCTTGCCCGAGCTGCTATAACTGCTAAACAACTTGATCCATCGCCCTCTGTTCCTTCTGAAATTAAGTTGAAGGCTCCTGTTTTACTTGCTACACGTGCTGATTTTGATGATCTACACGGTGCTCATTTGCCATGCTATGCACTTGTATGCTCTAGTGTCCTCATTTCACTTGATGATGCACCATCTTTGGCTATTCCCCCTATGGTTGCTAACCTTTTGCAGGAGTACGCTGATGTCTTTCCCAAAGACTTACCACCGGGTCTCCCACCGCTTCGTGGCATTGAGCACCAGATCGACCTCATTCCCGGTGCACAGCTTCCAAACCGCGCACCATACCGTACAAATCCGGATGAGACGAAGGAGATTCAGCGCCAGGTACAGGCGTTGCTTGACAAAGGATACATTCGTGAGTCTCTTAGCCCTTGCTCTGTTCCTGTGTTACTTGTTCCCAAGAAGGATGGGTCATGGCGTATGTGTGTAGACTGTCGTGCTATTAATAATATCACTATTCGTTATCGCTATCCTATACCACGCCTTGATGATATGCTAGATGAGCTTAGTGGTGCCATTATTTTCACTAAGATTGATTTGCGTAGTGGTTACCACCAGATTAGAATGAAACTGGGTGATGAATGGAAAACAGCCTTCAAAACGAAATTTGGTTTATATGAATGGTTGGTTATGCCGTTTGGATTGACTAATGCTCCCAGCACTTTTATGCGAGTGATGAATGAAGTTCTGAGGACCTTCATAGGATTGTTTGTGGTTGTTTATTTCGATGATATCCTTATTTACAGCAAATCTAAGAAAGAGCATTTGGAACATTTAAGTGCTGTTTTTGATGCATTGCGTGCCGCCCAGTTATTCGCTAACATGGAAAAATGCATCTTTTGCACACGACGTGTCTCGTTTCTTGGTTATGTTGTTACTCCACAGGGCATTGAGGTGGATAGCAGCAAGATTGCTGCCATTCGGGAGTGGCCTACACCGACGACGGTCACACAAATTCGGAGCTTTCTTGGACTTGCCGGTTTCTACCGCAGATTTGTTCGTGATTTTAGCTCCATTGCAGCGCCTCTACATGAGCTTACAAAGAAAGATGTGCCGTTTGCTTGGAGTGATTCGTAGGAGGAAGCGTTCAGCACTTTGAAAGATAAGTTAACCCAGGCTCCCCTATTGCAATTGCCTGATTTTAATAAAGTCTTTGAGCTTGAATGCGATGCTAGCGGTATTGGGCTAGGTGCTGTTTTATTACAAGAAGGAAAACCAGTTGCTTATTTTAGTGAAAAATTAAGCGGTGCTAGTCTGAAATATTCTACTTATGATAAGGAGCTTTACGCGTTAGTGCGCACTTTACATACATGGCAGCACTATCTTTGGCATCGTGAGTTCATAATTCATTCTGATCATGAGGCTTTAAAACATATTCGTACCCAAACAAATCTGAACCGTCGTCATGCTAAATGGGTAGAATTCATTGAGTCTTTTCCTTACATTATTAAACACAAGAACGGGAAGGACAATGTTATTGCTGATGCTTTGTCTCGTCGCTATACCATGCTGTCACAGTTAGATTTTAAAATCTTTGGTTTGCACACTGTAAAAGATCAATATGTTGACGATGCTGATTTTAAAGATGCTTTCGGCCATTGTATTAATGGGAAACCATGGGGCAAATTTCACATACAGGATGGGTTCCTGTTTCGCGCTAACAAGTTGTGTGTTCCAGCTAGCTCGGTTCGTCTTTTGTTGTTACAGGAAGCACATGGAGGCGGTCTCATGGGGCACTTTGGCATCTACAAGACACATGAGGTGTTGGCTGCCCACTTCTTTTGGCCTCGGATGCGCGCTGATGTTGAGCGCCTTGTTGCACGCTGCACTACTTGTCAGAAAGCTAAGTCACGGTTGAACAACCATGGTTTGTATATGCCTTTGCCTGTTCCTACTTCCCCTTGGATTGATATTTCGATGGATTTTGTTTTGGGATTGCCTAGAACTAAGAAGGGGAGGGATAGCATTTTTGTGGTTCTTGATCGATTCTCCAAAATGGCTCATTTCATACCTTGTCATAAGACTGATGATGCTAGCAATGTTGCTGAATTGTTTTTTAGAGAGATTATTCGTTTGCACGGTATTCCCAATACAATAGTCTCGGATCGTGATGCCAAGTTTCTGAGTCATTTTTGGAGATCTCTGTGGAATAAATTAGGAACTAAATTGCTGTTTAGCACCACTTGTCACCCTCAGACTGATGGTCAAACTGAGGTAGTTAATCGAACTTTGTCTACCATGCTTAGGGCTGTTTTAGACAAAAATTTGAAACGTTGGGAGGATTGCTTACCTCATGTTGAGTTTGCTTATAATCATGCAACACATTCTTCTACAAAGATGTGCCCTTTTCAAATTGTTTATGGTTAC
The DNA here is from genome assembly GCF_902167145.1 of Zea mays. NCBI lineage: Eukaryota > Viridiplantae > Streptophyta > Magnoliopsida > Poales > Poaceae > Zea > Zea mays. Next base: position 260,838 of record NW_023366827.1, on the reverse strand, counting down.
ATTCCTAGGGCGCCTATTGCTTTGTTTTCGCTTGATGCTACGGACGCCCCACACATAGATGCTCTTGCACATGTTGAACAAATGATTAATCTCCATGAACAAACTCAACAAAACATTGCTGCTGCTAATGCTAAATATCAGATTACTGGTAGTAAAGGCCGAAAACTAGTTACTTTTGAACCTGGTGATATGGTTTGGTTGCATTTGAGAAAGGATCGTTTTCCTACTTTGCGCCGTTCTAAATTGATGCCTCGTGCTGCTGGTCCTTTTAAGGTACTAACCAAGATTAATGATAATGCTTATATCCTTGACCTGCCTGCGGAGTTTGGTGTTTCCACTAGTTTTAATGTTGCAGATTTGAAACCGTATGCGGGAGAAGATGAGGAGTTGCCGTCGAGGACGACTTCAGTTCAAGAAGGGGAGGATGATGAGGACATCAACACCAACACGAGCACATCTACACCAGCAGCACCTTCTCCAGCCCAGGCACCATCTTCCCCAGTCCAGGCGCCACCCCTTCCACCTGGGCCAGTGACTCGGGCCCGTGCAAGAGAATTGAACTACATCATGTTGTTAAAGAACGAAGGCCCGGAAGAATAGACGACCAGCCCAATTGCGGCCCATAATGGACGACCTAGGGTTGGCCGCCCCTTGGGGCTGCGCCCCCTCTCTATTTATACAGGAGCTGCGCCTCCTTTATTTTCCGAGTTTTGTTTTACATTAGCTTTAGCTACTCTCGAACACGCGCAAATCTGCGCTGTCTTCGTGTATTCAGAACTCCACCCTCGAGTAATAGATTAGATTGCTCGCATCTTTTTCTTGTTCGTTCTTCGATTGCGCACAGGAACGATCTTCGTGATCAGGCCGATCTCGCATCAGCAAGGTCGGTAACCACAGGGTGTTGGTTCAGCGATTGCATTGGCGCCTCGGGCTTGCTCGTCGTAGTCGGATCGCAAGGGTCAACTTCCGCCAAATCGGAATTATCTCTACTCGCCGAAAGATCGGGCACCTCAGCTACATCAGAAGAAATGGTTTCGGTGGCAAAAATTGAGTTTGTATGCACCCGATACCGTTTTCGGAATTGGTGACGTGCGGCAACGAAATTGCGCGAAGCACCCCAAACACGAGTTTTGGACCAAAACTAGTGGATTAGGCATGTTCGTTGCAAAAAACGAAGAAATGGTTCCGGTGGCAAAAACTCGTGCTTCATATGCACCCCGATACCCGTTTTCGGAAACCCGATACCCGTTTTCGGAATGGGTGACGTGCGGCAACGAAATTGCGCGAAAGCACCCGAAACATGAGTTTTGGACCTAAAGTAGTGGATTGGGCATGTTCGTTGCAAAAAACGAAGAAATTTTACGGTGGCAAAAACTCGTGCTTTGTATGCACCCCGATACCCGTTTTCGGAATGGGCGAAAGCACCCGAAACATGAGTTTTGGACCTAAAGTAGTTGATTGGGCATGTTCGTTGCGAAAAACGAAGAAATGGTTCCGGTGGCAAAAACTGAGTTTGTATGCAGCCGATACCCGTTTTCGGAATGGGTGACGTGCGGCAACGAAATTGCGCGAAAACAACCCAAACATGAGTTTTGGAACTAAAGTAGTGGATTGGGCATGTTCGTTGCGAAAAACGAAGAAATGATTCCGGTGGCAAAAACTCGTGCTTTGTATGCACCCTGATACTCGTTTTCGGAATGGGTGACGTGCGGTAACGAAATTACACAAAAGCACCCCAAACATAAGTTTTGGACCTAAAGTAGTGGATTGGGCATTTTCGTTGCGAAAAACGAAGAAATGGTTCCGGTGGCAAAAACTCGTGCTTTGTATGCACCCTGATACCCGTTTTCGGAATGGGTGACGTGCCGCAACGAAATTGCGTGAAAGCACCCCAAACATGAGTTTAGGACCTAAAGTAGTGGATTGGGCATGTTCGTTGCGAAAAATGAAGAAATGGTTCCGGTGGCAAAAACTCATGCTTTGTATGCACCCCGATACCCGTTTTCGGAAGGGGTGACGTGCGGCAACGAAATTGCGCGAAACCACCCCAAACATGAGTTTTGGACCTAAAGTAGTGGATTGGGCATGTTTGTTGCGAAAAACGAAGAAACGGTTCCGGTGGCAAAAACTCGTGCTTTGTATGCACCTCGATACCCTTTTCGGAATGGGTGACGTGCGACAACGAAATTGTGCGAAACGATCCCAAACATGAGTTTTGGACCTAAAGTAGTGGATTGGGCATGTTCGTTGTGAAAAACGAAGAAATGGTTCCGGTGGCAAAAACTCGTGCTTTGTAGGCACCCTGATACCCGTTTTCGGAATGGGTGACGTGCGGCAACGAAATTGCACAAAAGCACCCCAAACATGAGTTTTGGACCTAAAGTTGTGGATTGGGCATATTCGTTGCGAAAAACGAAGAAATGGTTCCGGTGGCAAAAACTCGTGCTTTGTATGCACCCCGATACCCGTTTTCGGAATGGGTGACGTGCGGCAACGAAATTGCACAAAAGCACCCCAAACATGAGTTTTGGACCTAAAGTTGTGGATTGGGCATATTCGTTGCGAAAAACGAAGAAATGGTTCCGGTGGCAAAAACTCGTGCTTTGTATGCACCCCGTGATGTGCACCCGTTGGGTGATTGCCCGATCTTTCGATGAGAGGGTGTGGAATAACTCGATTGGGGGAGGAGACGACGTTCACGGCCCGACTACAGCCTTCCAAAGACGCTGCGCCTTAGCAACCGATACACCACCTCCTATGGCTGTCACGATCTTGTGGAGCGTGACACCCTGGCCACTAGGGCACTCGTCCTGCAAGCAATCGAAGAACTAGCAAGAACAAGTAGAACAAGTACTGAATTACCAGATCTAAATGTAGGTTTAAAGATCAAACTACAATATGGTGGGGTTCCGAAGACAAGAAGACGGGTGGCTGAACTAGCACGCGCGCTTGCAAGCAAGTAGCGAGAGCTAAACTTGATCTAAACAAAACCCGCTGTTCTTGGTGGCGGCTAGGGGGTTTATAAACATGGGAGGACGACCACAAGGGTATTGGGGTCGTGCTGCAACCCTAGGATGCGTCCCTAATGGACCTACTTTGATACACGACCCATTGGGCCAAAATAGGGTGACGCAGCACCATGGGCAGAAAAGGCAGGAAATGTCTCGGTAAGAAAACAATGATTACGGCGGCCTCAGAACAGATATGACTATAATTCCGGATCCATATGAAAGTAGACTTGATAAGCTTTCCATGTTGTGCTTGAACATTCCAATCCGAGCCCGCATCTGACCGTGGTGACCGTCACAAGTTGGTGTTCTTCTGCAGTCCGAATCCAGCATGTTCAAATCCTTTTCCCTTTCGGTCTTCTCCCTGATTCCTAAGCAAAACAAGAGTGCACGGGTCTCCATGGTCTAAATATGATGGACATGAACTCAAGAGTGTAATCACCTGATGGTTGAGTTGACGAGCACGAGCGCGAGTAATGGGACCAGAAATTGGTACTTGTATTGGTATAGATGCATCAGTAGTGTGGATGTCTTCATCATTCTCCCCTTCTTGCATTTGAGTCGTCCTCGACTCAAGCTCAACTTCCTCTCCCAAGTAGGGCTTTAAATCTGCAATGTTAAATGTGGGGCTAACCCCAAAGTCTGCAGGCAGATCTAGCCTATATGCATTGTCGTTAATTTTCTCTAGCACTTTAAACGGTCCATCGGCTCGAGGCAACAATTTAGATTTTCGTAATTCAGGAAACCTTTCCTTTCTCAAATGCAACCAAACTAAATCTCCAGGTTCAAAATTTATTTCCTTTCTACCTTTATCACTAGCAAACTTATATCTAGCATTCATACGCTCTATGTTTTCTTTAGTAGTTTCGTGCAGTTTTAACATCAATTCAGCACGCCTAGTAGCATCAAAATTTAGTTTTTCAGAAGATGGCAAAGGCATTAAATCAATAGGAGCACGAGGTAACAAACCATATACAATCTGAAATGGGCACATCTTTGTAGTAGAATGCAATGATCGATTATAAGCAAATTCAATATGAGGCAAACAGTCCTCCCACATCTTAATATTCTTCTTTAGAACTGCCCTTAACATAGTAGACAAAGTTCTATTCACAACTTCAGTTTGACCATCAGTTTGAGGATGACATGTAGTAGAAAATAAAAGCTTAGTCCCCAATTTTGCCCACAAAGTCCTCCAAAAATGACTAAGAAATTTAGCATCACGATCAGAAACGATTGTGTTGGGCACACCATGCAAGCGAACAATTTCACGAAAGAACAAATCAGCAATATGAGTAGCATCGTCAGTTTTATGACATGGTATGAAATGTGCCATCTTAGAAAATCTATCAACAACCACAAACACACTATCACGTCCCTTCCTAGTCCTAGGCAATCCCAGCACAAAATCCATAGAAATATCTTCCCAAGGAGCACTAGGAACGGGTAGAGGCAAATACAAACCGTGTGGATTTAACCGTGACTTCGCCTTTTGGCATGTCGTGCAACGAGCAACCAATCTCACCACATCTCTTCTCATCTTGGGCCAAAAGAAATGACCAGCAAGTATGTCCTCCGTTTTCTTTGCTCCAAAATGTCCCATTAAGCCACCTCCATGTGCTTCCTGTAACAACAACAAACGAACAGAGCTAGCTGGAATGCATAGCTTGTTAGCTCTAAACACAAACCCATCACTAACGATATATTTGTTCCATCCTTTCCCATCTTTACAATGCAGCAACACATCTTTAAAATCAGCATCATGAACATATTGGTCTTTAATCGTCTCTAATCCAAAGATTTTGTAGTCAAGTTGATTCAGCAAAGTATATCTCCTAGACAAAGCGTCAGCAATGATATTCTCTTTTCCTTTCTTGTGCTTAATAACATAAGGAAACGATTCGATAAATTCAACCCACTTAGCATGTCTACGGTTCAGTTTTCCTTGACTACGAATATGTTTCAAAGATTCATGATCAGAATGAATAACAAACTCTTTGGGCCACAAATAATGCTGCCATGTTTCTAATGTTCGCACAAGAGCATATAATTCCTTATCATAAGTAGAATAATTTAGAACAGACCCACTCAATTTTTCACTAAAATATGCAACAGGTTTGCCTTCTTGTAACAAAACACCACCCAATCCAATTCCACTAGCATCACATTCAAGCTCAAAAGTCTTATTAAAATCAGGAAGTTGGAGGAGAGGTGCATGTGTCAACTTATCTTTCAGCACGTTGAAAGCGTGCTCTTGTACTTTGCCCCAACTAAAATGCACTCCCTTCTTCGTAAGCTCATTCAAAGGTGCAGCAATGGTGCTAAAGTCCTTCACAAAACGGCGATAGAAGCCAGCAAGTCCTAGGAAACTCCGCACCTGTGTGATAGTCTTTGGCATAGGCCATCCATGTATCGCTTCTACCTTGGCTTGATCAACCTCAATTCCCTGTGGAGTCACAACATAACCAAGAAACGAAACTCGATCGGTGCAAAATGTGCACTTCTCAAGGTTACCAAATAAACGTGCATCTCGTAAAGCATTAAAAACAGCACGCATGTGATCAACATGTTCATCCATAGATTTGCTGTAGATTAATATGTCATCAAAGTATACTACCACAAATTTTCCAATGAAGGCACGCAAAACCTCGTTCATTAATCTCATGAAAGTGCTAGGTGCATTAGTTAACCCAAAAGGCATGACTAACCACTCATACAATCCGAACTTAGTTTTGAAAGCAGTTTTCCATTCATCTCCCAATTTCATACGAATCTGGTGGTACCCACTACGCAAATCAACTTTAGAAAAGACAATGGCACCACTCAATTCATCAAGCATATCATCTAAACGTGGAATAGGGTGTCGATAACGTATCGTGATATTATTAATAGCCCTACAATCAACACACATACGCCATGTTCCATCTTTTTTAGGCACTAAAATAACCGGAACAGCACACGGACTAAGAGACTCACGCACGTAACCTTTGTCGAGTAGTTCTTGCACTTGTCGCTGAATTTCTTTTGTTTCCTCTGGATTTGTCCTATATGGCGCACGATTCGGCAAAGATGCACCAGGAATAAGATCAATTTGGTGCTCAATCCCTCGTATAGGTGGCAGCCCCTCTGGTATCTCACTTGGAAATACATCAGAATACTCCTGCAAAATGTTAGTAATAACAGGAGGCAAAGAATGCTGCATATCTTGAATTGAAATCAAAGCATCCTTGCATACCAAGGCGTAGGCAACAGTAGTGGAAGCAAATAATTCATTAACATCAGTTTTTGTTGCAAGCAAGCAATGTCCTTTCAATTTTATCCCATCTTTGTTATTACCAACAGCTTTAATATTCTTGTTGTTCTCAGTTTTAGCTTTGATAGCTTTAGCAACATCATCACGCACAATAGCCTCAGGGGACATGGGAAGCAAAATAATTTTCTTATCATGGTGTATGAGAGAATATTGATTTGATCTACCATGATGCATACAATCTGAATCAAATTGCCATGGTCTACCTAGCAGAATATTACAAGCATCCATAGGCACAACATCACAGTCAACAACATCACGATATGAACCAATAGCAAAATTAATTCGTACCAGCTTGGTTACCTTGACCTTACCACTATTGTTGAGCCATTGAATGTGATATGGATGCGGGTGCGGTTTGGTCGTAAGTGCAAGCTTCTCCACCATGTCGCTGCTAGCCAAGTTGTTGCAGCTACCTCCATCAATGATCAAACGACATGAACGCTCCTTAATGACACACTTTGTTTGAAACAACGTATGTCGTTGATTCTGCTCTGCCTTCTCCATTTGTGCACTAAGCACACGCTGTACAATGAGGCTCTCATAATGCTCTGCATCATCTGCACCAATCTGTTCTTCGGGTGGTTCCTTAGTGCCTGCATCATCAGCCCCAAGCAAAGCAAATGTAGCTTCATCCAAATCACTAGTAGAGGAATACCCACCATCGTCTTTTACCACCAAAACACGCTGGTTAGGACAATCACGCTGCACGTGTCCATAGCCCTTGCATCGATAACACAGAACATCTCTTGTTCTACCTGTGGAGGCTACTGAAGAGGCACTACCTGCTGGTTTCTGGGCAGATTTGGTTGCTGAATTTGTGGAAGATGCACGTGGTTTGTCGCTGGAGGAAGGCGGGGGTGCTGGTCGACTTGGCGAGGGAGTTGGTGCTAGTGTACGGTCGGTCATGGATGTAGTCGTGCGCTGTTGCCATGGTGTAGATTTTCCTGCAGAAACATTAGACCTTGCACTAGCACGTCGTCCCTGCACTTCCCTTTCAGCTTTGCAAGCAAGATGAAACAATCGGGTTACATTAGCATAATCTTTATAAGCAAGGATGTCCTGAATTTCCCTATTTAACCCGCCCAAAAATCTAGCCATAGCAGATTCCTCACCCTCCTCTATGTTACAACGCAGCATACCCATTTGTAATTCCTGATAATATTCTTCTACACTTTTAGTACCCTGTCTCAATTGTTGCAACTTGTTTAACATATCACGTGCATAATAAGAAGGAACAAATCTAGCCCGCATGACCCGTTTCAACGCATCCCAAGTTTGTGGCATGTTATTAGGATTCTTCTTACCATGTTCTATCCACCAAACAGAAGCAAATTCAGTAAACTCACTAGTAGCAGCTCTAACCCGCGCATTCTCAGGAAATTCATGGCATGCAAACTTTTGATCAACCGCAATCTCCCAAGTAATGTAAGCATCAGGGTCATATTTACCATCAAAAGGAGGTATTTTAAATTTAACCTTACTAAAAGCATCATCATTACCATGTACCTCACGTCGGCGAAAACCACCCATACCTCTACGGTTAGTACGTAGTCGCCGGCGATTAGGTGCTTCTTGGTCATCTTGTTCAGTATCAGCAACATAGTCATCCCAGTTACCTTCGGCGCCCTCATCACGCCCACCATTGATATTAGCATGCATCTCATCAAACCGCCTCAAGAGTGCGACAAGGCTCTTGTCAATATGAGCAACTGTCATTTCCACATTTGCAAGTTTGGTGTTTGTGTCGATCTGTGTGGCCTCCAATTGCCCCATCTTTTCATTCGTCACCTGCATGTCATTATCAAGACCTTCTGTGTGCGTCTTCACCAGCCTTACAAAGTGTTGTATGATACCCTTGGTGCGAGGAGAGTGTGGCATATTACGAGAAGCATCATCAACCTCCAATCCTGCCATGGTTAGACGAACAGAGGCAACAAGAAAAAAAAACGTGAAGGAATGAAAACTCTACAACTATTAGGATGTAGCTACTGCAAGGCGCTCACTCTCAACCTGCCACACAAGCTCTTACCAATTCTTACCTTGCACAACAGGAGGGGTCAGCAACCAACAAGTCTGCAACCGTGGAATAAGTGTATCGGTGCCGCAGCAACACGACCTGTCAAACTGTAGTCGAAATATGTAGAGTTGTAGGTGGGCTGAAGCAAGGAATACACTAGTACCACGTTAGTTACAAAAGCAAGCTGAATAATCGTTCAACGGTGGTACTGTGCTGGTCCTAGGCTAAACCAGGCTAGAGACGTGAGCCTAGGCACAAAGGTAGTCACTGAAAAAGAACAACTAGCACAGCACAAAGAGAAACAACAGATTTAGAGATTCAGCCCCCTTCTTCTTCTTTTCCTTTTTTTTTCTTTTCTATTCTTTTTTTTTTCTTCTTCTTCTGTTTTTTTTTGCAGGGGCCTAAACCCTTTTTTTTCACTATGACAACCCAAACAATAAAGATATTGCTAACAACCCCTTTAAATCAGATTTAACAAATCTTGTTAATATAGGAAGTCCAGAAATCTCTACGATGATTGCGGAGCGCTCAGAACGAATTTTGAGATAAGGTCAGATCCGTTGGAAAGAAGATAAGATAAGCTTTCCAGATTGTATTTAAACTTCCAAATCGGATATGATATGTATCCGTGGTGGCAAAAACGAACCAGAGATGTTTTTGGTGATGGTGGATTTCGTGGTGACCAAAACGTGGTAGAACTCAAAACTCTAAAGGAATAAACTAAGACCAGCAACTCGACACAACCGATGCAACCAAAAACTCAACAAGCCCTAACTAAGTAGTACTAGTAAATGCTCAATGGTTTATAGGATTGCGGTAAAACTAATCTACTATTTTTTGGCTTTTTCTGGACTATAGGAGATAAGAAAACAGCGAAGAAAAGTAAATCTCTCACCGATAAACCTTGCTCTGATTACCAACTGATGTGCACCCGTTGGGTGATTGCCCGATCTTTCGATGAGAGGGTGTGGAATAACTCGATTGGGGGAGGAGACGACGTTCACGGCCCGACTACAGCCTTCCAAAGACGCTGCGCCTTAGCAACCGATACACCACCTCCTATGGCTGTCACGATCTTGTGGAGCGTGACACCCTGGCCACTAGGGCACTCGTCCTGCAAGCAATCGAAGAACTAGCAAGAACAAGTAGAACAAGTACTGAATTACCAGATCTAAATGTAGGTTTAAAGATCAAACTACAATATGGTGGGGTTCCGAAGACAAGAAGACGGGCGGCTGAACTAGCACGCGCGCTTGCAAGCAAGTAGCGAGAGCTAAACTTGATCTAAACAAAACCCGCTGTTCTTGGTGGCGGCTAGGGGGTTTATAAACATGGGAGGACGACCACAAGGGTATTGGGGTCGTGCTGCAACCCTAGGATGCGTCCCTAATGGACCTACTTTGATACACGACCCATTGGGCCAAAATAGGGTGACGCAGCACCATGGGCAGAAAAGGCAGGAAATGTCTCGGTAAGAAAACAATGATTACGGCGGCCTCAGAACAGATATGACTATAATTCCGGATCCATATGAAAGTAGACTTGATAAGCTTTCCATGTTGTGCTTGAACATTCCAATCCGAGCCCGCATCTGACCGTGGTGACCGTCACAAGTTGGTGTTCTTCTGCAGTCCGAATCCAGCATGTTCAAATCCTTTTCCCTTTCGGTCTTCTCCCTGATTCCTAAGCAAAACAAGAGTGCACGGGTCTCCATGGTCTAAATATGATGGACATGAACTCAAGAGTGTAATCACCTGATGGTTGAGTTGACGAGCACGAGCGCGAGTAATGGGACCAGAAATTGGTACTTGTATTGGTATAGATGCATCAGTAGTGTGGATGTCTTCATCACCCCGATACCCGTTTTCGGAATGGGTGACGTGCCGCAACGAAATTGCGCGAAAGCACCCCAAACATGAGTTTAGGACCTAAAGTAGTGGATTGGGCATGTTCGTTGCGAAAAATGAAGAAATGGTTCCGGTGTCAAAATTTCATGCTTTGTATGCACCCCGATACCCGTTTTCGGAAGGGGCGACGTGCGGCAACGAAATTGCGCGAAACCACCCCAAACATGAGTTTTGGACCTAAAGTAGTGGATTGGGCATGTTCGTTGCGAAAAACGAAGAAAAGGTTCCGGTAGCAAAAACTCGTGCTTTGTATGCACCCCGATACCCGTTTTCAGAATGGGTGACGTGCGGCAACGAAATTGTGCGAAACGATCCCAAACATGAGTTTTGGACCTAAAGTAGTGGAGTGGGCATGTTCGTTGCGAAAAACGAAGAAATGGTTCCAGTGGCAAAAACTCGTGCTTTGTATCACGCGATACCCGTTTTCGGAATGGGTGACGTGCGGCCACGAAATAGCGCGAAATCAACCCAAACATGAGTTTTGGACCTAAATTAGTGGATTGGGCATGTTCGTTGCGAAAAACGAAGAAATGGTTCCGGTGGCAAAAACTCGTGCTTTGTATGCATCCCGATACCCGTTTTCGGAATGGGTGACGTGCGGCAATGAAATTGCGCGAAAGCACCCCTGATACCACTTGATAGAGCTGGAGTGCCCGATCTTTCGGTGAGTGGAGATCATTCCGATTTGGTGGAAGTAGACCCTCATCACTATGAATACGACTACACCAGCAGCACCTCCACATCAAGCGCCACTTCCTTCATTAGCTGGGCCAATCACTCGGGCCCGTGCCAAAGATCTTAACTTCGTCATGCTACTGAAGAATGAGGGCCCAGAAGAATAGACGACCAGCCCAACTGCGGCCCATAGTGGACGACCTAGGGCTGGCCGCCCCTAGGGGCTGCGCCCCTCTCTCTATTTATATAGGAGCTGCGCCTCCTTTGTTCTTCGAGTTTTGTTTTACATCTAGCTTTAGCTACCCCAGAACACGCACAAATACGTGCTGTCCTCTGTGATTCAGAACTCCACCTCGTGTGATATTAAGATTGCTCGCATCTTTTTCTTGTTCGTTCTTCGATTGCGCACAGGAAACGATCTTCGTGATCAGGCCGATCTCGCATCAGCAATGATGAAGACATCCACACTACTGATGCATCTATACCAATACAAGTACCAATTTCTGGTCCCATTACTCGCGCTCGTGCTCGTCAACTCAACCATCAGGTGATTACACTCTTGAGTTCATGTCCATCATATTTAGACCATGGAGACCCGTGCACTCTTGTTTTGCTTAGGAATCAGGGAGAAGACCGAAAGGGAAAAGGATTTGAACATGCTGGATTCGGACTGCAGAAGAACACCAACTTGTGACGGTCACCACGGTCAGATGCGGGCTCGGATTGGAATGTTCAAGCACAACATGGAAAGCTTATCAAGTCTACTTTCATATGGATCCGGAATTATAGTCATATCTGTTCTGAGGCCGCCGTAATCATTGTTTTCTTACCGAGACATTTCCTGCCTTTTCTGCCCATGGTGCTGCGTCACCCTATTTTGGCCCAATGGGTCGTGTATCAAGTTAGGTCCATTAGGGACGCATCCTAGGGTTGCAGCACGACCCCAATACCCTTGTGGTCGTCCTCCCATGTTTATAAACCCCCTAGCCGCCACCAAGAACAGCGGGTTTTGTTTAGATCAAGTTTAGCTCTCGCTACTTGCTTGCAAGCGCGCGTGCTAGTTCAGCCGCCCGTCTTCTTGTCTTCGGAACCCCACCATATTGTAGTTTGATCTTTAAACCTACATTTAGATCTGGTAATTCAGTACTTGTTCTACTTGTTCTTGCTAGTTCTTCGATTGCTTGCAGGACGAGTGCCCTAGTGGCCAGGGTGTCACGCTCCACAAGATCGTGACAGCCATAGGAGGTGGTGTATCGGTTGCTAAGGCGCAGCGTCTTTGGAAGGCTGTAGTCGGGCCGTGAACGTCGTCTCCTCCCCCAATCGAGTTATTCCACACCCTCTCATCGAAAGATCGGGCAATCACCCAACGGGTGCACATCAGTTGGTAATCAGAGCAAGGTTTATCGGTGAGAGATTTACTTTTCTTCGCTGTTTTCTTATCTCCTATAGTCCAGAAAAAGCCAAAAAAATAGTAGATTAGTTTTACCGCAATCCTATAAACCATTGAGCATTTACTAGTACTACTTAGTTAGGGCTTGTTGAGTTTTTGGTTGCATCGGTTGTGTCGAGTTGCTGGTCTTAGTTTATTCCTTTAGAGTTTTGAGTTCTACCACGTTTTGGTCACCACGAAATCCACCATCACCAAAAACATCTCTGGTTCGTTTTTGCCACCACGGATACATATCATATCCGATTTGGAAGTTTAAATACAATCTGGAAAGCTTATCTTATCTTCTTTCCAACGGATCTGACCTTATCTCAAAATTCGTTCTGAGCGCTCCGCAATCATCGTAGAGATTTCTGGACTTCCTATATTAACAAGATTTGTTAAATCTGATTTAAAGGGGTTAGTGAAAAAAAAGGGTTTAGGCCCCTGCAAAAAAAAACAGAAGAAGAAGAAAAAAAAAGAATAGAAAAGAAAAAAAAAAGGAAAAGAAGAAGAAGGGGGCTGAATCTCTAAATCTGTTGTTTCTCTTTGTGCTGTGCTAGTTGTTCTTTTTCAGTGACTACCTTTGTGCCTAGGCTCACGTCTCTAGCCTGGTTTAGCCTAGGACCAGCACAGTACCACCGTTGAACGATTATTCAGCTTGCTTTTGTAACTAACGTGGTACTAGTGTATTCCTTGCTTCAGCCCACCTACAACTCTACATATTTCGACTACAGTTTGACAGGTCGTGTTGCTGCGGCACCGATACACTTATTCCACGGTTGCAAACTTGTTGGTTGCTGACCCCTCCTGTTGTGCAAGGTAAGAATTGGTAAGAGCTTGTGTGGCAGGTTGAGAGTGAGCGCCTTGCAGTAGCTACATCCTAATAGTTGTAGAGTTTTTATTCCTTCACGTTTTTTTTGTTGCCTCTGTTCGTCTAACCATGGCAGGATTGGAGGTTGATGATGCTTCTCGTAATATGCCACACTCTCCTCGCACCAAGGGTATCATACAACACTTTGTAAGGCTAGTGAAGACGCACACGGAAGGTCTTGATAATGACATGCAGGTGACGAATGAAAAGATGGGGCAATTGGAGGCCACACAGATCGACACGAACACCAAACTTGCAAATGTGGAAATGACAGTTGCTCATATTGACAAGAGCCTTGTCGCACTCTTGAGGCGGTTTGATGAGATGCATGCTAATATCAATGGTGGGCGTGATGAGGGCGCCGAAGGTAACTGGGATGACTATGTTGCTGATACTGAACAAGATGACCAAGAAGCACCTAATCGCCGGCGACTACGTACTAACCGTAGAGGTATGGGTGGTTTTCACCGACGTGAGGTACATGGTAATGATGATGCTTTTAGTAAGGTTAAATTTAAAATACCTCCTTTTGATGGTAAATATGACCCTGATGCTTACATTACTTGGGAGATTGCGGTTGATCAAAAGTTTGCATGCCATGAATTTCCTGAGAATGCGCGGGTTAGAGCTGCTACTAGTGAGTTTACTGAATTTGCTTCTGTTTGGTGGATAGAACATGGTAAGAAGAATCCTAATAACATGCCACAAACTTGGGATGCGTTGAAACGGGTCATGCGGGCTAGATTTGTTCCTTCTTATTATGCACGTGATATGTTAAACAAGTTGCAACAATTGAGACAGGGTACTAAAAGTGTAGAAGAATATTATCAGGAATTACAAATGGGTATGCTGCGTTGTAACATAGAGGAGGGTGAGGAATCTGCTATGGCTAGATTTTTGGGCGGGTTAAATAGGGAAATTCAGGACATCCTTGCTTATAAAGATTATGCTAATGTAACCCGATTGTTTCATCTTGCTTGCAAAGCTGAAAGGGAAGTGCAGGGACGACGTGCTAGTGCAAGGTCTAATGTTTCTGCAGGAAAATCTACACCATGGCAACAGCGCACGACTACGTCCATGACCGGTCGTACACTAGCACCAACTCCCTCGCCAAGTCGACCAGCACCCCCGCCTTCCTCCGGCGACAAACCACGTGCATCTTCCACAAATTCAGCAACCAAATCTGCCCAGAAACCAGCAGGTAGTGCCTCTTCAGTAGCCTCCACGGGTAGAACAAGAGATGTTCTGTGTTATCGATGCAAGGGCTATGGACACGTGCAGCGTGATTGTCCTAATCAGCGTGTTTTGGTGGTAAAAGACGATGGTGGGTATTCTTCTGCTAGTGATTTGGATGAAGCTACACTTGCTTTGCTTGCGGCTGATGATGCAGGCACTAAGGAACCACCCGAAGAACAGATTGGTGCAGATGATGCAGAGCATTATGAGAGCCTCATTGTACAGCGTGTGCTTAGTGCACAAATGGAGAAGGCAGAGCAGAATCAGCGACATACATTGTTTCAAACAAAGTGTGTCATTAAGGAGCGTTCATGTCGTTTGATCATTGATGGAGGTAGCTGCAACAACTTGGCTAGCAGCGACATGGTGGAGAAGCTTGCACTTACGACCAAACCGCACCCACATCCATATCACATTCAATGGCTCAACAATAGTGGTAAGGTCAAGGTAACCAAGTTGGTACGAATTAATTTTGCTATTGGTTCATATCGTGATGTTGTTGACTGTGATGTTGTGCCTATGGATGCTTGTAATATTCTGCTAGGTAGACCATGGCAATTTGATTCAGATTGTATGCATCATGGTAGATCAAATCAATATTCTCTCATACACCATGATAAGAAAATTATTTTGCTTCCCATGTCCCCTGAGGCTATTGTGCGTGATGATGTTGCTAAAGCTACCAAAGCTAAAACTGAGAACAACAAGAATATTAAAGTTGTTGGTAATAACAAAGATGGGATAAAATTGAAAGGACATTGCTTGCTTGCAACAAAAACTGATGTTAATGAATTATTTGCTTCCACTACTGTTGCCTACGCCTTGGTATGCAAGGATGCTTTGATTTCAATTCAAGATATGCAGCATTCTTTGCCTCCTGTTATTACTAACATTTTGCAGGAGTATTCTGATGTATTTCCAAGTGAGATACCAGAGGGGCTGCCACCTATACGAGGGATTGAGCACCAAATTGATCTTATTCCTGGTGCATCTTTGCCGAATCGTGCGCCATATAGGACAAATCCAGAGGAAACAAAAGAAATTCAGCGACAAGTGCAAGAACTACTCGACAAAGGTTACGTGCGTGAGTCTCTTAGTCCGTGTGCTGTTCCGGTTATTTTAGTGCCTAAAAAAGATGGAACATGGCGTATGTGTGTTGATTGTAGGGCTATTAATAATATCACGATACGTTATCGACACCCTATTCCACGTTTAGATGATATGCTTGATGAATTGAGTGGTGCCATTGTCTTTTCTAAAGTTGATTTGCGTAGTGGGTACCACCAGATTCGTATGAAATTGGGAGATGAATGGAAAACTGCTTTCAAAACTAAGTTCGGATTGTATGAGTGGTTAGTCATGCCTTTTGGGTTAACTAATGCACCTAGCACTTTCATGAGATTAATGAACGAGGTTTTGCGTGCCTTCATTGGAAAATTTGTGGTAGTATACTTTGATGACATATTGATCTACAGCAAATCTATGGATGAACATGTTGATCACATGCGTGCTGTTTTTAATGCTTTACGAGATGCACGTTTATTTGGTAACCTTGAGAAGTGCACATTTTGCACCGATCGAGTTTCGTTTCTTGGTTATGTTGTGACTCCACAGGGAATTGAGGTTGATCAAGCCAAGGTAGAAGCGATACATGGATGGCCTATGCCAAAGACTATCACACAGGTGCGGAGTTTCCTAGGACTTGCTGGCTTCTATCGCCGTTTTGTGAAGGACTTTAGCACCATTGCTGCACCTTTGAATGAGCTTACGAAGAAGGGAGTGCATTTTAGTTGGGGCAAAGTACAAGAGCACGCTTTCAACGTGCTGAAAGATAAGTTGACACATGCACCTCTCCTCCAACTTCCTGATTTTAATAAGACTTTTGAGCTTGAATGTGATGCTAGTGGAATTGGATTGGGTGGTGTTTTGTTACAAGAAGGCAAACCTGTTGCATATTTTAGTGAAAAATTGAGTGGGTCTGTTCTAAATTATTCTACTTATGATAAGGAATTATATGCTCTTGTGCGAACATTAGAAACATGGCAGCATTATTTGTGGCCCAAAGAGTTTGTTATTCATTCTGATCATGAATCTTTGAAACATATTCGTAGTCAAGGAAAACTGAACCGTAGACATGCTAAGTGGGTTGAATTTATCGAATCGTTTCCTTATGTTATTAAGCACAAGAAAGGAAAAGAGAATATCATTGCTGACGCTTTGTCTAGGAGATATACTTTGCTGAATCAACTTGACTACAAAATCTTTGGATTAGAGACGATTAAAGACCAATATGTTCATGATGCTGATTTTAAAGATGTGTTGCTGCATTGTAAAGATGGGAAAGGATGGAACAAATATATCGTTAGTGATGGGTTTGTGTTTAGAGCTAACAAGCTATGCATTCCAGCTAGCTCCGTTCGTTTGTTGTTGTTACAGGAAGCACATGGAGGTGGCTTAATGGGACATTTTGGAGCAAAGAAAACGGAGGACATACTTGCTGGTCATTTCTTTTGGCCCAAGATGAGAAGAGATGTGGTGAGATTGGTTGCTCGTTGCACGACATGCCAAAAGGCGAAGTCACGGTTAAATCCACACGGTTTGTATTTGCCTCTACCCGTTCCTAGTGCTCCTTGGGAAGATATTTCTATGGATTTTGTGCTGGGATTGCCTAGGACTAGGAAGGGACGTGATAGTGTGTTTGTGGTTGTTGATAGATTTTCTAAGATGGCACATTTCATACCATGTCATAAAACTGACGATGCTACTCATATTGCTGATTTGTTCTTTCGTGAAATTGTTCGCTTGCATGGTGTGCCCAACACAATCGTTTCTGATCGTGATGCTAAATTTCTTAGTCATTTTTGGAGGACTTTGTGGGCAAAATTGGGGACTAAGCTTTTATTTTCTACTACATGTCATCCTCAAACTGATGGTCAAACTGAAGTTGTGAATAGAACTTTGTCTACTATGTTAAGGGCAGTTCTAAAGAAGAATATTAAGATGTGGGAGGACTGTTTGCCTCATATTGAATTTGCTTATAATCGATCATTGCATTCTACTACAAAGATGTGCCCATTTCAGATTGTATATGGTTTGTTACCTCGTGCTCCTATTGATTTAATGCCTTTGCCATCTTCTGAAAAACTAAATTTTGATGCTACTAGGCGTGCTGAATTGATGTTAAAACTGCACGAAACTACTAAAGAAAACATAGAGCGTATGAATGCTAGATATAAGTTTGCTAGTGATAAAGGTAGAAAGGAAATAAATTTTGAACCTGGAGATTTAGTTTGGTTGCATTTGAGAAAGGAAAGGTTTCCTGAATTACGAAAATCTAAATTGTTGCCTCGAGCCGATGGACCGTTTAAAGTGCTAGAGAAAATTAACGACAATGCATATAGGCTAGATCTGCCTGCAGACTTTGGGGTTAGCCCCACATTTAACATTGCAGATTTAAAGCCCTACTTGGGAGAGGAAGTTGAGCTTGAGTCGAGGACGACTCAAATGCAAGAAGGGGAGAATGATGAAGACATCCACACTACTGATGCATCTATACCAATACAAGTACCAATTTCTGGTCCCATTACTCGCGCTCGTGCTCGTCAACTCAACCATCAGGTGATTACACTCTTGAGTTCATGTCCATCATATTTAGACCATGGAGACCCGTGCACTCTTGTTTTGCTTAGGAATCAGGGAGAAGACCGAAAGGGAAAAGGATTTGAACATGCTGGATTCGGACTGCAGAAGAACACCAACTTGTGACGGTCACCACGGTCAGATGCGGGCTCGGATTGGAATGTTCAAGCACAACATGGAAAGCTTATCAAGTCTACTTTCATATGGATCCGGAATTATAGTCATATCTGTTCTGAGGCCGCCGTAATCATTGTTTTCTTACCGAGACATTTCCTGCCTTTTCTGCCCATGGTGCTGCGTCACCCTATTTTGGCCCAATGGGTCGTGTATCAAGTTAGGTCCATTAGGGACGCATCCTAGGGTTGCAGCACGACCCCAATACCCTTGTGGTCGTCCTCCCATGTTTATAAACCCCCTAGCCGCCACCAAGAACAGCGGGTTTTGTTTAGATCAAGTTTAGCTCTCGCTACTTGCTTGCAAGCGCGCGTGCTAGTTCAGCCGCCCGTCTTCTTGTCTTCGGAACCCCACCATATTGTAGTTTGATCTTTAAACCTACATTTAGATCTGGTAATTCAGTACTTGTTCTACTTGTTCTTGCTAGTTCTTCGATTGCTTGCAGGACGAGTGCCCTAGTGGCCAGGGTGTCACGCTCCACAAGATCGTGACAGCCATAGGAGGTGGTGTATCGGTTGCTAAGGCGCAGCGTCTTTGGAAGGCTGTAGTCGGGCCGTGAACGTCGTCTCCTCCCCCAATCGAGTTATTCCACACCCTCTCATCGAAAGATCGGGCAATCACCCAACGGGTGCACATCAAGCAAGGTCGGTAACCATTGGAAGTTGGTTCAGCGATTGCATTGGCGCTTCGGGATCGCTCGTCGTAGTCGGATCGTGAGGGTCTACTTCCACCAAATCGGAATTATCTCCACCCACCGAAAGATCGGGCACTCCAGCTCTATCAAGCCCAAACATGAGTTTAGGACCTAAAGTAGTGGAATGGGCATGTTCGTTGCGAAAAACGAAGAAATGGTTCCGGTGGCAAAAACTCGTGCTTTGTATGCACCCGATACTCGTTTTCGGAATGGGTGACGTGCGGCAACGAAATTGCGCGAAATCAACCCAAACATGAGTTTTGGACCTAAAGTAGTGGAGTGGGCATGTTCGTTACGAAAAACGAAGAAATGGTTCCGGTGGCAAAAACTCGTGCTTTGTATGCACCCGATACCCGTTTTCGGAATGGGTGACGTGCGACAACGAAATTGCGCGAAATTAACCCAAACATGAGTTTTGGACCTAAATTAGTGGATTGGGCATGTTCGTTGCGAAAAACGAAGAAATGGTTCCAGTGGCAAAAACTCGTGCTTTGTATGCACCCCGATACCCGTTTTCGGAATGGGTGACGTGCGGCAACGGAATTGCGCGAAAACAACCCAAACATGAGTTTTGGACCTAAAGTAGTGGAGTGGGCAAGTTCGTTGCGAAAAACGAAGAAATGGTTCCGGTGGCAAAAACTCGTGCTTTGTATGCACCCGATACCCGTTTTCGGAATGGGTGACGTGCGGCAACAAAATTGCGCGAAATTAACCCAAACATGAGTTTTTGACCTAAATTAGTGGATTGGGCATGTTCGTTGCGAAAAACGAAGAAATGGTTCCGGTGGCAAAAACTCGTGCTTTGTATGCACCCCGATACCCGTTTTCGGAATGGGTGACGTGCGGCAACGGAATTGCGCGAAAACAACCCAAACATGAGTTTTGGACCTAAAGTAGTGGAGTGGGCATGTTCGTTGTGAAAAACGAAGAAATGGTTCCGGTGGCAAAAACTCGTGCTTTGTATGCACCCGATACCCATTTTCGGAATGGGTGATGTGCGGCAACGAAATTGCACAAAAGCACCCCAAACATGAGTTTTGGACCTAATGTTGTGGATTGGGCATGTTCGTTGCGAAAAACGAACAAATGGTTCCGGTGGCAAAAACTCGTGCTTTGTATGCACCCCGATACCCGTTTTCGGAATGGGTGACGTGCGGCAACGAAATTGCGCGAAACCACCACAAACATGAGTTTTGGACCTAAAGTAGTGGATTGGGCATGTTCGTTGCAAAAAACAAAGAAATGGTTCCGGTGGCAAAAACGCGTGCTTTGTATGCACCCCGATAACCGTTTTCGGATTGGGTGACGTTTTGCGTGAAACCACCCCAAACATGAGTTTTGGACCGAAAGTACTGGATTGGGCATGTTCGTTGTGAATAACGAAGAAATGGTTCTGGTGGCAAAAAATGAGTTTGTATGCACCCGATACCCGTTTTCGAAATGGGTGACGTGCGGCAACGAAATTGTGCGAAAACAACCCAAACATGAGTTTTGGACCTAAAGTAGTGGAGTGGGCATGTTCGTTGCGAAAAACGAAGAAATGGTTCCGGTGGCAAAAACTCGTGCTTTGTATGCACCCTGATACCCGTTTTCGGAATGGGTGACGTGCGGCAACGAAATTGCACAAAAGCACCCCAAACTTGAGTTTTGGACCTAAAGTTGTGGATTGGGCATGTTCGGTGCGAAAAACGAAGAAATGGTTCCGGTGGCAAAAACTCGTGCTTTGTATGCACCACGATACCCGTTTTGGGAATGAGTGACGTGCCGCAACAAAATTGAGCGAAAGCACCGCAAACATGAGTTTAGGACCTAAAGTAGTGGATTGGGCATGTTCGTTGCGAAAAATGAAGAAATGGTTCCGGTGGCAAAAACTCATGCTTTGTATGCACCCCGATACCTGTTTTCAGAAGGGGTGACGTGCGGCAACAAAATTGCGCGAAACTACCCCAAACATGAGTTTTGGACATAAAGTAGTGGATTGGGCATGTTCGTTGCGAAAAACGAAGAAATGGTTCCGGTGGCAAAAACTCGTGCTTTGTATGCACCCTAATACCCGTTTTCGGAATGGGTGACGTGCGGCAACGAAATTGTGCGAAACGATCCGAAACATGAGTTTTGGACCTAAAGTAGTGGATTGGGCACGTTCGTTGCGAAAAACGAAGAAATGGTTCCGGTGGCAAAAACTGAGTTCGTATGCAGCCGATACCCGTTTTCGGAATGGGTGACGTGCGGCAACGAAATTGCGCGAAAACAACCCAAACATGAGTTTTGGAACTAAAGTAGTGGATTGGGCATGTTCGTTGCGAAAAACGAAGAAATGATTCCGGTGGCAAAAAGTCGTGCTTTGTATGCACCCTGATACTCGTTTTCGGAATGGGTGACGTGCGGCAACAAAATTACACAAAAGCACCCCAAACATAAGTTTTGCACCTAAAGTAGTGGATTGGGCATGTTCGTTGCGAAAAATGAAGAAATGGTTCCGGTGGCAAAAACTCGTGCTTTGTATGCACCCAGATACCCGTTTTCGGAATGGGTGACGTGCCGCAACGAAATTGCGTGAAAGCACCCCAAACATGAGTTTAGGACCTAAAGTAGTGGATTGGGCATGTTCGTTGCGAAAAATGAAGAAATGGTTCCGGTGGCAAAAACTCATGCTTTGTATGCACCCCGATACCCGTTTTCGGAAGGGGTGACGTGCGGCAACGAAATTGCGAGAAACCACCCCAAACATGAGTTTTGGACCTAAAGTAGTGGATTGGGCATGTTCGTTGCGAAAAACGAAGAAACGGTTCCGGTGGCAAAAACTCGTGCTTTGTATGCACCTCGATACCCTTTTCGGAATGGGTGACGTGCGGCAACGAAATTGTGCGGAACGATCCCAAACATGAGTTTTGGACCTAAAGTAGTGGATTGGGCATGTTCGTTGCGAAAAACGAAGAAATGGTTCCGGTGGCAAAAACTGAGTTTGTATGCACCCGATACCCGTTTTCGGAATGGGTGACGTGCGGCAACGGAATTGAGCGAAAACAACCCAAACATCAGTTTGTGACCTAAAGTAGTGGAGTGGGCATGTTCATTACGAAAAACGAAGAAATGGTTCCGGTGGCAAAAACTCGTGCTTTGTATGCACCCTGATACCCGTTTTCGGAATGGGTGACGTGCGGCAACGAAATTGCACAAAAGCACCCCAAACATGAGTTTTGGACCTAAAGTTGTGGATTGGGCATATTCGTTGCGAAAAACGAAGAAATGGTTCCGGTGGCAAAAACTCGTGCTTTGTATGCACCCCGATACCCGTTTTCGGAATGGGTGACGTGCCGCAACGAAATTGCGCGAAAGCACCCCAAACATGAGTTTAGGACCTAAAGTAGTGGATTGGGCATGTTCGTTGCGAAAAATGAAGAAATGGTTCCGGTGTCAAAATTTCATGCTTTGTATGCACCCCGATACCCGTTTTCGGAAGGGGTGACGTGCGGCAACGAAATTGCGCGAAACCACCCCAAACATGAGTTTTGGACCTAAAGTAGTGGATTGGGCATGTTCGTTGCGAAAAACGAAGAAAAGGTTCCGGTAGCAAAAACTCGTGCTTTGTATGCACCCCGATACCCGTTTTCGGAATGGGTGACGTGCGGCAACGAAATTGTGCGAAACGATCCCAAACATGAGTTTTGGACCTAAAGTAGTAGATTGGGCATGTTCTTTGCGAAAAACGAAGAAATGGTTCCGGTGGCAAAAACTGAGTTTGTATGCACCCGATACCCGTTTTCGGAATGGGTGATGTGCTGCAACGGAATTGCGCGAAAACAACCCAAACATGAGTTTTGGACCTAAAGTAGTGGAGTGGGCATGTTCGTTGTGAAAAATGAAGAAATGGTTCCGGTGGCAAAAACTCGTGCTTTGTATCACCCGATACCCGTTTTCGGAATGGGTGACGTGCGGCCACGAAATTGCGCGAAATCAACCCAAATATGAGTTTTGGACCTAAATTAGTGGATTGGGCATGTTCGTTGCGAAAAACGAAGAAATGGTTCCGGTGGCAAAAACTCGTGCTTTGTATGCACCTCGATACCCGTTTTCGGAATGGGTGACGTGCGGCAATGAAATTGCGCGAAAGCACCCCAAACATGAGTTTAGGACCTAAAGTAGTGGAATGGGCATGTTCGTTGCGAAAAACGAAGAAATGGTTCTGGTGGCAAAAACTCGTGCTTTGTATGCACCCGATACCCGTTTTCGGAATGGGTGACGTGCGGCAACGAAATTGCGCGAAATCAACCCAAACATGATTTTTGGACCTAAAGTAGTGGAGTGGGCATGTTCGTTACGAAAAACGAAGAAATGGTTCCGGTGGCAAAAACTCGTGCTTTGTATGCACCCGATACCCGTTTTTGGAATGGGTGACGTGCGGCAACGAAATTGCGCGAAATTAACCCAAACATGAGTTTTGGACCTAAATTAGTGGATTGGGCATGTTCGTTGCGAAAAACGAAGAAATGGTTCCGGTGGCAAAAACTCGTGCTTTGTATGGACCTCGATACCCGTTTTCGGAATGGGTGACGTGCGGCAACGGAATTGCGCGAAAACAACCCAAACATGAGTTTTGGACCTAAAGTAGTGGAGTGGGCATGTTCGTTGCGAAAAACGAAGAAATGGTTCCGGTGGCAAAAACTCGTGCTTTGTATGCACCCGATACCCGTTTTCGGAATGGGGTGACGTGCGGCAACGAAATTGCGCGAAACCACCACAAACATGAGTTTTGGACCTAAAGTAGTGGATTGGGCATGTTCGTTGCAAAAAACAAAGAAATGGTTCCGGTGGCAAAAACGCGTGCTTTGTATGCACCCCGATAACCGTTTTCGGATTGGGTGACGTTTTGCGCGAAACCACCCCAAACATGAGTTTTGGACCGAAAGTACTCGATTGGGCATGTTCGTTGTGAAAAACGAAGAAATGGTTCTGGTGGCAAAAACTGAGTTTGTATGCACCCGATACCCGTTTTCGGAATGGGTGACGTGCGGCAATGAAATTGTGCGAAAACAACCCAAACATGAGTTTTGGACCTAAGTAGTGGAGTGGGCATGTTCGTTGCGAAAAACGAAGAAATGGTTCCGGTGGCAAAAACTCGTGCTTTGTATGCACCCTGATACCCGTTTTCGGAATGGGTGACGTGCGGCAACGAAATTGCACAAAAGCACCCCAAACTTGAGTTTTGGACCTAAAGTTGTGGATTGGGCATGTTCGGTGCGAAAAACGAAGAAATGGTTCCGGTGGCAAAAACTCGTGCTTTGTATGCACCACGATACCCGTTTTGGGAATGGGTGATGTGCCGCAACGAAATTGCGCGAAAGCACCCCAAACATGAGATTAGGACCTAAAGTAGTGGATTGGGCATGTTCGTTGCGAAAAATGAAGAAATGGTTCCGGTGGCAAAAACTCATGCTTTGTATGCACCCCGATACCTGTTTTCGGAAGGGGTGACGTGCGGCAACAAAATTGCGCGAAACTACCCCAAACATGAGTTTTGGACATAAAGTAGTGGATTGGGCATGTTCGTTGCGAAAAACGAAGAAATGGTTCCGGTGGCAAAAACTCTTGCTTTGTATGCACCCTAATACCCGTTTTCGGAATGGGTGACGTGCGGCAACGAAATTGTGCGAAACGATCCAAAACATGAGTTTTGGACCTAAAGTAGTGGATTGGGCATGTTCGTTGCGAAAAACGAAGAAATGATTCCGGTGGCAAAAACTGAGTTTGTATGCAGCCGATACCCGTTTTCGGAATGGGTGACATGCGACAACGAAATTGCGCGAAAACAACCCAAACATGAGTTTTGGAACTAAAGTAGTGGATTGGGCATGTTCGTTGCGAAAAACGAAGAAATGATTCCGGTGGCAAAAACTCGTGCTTTGTATGCACCCTGATACTCGTTATCGGAATGG
Source organism: Zea mays (assembly GCF_902167145.1). Taxonomy (NCBI): domain Eukaryota; kingdom Viridiplantae; phylum Streptophyta; class Magnoliopsida; order Poales; family Poaceae; genus Zea; species Zea mays. The sequence goes on along the minus strand of NW_023366827.1, from coordinate 235,939 downwards.
GTGACGTGCGGCAACGAAATTACACAAAAGCACCCCAAACATAAGTTTTGGACCTAAAGTAGTGGATTGGGCATGTTCGTTGCGAAAAACGAAGAAATGGTTCCGGTGGCAAAAACTCGTGCTTTGTATGCACCCTGATACCCGTTTTCGGAATGGGTGACGTGCCGCAACGAAATTGCGTGAAAGCACCCCAAACATGAGTTTAGGACCTAAAGTAGTGGATTGGGCATGTTCGTTGCGAAAAATGAAGAAATGGTTCCGGTGGCAAAAACTCATGCTTTGTATGCACCCCGATACCCGTTTTCGGAAGGGGTGACGTGCGGCAACGAAATTGCGAGAAACCACCCCAAACATGAGTTTTGGACCTAAAGTAGTGGATTGGGCATGTTCGTTGCGAAAAACGAAGAAACGGTTCCGGTGGCAAAAACTCGTGCTTTGTATGCACCTCGATACCCTTTTCGGAATGGGTGACGTGCGGCAACGAAATTGTGCGGAACGATCCCAAACATGAGTTTTGGACCTAAAGTAGTGGATTGAGCATGTTCGTTGCGAAAAACGAAGAAATGGTTCCGGTGGCAAAAACTGAGTTTGTATGCACCCGATACCCGTTTTCGGAATGGGTGACGTGCGGCAACGGAATTGAGCGAAAACAACCCAAACAACAGTTTGTGACCTAAAGTAGTGGAGTGGGCATGTTCATTACGAAAAACGAAGAAATGGTTCCGGTGGCAAAAACTCGTGCTTTGTATGCACCCTGATACCCGTTTTCGGAATGGGTGACGTGCGGCAACGAAATTGCACAAAAGCACCCCAAACATGAGTTTTGGACCTAAAGTTGTGGATTGGGCATATTCGTTGCGAAAAACGAAGAAATGGTTCCGGTGGCAAAAACTCGTGCTTTGTATGCACCCCGATACCCGTTTTCGGAATGGGTGACGTGCCGCAACGAAATTGCGCGAAAGCACCCAAAACATGAGTTTAGGACCTAAAGTAGTGGATTGGGCATGTTCGTTGCGAAAAATGAAGAAATGGTTCCGGTGTCAAAATTTCATGCTTTGTATGCTCCACGATACCCGTTTTCGGAAGGGGTGACGTGCGGCAACGAAATTGCGCGAAACCACCCCAAACATGAGTTTTGGACCTAAAGTAGTGGATTGGGCATGTTCGTGGCGAAAAACGAAGAAAAGGTTCCGGTAGCAAAAACTCGTGCTTTGTATGCACCCCGATACCCGTTTTCGGAATGGGTGACGTGCGGCAATGAAATTGTGCGAAACGATCCCAAACATGGGAATGGGTGACGTGCGGCAACGAAATTGTGCGAAACGATCCCAAACATGAGTTTTGGACCTAAAGTAGTAGATTGGGCATGTTCGTTGCGAAAAACGAAGAAATGGTTCCGGTCGCAAAAACTGAGTTTGTATGCACCCGATACCCGTTTTCGGAATGGGTGACGTGCTGCAACGGAATTGCGCGAAAACAACCCAAACATGAGTTTTGGACCTAAAGTAGTGGAGTGGGCATGTTCGTTGTGAAAAATGAAGAAATGGTTCCGGTGGCAAAAACTCGTGCTTTGTATCACCCGATACCCGTTTTCGGAATGGGTGACGTGCGGCCACGAAATTGCGTGAAATCAACCCAAATATGAGTTTTGGACCTAAATTAGTGGATTGGGCATGTTCGTTGCGAAAAACGAAGAAATGGTTCCGGTGGCAAAAACTGGTGCTTTGTATGCACCTCGATACCCGTTTTCGGAATGGGTGATGTGCGGCAATGAAATTGCACGAAAGCACCCCAAACATGAGTTTAGGACCTAAAGTAGTGGAATGGGCATGTTAGAAATGGTTCCGGTGGCAAAAACTCGTGCTTTGTATGCACCCGATACCCGTTTTCGGAAAGGGTGACGTGCGGCAACGAAATTGCGCGAAATCAACCCAACCATGAGTTTTGGACCTAAAGTAGTGGAGTGGGCATGTTCGTTACGAAAAACGAAGAAATGGTTCCGGTGGCAAAAACTCGTGCTTTGTATGCACCCGATACCCGTTTTCGGAATGGGTGACGTGATGTAGCTGAGGTGCCCGATCTTTCGGCGAGTAGAGATAATTCCGTTTTGGCGGAAGATGACCCTTGCGATCCGACTACGACGAGCAAGCCCGAGGCGCCAATGCAATCGCTGAACCAACTCCCTGTGGTTACCGACCTTGCTGATGCGAGATCGGCCTGATCACGAAGATCGTTTCCTGTGCGCAATCGAAGAACGAACAAGAAAAAGATGCGAGCAATCTAATCTATTACTCGAGGGTGGAGTTCTGAATACACGAAGACAGTGCAGATTTGCGCGTGTTCGAGAGTAGCTAAGGCTAACGTAAAACAAAACTCCAAAATAAAGGAGGCGCAGCTCCTGGATAAATAGAGAGGGCGCAGCCCCTAGGGGCGGCCAACCCTAGGTCGTCCACTATGGGCCGCAGTTGGGATGGTCGTCTATTCTTCTAGGCCCTCATTCTTCAGTAGCATGACGAAGTTAAGATCTCTGGCACGGGCCCGAGTGATTCGCCCAGCTAATGAAGGAAGTGGCGCTTGATGTGGAGGTGCTGCTGGTGTAGTCGTACTCATAGTGATGTCCTCATCATCCTCCCCTTCTTGAAGTGAAGTCGTCCTCGACGACAACTCCTCATCCTCGGCCATATATGGTTTCAAATCTGCAACATTAAAACTAGTGGAAACACTAAATTCCGCAGGCAGGTCAAGGATATAAGCATTATCATTAATCTTTGTTAGCACCTTAAAAGGACCAGCATCACGAGGCATTAATTTAGAACGGCGCAAAGTAGGAAACCGATCCTTTCTCAAGTGCAACCAAACCATATCACCTAGCTCAAAAGTAACATGTTTTCTTTCTTTACTACCAGCAACCTGATTTTTTGCATTAGTAGCAGCAATGTTCTGTTTCGTTTGTTCATGTATGGTAATCATTTGTTCAACATGTTCTGTTTCGTTTGCATTAGTAGCAGCATCTACATGTGGGGCGTTCGCAGCATTAAGTGAAATCAAATCAATAGGTGCCCTAGGGATGTAACCATAAACAATCTGGAAAGGGCACATCTTTGTAGAAGAATGCGTGGCATGATTGTAAGCAAATTCAACATGAGGCAAGCAATCCTCCCAACGTCTCAAATTCTTGTCTAAAACAGCCCTAAGCATGGTAGATAAAGTTCTATTTACTACCTCAGTTTGTCAATCAGTCTGAGGGTGACAAGTAGTGCTAAACAACAATTTAGTTACCAATTTATTCCAAAGAGATCTCCAAAAATGGCTTAGAAACTTAGCATCGCGATCAGAGACTATTGTTTTTGGAATACCATGTAAACGAATAATTTCTCTAAAGAACAATTCAGCAACAATGCTAGCATCATCAGTTTTATGACAAGGTATAAAGTGAGCCATTTTAGAGAATCTATCAACAACCACAAAAATACTATCCCTCCCCTTCTTAGTTCTAGGCAAGCCCAACACAAAGTCCATAGAGATATCAAGCCAAGGAGAAGAAGGGACAGGCAAAGAAATATACAAACCATGGTTGTTCAACCGTGACTTAGCTTTCTGACAAGTAGTGCAGCGTGCAACAAGGTGCTCAACATCAGCGCGCATCCGAGGCCAAAAGAAGTGGGCAGCCAACACCTCATGCGTTTTGTAGACGACAAAATGCCCCATGAGACCGCCTCCATGCGCCTCCTGTAACAACAAAAGACGAACCGAACTAGCTGGAACATACAGCTTGTTAGCGCGAAACAGGAACCCATCCTGTATGTGAAATTTGCCCCATGGTATCCCATTAATACAATGGCCGAAAGCATCTTTAAAATCAGCATCGTCAACATATTGATCCTTCACAGTGTCCAAACCAAAGATTTTAAAATCTAATTGTGACAGCATGGTATAGCGACGAGACAAAGCATCAGCAATAACATTGTCCTTCCCGTTCTTGTGTTTAATAATGTAAGGAAAGGACTCAATGAATTCGACCCATTTAGCATGACGACTGTTCAGATTTGTTTGGGTACGAATATGTTTTAAAGCCTCATGATCAGAATGAATTATGAACTCACGATGCCAAAGATAGTGCTGCCATGTATGCAAAGTGCGCACTAAAGCGTAAAGCTCCTTATCATAAGTAGAATATTTCAGACTAGCACCACTTAATTTTTCACTAAAATAAGCAACTGGTTTTCCTTCTTGTAACAAAACAGCACCTAGCCCAATACCGCTAGCATCGCATTCAAGCTCAAAAACTTTATTAAAATCAGGCAATTGCAAGAGGGGAGCTTGGGTTAACTTATCTTTCAAAGTGCTGAATGCTACCTCCTGCGAATCACTCCAAGCAAACGGCACATCTTTCTTTGTAAGCTCATGTAGAGGCGCTGCAATGGAGCTAAAATCACGAACAAATCTGCGGTAGAAACCGGCAAGTCCAAGAAAGCTCCGAATTTGTGTGACCGTCGTCGGTGTAGGCCACTCCCGAATGGCAGCAATCTTGCTGCTATCCACCTCAATGCCCTGCGGAGTAACCACATAACCAAGAAACGAGACACGTTGCGTGCAAAATGTGCACTTTTCCATGTTACCAAACAAGCGAGCAGCACGCAAAGCATCAAAAACAGCACGCAAATGTTCTAAATGCTCCTCTATAGACTTGCTGTAAATAAGGATATCATCGAAATAAACAACAACAAACAAACATATGAAGGCCCGTAGAACTTCGTTCATTAAACGCATAAAGGTGCTGGGGGCATTAGTCAATCCAAATGGCATAACCAACCATTCATATAAACCAAATTTCGTTTTAAAAGCCGTTTTCCATTTATCACCGAGTTTCATTCTAATCTGATGGTAACCGCTACGCAAATCAACCTTAGAGAAAATAACGGCACCACTAAGCTCATCTAACATATCATCAAGGCGTGGAATAAGATATCGATAACGAACTGTGATGTTATTAATAGCACGACAATCTACGCACATACGCCATGACCCATCTTTCTTTGGAACGAGTAAAACAGGAACCGAGCAAGGGCTAAGAGACTCACGAATGTAACCCTTATCAAGCAGCGTCTGCACCTGGCGCTGGATCTCCTTCGTCTCCTCTGGATTTGTACGGTACGGGGCGCGGTTCGGAAGAGAAGCGCCGGGGATGAGATCGATCTGATGCTCAATGCCACGGAGGGGAGGAAGACCCGGTGGTAAGTCCGTAGGATAAACATCAGCATACTCCTGCAAAAGGTTAACAACAGCAGGGGGTATATCCAAAGACGGTGCATCATCAAGCGGAACAAGCATGCGCGAGCATACAAGTGCATAACAGGGCATATGAGCTTCATGGAGATCATCAAAATCAGCACGTGTAGCAAGTAAAACAGGAGAGTGCAACTTGATTTCAGATTTAATAGGTGCGGCTGATGTCGATTTGACTTGCTGTGCAGTTTTAGCAGCCCTAGTAAGATCATCTTTCAAAATTTGGTCAGGGGTCATTGGATGTATAATTATTTTCTGGCCTTTAAACATGAAAGAATAATGATTTGAACGACAATGATGTAAACTATCAGTATCATATTGCCAAGGTCGACCCAATAACAAAGAGCATGCTTCCATAAGAATAACATCGCAATCAGCATAATCAGAATAAGAACCCAGCGAAAAGGGGACACGTACCGAACGTGTTACCTTTATTTTACCACCATCATTAAGCCATTGAATGTGATATGGATGTGGATGTGTGCGAGTGGGCAAGGATAATTTCTCTACCAACGCTGTACTTGCCAAATTGTTGCAGCTGCCACTATCGATGATGATGTGAATCGATCGTTTGTGCACGACGCCCTTGGTATGGTGCACCCGTTGGGTGATTGCCCGATCTTTCGATGAGATGGTGTGGAATAACTCGATTGGGGGAGAAGACGACGTTCACGGCCCGACTACAGCCTTCCTAAGATGCTACGCCTTAGCAACCGATACACCACCTCCTATGGCTGTCACGATCTTTTCGGGCGTGACACCCTGGCCACTAGGGCACTCGTCCTGCAAGCAATCGAAGAACTAGCAAGAACAAGTAGAACAAGTACTGAATTACCAGATCTAAATGTAGGTTTCAAAATCAAACTCCAATATGGTGGGGTTCCGAAGACAAGAAGACGGGCGGCTGACTAGCACGCGCGCTTACAAGCAAGTAGCGAGAGCTAAACTTGATCTAAACAAAACCCACTGTTCTTGGTGGCGGCTAGGGGGTTTATAAACATGGGAGGACGACCACAAGGGTATTGGGGTCGTGCTGCAACCCTAGGATGCGTCCCTAATGGACCTAACTTGATACACGACCCATTGGGCCAAAATAGGGTGACGCAGCACCATGGGCAGAAAAGGAGGGAAATGTCTCGGTGAGAAAACAATGATTACGGCGGCCTCAGAACAGATATGACTATAATTCCGGATCCATATGAAAGTAGACTTGATAAGCTTTCCATGTTGTGCTTGAACATTCCAATCCGAGCCCGCATCTGACCGTGGTGACCGTCACAAGTTGGTGTTCTTCTGCAGTCCGAATCCAGCATGTTCAAATCCTTTTCCCTTTCGGTCTTCTCCCTGGTTCCTAAGCAAAACAAGAGTGCACGGGTCTCCATGGTCTAAATATGATGGACATGAACTCAAGAGTGTAATCACCTGATGGTTGAGTTGACGAGCACGAGCGCGAGTAATGGGACCAGAAATTGGTACTTGTATTGGCATAGATGTATCAGTAGTGTGGATGTCTTCATCATTCTCCCCTTCTTGCATTTGAGTCGTCCTCGACTCAAGCTCAACTTCCTCTCCCAAGTAGGGCTTTAAATCTGCAATGTTAAATGTGGGGCTAACCCCAAAGTCTGCAGGCAGATCTAGCCTATATGCATTGTCGTTAATTTTCTCTAGCACTTCAAACGGTCCATCGGCTCGAGGCAACAACTTAGATTTTCGCAATTCAGGAAACCTTTCCTTTCTCAAATGCAACCAAACTAAATCTCCAGGTTCAAAATTTATTTCCTTTCTACCTTTATCACTAGCAAACTTATATCTAGCATTCATACGCTCTATGTTTTCTTTAGTAGTTTTATGCAGTTTTAACATCAATTCAGCACGCCTAGTAGCATCAAAATTTAGTTTTTCAGAAGATGGCAAAGGCATTAAATCAATAGGAGCACGAGGCAACAAACCATATACAATCTGAAATGGACACATCTTTGTAGTAGAATGCAATGATCGATTATAAGCAAATTCAACATGAGGCAAACAGTCCTCCCACATCTTAATATTCTTCTTTAGAACTGCCCTTAACATAGTAGACAAAGTTCTATTCACAACTTCAGTTTGACCATCAGTTTGAGGATGACATGTAGTAGAAAATAAAAGCTTAGTCCCCAATTTTGCCCACAAAGTCCTCCAAAAATGACTAAGAAAGTTAGCATCACGATCAGAAACGATTGTGTTGGGCACACCATGCAAGCGAACAATTTCACGAAAGAACAAATCAGCAATATGAGTAGCATCGTCAATTTTATGACATGGTATGAAATGTGCCATCTTAGAAAATCTATCAACAACCACAAACACACTATCACGTCCCTTCCTAGTCCTAGGCAATCCCAGCACAAAATCCATAGAAATATCTTCCCAAGGAGCACTAGGAACGGGTAGAGGCAAATACAAACCGTGTGGATTTAACCGTGACTTCGCCTTTTGACATGTCGTGCAACGAGCAACCAATCTCACCACATCTCTTCTCATCTTGGGCCAAAAGAAATGACCAGCAAGTATGTCCTCTGTTTTCTTTGCTCCAAAATGTCCCATTAAGCCACCTCCATGTGCTTCCTGTAACAACAACAAACGAACGGAGCTAGCTGGAATGCATAGCTTGTTAGCTCTAAACACAAACCCATCGCTAACGATATATTTGTTCCATCCTTTCCCTTCTTTACAATGCAGCAACACATCTTTAAAATCAGCATCATGAACATATTGGTCTTTAATCGTCTCTAATCCAAAGATTTTGTAGTCAAGTTGATTCAGCAAAGTATATCTCCTAGACAAAGCGTCAGCAATGATATTCTCTTTTCCTTTCTTGTGCTTAATAACATAAGGAAACGATTCGATAAATTCAACCCACTTAGCATGTCTGCGGTTCAGTTTTCCTTGACTACGAATATGTTTCAAAGATTCATGATCCGAATGAATAACAAACTCTTTGGGCCACAAATAATGCTGCCATGTTTCTAATGTTCGCACAAGAGCATATAATTCCTTATCATAAGTAGAATAATTTAGAACAGACCCACTCAATTTTTCACTAAAATATGCAACAGGTTTGCCTTCTTGTAACAAAACACCACCCAATCCAATTCCACTAGCATCACATTCAAGCTCAAAAGTCTTATTAAAATCAGGAAGTTGGAGGAGAGGTGCATGTGTCAACTTATCTTTCAGCACGTTGAAAGCGTGCTCTTGTACTTTGCCCCAACTAAAATGCACTCCCTTCTTCGTAAGCTCATTCAAAGGTGCAGCAATGGTGCTAAAGTCCTTCACAAAACGGCGATAGAAGCCAGCAAGTCCTAGGAAACTCCGCACCTGTGTGATAGTCTTTGGCATAGGCCATCCATGTATCGCTTCTACCTTGTCTTGATCAACCTCAATTCCCTGTGGAGTCACAACATAACCAAGAAACGAAACTCGATCGGTGCAAAATGTGCACTTCTCAAGGTTACCAAATAAACGTGCATCTCGTAAAGCATTAAAAACAGCACACATGTGATCAACATGTTCATCCATAGATTTGCTGTAGATCAATATGTCATCAAAGTATACTACCACAAATTTTCCAATGAAGGCACGCAAAACCTCGTTCATTAATCTCATGAAAGTGCTAGGTGCATTAGTTAACCCAAAAGGCATGACTAACCACTCATACAATCCGAACTTAGTTTTGAAAGCAGTTTTCCATTCATCTCCCAATTTCATACGAATCTGGTGGTACCCACTACGCAAATCAACTTTAGAAAAGACGATGGCACCACTCAATTCATCAAGCATATCATCTAAACGTGGAATAGGGTGTCGATACCGTATCATGATATTATTAATAGCCCTACAATCAACACACATACGCCATGTTCCGTCTTTTTTAGGCACTAAAATAACCGGAACAGCACACGGACTAAGAGACTCACGCACGTAACCTTTGTCGAGTAGTTCTTGCACTTGTCGCTGAATTTCTTTTGTTTCCTCTGGATTTGTCCTATATGGCGCACGATTCGGCAAAGGTGCACCAAGAATAAGATCAATTTGGTGCTCAATCCCTCGTATAGGTGGCAGCCCCTCTGGTATCTCACTTGGAAATACATCAGAATACTCCTGCAAAATGTTAGTAATAACAGGAGGCAAAGAATGCTGCATATCTTGAATTGAAATCAAAGCATCCTTGCATACCAAGGCGTAGGCAACAGTAGTGGAAGCAAATAATTCATTAACATCAGTTTTTGTCGCAAGCAAGCAATGTCCTTTCAATTTTACCCCATCTTTGTTATTACCAACAGCTTTAATATTCTTGTTGTTCTCAGTTTTAGCTTTGTTAGCTTTAGCAACATCATCACGCACAATAGCCTCAGGGGGCATGGGAAGCAAAATAATTTTCTTATCATGGTGTATGAGAGAATATTGATTTGATCTACCATGATGCATACAATCTGAATCAAATTGCCATGGTCTACCTAGCAGAATATTACAAGCATCCATAGGCACAACATCACAGTCAACAACATCACGATATGAACCAATAGCAAAATTAATTCGTACCAGCTTGGTTACCTTGACCTTACCACTATTGTTAAGCCATTGAATGTGATATGGATGCGGGTGCGGTTTGGTCGTAAGTGCAAGCTTCTCCACCATGTCGCTGCTTGCCAAGTTGTTGCAGCTACCGCCATCAATGATCAAACGACATGAACGCTCCTTAATGACACACTTTGTTTGAAACAACGTATGTCGCTGATTCTGCTCTGCCTTCTCCATTTGTGCACTAAGCACACGCTGTACAATGAGGCTCTCATAATGCTCTGCATCATCTGCACCAATCTGTTCTTCGGGTGGTTCCTTAGTGTCTGCATCATCAGCCGCAAGCAAAGCAAGTGTAGCTTCATCCAAATCACTAGCAGAGGAATACCCACCATCGTCTTTTACCACCAAAACACGCTGATTAGGACAATCACGCTGCACGTGTCCATAGCCCTTGCATCGATAACACAGAACATCTCTTGTTCTACCCGTGGAGGCTACTGAAGAGGCACTACCTGCTGGTTTCTGGGCAGATTTGGTTGCTGAATTTGTGGAAGATGCACGTGGTTTGTCGCCGGAGGAAGGCGGGGGTGCTGGTCGACTTGGCGAGGGAGTTGGTGCTGGTGTACGGCCGGTCATGGACGTAGTCGTGCGCTGTTGCCATGGTGTAGATTTTCCTGCAGAAACATTAGACCTTGCACTAGCACGTCGTCCCTGCACTTCCCTTTCAGCTTTGCAAGCAAGATGAAACAATCGGGTTACATTAGCATAATCTTTATAAGCAAGGATGTCCTGAATTTCCCTATTTAACCCGCCCAAACATCTAGCCATAGCAGATTCCTCACCCTCCTCTATGTTACAACGCAGCATACCCATTTGTAATTCCTGATAATATTCTTCTACACTTTTAGTACCCTGTCTCAATTGTTGCAACTTGTTTAACATATCACGTGCATAATAAGAAGGAACAAATCTAGCCCGTATGACCCGTTTCAACGCATCCCAAGTTTGTGGCATGTTATTAGGATTCTTGTTACCATGTTCTATCCACCAAACAGAAGCAAAATCAGTAAACTCACTAGTAGCAGCTCTAACCCGCGCATTCTCAGGAAATTCATGGCATGCAAACTTTTGATCAACCGCAATCTCCCAAGTAATGTAAGCATCAGGGTCATATTTACCATCAAAAGGAGGTATTTTAAATTTAACCTTACTAAAAGCATCATCATTACCATGTACCTCACGTCGGCGAAAACCACCCATACCTCTACGGTTAGTACGTAGTCGCCGGCGATTAGGTGCTTCTTGGTCATCTTGTTCAGTATCAGCAACATAGTCATCCCAGTTACCTTCGGCGCCCTCATCACGCCCACCATTGGTATTAGCATGCATCTCATCAAATCGCCTCAAGAGTGCGACAAGGCTCTTGTCAATATGAGCAACTGTCATTTCCACATTTGCAAGTTTGGTGTTTGTGTCGATCTGTGTGGCCTCCAATTGCCCCATCTTTTCATTCGTCACCTGCATGTCATTATCAAGGCCTTCCGTGTGCGTCTTCACCAGCCTTACAAAGTGTTGTATGATACCCTTGGTGCGAGGAGAGTGTGACATATTACGAGAAGCATCATCAACCTCCAATCCTGCCATGGTTAGACAAACAGAGGCAACAAGAAAAAAAAAACGTGAAGGAATAAAAACTCTACAACTATTAGGATGTAGCTACTGCAAGGCGCTCACTCTCAACCTGCCACACAAGCTCTTACCAATTCTTACCTTGCACAACAGGAGGGGTCAGCAACCAACAAGTCTGCAACCGTGGAATAAGTGTATCGGTGCCGCAACAACACGACCTGTCAAACTGTAGTCGAAATATGTAGAGTTGTAGGTGGGCTGAAGCAAGGAATACACTAGTACCACGTTAGTTACAAAAGCAAGCTGAATAATCGTTCAACGGTGGTACTGTGCTGGTCCTAGGCTAAATCATGCTAGAGACGTGAGCCTAGGCACAAAGGTAGTCACTGAAAAAGAACAACTAGCACAGCACAAAGAGAAACAACAGATTTAGAGATTCAGCCCCCTTCTTCTTCTTTTCCTTTTTTTTTCTTTTCTATTCTTTTTTTTTCTTCTTCTTCTGTTTTTTTTTGCAGGGACCTAAACCCTTTTTTTTCACTATGACAACCCAAACAATAAAGATATTGCTAACAGCCCCTTTAAATCAGATTTAACAAATCTTGTTAATATAGAAAGTCCAGAATTCTCTACGATGATTGCGGAGCGCTCATAATGAATTTTGAGACAAGGTCAGATCCGTTGGAAAGAAGATAAGATAAGCTTTCCAGATTGTATTTAAACTTCCAAATCGGACATGAGATGTATCCGTGGTGGCAAAAACGAACCAGAGATGTTTATGGTGATGGTGGATCTCGTGGTGACCAAAACGTGGTAGAACTCAAAACTCTAAAGGAATAAACTAAGACCAGCAACTCGACACAATCGATGCAACCAAAAACTCAACAAGCCCTAACTAAGTAGTACTAGTAAATGCTCAATGGTTTATAGGATTGCGGTAAAACTAATCTACTATTTTTTGGCTTTTTCTGGACTATAGGAGATAAGAAAACAGCGAAGAAAAGTAAATCTCTCACCGATAAACCTTGCTCTGATACCAACTGATGTGCACCCGTTGGGTGATTGCCCGATCTTTCGATGAGATGGTGTGGAATAACTCGATTGGGGGAGAAGACGACGTTCACGGCCCGACTACAGCCTTCCCAAGACGCTGCGCCTTAGCAACCGATACACCACCTCCTATGGCTGTCACGATCTTGTGGGGCGTGACACCCTGGCCACTAGGGCACTCGTCCTGCAAGCAATCGAAGAACTAGCAAGAACAAGTAGAACAAGTACTGAATTACCAGATCTAAATGTAGGTTTCAAAATCAAACTCCAATATGGTGGGATTCCGAAGACAAGAAGACGGGCGGCTGACTAGCACGCGCGCTTACAAGCAAGTAGCGAGAGCTAAACTTGATCTAAACAAAACCCGCTGTTCTTGGTGGCGGCTAGGGGGTTTATAAACATGGGAGGACAACCACAAGGGTATTGGGGTCGTGCTGCAACCCTAGGATGCGTCCCTAATGGACCTAACTTGATACACGACCCATTGGGCCAAAATAGGGTGACGCAGCACCATGGGCAGAAAAGGCAGGAAATGTCTCGGTAAGAAAACAATGATTACGGCGGCCTCAGAACAGATATGACTATAATTCCGGATCCATATGAAAGTAGACTTGATAAGCTTTCCATGTTGTGCTTGAACATTCCAATCCGAGCCTGCATCTGACCGTGGTGACCATCACAAGTTGGTGTTCTTCTGCAGTCCGAATCCAGCATGTTCAAATCCTTTTCCCTTTCGGTCTTCTCCCTGGTTCCTAAGCAAAACAAGAGTGCACGGGTCTCCATAGTCTAAATATGATGGACATGAACTCAAGAGTGTAATCACCTGATGGTTGAGTTGACGAGCACGAGCGCGAGTAATGGGACCAGAAATTGGTACTTGTATTGGCATAGATGTATCAGTAGTGTGGATGTCTTCATCAATGGAGATCATCAAAATCAGCACGTGTAGCAAGTAAAACAGGAGAGTGCAACTTGATTTCAGATTTAATAGGTGCGGCTGATGTCGATTTGACTTGCTGTGCAGTTTTAGCAGCACTAGTAAGATCATCTTTCAAAATTTGGTCGGGGTCATTGGATGTATAATTATTTTCTGGCCTTTAAACATGAAAGAATAATGATTTGAATGACCATGATGTAAACTATCAGTATCATATTGCCAAGGTCGACCCAATAACAAAGAGCATGCTTCCATAAGAATAACATCGCAATCAGCATAATCAGAATAAGAACCCAGCGAAAAGGGGACACGTACCGAACGTGTTACCTTTATTTTACCACCATCATTAAGCCATTGAATGTGATATGGATGTGGATGTGTGCGAGTGGGCAAGGATAATTTCTCTACCAACGCTGTACTTGCCAAATTGTTGCAGCTGCCACTATCGATGATGATGCGAATCGACTGTTCGTGCACGACGCCCTTGGTATGGAATAGAGTGTGTCGCTGATTTTTTTCGGCCTGGGCAACCTGTGTGCTGAGAACAAGCTGCACAACAAGACTCTCATACCTATCGGCGTCGATGGGATCAACGTGGACTTCCTCATTTTCTGCATGGTTAGTGGCAATCATAGCATGACTAGTTTCCTCAGAATCACTGGCTGAAGAGTACTCACCATTGTCACGTATAAGCAAGGTACTCTTGTTTGGGCAGTCCCGAATCATGTGCCCAAACCCTCTGCAACGATGGCACTGAATATCCCGTGTACGTCCTATGGAAGAAGCGGCGCCTTTGGCAGGGAGCGCCACTGGCTTGGTTGTCCCTGTGCGCGATGTAGTGCTAGGCGTAGAAGGTGCGGGCTGAAAGGAGTTGAGCTGTGTGTTGGACCCCGGCCTGCAAAAGAGTTAGTATATTTCTTTGATCGTCGTCCCTGCACTTCACGTTCAGCTTTGCAAGCATATTCAAACAATGTGGTTATATCAAAATAATCCTTATAATCAAGTATATCCTGAATTTCCCTGTTCAAACCACCACGAAAACGCGCCATAGCAGCGTCATCCGACTCAACCAAATCACAACGAAGCATACCCTTTCGTAACTCCTGGTAATATTCCTCAACAGATAGTGAACCTTGTTGAAAACGCTACATTTTGTTAAGCAAATCACGAGCATAATAGGAAGGAACAAATCTGTGGCGCATGGCAGTTTTTAATTGGGTCCAAGTAATGACACTGTTAATGGGAAGTTTTTGTTTATACTCACGCCACCAAATTAAAGCAAAATCAGTAAATTCACTAATGGCAGCCTTCACTTGGCTATTAGCAGGAATATCATGGCATGAAATTTCTGTTCTACCTCCAATTCCCAATCAAGATATGCAGCAGGATCATATTTACCATTAAAAGATGGAATTTTAAATTTAATCTTAGAAAATAAGTCATTAGGGGGATGACGAACCACACGACGTGCACGACCACGGCGATCTCCATCGTCCTGCTCAGTGTCACCGCCGTATTCCTGCTCCATCTTTGTGGTCAATGCATCAAGGCGTGCCAGGATGGTGTCGTGTGTGGTGCGAGTCGCCGTTTGAGCAAGGTCAAGTTGGTTGAAACGCTCGGTCGTCGAAGTGATCGTTGAATCAAGTCGTTCATGCATCGTCCTAATGTCAGCAGCAAGTCCATCAACTTGTCCCCTTACTTCCTGCAACTGGGCATCCACCATGTCGTGTGCTCCTGCCATAGTTAGCGCAAACACCAAAAGAAGAAAAACCAACGACAAAAACAGGGGTGTACTGCTCACAAGGCGCTCACACTAGTGCTGTTATCAAGTTCTTATCCGTTCTTACCAAGCCACAGTGGTGAACTACAACCAACAGGTGGAACCGGTGAAAGATTGGATGAGCGATTGCCTGGAGAAACAGAAACCTTCTCGTCGTAGAAATATGTGGAGTTTTGGGTAGGCTGCACTCAAGTCAAGGATTAGCACGATCAAACAATAATGCAAACTTGAATTATAGTGCAAAACACGAAACTATATTGCTGGCCACAAGTGCAAAGGACGGATGGAACTAGTAGAATGGCAGTACCGTAAATATTGTACTAGCGAGGCCACTAGTAGGAATCACAAGTGATTTTGTTTTTCTTTTTTGTATGATTTTTTTGATATTTTTCTCAGCACAAGAAGCAACAAAATAGGAGCTACACGAAGTTTCACCTAAAACAGAAATCAGATGTGGTCTATAGAAAATCAGGAAGTTCTCTGAAAAGCGTGCGGGAACTTTGACGAATTTTTTTCTTTATTTTCCTGAACTTTTTTGACAATTTTGTCGAAACCCAAAATGTGCTCTCTCTTTTGACAAAATGAACTTTTTTGACAATGTTTTTCTTGTTAATCCTAAAATGTGCTCTCTCTTTAGAAGCTTATGAAGATTCTTCATTCCAACATGGGCTAGTCGGCGGTGCAAGAGCCAACCCATGTTAGTCTTAGCAATTAAGCAAGTGTCGAGTTCAGCTCTATCAAAATCTACCAAGTATAGCTGACCCTCTAACACTCCCTTAAATGCTACTGAATCATCACTTCTTCTAAAGACAGTGACACATACATCAGTAAATAGACAGTTGTAGCCCATTTGACATAATTGAGATACGGAAAGCAAATTGTAATCTAATGAATCAACAAGAAAAACATTGGAAATGGAATGGTCAGGTGAAATAGCAGTTTTACTCAATCCTTTGACCAAACCTTGATTTCCATCCCCGAATGTGATAGCTCGTTGGGGATCTTGGTTTTTCTCATAGGAGGAGAACATTTTCTTCTCCCCTGTCATGTGGTTTGTGCACCCGCTATCGATGATCCAACTTGAGCCCCCGGATGCATAAACCTACAAAACAAGTTTAGTTCTTGACTTTAGGTACCCAAATGGTTTTGGGTCCTTTGGCATTAGACACAAGAACTTTGGGTACCCAAACACAAGTCTTTGATCCCTTGTGCTTGCCCCCAACATACTTGGCAACTATCTTGCCGGATTTGTTAGTTAAAACATAAGATGCATCAAAAGTTTTAAATGAAATGCTAGGTTCGTTTGATGCACTAGGAGTTTTCTTCTTAGGCAACTTGGCACGGGTTGGTTGCCTAGAACTAGATGTCTCACCCTTATACATAAAAGCATGGTTAGGGCCAGAGTGAGACTTCCTAGAATGAATTCTCCTAATTTTGCTCTCAGGATAACCAGCAGGGTACAAAATGTAACCCTCGTTATCCTGAGGCATGAGAGCCTTGCCCTTAACAAAAGTTGGACAATTTCTTAGGGGGCATTAAGTTTGACATTGCCTCCCTGTTGGAAGCCAATGCCATCCTTAATGCCAGGGTGTCTCCCTCTATAGAGCATACTTCTAGAAAATTTAAATTTTTCGTTTTCCAAGTCATGCTCGGCAATTTTAGCATCTAATTTAGCTATATGATCATTTTGTTGTTTAATTAAAGCCATGTGATCATGAATAGCATCAATGTTAATATCTCTACATGTAGTGCAAATAGTAGTATGTTCAACGGTAGATGTAGAGGGTTTGCAATATGTTAATTCTACAACCTTAGCATGTAATATATCATTTTTACTTCTAAGGTCGGAAATGGAAGCATTGCAAACATCTAATTCTTTAGCCTTAGCAAGCAATTTTTCATTCTCAATCCTAAGGCTAGCAAGAGAAATGTTTAATTCTTCAATCTTAGCAAGCAAATCATCATTATCATTTCTAAGATTGGGAATTAAAACATCACAAACATTTGAATCAACCTTAGCAATTAAACTAGCATTTTCATTTCTAAGGTTGTCAATGGTCTCATGGCAAGTGCTTAGCTCACTAGATAATTTTTGGCACTTTTCTACTTCCAGAGCATAAGCGTTTTCCACCTTAACATGCTTTTTGTTTTCTTTAATAAGGTAGTCCTCTTGGGTGTCCAAGAGATCATCCTTCTCATGAATGGCACTAATCAATTCATTTAATTTTTCTTTTTGTTGCATGTTTAAGTTGGCAAAAAGAGTACGCAAATTATCTTCCTCATCACTAGCATTATCATCGCTAGAGGACTCATATCTAGTGGAGGATTTGGATTTAACCTTCTTCTTTTTGCCGTCCTTTGCCATGAGGCACTTGTGGCCGACGTTGTGATGAGGACATCACTATCATTGATACAACCATACCAGTGACCACTTCACCATTCGTAGCTAATCAAGGACCAATGACACGAGCCCGTGCACGTAAACTTAATTATCAGGTGAACTCGTTCCTTGCTATTGAAGCTAATTCTTCTTTAAATGAGGTACTAAAGCCTTGCGATGACTTTATTGTGCTCAGGTGTTTGGGAGGTGAACCATCTTGAACTGGAGAAGGCAACAAGGCAATAAAGGCTGCTGCACCCGAGAGGATTTCGTAACAGCACCAAGTACAAGTTTAAAGGGGGCATATCTTCCAACTTCCAAGGCCGTTTAATGCAAATAAATACTTGTTGGAAAGCTCCCTTCGTCTACTTGCTGGTGGATCAAGAATTAATGGGAGACGACACCCGAGGCGTCCAGGAACTGCCGAGGGAACTTCATGACTCCACCAGAATTCCTTCTTCCTATTTCTCTATTTAAGCAACTAGCAGCCACCAAAGAACTTGGGTTTTGTTTGATGTAAGTTTAGCCTTTGCTACTTCCTTGTAAACGCGTGTGTCGGCTAGACCACCCGAATACTTGAAACAGGACCCCAACTATATCAGATCCGTGCGTGTTTGCTTGTTATCTTGTTCTTGCTTGTTCTCGATTGCTTGCAGGTTCAAGGCTGTTCTTGGCACGGCAAGAGCAGCAACAACAGGAGCCGGTGTAACTATCGCTAAGGCGCAGCACCCTTGTGGTTGTTGTAGTCGGATAGCACAACGTCGACCTCCCCCCCAAATCGTAGTTATCAGGAGACGGTGTACCTGTCGCTCAAGGCGCCACACCATCTTGGTTGTGGTAGTCGGGCAGCCAACGTCGTTCTCCAACAAGTTTTCCACCTCCATCATCTCTCATCGAAAGATCGGGCACCCTTCTACCCGTTGGGTTCATCAAGTGGTATCAAATTTCAGGTTGCTCGGTGAGAGATCTCCATCTTCCTTATTTTATTTACCTACAGTCCACTTTTGCCAAAGATATATTTAGAGCAGAAAACCACCTAAAAACATTTTGAGCCTTTGCTTTACTACTTAGTTTTCGACTTGTTGAATTCACGGTTGCTGCATTTGTGTCGAGTTGCTGGTCCAAAGTTTCTTGCTGCTAGAGTTTCGAGTTCGTGCCACCTTGTTTAGATCACCATTTTTAGTTCTCTAGCTGTTCTCTAGCTGTAGTTCAAAAAAAACAAGGAAAAGGAAAAGGCAAGTGCACAAAAAAAGCCGCGCTGATAAAAAAAAAGCACGTACAAAAAAGAGAAAAAAAATCGCAGTAAGAATATTGGTAGATAAAATTCCATGTGCAACGAAACAAAGACAGTTTGTGTGCCACCGTTTCACAATTTTCTAAGTCAGCTTGCTGTTTTGAGTATTTGGTGATATCATTTGTGTAACGGCTCGCGTCTCTATTACGGTTTGGACTAGGACCAGCACAACACCATTGTGGAACGTTTATTCAACTTGTTGTGGCTAATGTGGTACTAGCTATTCCTTGGAACTATTGTTTTAGCAGCCACCTATAAATCCACAAATTTTTCTACAACACCACCAGGTTGTGCTAGCAGCCACTGTTGTTGTTCTTGCTGTTTGCCAGCGCCACTTGCTTTGCGTGGTGAGAACTTGTAAGAGCTTGATTTCTTGCTAGTGAGGCAGTGTTTATCCATCCACATCATAGCAACTACTAGGCTGCATTACTTGTTTTTGTATCTCTTTTGCACTAACCATGGCAGAGGATGCAAATGCGCGACCTCCACATTCTCCACGAACAGTGGGCATCATTCAACATTTCGAACGTCAAGTAAGGTTGCACACAGATGCCCTCAATGAAGATGTTCAAGTCACCAATGAGCGCATTGGTCAATTAGAAACAGCACAAATTGTTACCAACAACACATTGACCACTTTGGAACGAACAGTTGCTGCTACTAACACCTCTCTTGCAGCAATTATTGAGCGCTTAGATAGGATGGACCACATTGGGCGTGCAGGTAGGCAACAAGGTGATGATGATGGCTATGGTTCCATTGCTGGTACCGCAAGAGATGATGCTACGGAGTATTCAGCAGACACCGAGCGTGATGACCGATCTATTAGGCATCGACGACACCAACGACGTGATCGCCATGGCTTGGGTGGTCGACCTCCACGACGTGAGGTACGTGAAAATGATGATTCTCTAGGAAGAATTAAATTCTCCATACCATCGTTTGATGGAAAATATGATCCTGATGCATATCTAACATGGGAATTGTCGGTAGATCAAAAATTTGCATGCTATGATTTTTCTAATGATAAAAAGGTTAGAGCTGCTACGAGTGAATTCACTGATTTTGCTTCTATTTGGTGGCATGAGTACCAAACTACACATCCAGCTACCATACCACAAACTTGGAATGCTTTAAAAAGAATCATGCGTAGTCGTTTTGTTCCTTCCTATCATGCTCGTGATTTATTACATAAATTACAACAGCTTAGACAAGGCAACAAATCTGTTGAAGAGTATTATCAACAATTACAAATAGGCATGTTGAGGTGTGGTCTCATAGAAAATGAAGAAGCTGCAATGGCTAGGTTCATGGGTGGTTTGACAAGAGAAATTCAGGATATATTAGCTTACAAGGAATACACTAATGTTACTCGCTTATTTCATCTTGCTTGTAAGGCTGAAAGAGAAGTCCAGGGACGATGCTTGAGAACTAACACTTATGCAGGTCGCAATACATCTTGGCAGCCCCACACTAGTGCTGCTAGCTCTAACCATGTGTTTCAGGGAGATGCTTCCAATAGATCATCCACAACACCATTGAAATCAGCACCTTCTCGTGCTATTGAGACAGGGAAAGGATCCTCCAAAGCTGTAGCCAAATCTTCTTCTATTGCTTCCACGGGAAGAACAAAGGACATCCAATGCCTCCAATGCAAAGGATTTGGGCACATCCGAAGGGACTGTCTAAGCAAGCGTGTACTAATTATAAGAGAAAATGGTGAGTACTCATCAGCCAGCGATTTAGATAATGATACATATGCCATGCTTGCTGCCCAAGATGCTGAAAAGGAGCATGATGATGAAGAGCATATTGGGGCTGAACATGCTGAACACTATGAGAGCCTCGTTGTAAGACGTGTCTTGAGTGCCCAAATTATTAAAGCTGAACAAAACCAGCGCCACAATTTGTTCCAAACTAAATGTGTAGTTTTGGAACGATCTTGTCGTATTATAATTGATGGAGGAAGCTGCAACAACTTAGCAAGCACCACCATGGTAGAGAAGCTTGGGCTGAAAACGCTTCCACATCCACACCCCTACTACATCCAATGGTTCAACGACAGTGGTAAGCTTAAGGTAACACGTATGGTCCGTGTGGAATTTACAATTGGTTCATACCATGATTATATTGATTGTGATGTGGTACCTATGCAAGCTTGCTCTATGTTATTTGGTAGACCATGGCAATTTGATAAGGACACCGTGCATCATGGTAAAACAAATCACTACTCTTTTATGCATAATGAGAAGAAGCTTGTATTGCACCCCATGTCCCCCGATGCTATTTTGAAGGATGAAGTTGCTAGAGCTTGCAAAGAGAAAAATAAATCTGTTCATAATAAAAATCTAGGTGCTGCAAAGGAGTTGGTACAACATAAGAGTGACAATTCTAAATCTACTCAAGTGAGGAAGACAGAAATACAACTGAAAAGTGCTTGTTTTCTTGCTTCCAAATCTGATTTGCTTGAATTAAATGATGTTGCTTCAATCTGCTATGTATTTATTTGCAAGGATGCTTTGTTCTCACTTCACAACATACCATCTACTTTGCCTTCTACTGTCACTAATCTTTTGCAGGAATATGCTGATGTATTTCCAAACGAAGTGCCACCTGGCCTGCCACCGATAAGAGGAATTGAGCATCAGATTGACCTAATCTCAGGGGCTTCCTTGCCAAACCGAGCGCCATACAGGACAAACCCGGAAGAAACCAAGGAGATTCAGCGACAAGTACAAGAATTATTCGATAAAGGTTATGTGCGTGAGTCCCTTAGTCCTTGCTCTGTCCCTGTTTTATTAGTCCCAAAGAAAGATGGCTCATGGCGCATGTGTGTAGATTGTCGAGCAATTAATAACATTACCATCAGATATCGTCATCCTATCCCTAGGTTAGATGATATGCTGGATGAACTTAGTGGCTCGATGATTTTCTCTAAAATTGACTTACGTAGTGGATATCACCAAATTCGCATGAAGCTAGGGGATGAATGGAAAACGGCATTTAAAACCAAGTTTGGTTTGTATGAGTGGTTAGTCATGCCTTTTGGTCTCACTAATGCACCTAGTACTTTCATGAGATTAATGAATGAGGTTTTACGTGCTTTCATTGGAAGATTTGTGGTCGTCTACTTCGATGACATCTTGATCTATAGCAAATGTCTAGTAGACCATCTTGATCATCTACGTGCTGTTTTCAATGCTTTACGTGAAGCACGCTTATTTGGTAACCTTGACAAGTGCACATTTTGCACAGATCGTGTCTCTTTTCTTGGCTATGTTGTGACACCGCAGGGAATTGAAGTTGATCAGGCTAAGGTGGAGGCCATACATAGCTGGCCAGTCCCTACCACGGTCACGCAAGTCCGAAGCTTTCTCGGGCTTGCGGGGTTCTATCGTCGATTTGTGAAAGATTTCAGCACCATCGCAGGGCCATTGCACGAGCTTACTAAGAAGGGTGCTCCATTTTCTTGGGGCAAGGCGCAAGAGGTTGCATTTGAAACATTGAAGGATAGGTTAACTCATACACCCCTTCTCCAATTACCTGATTTCAGTAAGACTTTTGAATTGGAATGTGATGCTAGTGGTATTGGTTTGGGTGGTGTCTTGTTGCAAGAAGGGAAGCCTGTTGCTTATTTTAGTGAGAAACTGAATGGACCCAGTCTGAACTATTCCACTTATGATAAAGAATTATATGCCTTAGTTCGAACTTTGGAAACATGGCAACACTACTTATGGCCTAAAGAATTTGTTATACATTCTGATCATGAATCTTTAAAGCATCTAAGGAGCCAAACAAATCTGAACCGTAGGCATGCCAAGTGGGTCGAATTTATTGAATCTTTTCCCTATGTCATCAAACATAAGAAAGGAAAAGATAATGTCATTGCAGATGCCTTGTCTCGCCGTTATACCATGCTGTCTCAACTTGATTTTAAGATTTTTGGCTTGGAAACAATTAAACAACAATATGTTTTCGATGCTGATTTCAAAGATGTGCTATTACATTGTAAAGAAGGAAGGACATGGAACAAATTTGTTCTCACTGATGGCTTTGTGTTTCGGGCTAACAAATTATGCATTCCAGCTGGTTCCGTGCGTATATTATTATTACAGGAAGCACATGGCGGTGGGTTGATGGGACACTTTGGTGTGAAGAAGACAGAAGACATCCTGACCAGCCATTTCTTTTGGCCGAAGATGAGAAGAGACGTGGAGCGATTTGTTGCTCGCTGCACTACATGTCAAAAAGCTAAGTCTCGCCTTAATTCACATGGTTTATACATGCCTCTCCCAGTTCCTAGTGCACCATGGGAGGATATTTCTATGGACTTTGTTTTAGGACTACCTAGAACAAAGAAGGGGAGGGATAGTATTTTTGTTGTTGTGGACAGATTTTCAAAAATGGCGCACTTTATACCATGTCACAAAACTGATGACGCTACCCATGTTGCTGATTTGTTCTTTCGTGAAGTTGTTCGTTTGCATGGGGTTCCAAACACTATTGTGTCTGATCGGGATACCAAATTTCTTAGTCATTTTTGGAAAACGTTATGGGCTAAGTTGGGAACTAAATTGCTCTTTTCTACTACTTGTCACCCTCAAACCGATGGACAAACCGAAGTCGTAAACCGTAGTTTATCTACCATGCTTAGGGCTGTTCTGAAACATAACATCAAATTGTGGGAAGAATGTTTGCCTCACATTGAATTTGCTTATAATCGTTCTCAGCATTCTACAACTAAATTATGCCCTTTTAAAATTGTGTATGGTTTTGTCCCTCGTGCTCCTATTGATCTTATCGCCATCCCACATTCTGAAATAATGAATTTTGATGCTTCTCGTCGTGCTGAACTGATTATAAAGCTGCATGAACAAACTAAAGCAAATATTAAAGCCATGAATGCTAAGTATGCAGAAGCAGGTAGCAAGGGTAGAAAGCATATTACCTTTGAACCTGGTGATTTAGTATGGGTGCATTTAAGGAAAGATAGATTCCCTGATATGCGCAAATCTAAATTACAACCAAGAGCTGCTGGACCCTTCAAAGTGCTTCACAAAATTAATGATAATGCATATAAAGTTCAGTTGCCTGCAGATTTTGGGGTCAGTTCCTCTTTTAACATTGCAGATTTAACACCATACTTGGGAGAGAATGACACGTTTGAGTCGAGGACGACTTTGTTGCAAGAAGGGGAGGATGATGAGGACATCACTATCATTGATACAACCATACCAGTGACCACTTCACCATTCGTAGCTAATCAAGGACCAATGACACGAGCCCGTGCACGTAAACTTAATTATCAGGTGAACTCGTTCCTTGCTATTGAAGCTAATTCTTCTTTAAATGAGGTACTAAAGCCTTGCGATGACTTTATTATGCTCAGGTGTTTGGGAGGTGAACCATCTTGAACTGGAGAAGGCAACAAGGCAATAAAGGCTGCTGCACCCGAGAGGATTTCGTAACAGCACCAAGTACAAGTTTAAAGGGGGCATATCTTCCAACTTCCAAGGCCGTCTAATGCAAATAAATACTTGTTGGAAAGCTCCCTTCATCTACTTGCTGGTGGATCAAGAATTAATGGGAGACGACACCCGAGGCGTCCAGGAACTGCCGAGGGAACTTCATGACTCCACCAGAATTCCTTCTTCCTATTTCTCTATTTAAGCAACTAGCAGCCACCAAAGAACTTGGGTTTTGTTTGATGTAAGTTTAGCCTTTGCTACTTCCTTGTAAACGCGTGTGTCGGCTAGACCACCCGAATACTTGAAACAGGACCCCAATTATATCAGATCCGTGCGTGTTTGCTTGTTATCTTGTTCTTGCTTGTTCTCGATTGCTTGCAGGTTCAAGGCTGTTCTTGGCACGGCAAGAGCAGCAACAACAGGAGCCGGTGTAACTATCGCTAAGGCGCAGCACCCTTGTGGTTGTTGTAGTCGGATAGCACAACGTCGACCTCCCCCCAAATCGTAGTTATCAGGAGACGGTGTACCTGTCGCTCAAGGCGCCACACCATCTTGGTTGTGGTAGTCGGGCAGCCAACGTCGTTCTCCAACAAGTTTTCCACCTCCATCATCTCTCATCGAAAGATCGGGCACCCTTCTTGATGAGGACATCAACACCAACACGAGCACATCTACACCAGCAGCACCTTCTCCAGCCCAGGCACCATCTTCCCCAGTCCAGGCGCCACCCCTCCCACCTGGGCCAGTGACTCGGGCCCGTGCAAGAGAATTGAACTACATCATGTTGTTAAAGAACGAAGGCCCGGAAGAATAGACGACCAGCCCAATTGCGGCCCATAATGGACGACCTAGGGTTGGCCGCCCCTAGGGGCTGCGCCCCCTCTCTATTTATACAGGAGCTGCGCCTCCTTTATTTTCCGAGTTTTGTTTTACGTTAGCCTTAGCTACTCTCGAACACGCGCAAATCTGCGCTGTCTTCGTGTATTCAGAACTCCACCCTCGAGTAATAGATTAGATAGCTCGCATCTTGTTCTTGTTCGTTCTTCGATTGCGCACAGGAAACGATCTTCGTGATCAGGCCGATCTCGCATCAGCAAGGTCGGTAACCACAGGGAGTTGGTTCAGCGATTGCATTGGCGCCTCGGGCTTGCTCGTCGTAGTCGGATCGCAAGGGTCATCTTCTGCCAAATCGGAATTATCTCTACTCGCCGAAAGATCGGGCACCTCAGCTACATCAATTGGTATCAGATTTCCAGGTTGATCGGTGAGTTTATCGAGTGTTTTTTTTGTCCTACAGTCCACAAAACCACATAAAAATTCAGGTTAGACCTTATCCCAGCACCCTTTTGAGCCTCGCACTTTCTTTCAATAATCTGCATTGTTGAATTTGTGTGCTTTCGCGTCATTTGTTGCTGGTTGCATTGTGTTCTTCCACCATTCAAATCCTAGCGCCGCCACCATCTTTCCTTTGATCACGCCACAAATCGAGTCAACATTGTTTCCTTGTTTTTCTCCTTCGGTTACGTCAAAAAAAAACAGAAAAAACAAACCGAGTCAACGGCCGTTTCCTTGTTTTTCTCCTTCGGTTACGAAAAAAAAACAGAAAAAAAAAAACCGAGTCAACATCGTTTCCTTGTTTTTCTCCTTCGGTTACGTCAAAAAAAAAACAGAAACAAAAAAAAAACAACGAAGGAGAAAGGATACGGTTGTTTCATCCCGGTCGTTTGAAAACATAACTTGAGGTACCTTCCTTAAACCGGGCATAACTTTTCGCTCGGGTGTCCGAAAAATCTGAAATTTTTACAGGAGCTAGTTGACACCATTCTGAGGCCGGCCAAACTGACCTTCGGTCTGTTTGGGTTCGACAAAATTGTCAAAAAAATTCAGGAAAATAAAGAAAAAAATCCGTCAAAGTTCTCGCACGCTTTTCAGAGAACTTTCTGATTTTCTGTAGACCACATTTGAACTCTGTTTTAGGTGAAACTTCGTGTAGCTCCTATTTTGTTGCTTCTTGTGCTGAGAAAAATATCAAAAAAATCATACAAAAAAGAAAAACAAAATCACTTGTGATTCCTACTAGTGGCCTCGCTAGTACAATATTTACGGTACTGCCATTCTGCTAGTTCCATCCGTCCTTTGCACTTGTGGCCAGCAATATAGTTTCGTGTTTTGCACTATAATTCAACTTTGCATTATTGTTTGGTCGTGCTAATCCTTGACTTGAGTGCAGCCTACCCAGAACTCCACATATTTCTACGACGAGTAGGTTTCTGTTTCTCCAGGCAATCGCTCATCCAATCTTTCACCGGTTCCACCTGTTGGTTGCAGTTCACCACTGTGGCTTGGTAAGAACGGATAAGAATTTGATAACAGCACTAGTGTGAGCGCCTTGTGAGCAGTACACCCCTGTTTTTGTCGTTTTTTTTTTGGTGTTTTGGTGTTTGCGCTAACTATGGCAGGAGCACATGACACGGTGGATGCCCAGTTGCTGGAAGTAAAGGGACAAGTTGATGGACTTGCTGATGACATTAGGACGATGCATGAACGGCTTGATTCAACGGTCACTTCGACGACCGAGCGTTTCAACCAGCTTGACCTTGCTCAAACGGCGACTCGCACCACACTCGACACCATCCTGGCACGCCTTGATGCGTTGACCACAAAGATGGAGCAGGACTACGGCGGTGACACTGAGTGGGACGATGGAGATCGCCGTGGTCGTGCACGCCGTGTGGTTCGTCATCCCCCTAATGACTTATTTTCTAAGATTAAATTTAAAATTCCACCTTTTAATGGCAAATATGATCCTGCTGCATATCTTGATTGGGAGTTAGAGGTTGAACAAAAATTTTCATGCCATGATATTGCTGCACATTCTCAGGTTAAAGCTGCTATTAGTGAATTTACTGATTTTGCTTTAATTTGGTGGCGTGAGTTTAAAATAAAACATCCCACTACCATTCCAACCACTTGGGATCAGTTGAAAGCTGCGATGCGACATCGATTTGTGCCTTCGTATTATGCTCGTGATTTGCTTAATAAAATGCAGCGTTTTCAGCAAGGTTCTCAATCTGTTGAGGACTATTTCCAGGAGTTACAAAAAGGTATGATTCGTTGTGGGATATTGGAGGACAACGACGCTGCTATGGCACGTTTTTGTGGTGGTTTAAACCGCGAAATCCAAGATATACTTGATTATAAGGAATATTATGATATGACTACTTTATTTGAATATGCTTGCAAAGCTGAACGTGAAGTGCAGGGACGCCGCTCGAAGCAATATTCTAACCCTTTTGCAGGACGAAGCTCGACATCCACCTCAGCACCAGTTCCCCCTGCGCCATCCACGTCCACCACTACTCCACGCGAGAAGACGACCAAACCAGCCAGCACTGCCCCACCCACAGGTCGTACACGGGATATTCAGTGTCATCGCTGTAGAGGATTTGGCCATGTGATTCGGGACTGCCCAAACAAGCGCACTTTACTCATTCGTGACGATGGTGAGTACTCTTCCGCTAGTGATTCTGAAGAAATTGAACATGCACTACTTGCCACTAACCATGCAGCTAAGGCGGAGGTACATGTCAACCCGGGCGACGCTGATAGGTATGAAAGTCTTGTTGTGCAGCGTGTTCTCAGTACACAGGTCGCTTTGCCCGAGAAGAATCAGCGACACACTCTGTTCCATACAAAGGGTGTTGTGCAGGAGCGGTCAGTTCGCATCATTATCGACAGCGGTAGTTGCAACAATTTGGCGAGTACCATGCTGGTCGAAAAGTTGTCGTTACCCACTCGTAAGCATCCAAACCCATATCACATTCAATGGCTTAATGATGGTGGTAAAATAAAAATCACGCGTTCCGTGCGAGTTCCTTTCTCCATGGGTGCTTATTCTGATTTTGTTGATTGTGATGTTATTCCCATGGAAGCATGCTCTTTGTTACTTGGTCGACCTTGGCAATATGATACTGATAGCTTGCATCATGGTCGTTCGAATCATTATTCTTTCAATTTTAAGGGTCAGAAAATAATTATACATCCAATGACACCTGAACAAATTGTTAAAGATGATCTTGCCCGAGCTGCTATAACTGCTAAACAACTTAATCCATCGCCCTCTGTTCCTTCTGAAATTAAGTTGAAGGCTCCTGTTTTACTTGCTACACGTGCTGATTTTGATGATCTACACGGTGCTCATTTGCCATGCTATGCACTTGTATGCTCTAGTGTCCTCATTTCACTTGATGATGCACCATCTTTGGCTATTCCCCCTATGGTTGCTAACCTTTTGCAGGAGTACGCTGATGTCTTTCCCAAAGACTTACCACCGGGTCTCCCACCGCTTTGTGGCATTGAGCACCAGATCGACCTCATTCCCGGTGCACAGCTTCCAAACCGCACACCATACCGTACAAATCCGGATGAGACGAAGGAGATTCAGCGCCAGGTACAGGCGTTGCTTGACAAAGGATACATTCGTGAGTCTCTTAGCCCTTGCTCTGTTCCTGTGTTACTTGTTCCCAAGAAGGATGGGTCATGGCGTATGTGTGTAGACTGTCGTGCTATTAATAATATCACTATTCGTTATCGCTATCCTATACCACGCCTTGATGATATGCTAGATGAGCTTAGTGGTGCCATTATTTTCACTAAGATTGATTTGCGTAGTGGTTACCACCAGATTAGAATGAAACTGGGTGATGAATGGAAAACAGCCTTCAAAACGAAATTTGGTTTATATGAATGGTTGGTTATGCCGTTTGGATTGACTAATGCTCCCAGCACTTTTATGCGAGTGATGAATGAAGTTCTGAGGCCCTTCATAGGATTGTTTGTGGTTGTTTATTTCGATGATATCCTTATTTACAGCAAATCTAAGAAAGAGCATTTGGAACATTTAAGTGTTGTTTTTGATGCATTGCGTGCCGCCCAGTTATTCGCTAACATGGAAAAATGCATTTTTGCACACGACGTGTCTCGTTTCTTGGTTATGTTGTTACTCCACAGGGCATTGAGGTGGATAGCAGCAAGATTGCTGCCATTCGGGAGTGGCCTACACCGACGACGGTCACACAAATTCGGAGCTTTCTTGGACTTGCCGGTTTCTACCGCAGATTTGTTCGTGATTTTAGCTCCATTGCAGCGCCTCTACATGAGCTTACAAAGAAAGATATGCCGTTTGCTTGGAGTGATTCGCAGGAGGAAGCGTTCAGCACTTTGAAAGATAAGTTAACCCAAGCTCCCCTATTGCAATTGCCTGATTTTAATAAAGTATTTGAGCTTGAATGCGATGCTAGCGGTATTGGGCTAGGTGCTGTTTTATTACAAGAAGGAAAACCAGTTGCTTATTTTAGTGAAAAATTAAGCGGTGCTAGTCTGAAATATTCTACTTATGATAAGGAGCTTTACGCGTTAGTGCGCACTTTACATACATGGCAGCACTATCTTTGGCATCGTGAGTTCATAATTCATTCTGATCATGAGGCTTTAAAACATATTCGTACCCAAACAAATCTGAACCGTCGTCATGCTAAATGGGTAGAATTCATTGAGTCTTTTCCTTACATTATTAAACACAAGAACGGGAAGGACAATGTTATTGCTGATGCTTTGTCTCGTCGCTATACCATGCTGTCACAGTTAGATTTTAAAATCTTTGGTTTGCACACTGTAAAAGATCAATATGTTGACGATGCTGATTTTAAAGATGCTTTCGGCCATTGTATTAATGGGAAACCATGGGGCAAATTTCACATACAGGATGGGTTCCTGTTTCGCGCTAACAAGCTGTGTGTTCCAGCTAGCTCGGTTCGTCTTTTGTTGTTACAGGAAGCACATGGAGGCGGTCTCATGGGGCACTTTGGCGTCTACAAGACACATGAGGTGTTGGCTGCCCACTTCTTTTGGCCTCGGATGCGCGCTGATGTTGAGCGCCTTGTTGCATGCTGCACTACTTGTCAGAAAGCTAAGTCACGGTTGAACAACCATGGTTTGTATATGCCTTTGCCTGTTCCTACTTCCCCTTGGATTGATATTTCGATGGATTTTGTTTTGGGATTGCCTAGAACTAAGAAGGGGAGGGATAGCATTTTTGTGGTTGTTGATCGATTCTCCAAAATGGCTCATTTCATACCTTGTCATAAGACTGATGATGCTAGCAATGTTGCTGAATTGTTTTTTAGAGAGATTATTCGTTTGCACGGTATTCCCAATACAATAGTCTCGGATCGTGATGCCAAGTTTCTGAGTCATTTTTGGAGATCTCTATGGAATAAATTAGGAACTAAATTGCTGTTTAGCACCACTTGTCACCCTCAGACTGATGGTCAAACTGAGGTAGTTAATCGAACTTTGTCTACCATGCTTAGGGCTGTTTTAGACAAAAATTTGAAACGTTGGGAGGATTGCTTACCTCATGTTGAGTTTGCTTATAATCATGCCACACATTCTTCTACAAAGATGTGCCCTTTTCAAATTGTTTATGGTTACATTCCTAGGGCGCCTATTGCTTTGTTTTCGCTTGATGCTACAGACGCCCCACACATAGATGCTCTTGCACATGTTGAACAAATGATTAATCTCCATGAACAAACTCAACAAAACATTGCTGCTGCTAATGCTAAATATCAGATTACTGGTAGTAAAGGCCGGAAACTAGTTACTTTTGAACCTGGTGATATGGTTTGGTTGCATTTGAGAAAGGATCGTTTTCCTACTTTGCGCCGTTCTAAATTGATGCCTCGTGCTGCTGGTCCTTTTAAGGTACTAACCAAGATTAATGATAATGCTTATATCCTTGACCTGCCTGCGGAGTTTGGTGTTTCCACTAGTTTTAATGTTGCAGATTTGAAACCGTATGCGGGAGAAGATGAGGAGTTGCCGTCGAGGACGACTTCAGTTCAAGAAGGGGAGGATGATGAGGACATCAACACCAACACGAGCACATCTACACCAGCAGCACCTTCTCCAGCCCAGGCACCATCTTCCCCAGTCCAGGCGCCACCCCTCCCACCTGGGCCAGTGACTCGGGCCCGTGCAAGAGAATTGAACTACATCATGTTGTTAAAGAACGAAGGCCCGGAAGAATAGACGACCAGCACAATTGCGGCCCATAATGGACGACCTAGGGTTGGCCGCCCCTAGGGGCTGCGCCCCCTCTCTATTTATACAGGAGCTGCGCCTCCTTTATTTTCCGAGTTTTGTTTTACGTTAGCCTTAGCTACTCTCGAACACGCGCAAATCTGCGCTGTCTTCGTGTATTCAGAACTCCACCCTCGAGTAATAGATTAGATTGCTCGCATCTTGTTCTTGTTCGTTCTTCGATTGCGCACAGGAAACGATCTTCGTGATCAGGCCGATCTCGCATCAGCAAGGTCGGTAACCACAGGGAGTTGGTTCAGCGATTGCATTGGCGCCTCGGGCTTGCTCGTCGTAGTCGGATCGCAAGGGTCATCTTCCGCCAAATCGGAATTATCTCTACTCGCCGAAAGATCGGGCACCTCAGCTACATCACTTCTACCCGTTGGGTTCATCACGTTGGGGAAGAGAAGTCCCTTGGTGACGGCGATGTTGGCGGCGTCCTCGTCGGAGGAGGAGTCGCTAGAGCTTTCGTCGGAGTCCCACTCGCGACAAACATGGGCATCGCCGCCCTTCTTCTTGTAGTACCTCTTCTTCTACTTTCTTCTCCCCTTCTTGTCGTCGCCCCTGTCACTGTCACTAGATAGTGGACTTTTTGCAATAAAATGATCGGGCTTACCACATTTGTAGCAAACTTTCTTGGAGCGGGGCTTGTAATCTTTCCCCCTCCTTTGCTTGAGGATTTGGCGGAAGCTTTTGATGACGAGCGTCATTTCCTCGTTGTCGAGCTTGGAGGCGTCGATGGGTGTTCTACTTGATGTAGACTCCTTCTTCTCCTCCGTCGCCTTAAATGCGACCGATTGTGCTTCGGACGTGGAGGGACCATCAAGCTCGTTGATCTTCCTTGAGCCCTTGATCATGAACTCAAAGCTCACAAAATTCCTGATTACTTCCTCGGGAGTCATTAGTGTATATCTAGGATTGCCACGAATTAATTGGACTTGAGTAGGGTTAAGGAAAATAAGTGATCTTAGAATAACCTTAACCATTTCGTGGTCATCCCATTTTTTGCTCCCGAGGTTGCGCACTTGATTTACCAAGGTTTTGAGCCGGTTGTACATGTCTTGTGGCTCCTCCCCTTGGTGAAGACGGAAGCGACTGAGCTCCCCCTCGATCGTCTCCCGCTTGGTGATCTTGGTTAGCTCATCTCCTTCGTGCACGGTCTTGAGCACGTCCCACACTTCCTTGGTGCTCTTTAATCCTTGCACCTTGTTATACTCCTCTCGACTTAGAGAGGCGAGGAGTATAGTTGTGGCTTGGGAGTTGAAGTGCTCGATTTGGGCCACTTCGTCCTCATCATAATCTTCATCCCCTACAGATGGCACCTGTACGCCAAACTCAACAACATCCCATATACTTTTGTGGAGTGAGGTTAGATGAAATCGCATTAAATCACTCCACCTAGCATAATCTTCACCATCAAAAGTTGGTGGTTTGCCTAATGGGACGAAAAGTAAAGGCGTATGTTTAGGAATGCGAGGGTAGAGGTAAGGGGATCTTACTAAACTTCTTGCGCTCATGGCACTTAGAAGTGATGGATGGCGCGTCGGAGCCAGAGGTGGAAGGTGATGAAGTATCGGTCTCGTAGTAGACCACCTTCCTCATCTTCTTTTTCTTGTCGCCACTCCGATGCGACTTGTGGGAGGAGGCTTTCTTCTCCTCCCCTTCCCCTTATTGCGGGACTCTTCCGATGAAGCCTTCCCGTGGCTTGTAGTGGGCTTGTCGCCGGTCTCCATCTCCTTCTTGCCGTGATCACCCGACATCACTTCGAGCGGTTAGGCTCTAATGAAGCACCGGGCTCTGATACCAATTGAAAGTCGCCTAGAGGGGGGGTGAATAGGGCGAAACTGAAATTTACAAAGTTAATCACAACTACAAGTCGGGTTAGCGTTAGAAATATAATCGAGTCCGTGAGAGAGGGTGCAAAACAAATCGCAAGCGAATAAAGTGTGTGACACGCGGATTTGTTTTACCGAGGTTTGGTTCTCACAAACCTACTCCCCGTTGAGGTGGTCACAAAGACCGGGTCTCTTTCAACCCTTTCCCTCTCTCAAACGGTCCCTCGGACCGAGTGAGCTTCTCTTCTCAAATCAATTGGGAACCAAACTTCCCGCAAGGACCACCACACAATTGGTGTCTCTTGCCTTGTTTACAATTGAGATGATCTCAAGAACGAATGAGAAAAAGAAGCAATCCAAGCGCAAGTGCTCAAAAGAACACAACAAATCTCTCTCACTTAACACTAAAGCTTTTGTGGAATTGGGAGATGATTTGATCACTTGGGTGTGTCTTGTATTGAATGCCTAGCTCTTATAAGTAGTTGGAAGGTGGAAAACTTGGATGACTTGAATGTGGGGTGGTTGGGGGTATTTATAACCTCAACCACCAAACTAGCCATTTGATGGAGGTTGCTGTCGCATGGCGCACCGGACAGTCCGGTGTGCCACCGGACATTGTCCGGTGCGCCAGCCACGTCACCAGGCCGTTGGGTTCTGACCGTTGGAGTTCTGACTTGTGGGCCCGCATGGCTGTCCGATGGTGCACCGGACAAGTCCTGTAGACTGTTCGGTGTGCCACCCGCGCGTGCCCTGCTCCTCTGCGCGCGCTGGCGCGCATTTAATGCTGTAGCAGGTGACCGTTGGCGCGGAATAATCGTTGCTCCGCTGGCTCACCGGACAGTCCGGTGTACACCAGACATATCTGGTGAATTATAGCGGAGCGGAAATCCGAAGCTGGCGAGTTCAGAGTCGCTCACCCCTGGTGCACCGAACACTGTCCGGTGGTACACCGGACAGTCCGGGTGAATTATAGCGGAGCGCCTCTGCGTTTTCCTGAAGGTGAGGAGTTTGGCTTGGAGTCCCCTGGTGCACCGAACACTGTCCGGTGGTGCACCGGACACTGTCCGGTGGTACACCAGACAGTCCGGTGCGCCAGACCAGGGCACACTTCGGTTATCCCTTGCTCTTTTTGTTGAACCCTTTTCTTGGTCTTTTTATTGGCTTAGTGTGAACCTTTGGCACATGTATAACTTATAGACTAGAGCAAACTAGTTAGTCCAATTTTTTGTGTTGGGCAATTCAATCACCAAAATCAATTAGGAAATAGGTGTAAGCCTAATTCCCTTTCAAAAACGAAGAAATGATTCCGGTGGCAAAAACTCGTGCTTTGTATGCACCCCGATACCCATTTTCGTAATGGGCGACGTGCGGCAACGAAATTGCACGAAACGATCCCAAACATTAGTTTTGGACTTAAGTTAGTGGATTGGGCATGTTCGTTGCGAAAAACGAAGAAATGGATCCAGTGGCAAAAACTAAGTTTGTATGCACCCGATACCCGTTTTTGAATGGGTAACGTGCGGCAACGAAATTGCGTGAAAACAACCCAAACATGAGTTTTGGACCTAATGTATTGGAGGGCATGTTCGTTGCGAAAAACGAAGAAATGGTTCCGGTGGCAAAAACACGTGCTTTGTATGCACCCTGATACCCGTTTTTGGAATGGGTGACGTGCGGAAACGAAATTGCGCGAAAGCACCCCAAACATGAGTTTTGGACCTAAATTTGTGGATTGGGCATGTTCGGTGCGAAAAACGAAGAAATGGTTCCAGTGGTAAAAACTCGTGCTTTGTATGCACCCCGATACCCGTTTTCGGAATGGGTGACGTGCAGCAACGAAATTGCGCGAAACCACCCCATACATCAGTTTTGGACCTAAAGTAGTGGATTGGGCATGTTCGTTGTGAAAAACGAAGAAATGATTCTGGTGGCAAAAACTGAGTTTGTATGCAGCCGATACCCGTTTTCGGAATGGGTGACGTGCGGCAACGAAATTGCGCGAAACAACCCAAAAAGAGATTTGGACCTAAAGTAGTGGATTGGGCATGTTCGTTGCGAAAAACGAAGAAATGGTTCCGGTGGCAAAAACTCGTGCTTTATATGCACCCCGATACCCGTTTTCGGAATGGGTGACGTGCGGCAACGAAATTGCGCGAAAACAACCCAAACATGAGTTTTGGACCTAAAGTAGTGGAGTGGGCATGTTCGTTGCGAAAACGAAGAAATGGTTCCGGTGGCAAAAACTCGTGCTTTGTATGCACCCCGATACCCGTTTTCGGAATGGGTGACGTGCGGCAACAGAATTGCGCGAAAACAACCCAAACATGAGTTTTGGACCTAAAGTAGTGGAGTGGGCATGTTCGTTGCGAAAAACGAAGAAATGGTTCCAGTGGCAAAAACTCGTGCTTTGTATGCATCCTGATACCCGTTTTCGAAATGGGTGACTTGCGGCAACGAAATTACGCGAAATCAACCCAAACATGAGTTTTGGACCAAAAGTAGTGGATTGGGCATGTTCGTTGCGAAAAACGAAGAAATGGTTCCGGTGGCAAAAACTCGTGCTTTGTATGCATCCTGATACCCGTTTTCGGTATGGGTGACGTGCGGCAACGAAATTGCACAGAAGCACCCCAAACATGAGTTTTGGACCTAAAGTTGTAGATTGGGAATGTTCGGTGCGAAAAACGAAGAAATGGTTCCGGTGGCAAAAACTCGTGCTTTGTATGCACCCGATACCCGTTTTCGGAATGGGTGACGTGCGGCAACGAAATTGCGCGAAATCAACCCAAACATGAGTTTTGTACCTAAATTAGTGGATTGGGCATGTTCGTTGCGAAAAACGAAGAAATGGTTCCGGTGGCAAAAACTCATGCTTTGTATGCACCCCGATACCCGTTTTCGGAATGGGTGACGCGCGGCAACGGAATTGCGCGAAAACAACCGAAACATGAGTTTTTGACCTAAAGTAGTGGAGTGGGCACGTTCGTTGCGAAAAACGAAGAAATGGTTCCGGTGGCAAAAACTCGTGCTTTGTATGCACCCCGATACCCGTTTTCGGAATGGGTGACGTGCGGCAACGGAATTGCGCGAAAACAACCCAAACATGAGTTTTGGACCTAAAGTAGTGGAGTGGGCATGTTCGTTGCGAAAAACGAAGAAATGGTTCCGGTGGCAAAAACTCGTGCTTTGTATGCACCCCGATACCCGTTTTCGGAATGGGTGACGTGCGGCAACGGAATTGCGCGAAAACAAGCCAAACATGAGTTTTGGACCTGAAGTAGTGGAGTGGGCATGTTCGTTTCGAAAAACGAAGAAATGGTTCCGATGGCAAAAACTCGTGCTTTGTATGCACCCGATACCCGTTTTCAGAATGGGTGACGTGTGGCAACGAAATTGCGCGAAATCAACCCAAACATGAGTTTTGGACCTAAATTAGTAGATTGGGCATGTTCGTTGCGAAAAACGAAGAAATGGTTCCGGTGGCAAAAACTCGTGCTTTGTATGCACCCCGATACCCGTTTTCGGAATGGGTGACGTGCGGCAACGAAATTGCGCGAAACCTCCCCTAACATGAGTTTTGGACCTAAAGTAGTGGATTGGGCATGTTCGTTGCGAAAAACGAAGAAGTGGTTCAGGTGGCAAAAACTCGTGCTTTGTATGCACCCTGATACCCTTTTTCGGAATGGGTGACGTGCGGCAACGAAATTGCACGAAAGCACCCCAAACATGAGTTTTGGACCTAATGTTGTGGATTGGGCATGTTCGTTGTG
The DNA here is from genome assembly GCF_902167145.1 of Zea mays. Classification (NCBI taxonomy): domain Eukaryota; kingdom Viridiplantae; phylum Streptophyta; class Magnoliopsida; order Poales; family Poaceae; genus Zea; species Zea mays. The sequence continues at coordinate 198,807 of NW_023366827.1, read as the reverse complement.
AAAAACGAAGAAATGGTTCCGGTGGCAAAAACTCGTGCTCTGTATGCACCGTGGTACCTGTTTTCGGAATGGGTGACGTGCGGCAACGAAATTGCGTGAAACGATCCAAACATGTGTTTTGGACCTAAAGTAGTGGATTAGGCATGTTTGTTGCGAAAAACGAAGAAATGGTTCCGGTGGCAAAAACTGAGTTTGTATGCACCCAATACCCGTTTTCGGAATGGGTGATGTGCGACAACGAAATTGCGTAAACCATCCCAAACATGAGTTTTGGACCTAAAGTAGTGACCCTGATACCCGTTTTTGGAATGGGTGACGTGCGGCAACGGAATTGCGCGAAAACAACCCAAACATGAGTTTTGGACCTAAAGTAGTGGAGTGGGCATGTTCGTTGCGAAAAACGAAGAAATGGTTCCGGTGGCAAAAACTCGTGCTTTGTATGCACCCCGATACTCGTTTTCGGAATGGGTGACGTGCGGCAACGGAATTGCACAAAAGCACCCCAAACATGAGTTTTGGACCTAAAGTTGTGGATCATGTTCGTTGTGAAAAACGAAGAAATGGTTCCGGTGGCAAAAACTCGTGCTTTGTATGCACCCGATACCCATTTTCGGAATGGGTGACGTGCGGCAACGAAATTGCGCGAAATCAACCCAAACATGAGTTTTGGACCTAAAGTAGTGGAGTGGGCATGTTCGTTGCGAAAAACGAAGAAATGGTTCCAGTGGCAAAAACTCGTGCTTTGTAGGCACCCGATACCCGTTTTCGGAATGGGTGACTTGCGACAACGAAATTGCGCGAAATCAACTCAAGCATGAGTTTTAGACCAAAAGTAGTGGATTGGGCATGTTCGTTGCGAAAAACGAAGAAATGGTTCCGGTGGCAAAAACTCGTGCTTTGTATGCATCCTGATACCCGTTTTCGGAATGGGTGACGTGCGGCAACGAAATTGCACAAAAGCAGTCCAAACATGAGTTTTGGACCTAAAGTTGTGGATTGGGCATGTTCGGTGCGAAAAACGAAGAAATGCTTCCGGTGGCAAAAACTCGTGCTTTGTATGCACCCTATACCCGTTTTCGGAATGGGTGATGATGAGGACATCAACACCAACACGAGCACATCTACACCAGCAGCACCTTCTCCAGCCCAGGCACCATCTTCCCCAGTCCAGGCGCCACTCCTTCCACCTGGGCCAGTGACTCGGGCCCGTGCAAGAGAATTGAACTACATCATGTTGTTAAAGAACGAAGGCCCGGAAGAATAGACGACCCGCCCAATTGCGGCCCATAATGGACGACCTAGGGTTGGCCGCCCCTAGGGGCTGCGCCCCCTCTCTATTTATCCAGGAGCTGTGCCTCCTTTATTTTCCGAGTTTTGTTTTAGATCTAGCTTTAGCTACCCCAGAACACACACAAATACGTGCTGTCCTCTGTGATTCAGAACTCCACCTCGAGTGATATTAAGATTGCTCGCATCTTTTTCTTGTTCGTTCTTCGATTGCGCACAGGAAACGATCTTCGTGATCAGGCCGATCTCGCAGCAGCAAGGTCAGTAACCATTGGGAGTTGGTTCAGCGATTGCATTGGCGCTTCGGGTTCGCTCGTCGTAGTCGGATCGTGAGGGTCTACTTCCACCAAATCGGAATTATCTCCACTCACCGAAAGATCGGTCACTCCAGCTCTATCAAGTGGCATCAGATTTCCAGGTTGATCGGTGAGTTTATCGAGTGTTTTTTCCTACAGTCCACAAAACCACATAAAAATTTAGGTTAGACCTTATCCCAGCACACTTTTGACTCGCACTTTCTTTCAATAATCTGCATTGTTGAATTTGTGTGCTTTCGCGTTATTTGTTGCTGGTTGCATTGTGTTCTTCCACCATTCAAACCCTAGCGCCGCCACCATCTCCCGTTTGATCACGCCACAAACCGAGTCAACATCGTTTCCTTTTTTTTCTCCTTCGGTTACGTCAAAAAAAACAGAAAAAACAAACCGAGTCAACGGCCGTTTCCTTGTTTTTCTCCTTCGGTTAGAAAAAAAACAGAAAAAAACAAACCAAGTCAACAGCTGCCTCCTTGTTTTTCTCCTTCGGTTACGTAAAAAAAACAGAAAAAAAAGAAAACGAAGGAGAAAGGATACGGTTGTCTCATCCCGGTCGTTTTAAAATATAACTTGAGGTACCTTGCTTAAACCGGGCATAACTTTTCGCTCGGGTGTCCAAAAAATCTGAAATTTTTACAGGAGCTTGTTGACACCATTCTGAGGCCGGCCAAACTAACCTACGGTCTATTTGGGTTTCGACAAAATTGTCAAAAAAATTCAGGAAAATAAAGAAAAAAATTCGTCAAAGTTCTCGCACGCTTTTTAGAGAACTTTCTGATTTTCTGTAGACCACATCTGATCTCTGTTTTAGGTGAAACTTCGTGTAGCTCCTATTTTGTTGCTTCTTGTGCTGAGAAAAATATCAAAAAAATCATACAAAAAAGAAAAACAGAATCACTTGTGATTCATACTAGTGGCCTCGCTAGTACAATATTTACGGTACTGCCATTCTGCTAGTTCCATCCGTTCTTTGCACTTGTGGCTAGCAATATAGTTTCGTGTTCTGCACTATAATTCTACTTTGTATTATTGTTTGATTGTGCTAATCATTGACTTGAGTGCAGCCTACCCAAAACTCCACATATTTCTACGACGAGAAGGTTTCTGTTTCTCCAGGCAATCGCTCATCCAATCTTTCACCAGTTCCACCTGTTGGTTGCAGTTCACCACTGTGGCTTGGTAAGAACGGATAAGAACTTGATAACAGCACTAGTGTGAGCGCCTTGTGAGCAGTACACCCCTGTTTTTTTCCTTTTGGTGTTTTGGTATTTGCGCTAACTATGGCAGGAGCACACGACATGGTGGATGCCCAGTTGCTGGAAGTAAGGGAACAAGTTGATGGACTTGCTGCTGACATTAGGACGATGCATGAACGGCTTGATTCAACGGTCACTTCGACGATCGAGCGTTTCAACCAGCTTGACCTTGCTCAAACGGCGACTCGCACCACACTCGACACCATCCTGGCACGCCTTGATGCGTTGACCACAAAGATGGAGCAGGACTACGGCGGTGACACTGAGCAGGACGATGGAGATCGACGTGGTCGTGCACGCCGTGTGGTTCGTCATCCCCCTAATGACTTATTTTCTAAGATTAAATTTAAAATTCCACCTTTTAATGGCAAATATGATCCTGCTGCATATCTTGATTGGGAGTTAGAGGTTGAACAAAAATTTTCATGCCATGATATTGCTGCACATTCTCAGGTTAAAGCTGCTATTAGTGAATTTACTGATTTTGCTTTAATTTGGTGGCGTGAGTATAAAATGAAGCATCCCACTGCCATTCCAACCTCTTGGGATCAGTTGAAAGCTGCGATGCGACATCGATTTGTGCCTTCGTATTATGCTCGTGATTTGCTTAATAAAATGCAGCGCTTTCAGCAAGGTTCTCAATCTGTTGAGGACTATTTCCAGGAATTACAAAAAGGTATGATTCATTGTGGGATATTGGAGGACAACGATGCTGCTATGGCACGTTTTCGTGGTGGTTTAAACCGCGAAATCCAGGATATACTTGATTATAAGGAATATTATGATATGACTACTTTATTTGAATATGCTTGCAAAGCTGAACGTGAAGTGCAGGGACGCCGCTCGAAGACATATTCTAACCCTTTTGCAGGACGAAGCTCGACATCCACCTCAGCAACAGTTCCCCCTGCGCCATCCACGTCCACCACTACTCCACGCGAGAAGACGACCAAACCAGCCAGCACTGCCCCACCCACAGGTCGTACACGGGATATTCAGTGTCATCGCTGTAGAGGATTTGGCCATGTGATTCGAGACTGCCCAAACAAGCGCACTTTGCTCATTCGTGACGATGGTGAGTACTCTTCCGCTAGTGATTCTGAAGAAATTGAACATGCACTACTTGCCACTAACCATGCAGCTCAGGCGGAGGTACATGTCAACCCGGGCGACGCTGATAGGTATGAAAGTCTTGTTGTGCAGCGTGTTCTTAGTACATAGGTCGCTTTGCCCGAGAAGAATCAGCGACACACTCTGTTCCATACAAAGGGTGTTGTGCAGGAACGGTCAATTCGCATCATTATCGACAGCGGCAGTTGCAACAATTTGGCGAGTACCATGCTGGTCGAAAAGTTGTCGTTACCCACTCGTAAGCATCCAAACCCATATCACATTCAATGGCTTAATGATGGTGGTAAAATAAAATACACGTTCCGTGCGTGTTCCTTTCTCCATGGGTGCTTATTCTGATTTTGTTGATTGTGATGTTATTCCCATGGAAGCATGCTCTTTGTTACTTGGTAGACTTTGGCAATATGATACTGATAGCTTGCATCATGGTCGTTCGAATCATTATTCTTTCATTTTTAAGGGTCAGAAAATAATTATACATCCAATGACACCTGAACAAATTGTTAAAGATGATCTTGCCCGAGCTGCTATAACTGCTAAACAACTTGATCCATCGCCCTCTGTTCCTTCTGAAATCAAGTTGAAGGCTCCTGTTTTACTTGCTACACGTGCTGATTTTGATGATCTACACGGTGCTCATTTGCCATGCTATGCACTTGTATGCTCTAGTGTCCTCATTTCACTTGATGATGCACCATCTTTGGCTATTCCCCCTATGGTTGCTAACCTTTTGCAGGAGTACGCTGATGTCTTTCCCAAAGACTTACCACCGGGTCTCCCACCGCTTCGTGGCATTGAGCACCAGATCGACCTCATTCCCGGCGCACAGCTTCCGAACCGCGCACCATACTGTACAAATCCGGATGAGACGAAGGAGATTCAGCGCCAGGTACAGGCGTTGCTTGACAAAGGATACATTCGTGAGTCTCTTAGCCCTTGCTCTGTTTTTGTGTTACTTGTTCCCAAGAAAGATGGGTCATGGCGTATGTGTGTAGACTGTCGTGCTATTAATAACATCACTATTCATTATCGCTATCCTATACCACGCCTTGATGATATGCTAGATGAGCTTAGTGGTGCCATTATTTTCACTAAGATTGATTTGCGTAGTGGTTACCACCAGATTAGAATGAAACTGGGTGATGAATGGAAAACGGCTTTTAAAACGAAATTTGGTTTATATGAATGGTTGGTTATGCCGTTTGGATTGACTAATGCTCCCAGCACTTTTATGCGAGTGATGAATGAAGTTTTGAGGCCCTTCATATGATTGTTTGTGGTTGTTTATTTCGATGATATCCTTATTTACAGCAAATCTAAGAAAGAGCATTTGGAACATTTAAGTGCTGTTTTTGATGCATTGCGTGCTGCCCAGTTATTTGGTAACATGGAAAAATGCATCTTTTGCACACGACGTGTCTCGTTTCTTGGTTATGTTGTTACTCCACAGGGCATTGAGGTGGATAGCAGCAAGATTGCTGCCATTCGGGAGTGGCCTACACCGACGACGGTCACACAAATTCGGAGCTTTCTTGGACTTGCCGGTTTCTACCGCAGATTTGTTCGTGATTTTAGCTCCATTGCAGCGCCTCTACATGAGCTTACAAAGAAAGATGTGCCGTTTGCTTGGAGTGATTCGCAGGAGGAAGCGTTCAGCACTTTGAAAGATAAGTTAACCCAAGCTCCCCTATTGCAATTGCCTGATTTTAATAAAGTGTTTGAGCTTGAATGCGATGCTAGCGGTATTGGGCTAGGTGCTGTTTTGTTACAAGAAGGAAAACCAGTTGCTTATTTTAGTGAAAAAATAAGCGGTGCTAGTCTGAAATGTTCTACTTATGATAAGGAGCTTTACACATTAGTGCGCACTTTGCATACATGGCAGCACTATCTTTGGCATCGTGAGTTCATAATTCATTCTGATCATGAGGCTTTAAAACATATTCGTACCCAAACAAATCTGAACGGTCGTCATGCTAAATGGGTAGAATTCATTGAGTCTTTTCCTTACATTATTAAACACAAGAACGGGAAGGACAATGTTATTGCTGATGCTTTGTCTCGTCGCTATACCATGCTGTCACAGTTAGATTTTAAAATCTTTGGTTTGCACACTGTGAAAGATCAATATGTTGACGATGCTGATTTTAAAGATGCTTTCGGCCATTGTATTAATGGGAAACCATGGGGCAAATTTCACATACAGGATGGGTTCCTGTTTCGCGCTAACAAGCTGTGTGTTCCAGCTAGCTCGGTTCGTCTTTTGTTGTTACAGGAAGCACATGGAGGCGGTCTCATGGGGCACTTTGGCGTCTACAAGACACATGAGGTGTTGGCTGCCCACTTCTTTTGGCCTCGGATGCGCGCTGATGTTGAGCGCCTTGTTGCACGCTGCACTACTTGTCAGAAAGCTAAGTCACGGTTGAACAACCATGGTTTGTATATGCCTTTGCCTGTTCCTACTTCCCCTTGGATTGATATTTCGATGGATTTTGTTTTGGGATTGCCTAGAACTAAGAAGGGGAGGGATAGCATTTTTGTGGTTGTTGATCGATTCTCCAAAATGGCTCATTTCATACCTTGTCATAAGACTGATGATGCTAGCAATGTTGCTGAATTGTTTTTTAGAGAGATTATTCGTTTGCACGGTATTCCCAATACAATAGTCCCGGATCGTGATGCTAAGTTTCTGAGTCATTTTTGGAGATCTCTGTGGAATAAATTGGGAACTAAATTGTTGTTTAGCACCACTTGTCACCCTCAGACTGATGGTCAAACTGAGGTAGTTAATCGAACTTTGTCTACCATGCTTAGGGATCTTTTAGACAAAAATTTGAAACGTTGGGAGGATTGCTTACCTCATGTTGAGTTTGCTTATAATCATGCAACACATTCTTCTACAAAGATGTGCCCTTTTCAAATTGTTTATGGTTACATTCCTAGGGCGCATATTGCTTTGTTTTCGCTTGATGCTGCGGACGCCCCACACATAGATGCTATTGCACATGTTGAACAAATGATTAATCTCCATGAACAAACTCAACAAAACATTGATGCTGCTAATGCTAAATATCAGATTACTGGTAGTAAAGGCCGGAAACTAGTTACTTTTGAACCTGGTGATATGGTTTGGTTGCATTTGAGAAAGGATCGTTTTCCTACTTTGCGCCGTTCTAAATTGATGCCTCGTGCTGCTGGTCCTTTTAAGGTACTAACCAAGATTAATGATAATGCTTATATCCTTGACCTGCCTGCGGAGTTTGGTGTTTCCACTAGTTTTAATGTTGCAGATTTGAAACCGTATGCGGGAGAAGATGAGGAGTTGCCGTCGAGGACGACTTCAGTTCAAGAAGGGGAGGATGAGGAGGACATCAACACCAACACGAGCACATCTACACCAGCAGCACCTTCTCCAGCCCAGGCACCATCTTCCCCAGTCCAGGCGCCACCCCTTCCACCTGGGCCAGTGACTCGGGCCCGTGCAAGAGAATTGAACTACATCATGTTGTTAAAGAACGAAGGCCCGGAAGAATAGATGACCAGCCCAATTGCGGCCCATAATGGACGACCTAGGGTTGGCCGCCCCTAGGGGCTGCGCCCCCTCTGCGCCTTAGCGATAGTTACACCGGCTCCTGTTGTTGCTGCTCTTGTCGTGCCAAGAACAACCTTGAACCTGCAAGCAATCGAGAACAAGCAAGAACAAGATAAAAAGCAGACGCTCACGGATCTGATAGAGTTGGGGTTCTGTTTCAAGTATCCGGGTGGTCTAGCCGACACACGCGTTTACAAGGAAGTAGCAAAGGCTAAACTTACATCAAACAAAAACCCAAGTTCTTTGGTGGCTGCTAGTTGCTTAAATAGAGGAATAGAAAGGAGTTCTAATGGAGAACGAAACTCTCTCGGCAGTTTGTGGACGCCTCGTTTGGTTTCTGTCATTGATTCTTGATGCACCTGACAGTCGACAAAGAGAGCTTTCCAACAAGTAGTTATTTGCACTAAACAACCTTGGGAGTGGAAAGTTATGCTCCATTTAATTTGGTGCATGCTGCAGTTACGAAATTGACTTGGATAGAGCAGGAGTTCACTCGGCAGTTTCTGGACGCTTAGTGTCAGATCTCTCGTTGATTCTTGATCCACTAGACAGTAGACAAAAAGACCTTTCCAACAAGTGCTTATTTGTATTAAACAACCTTGGGAGCTGAAAGATATGCCCTCTTTAACTTGCACTTGTTGTAGTTTCGAAATCCCCTCAAGTGGAGCAGCTTTAATTGCCTTGTTGCCTTCTCAAATTCTAGATGGTTCACCTCCCAAACACCTTAGCATAATAAAGTAATCACAAGATATTAGTACCTCATTTAAGGAATGATTAGCTTCAACAAAAAGGAACGAGTTCACCTGATAATTAAATTTACGTGCACAGACTCGTTTCACTGGTCCATGATTAAATGGTGAAGGGGGTCACTGGTGTGGTGTATTGATGGCAGTGATGTCCTCATCAGGAACCATTTCTTTGTTTTTCGCAACGAACATGCCCAATCCACTACTTTATTTCCAAAACTAAAGTTTGGGTTGGTTTCACGCAATTTTGTTGCCGCACGTTACCCATTCCGAAAACGGGTAATCGGGGTGCATACAAAGCACGAGTTTTTGCAACCGGAACGATTTCTTCGTTTTTCACAACGAACATGCCCATTCCACAACTTTAGGTCCAAAACTCATGTTTGGGGTGCTTTCGCGCAATTTTGATGCCGCACGTCACCCATACCGAAAACGTGTATCAGGGTGCATACAAAGCACGAGTTTATGCCACCGGAACCATTTCTTCATTTTTCGCAACGAACATGCCCAATCCACTACTTTAGGTCCAAAACTCATGTTTGGGTAGGTTTCGCGCAATTTCGTTGCCACACGTCACCCATTCCGAAAATAGGTATCGGGTGCATACAAACTCAGTTTTTGCCACCGGAACCATTTCTTCGTTTTTCGCAACGAACATGCCCACTACTTTAGGTCCAAAACTCATGTGAGGGGAGGTTTCGCGCAATTTCGTTGCCGCACGTCACCCATTCTGAAAACGGGTATCGGGGTGCATACAAATCATGAGTTTTTGCAACCGGAACCATTTCTTTGTTGTTCGCAACGAACATGCCCAATCCACAACTTTAGGTCCAAAACTTTTGTTTGGGGTGCTTTCGCGCAATTTCGTTGCCGCATGTCACCCATACCGAAAACGGGTATCAGGGTGCATACAAAGCACGAGTTTATGCCAGCGGAACCATTTCTTCGTTTTTCTCAACGAACATGCCAAAACTCATGTTTGGGTTGGTTTCGCGAAATTTCGTTGCCGCACGTTACCCATTCCGAAAATAGGTATCGGGTGCATACAAACTCGGTTTTTGTCACCAGAACCATTTCTTCGTTTTTCGCAACGAACATGCGCAATCCACTACTTTAGGTCCAAAAGTCATGTTTGGGTTGGTTTCACGCAATTTCGTTGCCGCACGTCACCCATTCCGAAAACGGGTATCGGGTGCATACAAACTCAGTTTTTGCCACCAGAATCATTTCATCGTTTTTCGCAACGCACATGCCTAATCCATTACTTTAGGTCCAAAACACATGTTTGGATCGTTTCTCGCAATTTCGTTGCCGCACGTCACCATACCGAAAACGGGTACCGGGGTGCATACAAAGCACGAGTTTTTGCCACCGGAACCATTTCTTCGTTTTTCATAACGAACATGCCCAATCCACAACATTAGGTCCAAAACTCATGTTTGGGGTGCTATCGTACAATTTTATTGCCGCACGTCACCCATTCCGAAAACGGGTATCAGGGTGCATACAAAGCACGAGTTTTTGCCACCGGAACCATTTCTTTGTTTTTCGCAACGAACATGCCCAATCCACTACTTTAGGTCCAAAACTCATGTTTGGGGTGGTTTCACACAATTTCGTTGCCGCACGTCACACATTCCGAAAACGGGTATCGGAGTGCATACAAAGCACGAGTTTTTGCAACCGGAACCATTTCTTCGTTTTTTCGCAACGAACATGCCCAATCCACAACTTTAGGTCCAAAACTCTTGTTTGGGGTGCTTTCGCGCAATTTCGTTGCCGCACGTCACCCATTCCAAAAACGGGTGTCAACAAAGCACGATTTTTTTGCCACCGGAACCATTTCTTTGTTTTTCGCAACGAACATGCCCAATCCACTACTTTAGATCCAAAACTCATGTTTGGGGTGGTTTCGCGCAATTCGTTGCTGCACGTCACCCATTCCGAAAACGGGTATCGGGGTGCATACAAAGCATGAGTTTTTGCAACCGGAACCATTTTTTTGTTGTTCGCAACGAACATGCCCAATCCACAACTTTAGGTCCAAAACTCATGTTTGGGGTGCTTTCGTGCAATTTCGTTGCCGCACGTCACCCATTCCAAAAACGGCTATCAGGGTGCATACAAAGCACGAGTTTTTGCCACCGGAACCATTTCTTCGTTTTTCGCAACGAACATGCCCAATCCACTACTTTAGGTCCAAAACTCATGTTTTGGGTGCTTTCGTGCAATTTCGTTGCCGAACGTCACCCATTCCGAAAACGGGTATCACGGTGCATACAAAGCACGAGTTTTTGCAACCGGAACCATTTCTTCGTTTTTCGCAACGAACATGCCCAATCCACTACTTTATTTCCAAAACTCATGTTTGGGTTGGTTTCACGCAATTTTGTTGCCGCACGTCACCCATTCCGAAAACGGGTAATCGGGGTGCATACAAAGCACGAGTTTTTGCAACCGGAACGATTTCTTCGTTTTTCGCAACGAACATGCCCATTCCACAACTATAGGTCCAAAACTCATGTTTGGGGTGCTTTCGAGCAATTTTGATGCCGCACGTCACCCATACCGAAAACGTGTATCAGGGTGCATACAAAGCACGAGTTTATGCCACCGGAACCATTTCTTCATTTTTCGCAACGAACATGCCCAATCCACTACTTTAGGTCCAAAACTCATGTTTGGGTAGGTTTCGCGCAATTTCGTTGTCGCACGTCACCCATTCCGAAAATAGGTATCGGGTGTATACAAACTCAGTTTTTGCCACCGGAACCATTTATTCGTTTTTCGCAACGAACATGCCCAGTCCACTACTTTAGGTCCAAAACTCATGTTAGGGGAGGTTTCGCACAATTTCGTTGCAGCACGTCACCCATTCTGAAAACGGGTATCGGGGTGCATACAAATCATGAGTTTTTGCAACCGGAACCATTTCTTTGTTGTTCGCAACGAACATGCCCAATCCACAACTTTAGGTCCAAAACTAATGTTTGGGGTGCTTTCGCGCAATTTCGTTGCCGCATGTCACCCATACCGAAAACGGGTATCAGGGTGCATACAAAGCACGAGTTTATGCCAGCGGAACCATTTCTTCGTTTTTCTCAACGAACATGCCAAAACTCATGTTTGGGTTGGTTTCGCGAAATTTCGTTGCCGCACGTTACCCATTCCGAAAATAGGTATCGGGTGCATACAAACTCGGTTTTTGTCACCAGAACCATTTCTTCGTTTTTCGCAACGAACATGCGCAATCCACTACTTTAGGTCCAAAAGTCATGTTTGGGTTGGTTTCACGCAATTTCGTTGCCGCACGTCACCCATTCCGAAAACGGGTATCGGGTGCATACAAACTCAGTTTTTGCCACCAGAATCATTTCATCGTTTTTCGCAACGCACATGCCTAATCCATTACTTTAGGTCCAAAACACATGTTTGGATCGTTTCTCGCAATTTCGTTGCCGCACGTCACCCATACCGAAAACGGGTACCGGGGTGCATACAAAGCACGAGTTTTTGCCACCGGAACCATTTCTTCGTTTTTCATAACGAACATGCCCAATCCACAACATTAGGTCCAAAACTCATGTTTGGGGTGCTATCGTACAATTTTATTGCCGCACGTCACCCATTCCGAAAACGGGTATCAGGGTGCATACAAAGCACGAGTTTTTGCCACCGGAACCATTTCTTTGTTTTTCGCAACGAACATGCCCAATCCACTACTTTAGGTCCAAAACTCATGTTTGGGGTGGTTTCACACAATTTCGTTGCCGCACGTCACACATTCCGAAAACGGGTATCGGAGTGCATACAAAGCACGAGTTTTTGCAACCGGAACCATTTCTTCGTTTTTTCGCAACGAACATGCCCAATCCACAACTTTAGGTCCAAAACTCTTGTTTGGGGTGCTTTCGCGCAATTTCGTTGCCGCACGTCACCCATTCCAAAAACGGGTGTCAACAAAGCACGATTTTTTTGCCACCGGAACCATTTCTTTGTTTTTCGCAACGAACATGCCCAATCCACTACTTTAGATCCAAAACTCATGTTTGGGGTGGTTTCGCGCAATTCGTTGCTGCACGTCACCCATTCCGAAAACGGGTATCGGGGTGCATACAAAGCATGAGTTTTTGCAACCGGAACCATTTTTTTGTTGTTCGCAACGAACATGCCCAATCCACAACTTTAGGTCCAAAACTCATGTTTGGGGTGCTTTCGTGCAATTTCGTTGCCGCACGTCACCCATTCCAAAAACGGCTATCAGGGTGCATACAAAGCACGAGTTTTTGCCACCGGAACCATTTCTTCGTTTTTCGCAACGAACATGCCCAATCCACTACTTTAGGTCCAAAACTCATGTTTGGGGTGCTTTCGTGCAATTTCGTTGCCGAACGTCACCCATTCCGAAAACGGGTATCACGGTGCATACAAAGCACGAGTTTTTGCAACCGGAACCATTTCTTCGTTTTTCGCAACGAACATGCCCAATCCACTACTTTATTTCCAAAACTCATGTTTGGGTTGGTTTCACGCAATTTTGTTGCCGCACGTCACCCATTCCGAAAACGGGTAATCGGGGTGCATACAAAGCACGAGTTTTTGCAACCGGAACGATTTCTTCGTTTTTCACAACGAACATGCCCATTCCACAACTATAGGTCCAAAACTCATGTTTGGGGTGCTTTCGCGCAATTTTGATGCCGCACGTCACCCATACCGAAAACGTGTATCAGGGTGCATACAAAGCACGAGTTTATGCCACCGGAACCATTTCTTCATTTTTCGCAACGAACATGCCCAATCCACTACTTTAGGTCCAAAACTCATGTTTGGGTAGGTTTCGCACAATTTCGTTGCCGCACGTCACCCATTCCGAAAATAGGTATCGGGTGTATACAAACTCAGTTTTTGCCACCGGAACCATTTATTCGTTTTTCGCAACGAACATGCCCAGTCCACTACTTTAGGTCCAAAACTCATGTTAGGGGAGGTTTCGCACAATTTCGTTGTAGCACGTCACCCATTCTGAAAACGGGTATCGGGGTGCATACAAATCATGAGTTTTTGCAACCGGAACCATTTCTTTGTTGTTCACAATGAACATGCCCAATCCACAACTTGAGGTCCAAAACTAATGTTTGGGGTGCTTTCGCGCAATTTCGTTGCCGCATGTCACCCATACCGAAAACGGGTATCAGGGTGCATACAAAGCACGAGTTTATGCCAGCGGAACCATTTCTTCGTTTTTCTCAACGAACATGCCAAAACTCATGTTTGGGTTGGTTTCGCGAAATTTCGTTGCCGCACGTTACCCATTCCGAAAATAGGTATCGGGTGCATACAAACTCGGTTTTTGTCACCAGAACCATTTCTTCGTTTTTCGCAACGAACATGCGCAATCCACTACTTTAGGTCCAAAAGTCATGTTTGGGTTGGTTTCACGCAATTTCGTTGCCGCACGTCACCCATTCCGAAAACGGGTATCGGGTGCATACAAACTCAGTTTTTGCCACCAGAATCATTTCATCGTTTTTCGCAACGCACATGCCTAATCCATTACTTTAGGTCCAAAACACATGTTTGGATCGTTTCTCGCAATTTCGTTGCCGCACGTCACCCATACCGAAAACGGGTACCGGGGTGCATACAAAGCACGAGTTTTTGCCACCGGAACCATTTCTTCGTTTTTCATAACGAACATGCCCAATCCACAACATTAGGTCCAAAACTCATGTTTGGGGTGCTATCGTACAATTTTATTGCCGCACGTCACCCATTCCGAAAACGGGTATCAGGGTGCATACAAAGCACGAGTTTTTGCCACCGGAACCATTTCTTTGTTTTTCGCAACGAACATGCCCAATCCACTACTTTAGGTCCAAAACTCATGTTTGGGGTGGTTTCACACAATTTCGTTGTCGCACGTCACACATTCCGAAAACGGGTATCGGAGTGCATACAAAGCACGAGTTTTTGCAACCGGAACCATTTCTTCGTTTTTTTCGCAACGAACATGCCCAATCCACAACTTTAGGTCCAAAACTCTTGTTTGGGGTGCTTTCGCGCAATTTCGTTGCCGCACGTCACCCATTCCAAAAACGGGTGTCAACAAAGCACGATTTTTTTTTCCACCGGAACCATTTCTTTGTTTTTCGCAACGAACATGCCCAATCCACTACTTTAGATCCAAAACTCATGTTTGGGGTGGTTTCGCGCAATTCGTTGCTGCACGTCACCCATTCCGAAAACGGGTATCGGGGTGCATACAAAGCATGAGTTTTTGCAACCGGAACCATTTTTTTGTTGTTCGCAACGAACATGCCCAATCCACAACTTTAGGTCCAAAACTCATGTTTGGGGTGCTTTCGTGCAATTTCGTTGCCGCACGTCACCCATTCCAAAAACGGCTATCAGGTTGCATACAAAGCACGAGTTTTTGCCACCGGAACCATTTCTTCGTTTTTCGCAACGAACATGCCCAATCCACTACTTTAGGTCCAAAACTCATGTTTGGGGTGCTTTCGTGCAATTTCGTTGCCGAACGTCACCCATTCCGAAAACGGGTATCACGGTGCATACAAAGCACGAGTTTTTGCAACCGGAACCATTTCTTCGTTTTTCGCAACGAACATGCCCAATCCACTACTTTATTTCCAAAACTCATGTTTGGGTTGGTTTCACGCAATTTTGTTGCCGCACGTCACCCATTCCGAAAACGGGTAATCGGGGTGCATACAAAGCACGAGTTTTTGCAACCGGAACGATTTCTTCGTTTTTCGCAACGAACATGCCCATTCCACAACTATAGGTCCAAAACTCATGTTTGGGGTGCTTTCGCGCTATTTTGATGCCGCACGTCACCCATACCGAAAACGTGTATCAGGGTGCATACAAAGCACGAGTTTATGCCACCGGAACCATTTCTTCATTTTTCGCAACGAACATGCCCAATCCACTACTTTAGGTCCAAAACTCATGTTTGGGTAGGTTTCGTGCAATTTCGTTGCCGCACGTCACCCATTCCGAAAATAGGTATCGGGTGTATACAAACTCAGTTTTTGCCACCGGAACCATTTATTCGTTTTTCGCAACGAACATGCCCAGTCCACTACTTTAGGTCCAAAACTCATGTTAGGGGAGGTTTCGCACAATTTCGTTGCAGCACGTCACCCATTCTGAAAACGGGTATCGGGGTGCATACAAATCATGAGTTTTTGCAACCGGAACCATTTCTTTGTTGTTCGCAACGAACATGCCCAATCCACAACTTGAGGTCCAAAACTAATGTTTGGGGTGCTTTCGCGCAATTTCGTTGCTGCATGTCACCCATACCGAAAACGGGTATCAGGGTGCATACAAAGCACGAGTTTATGCCAGCGGAACCATTTCTTCGTTTTTCTCAACCAACATGCCAAAACTCATGTTTGGTTGGTTTCGCGAAATTTCGTTGCCACACGTTACCCATTCCGAAAATAGGTATCGGGTGCATACAAACTCGGTTTTTGTCACCAGAACCATTTCTTCGTTTTTCGCAACGAACATGCGCAATCCACTACTTTAGGTCCTAAAGTCATGTTTGGGTTGGTTTCACGCAATTTCGTTGCCGCACGTCACCCATTCCGAAAACGGGTATCGGGTGCATACAAACTCAGTTTTTGCCACCAGAACCATTTCTTCGTTTTTCGCAACGCACATGCCTAATCCATTACTTTAGGTCCAAAACACATGTTTGGATCGTTTCTCGCAATTTCGTTGCCGCACGTCACCCATACCGAAAACGGGTACCGGGGTGCATACAAAGCACGAGTTTTTGCCACCGGAACCATTTCTTCGTTTTTCGCAACGAACATGCCCAATCCACAACATTAGGTCCAAAACTCATGTTTGGGGTGCTATCGTACAATTTCGTTGCCGCACGTCACCCATTCCGAAAACGGGTATCAGGGTGCATACAAAGCACGAGTTTTTGCCACCAGAACCATTTCTTCGTTTTTCGCAACGAACATGCCCAATCCACTACTTTAGGTCCAAAACTCATGTTTGGGGTGGTTTCACACAATTTCGTTGCCGCACGTCACACATTCCGAAAACGGGTATCGGAGTGCATACAAAGCACGAGTTTTTGCAACCGGAACCATTTCTTCGTTTTTCGCAACGAACATGCCCAATCCACAACTTTAGGTCCAAAACTCTTGTTTGGGGTGCTTTCGCGCAATTTCGTTGCCGCACGTCACCCATTCCAAAAACGGGTGTCAACAAAGCACGATTTTTTTGCCACTGGAACCATTTCTTTGTTTTTCGCAATGAACATGCCCAATCCACTACTTTAGGTCCAAAACTCATGTTTGGGGTGGTTTCGCGCAATTTCGTTGCTGCACGTCACCCATTTCGAAAACGGGTATCGGGGTGCATACAAAGCATGAGTTTTTGCAACCGGAACCATTTCTTTGTTGTTCGCAACGAACATGCCCAATCCACAACTTTATGTCCAAAACTCATGTTTGTGGTGCTTTCGTGCAATTTCGTTGTCGCACATCACCCATTCCGAAAACGGCTATCAGGGTGCATACAAAGCACGAGTTTTTGCCACCGGAACCATTTCTTCATTTTTCGCAACGAACATGCCCAATCCACTACTTTAGGTCCAAAACTCATGTTTGGGGTGCTTTCGTGCAATTTCGTTGCCGCACGTCACCCATTCCGAAAACGGGTATCACGGTGTATACAAAGCACGAGTTTTTGCAACCGGAACCATTTCTTCGTTTTTCGCAACGAACAAGTCCAATCCACTACTTTATTTCCAAAACTCATGTTTGGGTTGGTTTCACGCAATTTCGTTGCCGCACGTCACCCATTCCGAAAACGGGTAATCGGGGGGTGCATACAAAGCACGAGTTTTTGCAACCGGAACCATTTCTTCGTTTTTCGCAACGAACATGCCCATTCCACAACTTTAGGTCCAAAACTCATGTTTGGGGTGCTTTCGCGCAATTTTGTTGCCGCATGTCACCCATACCGAAAACGTGTATCAGGGTGCATACAAAACACGAGTTTATGCCACCGGAACCATTTCTTCATTTTTCGCAACGAACATGCCCAATCCACTACTTTAGGTCCAAAACTCATGTTTGGGTAGGTTTCGCGCAATTTCGTTGCCGCACGTCACCCATTCCGAAAATAGGTATCGAGTGCATACAAACTCAGTTTTTGCCACCGGAACCATTTATTCGTTTTTCGCAACGAACATGCCCACTACTTTAGGTCCAAAACTCATGTTAGGGGAGGTTTCGCGCAATTTCGTTGCCGCACGTCACCCATTCCGAAAACGGGTATCGGGTGCATACAAACTCAGTTTTTGCCACCAGAATCATTTCATCGTTTTTCGCAACGCACATGCCTAATCCATTACTTTAGGTCCAAAACACATGTTTGGATCGTTTCTCGCAATTTCGTTGCCGCACGTCACCCATACCGAAAACGGGTACCGGGGTGCATACAAAGCACGAGTTTTTGCCACCGGAACCATTTCTTCGTTTTTCATAACGAACATGCCCAATCCACAACATTAGGTCCAAAACTCATGTTTGGGGTGCTATCGTAAAATTTTATTGCCGCACGTCACCCATTCCGAAAACGGGTATCAGGGTGCATACAAAGCACGAGTTTTTGCCACCGGAACCATTTCTTTGTTTTTCGCAACGAACATGCCCAATCCACTACTTTAGGTCCAAAACTCATGTTTGGGGTGGTTTCACACAATTTCGTTGCCACACGTTACCCATTCCGAAAATAGGTATCGGGTGCATACAAACTCGGTTTTTGTCACCAGAACCATTTCTTCGTTTTTCGCAACGAACATGCGCAATCCACTACTTTAGGTCCTAAAGTCATGTTTGGGTTGGTTTCACGCAATTTCGTTGCCGCACGTCACCCATTCCGAAAACGGGTATCGGGTGCATACAAACTCAGTTTTTGCCACCAGAACCATTTCTTCGTTTTTCGCAACGCACATGCCTAATCCATTACTTTAGGTCCAAAACACATGTTTGGATCGTTTCTCGCAATTTCGTTGCCGCACGTCACCCATACCGAAAACGGGTACCGGGGTGCATACAAAGCACGAGTTTTTGCCACCGGAACCATTTCTTCGTTTTTCGCAACGAACATGCCCAATCCACAACATTAGGTCCAAAACTCATGTTTGGGGTGCTATCGTACAATTTCGTTGCCGCACGTCACCCATTCCGAAAACGGGTATCAGGGTGCATACAAAGCACGAGTTTTTGCCACCAGAACCATTTCTTCGTTTTTCGCAACGAACATGCCCAATCCACTACTTTAGGTCCAAAACTCATGTTTGGGGTGGTTTCACACAATTTCGTTGCCGCACGTCACACATTCCGAAAACGGGTATCGGAGTGCATACAAAGCACGAGTTTTTGCAACCGGAACCATTTCTTCGTTTTTCGCAACGAACATGCCCAATCCACAACTTTAGGTCCAAAACTCTTGTTTGGGGTGCTTTCGCGCAATTTCGTTGCCGCACGTCACCCATTCCAAAAACGGGTGTCAACAAAGCACGATTTTTTTGCCACTGGAACCATTTCTTTGTTTTTCGCAATGAACATGCCCAATCCACTACTTTAGGTCCAAAACTCATGTTTGGGGTGGTTTCGCGCAATTTCGTTGCTGCACGTCACCCATTTCGAAAACGGGTATCGGGGTGCATACAAAGCATGAGTTTTTGCAACCGGAACCATTTCTTTGTTGTTCGCAACGAACATGCCCAATCCACAACTTTATGTCCAAAACTCATGTTTGTGGTGCTTTCGTGCAATTTCGTTGTCGCACATCACCCATTCCGAAAACGGCTATCAGGGTGCATACAAAGCACGAGTTTTTGCCACCGGAACCATTTCTTCATTTTTCGCAACGAACATGCCCAATCCACTACTTTAGGTCCAAAACTCATGTTTGGGGTGCTTTCGTGCAATTTCGTTGCCGCACGTCACCCATTCCGAAAACGGGTATCACGGTGTATACAAAGCACGAGTTTTTGCAACCGGAACCATTTCTTCGTTTTTCGCAACGAACAAGTCCAATCCACTACTTTATTTCCAAAACTCATGTTTGGGTTGGTTTCACGCAATTTCGTTGCCGCACGTCACCCATTCCGAAAACGGGTAATCGGGGGGTGCATACAAAGCACGAGTTTTTGCAACCGGAACCATTTCTTCGTTTTTCGCAACGAACATGCCCATTCCACAACTTTAGGTCCAAAACTCATGTTTGGGGTGCTTTCGCGCAATTTTGTTGCCGCATGTCACCCATACCGAAAACGTGTATCAGGGTGCATACAAAACACGAGTTTATGCCACCGGAACCATTTCTTCATTTTTCGCAACGAACATGCCCAATCCACTACTTTAGGTCCAAAACTCATGTTTGGGTAGGTTTCGCGCAATTTCGTTGCCGCACGTCACCCATTCCGAAAATAGGTATCGAGTGCATACAAACTCAGTTTTTGCCACCGGAACCATTTATTCGTTTTTCGCAACGAACATGCCCACTACTTTAGGTCCAAAACTCATGTTAGGGGAGGTTTCGCGCAATTTCGTTGCCGCACGTCACCCATTCCGAAAACGGGTATCGGGTGCATACAAACTCAGTTTTTGCCACCAGAATCATTTCATCGTTTTTCGCAACGCACATGCCTAATCCATTACTTTAGGTCCAAAACACATGTTTGGATCGTTTCTCGCAATTTCGTTGCCGCACGTCACCCATACCGAAAACGGGTACCGGGGTGCATACAAAGCACGAGTTTTTGCCACCGGAACCATTTCTTCGTTTTTCATAACGAACATGCCCAATCCACAACATTAGGTCCAAAACTCATGTTTGGGGTGCTATCGTAAAATTTTATTGCCGCACGTCACCCATTCCGAAAACGGGTATCAGGGTGCATACAAAGCACGAGTTTTTGCCACCGGAACCATTTCTTTGTTTTTCGCAACGAACATGCCCAATCCACTACTTTAGGTCCAAAACTCATGTTTGGGGTGGTTTCACACAATTTCGTTGCCGCACGTCACACATTCCGAAAACGGGTATCGGAGTGCATACAAAGCACGAGTTTTTGCAACCGGAACCATTTCTTCGTTTTTTCGCAACGAACATGCCCAATCCACAACTTTAGGTCCAAAACTCTTGTTTGGGGTGCTTTCGCGCAATTTCGTTGCCGCACGTCACCCATTCCAAAAACGGGTGTCAACAAAGCACGATTTTTTTGCCACCGGAACCATTTCTTTGTTTTTCGCAACGAACATGCCCAATCCACTACTTTAGATCCAAAACTCATGTTTGGGGTGGTTTCGCGCAATTCGTTGCTGCACGTCACCCATTCCGAAAACGGGTATCGGGGTGCATACAAAGCATGAGTTTTTGCAACCGGAACCATTTTTTTGTTGTTCGCAACGAACATGCCCAATCCATAACTTTAGGTCCAAAACTCATGTTTGGGGTGCTTTCGTGCAATTTCGTTGCCGCACGTCACCCATTCCAAAAACGGCTATCAGGGTGCATACAAAGCACGAGTTTTTGCCACCGGAACCATTTCTTCGTTTTTCGCAACGAACATGCCCAATCCACTACTTTAGGTCCAAAACTCATGTTTGGGGTGCTTTCGTGCAATTTCGTTGCCGAACGTCACCCATTCCGAAAACGGGTATCACGGTGCATACAAAGCACGAGTTTTTGCAACCGGAACCATTTCTTCGTTTTTCGCAACGAACATGCCCAATCCACTACTTTATTTCCAAAACTCATGTTTGGGTTGGTTTCACGCAATTTTGTTGCCGCACGTCACCCATTCCGAAAACGGGTAATCGGGGTGCATACAAAGCACGAGTTTTTGCAACCGGAACGATTTCTTCGTTTTTCGCAACGAACATGCCCATTCCACAACTATAGGTCCAAAACTCATGTTTGGGGTGCTTTCGCGCAATTTTGATGCCGCACGTCACCCATACCGAAAACGTGTATCAGGGTGCATACAAAGCACGAGTTTATGCCACCGGAACCATTTCTTCATTTTTCGCAACGAACATGCCCAATCCACTACTTTAGGTCCAAAACTCATGTTTGGGTAGGTTTCGCGCAATTTCGTTGCCGCACGTCACCCATTCCGAAAATAGGTATCGGGTGTATACAAACTCAGTTTTTGCCACCGGAACCATTTATTCGTTTTTCGCAACGAACATGCCCAGTCCACTACTTTAGGTCCAAAACTCATGTTAGGGGAGGTTTCGCACAATTTCGTTGCAGCACGTCACCCATTCTGAAAACGGGTATCGGGGTGCATACAAATCATGAGTTTTTGCAACCGGAACCATTTCTTTGTTGTTCGCAACGAACATGCCCAATCCACAACTTGAGGTCCAAAACTAATGTTTGGGGTGCTTTCGCGCAATTTCGTTGCCGCATGTCACCCATACCGAAAACGGGTATCAGGGTGCATACAAAGCACGAGTTTATGCCAGCGGAACCATTTCTTCGTTTTTCTCAACGAACATGCCAAAACTCATGTTTGGGTTGGTTTCGCGAAATTTCGTTGCCGCACGTTACCCATTCCGAAAATAGGTATCGGGTGCATACAAACTCGGTTTTTGTCACCAGAACCATTTCTTCGTTTTTCGCAACGAACATGCGCAATCCACTACTTTAGGTCCAAAAGTCATGTTTGGGTTGGTTTCACGCAATTTCGTTGCCGCACGTCACCCATTCCGAAAACGGGTATCGGGTGCATACAAACTCAGTTTTTGCCACCAGAATCATTTCATCGTTTTTCGCAACGCACATGCCTAATCCATTACTTTAGGTCCAAAACACATGTTTGGATCGTTTCTCGCAATTTCGTTGCCGCACGTCACCCATACCGAAAACGGGTACCGGGGTGCATACAAAGCACGAGTTTTTGCCACCGGAACCATTTCTTCGTTTTTCATAACGAACATGCCCAATCCACAACATTAGGTCCAAAACTCATGTTTGGGGTGCTATCGTACAATTTTATTGCCGCACGTCACCCATTCCGAAAACGGGTATCAGGGTGCATACAAAGCACGAGTTTTTGCCACCGGAACCATTTCTTTGTTTTTCGCAACGAACATGCCCAATCCACTACTTTAGGTCCAAAACTCATGTTTGGGGTGGTTTCACACAATTTCGTTGTCGCACGTCACACATTCCGAAAACGGGTATCGGAGTGCATACAAAGCACGAGTTTTTGCAACCGGAACCATTTCTTCGTTTTTTTCGCAACGAACATGCCCAATCCACAACTTTAGGTCCAAAACTCTTGTTTGGGGTGCTTTCGCGCAATTTCGTTGCCGCACGTCACCCATTCCAAAAACGGGTGTCAACAAAGCACGATTTTTTTGCCACCGGAACCATTTCTTTGTTTTTCGCAACGAACATGCCCAATCCACTACTTTAGATCCAAAACTCATGTTTGGGGTGGTTTCGCGCAATTCGTTGCTGCACGTCACCCATTCCGAAAACGGGTATCGGGGTGCATACAAAGCATGAGTTTTTGCAACCGGAACCATTTTTTTGTTGTTCGCAACGAACATGCCCAATCCACAACTTTAGGTCCAAAACTCATGTTTGGGGTGCTTTCGTGCAATTTCGTTGCCGCACGTCACCCATTCCAAAAACGGCTATCAGGTTGCATACAAAGCACGAGTTTTTGCCACCGGAACCATTTCTTCGTTTTTCGCAACGAACATGCCCAATCCACTACTTTAGGTCCAAAACTCATGTTTGGGGTGCTTTCGTGCAATTTCGTTGCCGAACGTCACCCATTCCGAAAACGGGTATCACGGTGCATACAAAGCACGAGTTTTTGCAACCGGAACCATTTCTTCGTTTTTCGCAACGAACATGCCCAATCCACTACTTTATTTCCAAAACTCATGTTTGGGTTGGTTTCACGCAATTTTGTTGCCGCACGTCACCCATTCCGAAAACGGGTAATCGGGGTGCATACAAAGCACGAGTTTTTGCAACCGGAACGATTTCTTCGTTTTTCGCAACGAACATGCCCATTCCACAACTATAGGTCCAAAACTCATGTTTGGGGTGCTTTCGCGCAATTTTGATGCCGCACGTCACCCATACCGAAAACGTGTATCAGGGTGCATACAAAGCACGAGTTTATGCCACCGGAACCATTTCTTCATTTTTCGCAACGAACATGCCCAATCCACTACTTTAGGTCCAAAACTCATGTTTGGGTAGGTTTCGCGCAATTTCGTTGCCGCACGTCACCCATTCCGAAAATAGGTATCGGGTGTATACAAACTCAGTTTTTGCCACCGGAACCATTTATTCGTTTTTCGCAACGAACATGCCCAGTCCACTACTTTAGGTCCAAAACTCATGTTAGGGGAGGTTTCGCACAATTTCGTTGCAGCACGTCACCCATTCTGAAAACGGGTATCGGGGTGCATACAAATCATGAGTTTTTGCAACCGGAACCATTTCTTTGTTGTTCGCAACGAACATGCCCAATCCACAACTTGAGGTCCAAAACTAATGTTTGGGGTGCTTTCGCGCAATTTCGTTGCTGCATGTCACCCATACCGAAAACGTGTATCAGGGTGCATACAAAGCACGAGTTTATGCCAGCGGAACCATTTCTTCGTTTTTCTCAACCAACATGCCAAAACTCATGTTTGGTTGGTTTCGCGAAATTTCGTTGCCGCACGTTACCCATTCCGAAAATAGGTATCGGGTGCATACAAACTCGGTTTTTGTCACCAGAACCATTTCTTCGTTTTTCGCAACGAACATGCGCAATCCACTACTTTAGGTCCTAAAGTCATGTTTGGGTTGGTTTCACGCAATTTCGTTGCCGCACGTCACCCATTCCGAAAACGGGTATCGGGTGCATACAAACTCAGTTTTTGCCACCAGAACCATTTCTTCGTTTTTCGCAACGCACATGCCTAATCCATTACTTTAGGTCCAAAACACATGTTTGGATCGTTTCTCGCAATTTCGTTGCCGCACGTCACCCATACCGAAAACGGGTACCGGGGTGCATACAAAGCACGAGTTTTTGCCACCGGAACCATTTCTTCGTTTTTCGCAACGAACATGCCCAATCCACAACATTAGGTCCAAAACTCATGTTTGGGGTGCTATCGTACAATTTCGTTGCCGCACGTCACCCATTCCGAAAACGGGTATCAGGGTGCATACAAAGCACGAGTTTTTGCCACCAGAACCATTTCTTCGTTTTTCGCAACGAACATGCCCAATCCACTACTTTAGGTCCAAAACTCATGTTTGGGGTGGTTTCACACAATTTCGTTGCCGCACGTCACACATTCCGAAAACGGGTATCGGAGTGCATACAAAGCACGAGTTTTTGCAACCGGAACCATTTCTTCGTTTTTCGCAACGAACATGCCCAATCCACAACTTTAGGTCCAAAACTCTTGTTTGGGGTGCTTTCGCGCAATTTCGTTGCCGCACGTCACCCATTCCAAAAACGGGTGTCAACAAAGCACAATTTTTTTGCCACCGGAACCATTTCTTTGTTTTTCGCAATGAACATGCCCAATCCACTACTTTAGGTCCAAAACTCATGTTTGGGGTGGTTTCGCGCAATTTCGTTGCTGCACGTCACCCATTTCGAAAACGGGTATCGGGGTGCATACAAAGCATGAGTTTTTGCAACCGGAACCATTTCTTTGTTGTTCGCAACGAACATGCCCAATCCACAACTTTATGTCCAAAACTCATGTTTGTGGTGCTTTCGTGCAATTTCGTTGTCGCACATCACCCATTTCGAAAACGGCTATCAGGGTGCATACAAAGCACGAGTTTTTGCCACCGGAACCATTTCTTCATTTTTCGCAACGAACATGCCCAATCCACTACTTTAGGTCCAAAACTCATGTTTGGGGTGCTTTCGTGCAATTTCGTTGCCGCACGTCACCCATTCCGAAAACGGGTATCACGGTGCATACAAAGCACGAGTTTTTGCAACCGGAACCATTTCTTCGTTTTTCGCAACGAACAAGTCCAATCCACTACTTTATTTCCAAAACTCATGTTTGGGTTGGTTTCACGCAATTTTGTTGCCGCACGTCACCCATTCCGAAAACGGGTAATCGGGGGGGGGGGGTGCATACAAAGCACGAGTTTTTGCAACCGGAACCATTTCTTCGTTTTTCGCAACGAACATGCCCATTCCACAACTTTAGGTCCAAAACTCATGTTTGGGGTGCTTTCGCGCAATTTTGTTGCCGCATGTCACCCATACCGAAAACGTGTATCAGGGTGCATACAAAACACGAGTTTATGCCACCGGAACCATTTCTTCATTTTTCGCAACGAACATGCCCAATCCACTACTTTAGGTCCAAAACTCATGTTTGGGTAGGTTTCGCGCAATTTCGTTGCCGCACGTCACCCATTCCGAAAATAGGTATCGAGTGCATACAAACTCAGTTTTTGCCTCCGGAACCATTTATTCGTTTTTCGCAACGAACATGCCCACTACTTTAGGTCCAAAACTCATGTTAGGGGAGGTTTCGCGCAATTTCGTTGCCGCACGTCACCCATTCTGAAAATGGGTATCGGGGTGCATACAAATCATGAGTTTTTGCAACCGGAACCATTTCTTTGTTGTTCGCAACGAACATGCCCAATCCACAACTTTAGGTCCAAAACTCATGTTTGGGGTGCTTTCGCGCAATTTCGTTGCCGCATGTCACCCATACCGAAAACGGGTATCAGGGTGCATACAAAGCACGAGTTTATGCCAGCGGAACCATTTCTTCGTTTTTCTCAACGAACATGCCAAAACTCATGTTTGGGTTGGTTTCGCGAAATTTCGTTGCCGCACGTTACCCATTCCGAAAATAGGTATCGGGTGCAAACAAACTCGGTTTTTGTCACCAGAACCATTTCTTCGTTTTTCGCAACGAACATGCGCAATCCACTACTTTAGGTCCAAAAGTCATGTTTGGGTTGGCTTCACGCAATTTCGTTGCCGCACGTCACCCATTCCGAAAACGGGTATCGAGTGCATACAAACTCAGTTTTTGCCACCAGAACCATTTCTTCGTTTTTCGCAACGCACATGCCTAATCCATTACTTTAGGTCCAAAACACATGTTTGGATCGTTTCTCGCAATTTCGTTGCCGCACGTCACCCATACCGAAAACGGGTACCGGGGTGCATACAAAGCACGAGTTTTTGCCACCGGAACCATTTCTTCGTTTTTCATAACGAACATGCCCAATCCACAACATTAGGTCCAAAACTCATGTTTGGGGTGCTATCGTACAATTTCATTGCCGCACGTCACCCATTCCGAAAACAGGTATCAGGGTGCATACAAAGCACGAGTTTTTGCCACAGGAACCATTTCTTCGTTTTTCGCAACGAACATGCCCAATCCACTACTTTAGGTCCAAAACTCATGTTTGGGGTGGTTTCACACAATTTCGTTGCCGCACGTCACACATTCCGAAAACGGGTATCGGAGTGCATACAAAGCACAAGTTTTTGCAACCGGAACTATTTCTTCGTTTTTCGCAACGAACATGCCCAATCCACAACTTTAGGTCCAAAACTCTTGTTTGGGGTGCTTTCGCGCAATTTCGTTGCCGCACGTCACCCATTCCAAAAACGGGTGTCAACAAAGCACGATTTTTTTGCCACCGGAACCATTTCTTTGTTTTTCGCAACGAACATGCCCAATCCACTACTTTAGGTCCAAAACTCATGTTTGGGGTGGTTTCGCGCAATTCGTTGCTGCACGTCACCCATTCCGAAAACGGGTATCGGGGTGCATACAAAGCATGAGTTTTTGCAACCGGAACCATTTTTTTGTTGTTCGCAACGAACATGCCCAATCCACAACTTTAGGTCCAAAACTCATGTTTGGGGTGCTTTCGTGCAATTTCGTTGCCGCACGTCACCCATTCTAAAAACGGCTATCAGGGTGCATACAAAGCACGAGTTTTTGCCACCGGAACCATTTCTTCGTTTTTCGCAACGAACATGCCCAATCCACTACTTTAGGTCCAAAACTCATGTTTGGGGTGCTTTCGTGCAATTTCGTTGCCGAACGTCACCCATTCCGAAAACGGGTATCACGGTGCATACAAAGCACGAGTTTTTGCAACCGGAACCATTTCTTCGTTTTTCGCAACGAACATGCCCAATCCACTACTTTATTTCCAAAACTCATGTTTGGGTTGGTTTCACGCAATTTCGTTGCCGCACGTCACCCATTCCTAAAACGGGTAATCGGGGTGCATACAAAGCACGAGTTTTTGCAACCGGAACGATTTCTTCGTTTTTCGCAACGAACATGCCCATTCCACAACTTTAGGTCCAAAACTCATGTTTGGGGTGCTTTCGCGCAATTTTGTTGCCGCACGTCACCCATACCGAAAACGTGTATCAGGGTGCATACAAAACACGAGTTTATGCCACCGGAACCATTTCTTCGTTTTTCGCAACGAACATGCCCAATCCACTACTGATGAGGACATCACTATGAGTACGACTACACCAGCAGCACCTCCACATCAAGCGCCACTTCCTTCATTAGCTGGGCCAATCACTCGGGCCCGTGCCAGAGATCTTAACTTCGTCATGCTACTGAAGAATGAGGGCCCAGAAGAATAGACGACCAGCCCAACTGCGGCCCATAGTGGACGACCTAGGGTTGGCCTCCCCTAGGGGCTGCGCCCCCTCTATTTATCCAGGAGCTGCGCCTCCTTTATTTTCGAGTTTTGTTTTACGTTGGCTTTAGCTACTCTCGAACACGCGCAAATCTGCGCTGTCTTCATGTATTC
This sequence comes from Zea mays, assembly GCF_902167145.1. Classification (NCBI taxonomy): domain Eukaryota; kingdom Viridiplantae; phylum Streptophyta; class Magnoliopsida; order Poales; family Poaceae; genus Zea; species Zea mays. The sequence continues at coordinate 170,597 of NW_023366827.1, read as the reverse complement.
AGAACTCCACCCTCGAGTAATAGATTAGATTGCTCGCATCTTTTTCTTGTTCGTTCTTCGATTGCGCACAGGAAACGATCTTCGTGATCAGGCCGATCTCGCATCAGCAAGGTCGGTAACCACAGGGAGTTGGTTCAGCGATTGCATTGGCGCCTCGGGCTTGCTTGTCGTAGTCGGATCGCAAGGGTCATCTTCCGCCAAATCGGAATTATCTCTACTCGCCGAAAGATCGGGCACCTCAGCTACATCAACTACTTTAGGTCCAAAACTCATGTTTGGGTAGGTTTCACGCAATTTCGTTGCCGCACGTCACCCATTCCAAAAATAGGTATCGGGTGCATACAAACTTAGTTTTTGCCACCAGAACCATTTCTTCGTTTTTCGCAACGAACATGCCCAATCCACTACTTTAGGTCCAAAACTCATGTTAGGGGAGGTTTCGCGCAATTTCGTTGCCGCACGTCACCCATTCCGAAAACGGGTATCGGGGTGCATACAAATCATGACCTTTTGCAACCGGAACCATTTCTTTGTTGTTCGCAACGAACATGCCCAATCCACAACTTTAGGTCCAAAATTCATGTTTGGGGTGCTTTCGCGCAATTTCGTTGCCGCACGTCACACATACCGAAAACGAGTATCAAGGTGCATACAAAGCACGAGTTTATGCCAGCGGAACCATTTCTTCGTTTTTCTCAACGAACATGCCCAATCCACTACTTTAGGTCCAAAATTCATGTTTGAGTTGGTTTCCCAAAATTTCGTTTCCGCACGTCACCCATTCTGAAAATAGGTATCGGGTGCATACAAACTCAGTTTTTGTCACTGGAACCATTTCTTTGTTTTTCGCAACGAACATGTCCAATCCACTACTTTAGGTCCAAAACTCATGTTTGGGTTGGTTTCACGCAATTTCGTTGCTGCACCCATTCCGAAAACGGGTATCGGAGTGCTAACAAAGCATGAGTTTTTGCAACCAGAACCATTTCTTCGTTTTTCGCAACGAACATGCCCATTCCACAACTTTAGGTCCAAAACTCATGTTTGGGGTGCTTTCACGCAATTTCGTTGCCGCACGTCACCCATTCCGAAAACGGGTATCGGGTGCATACAAAGCACGAGTTTTTGCCACCGGAACCATTTCTTCGTCTTTCGCAACGAACATGACCAATCCACTACTTTAGGTCCAAAACTCATGTTTCGGAAGGTTTCGAGCAATTTCATTGCCGCACGTCACCCATTCCGAAAATAGGTATCGGGTGCATACAAACTCAGTTTTTGCCACCGGAACCATTTCTTCGTTTTTCGCAACGAACATGCCCAATCCACTACTTTAGGTCCAAAACTCATGTTTGGGGTGCTTTCGTGCAATTTCGTTGCCGCACGTCATCCATTCCAAAAATCACGGTGCATACAAAGCACGAGTTTTTGCCACCGGAACCATTTCTTTGTTTTTCGCAACGAACATGCCCAATCCACTACTTTAGGTCCAAAACTCATGTTTGGGTTGGTTTCACGCAATTTCGTTGCCGCACGTCACCCATTCCGAAAACGGCTATCAGGGTGCATACAAAGCACGAGTTTTTGCAACCGGAACCATTTCTTCGTTTTTCGCAATGAACATGCCCAATCCACTACTTTAGGTCAAAAACTCATGTTTGGGGTGCTTTCGTGCAAATTCGTTGCCGCACGTCACCCATTCTGAAAACGTGTATCACGGTGCATATAAAGCACGAGTTTATGCCACCGGAACCTTTTCTTCGTTTTTCGCAACGAACATGCCCAATCCACTACTTTAGGTCCAAAACTCATGTTTGGGTTGGTTTCACGCAATTTCGTTGCCGCACGTCACCCATTCCGAAAACGGGTATCGGGGTGCATACAAAGCACGAGTTTTTGCAACCGGAACCATTTCTTCGTTTTTCGCAACGAACATGCCCATTCCACAACTTTAGGTCCAAAACTCATGTTTGGGGTGCTTTCGCGCAATTTTGTTGCCGCACGTCACCCATATCGAAAACATGTATCAGGGTGCATACAAAGCACGAGTCTATGCCACCGTAACCATTTCTTCGTTTTTCGCAACGAACATGCCCAATCCACTACTTTAGGTCCAAAACTCATGTTTGGGAAGGTTTTGCGCAATTTCATTGTCGCACGTCACCCATTCCGAAAATAGGTATCGGGTGCATACAAACTCAGTTTTTGCCACCGGAACCATTTCTTCGTTTTTCGCAACGAACATGCCCAATCCACTACTTTAGGTCTAAAACTCATGTTTGGGGTGCTTTTGCGCAATTTCGTTGCCGCACGTCACCTGATGTAGCTGAGGTGCCCGATCTTTCGGCGAGTAGAGATAATTCCGATTTGTCGGAAGATGACCCTTGCGATCCGACTACGACGAGCAAGCCCGAGGCGCCAATGCAATCGCTGAACCAACTCCCTGTGGTTACCGACCTTGCTGATGCGAGATCGGCCTGATCACGAAGATCGTTTCCTGTGCGCAATCGAAGAACGAACAAGAACAAGATGCGAGCAATCTAATCTATTACTCGAGGGTGGAGTTCTGAATACACGAAGACAGCGCAGATGTGCGCGTGTTCGAGAGTAGCTAAGGCTAACGTAAAACAAAACTCGGAAAATAAAGGAGGCGCAGCTCCTGTATAAATAGAGAGGGGCGCAGCCCCTAGGGACGGCCAACCCTAGGTCGTCCATTATGGGCCGCAATTGGGCTGGTCGTCTATTCTTCCGGGCCTTCGTTCTTTAACAACATGATGTAGTTCAATTCTCTTGCACGGGCCCGAGTCACTGGCCCAGGTGGAAGGGGTGGCGCCTGGACTGGGGAAGATGGTGCCTGGGCTGGAGAAGGTGCTGCTGGTGTAGATGTGCTCGTGTTGGTGTTGATGTCCTCATCATCACCGATACCGAAAACGGGTATCAGGGTGCATACAAAGCACGAGTTTATGCCACCGGAACCATTTCTTCGTTTTTCTCAACGAACATGCCCAATCCACTACTTTAGGTCCAAAACTCATGTTTGGGGTGGTTTCGTGCAATTTCGTTGCCGCACGTCACCAATTCCGAAAACGGGCATCAGGGTGCATATAAAGCACGAGTTTTTGCAACCGGAACCATTTCTTCGTTTTTCTCAACGAACATGCCCAATCCACAACTTTAGGTCCAAAACTCTTGTTTGGGGTGCTTTCGCCCAATTTCGTTGCCGCACTTCACCCATTCCAAAAACGGGTGTCAGGGTGCATACAAAGCACGATTTTTTTTGCCACCGGAACCATTTATTCGTTTTTCGCAACGAACATGCCCAATCCACTACTTTAGGTCCAAAACTCATGTTTGGGGTGGTTTCGCGCAATTTCGTTGCCGCACGTCACCCATTCCGAAAACGGGTATCGGGGTGCATACAAAGCATGAGTATTTGCCACCGGAACCATTACTTTGTTGTTCACAACGAACATGCCCAATCCACAACTTTAGGTCCAAAACTCATGTTTGGGGTGCTTTCGTGCAATTTCGTTGCCGCACGTCACCCATTCCGAAAACGGGTATCAAGGTGCATACAAAGCACGAGTTTTTGCCACCGAAACCATTTCTTCGTTTTTCGCAACGAACATGCCCAATCCACTACTTTAGGTCCAAAACTCATGTTTGGGGTGGTTTCGCGCAATTTCGTTGCCGCACGTCACCCATTCCGAAAACGGGTATCGGGGTGTATACAAAGCACGAGTTTTTGCAACCGGAACCATTTCTTCGTTTTTCGCAACGAACATGCCCAATCCACAACTTTAGGTCCAAAACTCTTGTTTGGGGTGCTTTCGCGCAATTTCGTTGCCGCACATCACCCATTCCAAAAATGGGTGTCAGGGTGCATACAAAGCACTATTTTTTGCCACCGGAACCATTTATTCGTTTTTCGCAATGAACATGCCTAATCCACTACTTTAGGTCCAAAACTCATGTTTGGGGTGGTTTCGCGCAATTTCGTTGCCGCACGTCACCCATTCCGAAAACTGGTATCGGGGTGCATACAAAGCATGAGTTTTTGCAACCGGAACCATTTCTTTGTTGTTCGCAACGAACATGCCCAATCCAAAACTTTAGGTCCAAAACTCATGTTTGGGGTGGTTTCGCGCAATTTCGTTGCCGCACGTCACCCATTCCGAAAACGGCTATCAGTGTGCATACAAAGCACGAGTTTTTGCCACCGGAACCATTTCTTCGTTTTTCGCTAGGAACATGCCCAATCCACTACTTTAGGTCCAAAACTCATGTTTGGGGTGCTTTCGTGCAATTTCGTTGCCGCACGTCACCCATTCCGAAAACGGGTATCACGGTGCATAGAAAGCACGACTTTTGCCACAGGAACCATTTCTTCGTTTTTCGCAACGAACATGCCCAATCTACTACTTTGGGTCCAAAACTCATGTTTGGGTTGGTTTCACGCAATTTTGTTGCCGCACGTCACCCATTCCGAAAACGGGTATAAGGGTGCATACAAAGCACGAGTTTTTGCAACCGGAACCATTTCTTCGTTTTTCGCAACGAACATGCCCATTCCACAACTTTAGGTCCAAAACTCATGTTTGGGGTGATTTCGCGCAATTTTGTTGCCACACGTCACCCATACCGAAAACGTGTATCAGGGTGCCTACAAAGCACGAGTTTATGCCACCGGAACCATTTCTTCGTTTTTCGCAACGAACACAACGAACATGCCCATTCCACAACTTTAGGTCCAAAACTCATGTTTGGGGTGATTTCGCGCAATTTTGTTGCCACACGTCACCCATACCGAAAACGTGTATCAGGGTGCCTACAAAGCACGAGTTTATGCCACCGGAACCATTTCTTCGTTTTTCGCAACGAACACAACGAACATGCCCACTCCACTACTTTAGGTCCAAAACTCATGTTTGGGTTGTTTTCGCGCAATTCCGTTGCCGCACGTCACCCATTCCGAAAACGGGTATCGGGGTGCATACAAAGCAAGAGTTTTTGCCACCGGAACCATTTCTTCGTTTTTCGCAACGAACATGCCCAATCCACTAATTTAGGTCCAAAACTCATGTTTGGGTTGATTTCGCGCAATTTCGTTGCCGCACGTCACCCATTCCGAAAACGGGTATCGGGTGCATACAAAGCACGAGTTTTTGCCACCGGAAACATTTCTTCGTTTTTCGCAACGAACATGCCCACTCCACTACTTTAGGTCCAAAACTCATGTTTGGGTTGATTTCGCGCAATTTCGTTGCCGCACATCACCCATTCCGAAAACGGGTATCGGGTGCATACGAAGCACGAGTTTTTGCCACCGGAACCATTTCTTCGTTTTTCGCAACGAACATGCCCACTCCACTACTTTAGGTCCAAAACTCATGTTTGGGTTGATTTCGCGCAATTTCGTTGCCGCACGTCACCCATTCCGAAAACGTGTATCGGGTGCATACAAAGCACGAGTTTTTGCCACCGGAACCATTTCTTCGTTTTTCGCAACGAACATGCCCACTCCACTACTTTAGGTCCAAAACTCATGTTTGGGTTGTTTTCGCGCAATTCCGTTGCCGCACGTCACCCATTCCGAAAACGGGTATCGGGGTGCATACAAAGCAAGAGTTTTTGCCACCGGAACCATTTCTTCGTTTTTCGCAACGAACATGCCCAATCCACTAATTTAGGTCCAAAACTCATGTTTGGGTTGATTTCGCGCAATTTCGTTGTCGCACGTCACCCATTCCGAAAACGGGTATCGGGTGCATACAAAGCACGAGTTTTTGCCACCGGAACCATTTCTTCGTTTTTCGCTAGGAACATGCCCAATCCACTACTTTAGGTCCAAAACTCATGTTTGGGGTGCTTTCGTGCAATTTCGTTGCCGCACGTCACCCATTCCGAAAACGGGTATCACGGTGCATAGAAAGCACGACTTTTGCCACAGGAACCATTTCTTCGTTTTTCGCAACGAACATGCCCAATCTACTACTTTAGGTCCAAAACTCATGTTTGGGTTGGTTTCACGCAATTTTGTTGCCGCACGTCACCCATTCCGAAAACGGGTATAAGGGTGCATACAAAGCACGAGTTTTTGCAACCGGAACCATTTCTTCGTTTTTCGCAACGAACATGCCCATTCCACAACTTTAGGTCCAAAACTCATGTTTGGGGTGATTTCGCGCAATTTTGTTGCCACACGTCACCCATACCGAAAACGTGTATCAGGGTGCCTACAAAGCACGAGTTTATGCCACCGGAACCATTTCTTCGTTTTTCGCAACGAACACAACGAACATGCCCATTCCACAACTTTAGGTCCAAAACTCATGTTTGGGTGATTTCGCGCAATTTTGTTGCCACACGTCACCCATACCGAAAACGTGTATCAGGGTGCGTACAAAGCACGAGTTTATGCCACCGGAACCATTTCTTCGTTTTTCGCAACGAACACAACGAACATGCCCACTCCACTACTTTAGGTCCAAAACTCATGTTTGGGTTGTTTTCGCGCAATTCCGTTGCCGCACGTCACCCATTCCGAAAACGGGTATCGAGGTGCATACAAAGCAAGAGTTTTTGCCACCGGAACCATTTCTTCGTTTTTCGCAACGAACATGCCCAATCCACTAATTTAGGTCCAAAACTCATGTTTGGGTTGATTTCGCGCAATTTCGTTGCCTCACGTCACCCATTCCGAAAACGGGTATCGGGTGCATACAAAGCACGAGTTTTTGCCACCGGAAACATTTCTTCGTTTTTCGCAACGAACATGCCCACTCCACTACTTTAGGTCCAAAACTCATGTTTGGGTTGATTTCGCGCAATTTCGTTGCCGCACATCACCCATTCCGAAAACGGGTATCGGGTGCATACGAAGCACGAGTTTTTGCCACCGGAACCATTTCTTCGTTTTTCGCAACGAACATGCCCACTCCACTACTTTAGGTCCAAAACTCATGTTTGGGTTGATTTCGCGCAATTTCGTTGCCGCACGTCACCCATTCCGAAAACGTGTATCGGGTGCATACAAAGCACGAGTTTTTGCCACCGGAACCATTTCTTCGTTTTTCGCAACGAACATGCCCACTCCACTACTTTAGGTCCAAAACTCATGTTTGGGTTGTTTTCACGCAATTCCGTTGCCGCACGTCACCCATTCCGAAAACGGGTATCGGGGTGCATACAAAGCAAGAGTTTTTGCCACCGGAACCATTTCTTCGTTTTTCGCAACGAACATGCCCAATCCACTAATTTAGGTCCAAAACTCATGTTTGGGTTGATTTCGCGCAATTTCGTTGTCGCACGTCACCCATTCCGAAAACGTGTATCGGGTGCATACAAAGCACGAGTTTTTGCCACCAGAACCATTTCTTCGTTTTTCGCAACGAACATGCCCACTCCACTACTTTAGGTCCAAAACTCATGTTTGGGGTGCTTTCGTGCAATTTCGTTGCCGCACGTCACCCATTCCGAAAACGGGTATCACGGTGCATAGAAAGCAAGACTTTTGCCACAGGAACCATTTCTTCGTTTTTCGCAACGAACATGCCCAATCTACTACTTTAGGTCCAAAACTCATGTTTGGGTTGGTTTCACGCAATTTTGTTGCCGCACGTCACCCATTCCGAAAACGGGTATAAGGGTGCATACAAAGCACGAGTTTTTGCAACCGGAACCATTTCTTCGTTTTTCGCAACGAACATGCCCATTCCACAACTTTAGGTCCAAAACTCATGTTTGGGGTGATTTCGCGCAATTTTGTTGCCACACGTCACCCATACCGAAAACGTGTATCAGGGTGCCTACAAAGCACGAGTTTATGCCACCGGAACCATTTCTTCGTTTTTCGCAACGAACACAACGAACATGCCCATTCCACAACTTTAGGTCCAAAACTCATGTTTGGGGTGATTTCGCGCAATTTTGTTGCCACACGTCACCCATACCGAAAACGTGTATCAGGGTGCCTACAAAGCACGAGTTTATGCCACCGGAACCATTTCTTCGTTTTTCGCAACGAACACAACGAACATGCCCACTCCACTACTTTAGGTCCAAAACTCATGTTTGGGTTGTTTTCGCGCAATTCCGTTGCCGTACGTCACCCATTCCGAAAACGGGTATCGGGGTGCATACAAAGCAAGAGTTTTTGCCACCGGAACCATTTCTTCGTTTTTCGCAACGAACATGCCCAATCCACTAATTTAGGTCCAAAACTCATGTTTGGGTTGATTTCGCGCAATTTCGTTGCCTCACGTCACCCATTCCGAAAACGGGTATCGGGTGCATACAAAGCACGAGTTTTTGCCACCGGAAACATTTCTTCGTTTTTCGCAACGAACATGCCCACTCCACTACTTTAGGTCCAAAACTCATGTTTGGGTTGATTTCGCGCAATTTCGTTGCCGCACATCACCCATTCCGAAAACGGGTATCGGGTGCATACGAAGCACGAGTTTTTGCCACCGGAACCATTTCTTCGTTTTTCGCAACGAACATGCCCACTCCACTACTTTAGGTCCAAAACTCATGTTTGGGTTGATTTCGCGCAATTTCGTTGCCGCACGTCACCCATTCCGAAAACGTGTATCGGGTGCATACAAAGCACGAGTTTTTGCCACCGGAACCATTTCTTCGTTTTTCGCAACGAACATGCCCACTCCACTACTTTAGGTCCAAAACTCATGTTTGGGTTGTTTCGCGCAATTTCGTTGCCGCACGTCACCCATTCCAAAAACGGGTATCGGGTGCATACAAACTCAGTTCTTGCCACCGAAACCATTTCTTCGTTTTTCGCAACGAACATGCCCACTCCACTACTTTAGGTCCAAAACTCATGTTTGGGTTGATTTCGCGCAATTTCGTTGCCGCACGTCACCCATTCCGAAAACGGGTATCGGGTGCATACAAAGCACGAGTTTTTGCCACCGGAACCATTTCTTCGTTTTTCGCAACGAACATGCCCAATCCACTACTATAGGTCCAAAACTCATGTTTGGGTTGATTTCGCGCAATTTCGTTGCCGCACGTCACCCATTCCAAAAACGGGTATCGGGTGCATACAAACTCAGTTCTTGCCACCGAAACCATTTCTTCGTTTTTCGCAACGAACATGCCCACTCCACTACTTTAGGTCCAAAACTCATGTTTGGGGTGGTTTCACGCAATTTCGTTGCCGCACATCACCCATTCCGAAAACGGGTATCGGGTGCATACGAAGCACGAGTTTTTGCCACCGGAACCATTTCTTCGTTTTTCGCAACGAACATGCCCACTCCACTACTTTAGGTCCAAAACTCATGTTTGGGTTGATTTCGCGCAATTTCGTTGCCGCACGTCACCCATTCCGAAAACGTGTATCGGTGCACAAAGCACGAGTTTTTGCCACCGGAACCATTTCTTCGTTTTTCGCAACGAACATGCCCAATCCACTACTATAGGTCCAAAACTCATGTTTGGGTTGATTTCACGCAATTTCGTTGCCGCACGTCACCCATTCCAAAAACGGGTATCGGGTGCATACAAACTCAGTTCTTGCCACCGAAACCATTTCTTCGTTTTTCGCAACGAACATGCCCACTCCACTACTTTAGGTCCAAAACTCATGTTTGGGTTGTTTTCGCGCAATTCCGTTGCCGCACGTCACCCATTCCGAAAACGGGTATCGGGGTGCATACAAAGCAAGAGTTTTTGCCACCGGAACCATTTCTTCGTTTTTCGCAACGAACATGCCCAATCCACTAATTTAGGTCCAAAACTCATGTTTGGGTTGATTTCGCGCAATTTCGTTGTCGCACGTCACCCATTCCGAAAACGGGTATCGGGTGCATACAAAGCACGAGTTTTTGCCACCAGAACCATTTCTTCGTTTTTCGCAACGAACATGCCCACTCCACTAATTTAGGTCCAAAACTCATGTTTGGGTTGATTTCGCGCAATTTCGTTGCCGCACGTCACCCATTCCGAAAACGGGTATCGGGTGCATACAAAGCACGAGTTTTTGCCACCGGAACCATTTCTTCGTTTTTCGCAACGAACATGCCCAATCCACTACTATAGGTCCAAAACTCATGTTTGCGTTGATTTCGCGCAATTTCGTTGCCGCACGTCACCCATTCCAAAAACGGGTATCGGGTGCATACAAACTCAGTTCTTGCCACCGAAACCATTTCTTCGTTTTTCGCAACGAACATGCCCACTCCACTACTTTAGGTCCAAAACTCATGTTTGGGTTGATTTCGCGCAATTTCGTTGCCGCACGTCACCCATTCCGAAAACGGGTATCGGGTGCATACAAAGTCAGTTTTCGCCACCGAAACCATCTTTCGTTTTTCGCAACGAACATGCCCAATCCACTACTTTAGGTCCAAAACTCTTGTTTGGGATCGTTTCGCACAATTTCGTTTCGGCACGTCACCCATTCCGAAAACGGGTATCGTGGTGCATACAAAGCACGAGTTTTTGCCACCGAAACCATTTCTTCGTATTTCGCAACGAACATACCCACTCCACTACTTTAGGTCCAAAACTCATGTTTGGGGTGGTTTCACGCAATTTCGTTGCCGCACATCACCCATTCCGAAAACGGGTATCGGGTGCATACGAAGCACGAGTTTTTGCCACCGGAACCATTTCTTCGTTTTTCGCAACGAACATGCCCACTCCACTACTTTAGGTCCAAAACTCATGTTTGGGTTGATTTCGCGCAATTTCGTTGCCGCACGTCACCCATTCCGAAAACGTGTATCGGGTGCATACAAAGCACGAGTTTTTGCCACCGGAACCATTTCTTCGTTTTTCGCAACGAACATGCCCAATCCACTACTATAGGTCCAAAACTCATGTTTGGGTTGATTTCGCGCAATTTCGTTGCCGCACGTCACCCATTCCAAAAACGGGTATCGGGTGCATACAAACTCAGTTCTTGCCACCGAAACCATTTCTTCGTTTTTCGCAACGAACATGCCCACTCCACTACTTTAGGTCCAAAACTCATGTTTGGGTTGTTTTCGCGCAATTCCGTTGCCGCACGTCACCCATTCCGAAAACGGGTATCGGGGTGCATACAAAGCAAGAGTTTTTGCCACCGGAACCATTTCTTCGTTTTTCGCAACGAACATGCCCAATCCACTAATTTAGGTCCAAAACTCATGTTTGGGTTGATTTCGCGCAATTTCGTTGTCGCACGTCACCCATTCCGAAAACGGGTATCGGGTGCATACAAAGCACGAGTTTTTGCCACCAGAACCATTTCTTCGTTTTTCGCAACGAACATGCCCACTCCACTAATTTAGGTCCAAAACTCATGTTTGGGTTGATTTCGTGCAATTTCGTTGCCGCACGTCACCCATTCCGAAAACGGGTATCGGGTGCATACAAAGCACGAGTTTTTGCCACCGGAACCATTTCTTCGTTTTTCGCAACGAACATGCCCAATCCACTACTATAGGTCCAAAACTCATGTTTGGGTTGATTTCGCGCAATTTCGTTGCCGCACGTCACCCATTCCAAAAACGGGTATCGGGTGCATACAAACTCAATTCTTGCCACCGAAACCATTTCTTCGATTTTCGCAACGAACATGCCCACTCCACTACTTTAGGTCCAAAACTCATGTTTGGGTTGTTTTCGCGCAATTCCGTTGCCGCACGTCACCCATTCCGAAAACGGGTATCGGGGTGCATACAAAGCAAGAGTTTTTGCCACCGGAACCATTTCTTCGTTTTTCGCAACGAACATGCCCAATCCACTAATTTAGGTCCAAAACTCATGTTTGGGTTGATTTCGCGCAATTTCGTTGTCGCACGTCACCCATTCCGAAAACGGGTATCGGGTGCATACAAAGCACGAGTTTTTGCCACCAGAACCATTTCTTCGTTTTTCGCAACGAACATGCCCACTCCACTAATTTAGGTCCAAAACTCATGTTTGGGTTGATTTCGCGCAATTTCGTTGCCGCACGTCACCCATTCCGAAAACGGGTATCGGGTGCATACAAAGCACGAGTTTTTGCCACCGGAACCATTTCTTCGTTTTTCGCAACGAACATGCCCAATCCACTACTATAGGTCCAAAACTCATGTTTGGGTTGATTTCGCGCAATTTCGTTGCCGCACGTCACCCATTCCAAAAACGGGTATCGGGTGCATACAAACTCAGTTCTTGCCACCGAAACCATTTCTTCGTTTTTCGCAACGAACATGCCCACTCCACTACTTTAGGTCCAAAACTCATGTTTGGGTTGATTTCGCGCAATTTCGTTGCCGCACGTCACCCATTCCGAAAACGGGTATCGGGTGCATACAAAGTCAGTTTTCGCCACCGAAACCATCTTTCGTTTTTCGCAACGAACATGCCCAATCCACTACTTTAGGTCCAAAACTCTTGTTTGGGATCGTTTCGCACAATTTCGTTTCGGCACGTCACCCATTCCGAAAACGGGTATCGTGGTGCATACAAAGCACGAGTTTTTGCCACCGAAACCATTTCTTCGTATTTCGCAACGAACATACCCACTCCACTACTTTAGGTCCAAAACTCATGTTTGGGGTGGTTTCACGCAATTTCGTTGCCGCACATCACCCATTCCGAAAACGGGTATCGGGTGCATACGAAGCACGAGTTTTTGCCACCGGAACCATTTCTTCGTTTTTCGCAACGAACATGCCCACTCCACTACTTTAGGTCCAAAACTCATGTTTGGGTTGATTTCGCGCAATTTCGTTGCCGCACGTCACCCATTCCGAAAACGTGTATCGGGTGCATACAAAGCACGAGTTTTTGCCACCGGAACCATTTCTTCGTTTTTCGCAACGAACATGCCCAATCCACTACTATAGGTCCAAAACTCATGTTTGGGTTGATTTCGCGCAATTTCGTTGCCGCACGTCACCCATTCCAAAAACGGGTATCGGGTGCATACAAACTCAGTTCTTGCCACCGAAACCATTTCTTCGTTTTTCGCAACGAACATGCCCACTCCACTACTTTAGGTCCAAAACTCATGTTTGGGTTGATTTCGCGCAATTTCGTTGCCGCACGTCACCCATTCCGAAAACGGGTATCGGGTGCATACAAAGCACGAGTTTTTGCCACCGGAACCATTTCTTCGTTTTTCGCAACGAACATGCCCAATCCACTACTATAGGTCCAAAACTCATGTTTGGGTTGATTTCGCGCAATTTCGTTGCCGCACGTCACCCATTCCGAAAACGGGTATCGGGTGCATACAAAGCACGAGTTTTTGCCACCGGAACCATTTCTTCGTTTTTCGCAACGAACATGCCCAATCCACTACTATAGGTCCAAAACTCATGTCTGGGTTGATTTCGCGCAATTTCGTTGCCGCACGTCACCCATTCCAAAAACGGGTATCGGGTGCATACAAACTCAGTTCTTGCCACCGAAACCATTTCTTCGTTTTTCGCAACGAACATGCCCACTCCACTACTTTAGGTCCAAAACTCATGTTTGGGTTGATTTCGCGCAATTTCGTTGCCGCACGTCACCCATTCCGAAAACGGGTATCGGGTGCATACAAAGTCAGTTTTCGCCACCGAAACCATCTTTCGTTTTTCGCAACGAACATGCCCAATCCACTACTTTAGGTCCAAAACTCTTGTTTGGGATCGTTTCGCACAATTTCGTTTCGGCACGTCACCGATTCCGAAAACGGGTATCGTGGTGCATACAAAGCACGAGTTTTTGCCACCGAAACCATTTCTTCGTATTTCGCAACGAACATACCCACTCCACTACTTTAGGTCCAAAACTCATGTTTGGGGTGGTTTCACGCAATTTCGTTGCCGCACATCACCCATTCCGAAAACGGGTATCGGGTGCATACGAAGCACGAGTTTTTGCCACCGGAACCATTTCTTCGTTTTTCGCAACGAACATGCCCACTCCACTACTTTAGGTCCAAAACTCATGTTTGGGTTGATTTCGCGCAATTTCGTTGCCGCACGTCACCCATTCCGAAAACGTGTATCGGGTGCATACAAAGCACGAGTTTTTGCCACCGGAACCATTTCTTCGTTTTTCGCAACGAACATGCCCAATCCACTACTATAGGTCCAAAACTCATGTTTGGGTTGATTTCGCGCAATTTCGTTGCCGCACGTCACCCATTCCAAAAACGGGTATCGGGTGCATACAAACTCAGTTCTTGCCACCGAAACCATTTCTTCGTTTTTCGCAACGAACATGCCCACTCCACTACTTTAGGTCCAAAACTCATGTTTGGGTTGATTTCGCGCAATTTCGTTGCCGCACGTCACCCATTCCGAAAACGGGTATCGGGTGCATACAAAGCACGAGTTTTTGCCACCGGAACCATTTCTTCGTTTTTCGCAACGAACATGCCCAATCCACTACTATAGGTCCAAAACTCATGTTTGGGTTGATTTCGCGCAATTTCGTTGCCGCACGTCACCCATTCCAAAAACGGGTATCGGGTGCATACAAACTCAGTTCTTGCCACCGAAACCATTTCTTCGTTTTTCGCAACGAACATGCCCACTCCACTACTTTAGGTCCAAAACTCATGTTTGGGTTGATTTCGCGCAATTTCGTTGCCGCACGTCACCCATTCCGAAAACGGGTATCGGGTGCATACAAAGTCAGTTTTCGCCACCGAAACCATTTTTTGTTTTTCGCAACGAACATGCCCAATCCACTACTTTAGGTCCAAAACTCATGTTTGGGATCGTTTCGCACAATTTCGTTTCTGCACGTCACCCATTCCGAAAACGGGTATCGTGGTGCATACAAAGCACGAGTTTTTGCCACCGAAACCATTTCTTCGTATTTCGCAACGAACATACCCAATCCACTACTTTAGGTCCAAAACTCATGTTTGGGGTGGTTTCACGCAATTTCGTTGCCGCACGTCACCCCTTCCGAAAACGGGTATCGGGGTGCATACAAAGCATGAGTTTTTGCCACCGGAACCATTTTTCATTTTTCGCAACGAACATGCCCAATCCACGACTTTAGGTCCTAAACTCATGTTTGGGGTGTTTTCGCGCAATTTTGTTGCGGCACGTCACCCATTCCGAAAACGGGTATCGGGGTGCATACAAAGCACGAGTTTTTGCCACCGGAACCATTTCATCGTTTTTCGCAACGAACATGCCCACTCCACTACTTTAGGTCCAAAACTCATGTTTGGGTTGATTTCGCGCAATTTCGTTGCCGCACGTCACCCATTCCGAAAACGTGTATTGGGTGCATACAAAGCACGAGTTTTTGCCACCGGAACCATTTCTTCGTTTTTCGCAACGAACATGCCGACTCCACTACTTTAGGTCCAAAACTCATGTTTGGGTTGTTTTCGCGCAATTCCGTTGCCGCACGTCACCCATTCCGAAAACGGGTATCGGGTGCATACAAACTCAGTTTTTGCCACCGAAACCATTTTTCGTTTTTCGCAACGAACATGCCCACTCCACTACTTTAGGTCCAAAACTCATGTTTGTGATCGTTTCGCACAATTTCGTTGCCGCACGTCACCCATTTCGAAAACGGGTATCGGGGTGCATACAAAGCACGAGTTTTTGCCACCGAAACCATTTCTTCGTTTTTCGCAACGAACATGCCCACTCCACTAATTTAGGTCCAAAACTCATGTTTGGGTTGATTTCGCGCAATTTCGTTGCCGCACGTCACCCATTCCGAAAACGGGTATCGGGTGCATACAAAGTCAGTTTTCGCCACCGAAACCATTTTTCGTTTTTCGCAACGAACATGCCCAATCCACTACTTTAGGTCCAAAACTCATGTTTGGGATCGTTTCGCACAATTTCGTTTCTGCACGTCACCCATTCCGAAAACGGGTATCGTGGTGCATACAAAGCACGAGTTTTTGCCACCGAAACCATTTCTTCGTATTTCGCAACGAACATACCCAATCCACTACTTTAGGTCCAAAACTCATGTTTGGGGTGGTTTCACGCAATTTCGTTGCCGCACGTCACCCCTTCCGAAAACGGGTATCGGGGTGCATACAAAGCATGAGTTTTTGCCACCGGAACCATTTTTCATTTTTCGCAACGAACATGCCCAATCCACTACTTTAGGTCCTAAACTCATGTTTGGGGTGTTTTCGCGCAATTTCGTTGCGGCACGTCACCCATTCCGAAAACGGGTATCGGGGTGCATACAAAGCACGAGTTTTTGTCACCGGAACCATTTCTTCGTTTTTCGCAACGAACATGCCCACTCCACTACTTTAGGTCCAAAACTCATGTTTGGGTTGATTTCGCGCAATTTCGTTGCCGCACGTCACCCATTCCGAAAACGTGTATCGGGTGCATACAAAGCACGAGTTTTTGCCACCGGAACCATTTCTTCGTTTTTCGCAACGAACATGCCCACTCCACTACTTTAGGTCCAAAACTCATGTTTGGGTTGTTTTCGCGCAATTCCGTTGCCGCACGTCACCCATTCCGAAAACGGGTATCGGGTGCATACAAACTCAGTTTTTGCCACCGAAACCATTTCTTCGTTTTTCGCAACGAACATGCCCACTCCACTACTTTAGGTCCAAAACTCATGTTTGTGATCGTTTCGCACAATTTCGTTGCCGCACGTCACCCATTCCGAAAACGGGTATCGGGGTGCATACAAAGCACGAGTTTTTGCCACCGAAACCATTTCTTCGTTTTTCGCAACGAACATGCCCACTCCACTAATTTAGGTCCAAAACTCATGTTTGGGTTGATTTCGCGCAATTTCGTTGCCGCACGTCACCCATTCCGAAAACGGGTATCGGGTGCATACAAAGTCAGTTTTCGCCACCGAAACCATTTTTCGTTTTTCGCAACGAACATGCCCAATCCACTACTTTAGGTCCAAAACTCATGTTTGGGATCGTTTCGCACAATTTCGTTTCTGCACGTCACCCATTCCGAAAACGGGTATCGTGGTGCATACAAAGCACGAGTTTTTGCCACCGAAACCATTTCTTCGTATTTCGCAACGAACATACCCAATCCACTACTTTAGGTCCAAAACTCATGTTTGGGGTGGTTTCACGCAATTTCGTTGCCGCACGTCACCCCTTCCGAAAACGGGTATCGGGGTGCATACAAAGCATGAGTTTTTGCCACCGGAACCATTTTTCATTTTTCGCAACGAACATGCCCAATCCACTACTTTAGGTCCTAAACTCATGTTTGGGGTGTTTTCGCGCAATTTCGTTGCGGCACGTCACCCATTCCGAAAACGGGTATCGGGGTGCATACAAAGCACGAGTTTTTGTCACCGGAACCATTTCATCGTTTTTCGCAACGAACATGCCCACTCCACTACTTTAGGTCCAAAACTCATGTTTGGGTTGATTTCGCGCAATTTCGTTGCCGCACGTCACCCATTCCGAAAACGTGTATCGGGTGCATACAAAGCACGAGTTTTTGCCACCGGAACCATTTCTTCGTTTTTCGCAACGAACATGCCCACTCCACTACTTTAGGTCCAAAACTCATGTTTGGGTTGTTTTCGCGCAATTCCGTTGCCGCACGTCACCCATTCCGAAAACGGGTATCGGGTGCATACAAACTCAGTTTTTGCCACCGAAACCATTTCTTCGTTTTTCGCAACGAACATGCCCACTCCACTACTTTAGGTCCAAAACTCATGTTTGTGATCGTTTCGCACAATTTCGTTGCCGCACGTCACCCATTCCGAAAACGGGTATCGGGGTGCATACAAAGCACGAGTTTTTGCCACCGAAACCATTTCTTCGTTTTTCGCAACGAACATGCCCACTCCACTAATTTAGGTCCAAAACTCATGTTTGGGTTGATTTCGCGCAATTTCGTTGCCGCACGTCACCCATTCCGAAAACGGGTATCGGGTGCATACAAAGTCAGTTTTCGCCACCGAAACCATTTTTCGTTTTTCGCAACGAACATGCCCAATCCACTACTTTAGGTCCAAAACTCATGTTTGGGATCGTTTCGCACAATTTCGTTTCTGCACGTCACCCATTCCGAAAACGGGTATCGTGGTGCATACAAAGCACGAGTTTTTGCCACCAAAACCATTTCTTCGTATTTCGCAACGAACATACCCAATCCACTACTTTAGGTCCAAAACTCATGTTTGGGGTGGTTTCAAGCAATTTCGTTGCCGCACGTCACCCCTTCCGAAAACGGGTATCGGGGTGCATACAAAGCATGAGTTTTTGCCACCGGAACCATTTTTCATTTTTCGCAACGAACATTCCCAATCCACTACTTTAGGTCCTAAACTCATGTTTGGGGTGTTTTCGCGCAATTTTGTTGCGACACGTCACCCATTCCGAAAACGGGTATCGGGGTGCATACAAAGCACGAGTTTTTGCCACCGGAACCATTTCATCGTTTTTCGCAACGAACATGCCCACTCCACTACTTTAGGTCCAAAACTCATGTTTGGGTTGATTTCGCGCAATTTCGTTGCCGCACGTCACCCATTCCGAAAACGTGTATCGGGTGCATACAAAGCACGAGTTTTTGCCACCGGAACCATTTCTTCGTTTTTCACAACGAACATGCCCACTCCACTACTTTAGGTCCAAAACTCATGTTTGGGTTGTTTTCGCGCAATTCCGTTGCCGCACGTCACCCATTCCGAAAACGGGTATCGGGTGCATACAAACTCAGTTTTTGCCACCGAAACCATTTCTTCGTTTTTCGCAACGAACATGCCCACTCCACTACTTTAGGTCCAAAACTCATGTTTGTGATTGTTTCGCATAATTTCGTTGCCGCACGTCACCCATTCCGAAAACGAGTATCGGGGTGCATACAAAGCACGAGTTTTTGCCACCGAAACCATTTCTTCGTTTTTCGCAACGAACATGCCCACTCCACTAATTTAGGTCCAAAACTCATGTTTGGGTTGATTTCGCGCAATTTCGTTGCCGCACGTCACCCATTCCGAAAACGGGTATCGGGTGCATACAAAGTCAGTTTTCGCCACCGAAACCATTTTTCGTTTTTCGCAACGAACATGCCCAATCCACTACTTTAGGTCCAAAACTCATGTTTGGGATCGTTTCGCACAATTTCGTTTCTGCACGTCACCCATTCCGAAAACGGGTATCGTGGTGCATACAAAGCACGAGTTTTTGCCACCGAAACCATTTCTTCGTATTTCGCAACGAACATACCCAATCCACTACTTTAGGTCCAAAACTCATGTTTGGGGTGGTTTCGCACAATTTCGTTGCCGCACGTCACCCCTTCCGAAAACGGGTATCGGGGTGCATACAAAGCATGAGTTTTTACCACCGGAACCATTTTTCATTTTTCGCAACGAACATGCCCAATCCACTACTTTAGGTCCTAAACTCATGTTTGGGGTGTTTTCGCGCAATTTCGTTGCGGCACGTCACCCATTCCGAAAACGGGTATCGGGGTGCATACAAAGCACGAGTTTTTGCCACCGGAACCATTTCTTCGTTTTTCGCAACGAACATGCCCACTCCACTACTTTAGGTCCAAAACTCATGTTTGGGTTGATTTCGCGCAATTTCGTTGCCGCACGTCACCCATTCCGAAAACGTGTATCGGGTGCATACAAAGCACGAGTTTTTGCCACCGGAACCATTTCTTCGTTTTTCGCAACGAACATGCCCACTCCACTACTTTAGGTCCAAAACTCATGTTTGGGTTGTTTTCGCGCAATTCCGTTGCCGCACGTCACCCATTCCGAAAACGGGTATCGGGTGCATACAAACTCAGTTTTTGCCACCGAAACCATTTCTTCGTTTTTCGCAACGAACATGCCCACTCCACTACTTTAGGTCCAAAACTCATGTTTGGGATCGTTTCGCACAATTTCGTTGCCGCACGTCACCCATTCCGAAAACGGGTATCGGGGTGCATACAAAGCACGAGTTTTTGCCACCGAAACCATTTCTTCGTTTTTCGCAACGAACATGCCCACTCCACTAATTTAGGTCCAAAACTCATGTTTGGGTTGATTTCGCGCAATTTCGTTGCCGCACGTCACCCATTCCGAAAACGGGTATCGGGTGCATACAAAGTCAGTTTTCGCCACCGAAACCATTTTTCGTTTTTCGCAACGAACATGCCCAATCCACTACTTTAGGTCCAAAACTCATGTTTGGGATCGTTTCGCACAATTTCGTTTCTGCACGTCACCCATTCCGAAAACGGGTATCGTGGTGCATACAAAGCACGAGTTTTTGTCACCGAAACCATTTCTTCGTATTTCGCAACGAACATACCCAATCCACTACTTTAGGTCCAAAACTCATGTTTGGGGTGGTTTCGCGCAATTTCGTTGCCGCACGTCACCCCTTCCGAAAACGGGTATCGGGGTGCATACAAAGCACGAGTTTTTGCCACCGGAACCATTTTTCATTTTTCGCAACGAACATGCCCAATCCACTACTTTAGGTCCTAAACTCATGTTTGGGGTGTTTTCGCGCAATTTCGTTGCGGCACGTCACCCATTCCGAAAACGGGTATCGGGGTGCATACAAAGCACGAGTTTTTGCCACCGGAACCATTTCTTCGTTTTTCGCAACGAACATGCCCACTCCACTACTTTAGGTCCAAAACTCATGTTTGGGTTGATTTCGCGCAATTTCGTTGCCGCACGTCACCCATTCCGAAAACGTGTATCGGGTGCATACAAAGCACGAGTTTTTGCCACCGGAACCATTTCTTCGTTTTTCGCAACGAACATGCCCACTCCACTACTTTAGGTCCAAAACTCATGTTTGGGTTGTTTTCGCGCAATTCCGTTGCCGCACGTCACCCATTCCGAAAACGGGTATCGGGTGCATACAAACTCAGTTTTTGCCACCGAAACCATTTCTTCGTTTTTCGCAACGAACATGCCCACTCCACTACTTTAGGTCCAAAACTCATGTTTGGGATCGTTTCGCACAATTTCGTTGCCGCACGTCACCCATTCCGAAAACGGGTATCGGGGTGCATACAAAGCACGAGTTTTTGCCACCGAAACCATTTCTTCGTTTTTCGCAACGAACATGCCCACTCCACTAATTTAGGTCCAAAACTCATGTTTGGGTTGATTTCGCGCAATTTCGTTGCCGCACGTCACCCATTCCGAAAACGGGTATCGGGTGCATACAAAGTCAGTTTTCGCCACCGAAACCATTTTTCGTTTTTCGCAACGAACATGCCCAATCCACTACTTTAGGTCCAAAACTCATGTTTGGGATCGTTTCGCACAATTTCGTTTCTGCACGTCACCCATTCCGAAAACGGGTATCGTGGTGCATACAAAGCACGAGTTTTTGTCACCGAAACCATTTCTTCATATTTCGCAACGAACATACCCAATCCACTACTTTAGGTCCAAAACTCATGTTTGGGGTGGTTTCGCGCAATTTCGTTGCCGCACGTCACCCCTTCCGAAAACGGGTATCGGGGTGCATACAAAGCACGAGTTTTTGCCACCGGAACCATTTTTCATTTTTCGCAACGAACATGCCCAATCCACTACTTTAGGTCCTAAACTCATGTTTGGGGTGTTTTCGCGCAATTTCGTTGCGGCACGTCACCCATTCCGAAAACGGGTATCGGGGTGCATACAAAGCACGAGTTTTTGCCACCGGAACCATTTCTTCGTTTTTCGCAACGAACATGCCCACTCCACTACTTTAGGTCCAAAACTCATGTTTGGGTTGATTTCGCGCAATTTCGTTGCCGCACGTCACCCATTCCGAAAACGTGTATCGGGTGCATACAAAGCACGAGTTTTTGCCACCGGAACCATTTCTTCGTTTTTCGCAACGAACATGCCCACTCCACTACTTTAGGTCCAAAACTCATGTTTGGGTTGTTTTCGCGCAATTCCGTTGCCGCACGTCACCCATTCCGAAAACGGGTATCGGGTGCATACAAACTCAGTTTTTGCCACCGAAACCATTTCTTCGTTTTTCGCAACGAACATGCCCACTCCACTACTTTAGGTCCAAAACTCATGTTTGGGATCGTTTCGCACAATTTCGTTGCCGCACGTCACCCATTCCGAAAACGGGTATCGGGGTGCATACAAAGCACGAGTTTTTGCCACCGAAACCATTTCTTCGTTTTTCGCAACGAACATGCCCACTCCACTAATTTAGGTCCAAAACTCATGTTTGGGTTGATTTCGCGCAATTTCGTTGCCGCACGTCACCCATTCCGAAAACGGGTATCGGGTGCATACAAAGTCAGTTTTCGCCACCGAAACCATTTTTCGTTTTTCGCAACGAACATGCCCAATCCACTACTTTAGGTCCAAAACTCATGTTTGGGATCGTTTCGCACAATTTCGTTTCTGCACGTCACCCATTCCGAAAACGGGTATCGTGGTGCATACAAAGCACGAGTTTTTGTCACCGAAACCATTTCTTCGTATTTCGCAACGAACATACCCAATCCACTACTTTAGGTCCAAAACTCATGTTTGGGGTGGTTTCGCGCAATTTCGTTGCCGCACGTCACCCCTTCCGAAAACGGGTATCGGGGTGCATACAAAGCACGAGTTTTTGCCACCGGAACCATTTTTCATTTTTCGCAACGAACATGCCCAATCCACTACTTTAGGTCCTAAACTCATGTTTGGGGTGTTTTCGCGCAATTTCGTTGCGGCACGTCACCCATTCCGAAAACGGGTATCGGGGTGCATACAAAGCACGAGTTTTTGCCACCGGAACCATTTCTTCGTTTTTCGCAACGAACATGCCCACTCCACTACTTTAGGTCCAAAACTCATGTTTGGGTTGATTTCGCGCAATTTCGTTGCCGCACGTCACCCATTCCGAAAACGTGTATCGGGTGCATACAAAGCACGAGTTTTTGCCACCGGAACCATTTCTTCGTTTTTCGCAACGAACATGCCCACTCCACTACTTTAGGTCCAAAACTCATGTTTGGGTTGTTTTCGCGCAATTCCGTTGCCGCACGTCACCCATTCCGAAAACGGGTATCGGGTGCATACAAACTCAGTTTTTGCCACCGAAACCATTTCTTCGTTTTTCGCAACGAACATGCCCACTCCACTACTTTAGGTCCAAAACTCATGTTTGGGATCGTTTCGCACAATTTCGTTGCCGCACGTCACCCATTCCGAAAACGGGTATCGGGGTGCATACAAAGCACGAGTTTTTGCCACCGAAACCATTTCTTCGTTTTTCGCAACGAACATGCCCACTCCACTAATTTAGGTCCAAAACTCATGTTTGGGTTGATTTCACGCAATTTCGTTGCCGCACGTCACCCATTCCGAAAACGGGTATCGGGTGCATACAATGTCAGTTTTCGCCACCGAAACCATTTTTCGTTTTTCGCAACGAACATGCCCAATCCACTACTTTAGGTCCAAAACTCATGTTTGGGATCGTTTCGCACAATTTCGTTTCTGCACGTCACCCATTCCGAAAACGGGTATCGTGGTGCATACAAAGCACGAGTTTTTGTCACCGAAACCATTTCTTCGTATTTCGCAACGAACATACCCAATCCACTACTTTAGGTCCAAAACTCATGTTTGGGGTGGTTTCGCGCAATTTCGTTGCCGCACGTCACCCCTTCCGAAAACGGGTATCGGGGTGCATACAAAGCACGAGTTTTTGCCACCGGAACCATTTTTCATTTTTCGCAACGAACATGCCCAATCCACTACTTTAGGTCCTAAACTCATGTTTGGGGTGTTTTCGCGCAATTTCGTTGCGGCACGTCACCCATTCCGAAAACGGGTATCGGGGTGCATACAAAGCACGAGTTTTTGCCACCGGAACCATTTCTTCGTTTTTCGCAACGAACATGCCCACTCCACTACTTTAGGTCCAAAACTCATGTTTGGGTTGATTTCGCGCAATTTCGTTGCCGCACGTCACCCATTCCGAAAACGTGTATCGGGTGCATACAAAGCACGAGTTTTTGCCACCGGAACCATTTCTTCGTTTTTCGCAACGAACATGCCCACTCCACTACTTTAGGTCCAAAAATCATGTTTGGGTTGTTTTCGCGCAATTCCGTTGCCGCACGTCACCCATTCCGAAAACGGGTATCGGATGCATACAAACTCAGTTTTTGCCACCGAAACCATTTCTTCGTTTTTCGCAACGAACATGCCCACTCCACTACTTTAGGTCCAAAACTCATGTTTGGGATCGTTTCGCACAATTTCGTTGCCACACGTCACCCATTCCGAAAACGGGTATCGGGGTGCATACAAAGCACGAGTTTTTGCCACCGAAACCATTTCTTCGTTTTTCGCAACGAACATGCCCACTCCACTAATTTAGGTCCAAAACTCATGTTTGGGTTGATTTCGCGCAATTTCGTTGCCGCACGTCACCCATTCCGAAAACGGGTATCGGGTGCATACAAAGTCAGTTTTCGCCACCGAAACCATTTTTCGTTTTTCGCAACGAACATGCCCAATCCACTACTTTAGGTCCAAAACTCATGTTTGGGATCGTTTCGCACAATTTCGTTTCTGCACGTCACCCATTCCGAAAACGGGTATCGTGGTGCATACAAAGCACGAGTTTTTGCCACCGAAACCATTTCTTCGTATTTCGCAACGAACATACCCAATCCACTACTTTAGGTCCAAAACTCATGTTTGGGGTGGTTTCGCGCAATTTCGTTGCCGCACGTCACCCCTTCCGAAAACGGGTATCGGGGTGCATACAAAGCATGAGTTTTTGCCACCGGAACCATTTTTCATTTTTCGCAACGAACATGCCCAATCCACTACTTTAGGTCCTAAACTCATGTTTGGGGTGTTTTCGCGCAATTTCGTTGCGGCACGTCACCCATTCCGAAAACGGGTATCGGGGTGCATACAAAGCACGAGTTTTTGCCACCGGAACCATTTCTTCGTTTTTCGCAACGAACATGCCCACTCCACTACTTTAGGTCTGATGCGGACATCAACACCAACACGAGCACATCTACACCAGCAGCACCTTCTCTAGCCCAGGCGCCACCCCTTCCACCTGGGCCAGTGACTCGGGCCCGTGCAAGAGAATTGAACTACATCATGTTGTTAAAGAACGAAGGCCCGGAAGAATAGACGACCAGCCCAATTGCGGCCCATAATGGACGACCTAGGGTTGGCCGCCCCTAGGGGCTGCGCCCCCTCTCTTTATTTCCCGAGTTTTGTTTTACGTTAGCCTTAGCTACTCTCGAACACGCGTAAATCTGCGCTGTCTTCGTGTATTCAGAACTCCACCCTCGAGTAATAGATTAGATTGCTCGCCTCTTTTTCTTGTTCGTTCTTCGAGTGCGCACAGGAAACGATCTTCGTGATCAGGCCGATCTCGCATCAGCAAGGTCGGTAACCACAGGGAGTTGGTTCAGCGATTGCATTGGCGCCTCGGGCTTGCTCGTCGTAGTCGGATCGCAAGGGTCATCTTCCGCCAAATCGGAATTATCTCTACTCGCCGAAAGATCGGGCACCTCAGCTACATCAATTGGTATCAGATTTCCAGGTTGATCGGTGAGTTTATCGAGCGTTTTTTTTCCTACAGTCCACAAAACCACATAAAAATTCAGGTTAGATCTTATCCCAGCACCCTTTTGAGCCTCGCACTTTCTTTCAATAATCTGCATTGTTGAATTTGTGTGCTTTCGCGTCATTTGTTGCTGGTTGCATTGTGTTCTTCCACCATTCAAACCCTAGCGCCGCCACCATCTCCCGTTTGATCACGCCACAAACCGAGTCAACATCGTTTCCTTATTTTTCTCCTTCGGTTACGTCAAAAAAAACAGAAAAAACAAACCGAGTCAACGGCCGTTTCCTTGATTTTCTCCTTCGGTTACGAAAAAAAAACAGAAAAAAAAAAAACAAACCGAGTCAACGGCCGCTTCCTTGTTTTTCTCCTTCGGTTACGTCAAAAAAAAACAGAAAAAAAAAGATAACGAAGGAGAAAGGATACAGTTGTTTTTCATCCCGGTCGTGTTTAGAACATAACTTGAGGCACCTTCCGTAAAACGGGCATAACTTTTCGCTCGGGTGTCCAAAAAATCTGAAAATTTTACAGGAGCTTGTTGACACCATTCTGAGCCCGGCCAAACTCACCTTCGGTCTGTTTGGGTTCGACAAAATTGTCAAAAAAATTCAGGAAAATAAAGAAAAAAATCTGTCAAAGTTCTCGCACGCTTTTCAGAGAACTTCCTGATTTTCTGTAGACCACATCTGATCTCTGTTTTAGGTGAAACTTCGTCTAGCTCCTATCTTGTTGCTTCTTGTGCTGAGAAAAATATCAAAAAAATCATACAAAAAAGAAAAACAAAATCACCTGTGATTTCTACTAGTGCCTTTTTGGCATCACTAGTACAATATTTACGGTACTGCCATTCTACTAGTTCCATCCATCTTTTGCACCTGTGGCCAGCAATATAGTTTCGTGTTTTGCACTATAATTCAACTTTGCATTATTGTTTGATCGTGCTAATCCTTGACTTGAGTGCAACCTACCCACAACTCCACATATTTCTACGACGAGCAGGTTTCTGTTTCTCCACGCAATCGCTCATCCAATCTTTCACCGGTTCCACCTGTTGATTGCGGTTCACCACTGTGGCTTGGTAAGAACGGATAAGAACTTGATAACAGCACTAGTGTGAGCGCCTTGTGAGCAGTACACCCCTGTTTTTGTCGTTGGTTTTTCTCCTTTTGGTGTTTGCGCTAACTATGGCAGGAGCACACGACATGGTGGATGCCCAGTTGCAGGAAGTAAGGGGACAAGTTGATGGACTTGCTGCTGACATTAGGACGATGCATGAACGACTTGATTCAACGATCACTTCGACGACCGAGCGTTTCAACCAACTTGACCTTGCTCAAACGGCGACTCGCACCACACTCGACACCATCCTGGCACGCCTTGATGCATTGACCACAAAGATGGAGCAAGAATACGGCGGTGACACTGAGCAGGACGATGGAGATCGCCGTGGTCGTGCACGTCGTGTGGTTCGTCATCCCCCTAATGACTTATTTTCTAAGATTAAATTTAAAATTCCATCTTTTAATGGTAAATATGATCCTGCTGCATATCTTGATTGGGAATTAGAGGTAGAACAGAAATTTTCATGCCATGATATTCCTGCTAATAGCCAAGTGAAGGCTGCCATTAGTGAATTTACTGATTTTGCTTTAATTTGGTGGCGTGAGTATAAACAAAAACTTCCCATTAACAGTGTCATTACTTGGACCCAATTAAAAACTGCCATGCGCCACAGATTTGTTCCTTCCTATTATGCTCGTGATTTGCTTAACAAAATGCAGCGTTTTCAACAAGGTTCACAATCTGTTGAGGAATATTACCAGGAGTTGCAAAAGGGTATGCTTCGTTGTGGTTTGGTTGAGTCAGATGACGCTGCTATGGCGCGTTTTCGTGGTGGTTTGAACAGGGAAATTCAGGATATACTTGATTATAAGGATTATTTTGATATAACCACATTGTTTGAATATGCTTGCAAAGCTGAACGTGAAGTGCAGGGACGACGATCAAAGACATATACTAACTCTTTTGCAGGCCGGGGTCCAACACACAGCTCAACTCCTTCCAGCCCTGCACCTCCTACGCCTAGCACTACATCGCGCACAGGGCCGGCCAAGCCAGTGGCGCCCCCTGCCAAAGGCGCCGCTTCTTCCACAGGACGTACACGGGATATTCAGTGCCATCGTTGCAGAGGGTTTGGGCACATGATTCGGGACTGCCCAAACAAGCGTACCTTGCTTATACGTGACAATGGTGAGTACTCTTCAGCCAGTGATTCTGAGGAAACTAGTCATGCTATGATTGCCACTAACCATGCAGAAAATGAGGAAGCCCACGTTGATCCCATCGACGCCGATAGGTATGAGAGTCTTGTTGTGCAGCGTGTTCTCAGCACACAGGTTGCCCAGGCCGAAAAAAATCAGCGACACACTCTATTCCATACCAAGGGCGTCGTGCACGAACGGTCGATTCGCATCATCATCGATAGTGGCAGCTGCAACAATTTGGCAAGTACAGCGTTGGTAGAGAAATTATCCTTGCCCACTCGCACACATCCACATCCGTATCACATTCAA
Organism: Zea mays; assembly: GCF_902167145.1. Classification (NCBI taxonomy): domain Eukaryota; kingdom Viridiplantae; phylum Streptophyta; class Magnoliopsida; order Poales; family Poaceae; genus Zea; species Zea mays. The sequence goes on along the minus strand of NW_023366827.1, from coordinate 142,523 downwards.
TGGCTTAATGATGGTGGTAAAATAAAGGTAACACGTTCGGTACGTGTCCCCTTTTCGCTGGGTTCTTATTCTGATTATGCTGATTGCGATGTTATTCCTATGGAAGCATGCTCTTTGTTATTAGGTCGACCTTGGCAATATGATACTGATAGTTTACATCATGGTCGTTCAAATCATTATTCTTTCATGTTTAAAGGCCAGAAAATAATTATACATCCAATGACCCCTGACCAAATTTTGAAAGATGATCTTACTAGGGCTGCTAAAACTGCACAACAAGTCAAATCGACATCAGCCGCACCTATTAAATCTGAAATCAAGTTGCACTCTCCTGTTTTACTTGCTACACGTGCTGATTTTAATGATCTCCATGAAGCTCATATGCCCTGTTATGCACTTGTATGCTCGCGAATGCTTGTTCCGCTTGATGATGCACCATCTTTGGATATACCCCCTGCTGTTGTTAACCTTTTGCAGGAGTATGCTGATGTTTATCCTACGGACTTACCACCGGGTCTTCCTCCCCTCCGTGGCATTGAGCATCAGATCGATCTCATCCCCGGCGCTTCTCTTCCGAACCGCGCCCCGTACCGTACAAATCCAGATGAGACGAAGGAGATCCAGCGCCAGGTGCAGACGCTGCTTGATAAGGGTTACATTCGTGAGTCTCTTAGCCCTTGCTCGGTTCCTGTTTTACTCGTTCCAAAGAAAGATGGGTCATGGCGTATGTGCGTAGATTGTCGTGCTATTAATAACATCACAGTTCGTTATCGATATCCTATTCCACGCCTTGATGATATGCTAGATGAGCTTAGTGGCGCCGTTATTTTCTCTAAGGTTGATTTGCGTAGCGGTTACCATCAGATTAGAATGAAACTCGGTGATGAATGGAAAACGGCTTTTAAAACGAAATTTGGTTTATATGAATGGTTGGTTATGCCATTTGGATTGACTAATGCTCCCAGCACCTTTATGCGTTTAATGAACGAAGTTCTACGGGCCTTCATAGGTTTGTTTGTTGTTGTTTATTTCGATGATATCCTTATTTACAGCAAGTCTATAGAGGAGCATTTAGAACATTTGCGTGCTGTTTTTGACGCTTTGCGTGCTGCTCGCTTGTTTGGTAACATGGAAAAGTGCACATTTTGCACGCAACGTGTCTCGTTTCTTGGTTATGTGGTTACTCCGCAGGGCATTGAGGTGGATAGCAGCAAGATTGCTGCCATTCGGGAGTGGCCTACACCGACGACGGTCACACAAATTCGGAGCTTTCTTGGACTTGCCGGTTTCTACCGCAGATTTGTTCGTGATTTTAGCTCCATTGCAGCGCCTCTACATGAGCTTACAAAGAAAGATGTGCCGTTTGCTTGTAGTGATTCGCAGGAGGTAGCGTTCAGCACTTTGAAAGATAAGTTAACCCAAGCTCCCCTATTGCAATTGCCTGATTTTAATAAAGTGTTTGAGCTTGAATGCGATGCTAGCGGTATTGGGCTAGGTGCTGTTTTGTTACAAGAAGGAAAACCAGTTGCTTATTTTAGTGAAAAATTAAGCGGTGCTAGTCTAAAATATTCTACTTATGATAAGGAGCTTTACGCTTTAGTGCGCACTTTGCATACATGGCAGCACTATCTTTGGCATCGTGAGTTTATAATCCATTCTGATCATGAGGCTTTAAAACATATTCGTACCCAAACAAATCTGAACCGTCGTCATGCTAAATGGGTAGAATTCATTGAGTCCTTTCCTTACATTATTAAACACAAGAACGGGAAGGACAATGTTATTGCTGATGCTTTGTCTCGTCGCTATACCATGCTGTCATAGTTAGATTTTAAAATCTTTGGTTTGGACACTGTGAAGGATCAATATGTTGACGATGCTGATTTTAAAGATGCTTTCGGCCATTGTATTAATGGGAAACCATGGGGCAAATTTCACATACAGGATGGGTTCCTGTTTCGCGCTAACAAGCTGTGTGTTCCAGCTAGCTCGGTTCGTCTTTTGTTGTTACAGGAAGCGCATGGAGGCGGTCTCATGGGGCATTTTGGCGTCTACAAGACACATGAGGTGTTGGCTGCCCACTTCTTTTGGCCTCGGATGCGCGCTGATGTGGAGCGCCTTGTTGCACGCTGCACTACTTGTCAGAAAGCTAAGTCACGGTTGAACAACCATGGTTTGTATATGCCTTTGCCTGTCCCTTCTTCTCCTTGGCTTGATATCTCTATGGACTTTGTTTTGGGCTTGCCTAGAACTAAGAAGGGGAGGGATAGTATTTTTGTGGTTGTTGATAGATTCTCTAAAATGGCTCACTTTATACCTTGTCATAAAACTGATGATGCTAGCATTATTGCTGAATTGTTCTTTAGAGAAATTATTCGTTTACATGGTATTCCGAAAACAATAGTCTCTGATCGCGATGCTAAGTTTCTAAGCCATTTTTGGAGATCTCTTTGGAATAAATTGGGAACTAAATTGTTGTTTAGCACTACTTGTCACCCTCAGACTGATGGACAAACTGAGGTAGTAAATAGAACTTTATCTACCATGCTTAGGGCTGTTTTAGACAAGAATTTGAGACGTTGGGAGGATTGCTTGCCTCATGTTGAATTTGCTTACAATCATGCCACACATTCTTCTACAAAGATGTGCCCTTTCCAGATTGTTTATGGTTACATTCCTAGGGCACCTATTGATTTGATTTCACTTAATGCTGCGAACGCCCCACATGTAGATGCTTCTGCACATGTTGAACAAATGATTACCATACATGAACAAACGAAACAGAACATTGCTGCTACTAATGCAAAAAATCAGGTTGCTGGTAGTAAAGGAAGAAAACATATTACTTTTGAACCTGGTGATATGGTTTGGTTGCATTTGAGAAAGGATCGTTTTCCTACTTTGCGCCGTTCTAAATTGATGCCTCGTGCTGCTGGTCCTTTTAAGATACTAACCAAGATTAATGATAATGCTTATACCCTCGACCTACCTGCGGAGTTTGGTGTTTCCACTAGTTTTAATGTTGCAGATTTGAAACCGTATGCGGGAGAAGATGAGGAGTTGCCGTCGAGGACGACTTCAGTTCAAGAAGGGGAGGATGATGCGGACATCAACACCAACACGAGCACATCTACACCAGCAGCACCTTCTCTAGCCCAGGCGCCACCCCTTCCACCTGGGCCAGTGACTCGGGCCCGTGCAAGAGAATTGAACTACATCATGTTGTTAAAGAACGAAGGCCCGGAAGAATAGACGACCAGCCCAATTGCGGCCCATAATGGACGACCTAGGGTTGGCCGCCCCTAGGGGCTGCGCCCCCTCTCTTTATTTCCCGAGTTTTGTTTTACGTTAGCCTTAGCTACTCTCGAACACGCGTAAATCTGCGCTGTCTTCGTGTATTCAGAACTCCACCCTCGAGTAATAGATTAGATTGCTCGCCTCTTTTTCTTGTTCGTTCTTCGAGTGCGCACAGGAAACGATCTTCGTGATCAGGCCGATCTCGCATCAGCAAGGTCGGTAACCACAGGGAGTTGGTTCAGCGATTGCATTGGCGCCTCGGGCTTGCTCGTCGTAGTCGGATCGCAAGGGTCATCTTCCGCCAAATCGGAATTATCTCTACTCGCCGAAAGATCGGGCACCTCAGCTACATCAAGGTCCAAAACTCATGTTTGGGTTGATTTCGCGCAATTTCGTTGCCGCACGTCACCCATTCCGAAAACGTGTATCGGGTGCATACAAAGCACGAGTTTTTGCCACCGGAACCATTTCTTCGTTTTTCGCAACGAACATGCCCACTCCACTACTTTAGGTCCAAAACTCATGTTTGGGTTGTTTTCGCGCAATTCCGTTGCCGCACGTCACCCATTCCGAAAACGGGTATCGGGTGCATACAAACTCAGTTTTTGCCACCGAAACCATTTCTTCGTTTTTCGCAACGAACATGCCCACTCCACTACTTTAGGTCCAAAACTCATGTTTGGGATCGTTTCACACAATTTCGTTGCCGCACGTCACCCATTCCGAAAACGGGTATCGGGGTGCATACAAAGCACGAGTTTTTGCCACCGGAACCATTTCTTCGTTTTTCGCAATGAACATGCCCACTCCACTAATTTAGGTCAAAAACTCATGTTTGGGTTGATTTCGCGCAATTTCGTTGCCGCACGTCACCCATTCCGAAAACGGGTATCGGGTGCATACAAACTCAGTTTTTGCCACCGAAACCATTTCTTCGTTTTTCGCAACGAACATGCCCACTCCACTACTTTAGGTCCAAAACTCATGTTTGGGATCGTTTCGCACAATTTCGTTGCCGCACGTCACCCATTCCGAAAACGGGTATCGGGGTGCATACAAAGCACGAGTATTTGCCACCGGAACCATTTCTTCGTTTTTCGCAACGAACATGCCCACTCCACTACTTTAGGTCCAAAACTCATGTTTGGGTTGATTTCGCGCAATTTCGTTGCCGCACGTCACCCATTCCGAAAACGGGTATCGGGTGCATACAAAGCACGAGTTTTTGCCACCGGAACCATTTCTTCGTTTTTCGCAACGAACATGCCCACTCCACTAATTTAGGTCCAAAACTCATGTTTGGGTTGATTTCGCGCAATTTCGTTGCCGCACGTCACCCATTCCGAAAACGGGTATCGGGTGCATACAAAGCACGAGTTTTTGCCACCGGAACCATTTCTTCGTTTTTCGCAACGAACATGCCCACTCCACTACTTTAGGTCCAAAACTCATGTTTGGGTTGATTTCGCGCAATTTCGTTGCCGCACGTCACCCATTCCGAAAACGGGTATGGGGTGCATACAAAGCACGAGTTTTTGCCACCGGAACCATTTCTTCGTTTTTCGCAACGAACATGCCCACTCCACTACTTTAGGTCCAAAACTCATGTTTGGGTTGATTTCGCGCAATTTCGTTGCCGCACGTCACCCATTCCGAAAACGGGTATCGGGTGCATACAAACTCAGTTCTCGCCACCGAAACCATTTCTTCGTTTTTCGCATCGAACATGCCCACTCCACTACTTTAGGTCCAAAACTCATGTTTGGGTTGATTTCGCACAATTTCGTTGCCGCACGTCACCCATTCCGAAAACGGGTATCGGGTGCATACAAAGTCAGTTTTCGCCACCGAAACCTTTTTTCGTTTTTCGCAACGAACATGCCCACTCCACTACTTTAGGTCCAAAACTCATGTTTGGGATCGTTTCGCACAATTTCGTTGCCGCACGTCACCCATTCCGAAAACGGGTATCGGGGTGCATACAAAGCACGAGTTTTTGCCACCGGAACCATTTCTTCGTTTTTCGCAACGAACATGCCCAATCCACTAATTTAGGTCCAAAACTCATGTTTGGGTTGATTTCGCGCAATTTCGTTGCCGCACGTCACCCATTCCAAAAACGGGTATCGGGTGTATACAAACTCAGTTTTTGCCACCGAAACCATTTCTTCGTTTTTCGCAACGAACATGCCCACTCCACTACTTTAGGTCCAAAACTCATGTTTGGGATCGTTTCGCACAATTTCGTTGCCGCACGTCACCCATTCCGAAAACGGGTATCGGGGTGCATACAAAGCACGAGTTTTTGCCACCGGAACCATTTCTTCGTTTTTGCAACGAACATGCCCACTCCACTACTTTAGGTCCAAAACTCATGTTTGGGTTGATTTCGCGCAATTTCGTTGCCGCACGTCACCCATTCCGAAAACGTGTATCGGGTGCATACAAAGCACGAGTTTTTGCCACCGGAACCATTTCTTCGTTTTTCGCAACGAACATGCCCACTCCACTACTTTAGGTCCAAAACTCATGTTTGGGTTGATTTCGCGCAATTTCGTTGCCGCACGTCACCCATTCCGAAAACGGGTATCGGGTGCATACAAAGCACGAGTTTTTGCCACCGGAACCATTTCTTCGTTTTTCGCAACGAACATGCCCACTCCACTACTTTAGGTCCAAAACTCATGTTTGGGTTGATTTCGCGCAATTTCGTTGCCGCACGTCACCCATTCCGAAAACGGGTATGGGGTGCATACAAAGCACGAGTTTTTGCCACCGGAACCATTTCTTCGTTTTTCGCAACGAACATGCCCACTCCACTACTTTAGGTCCAAAACTCATGTTTGGGTTGATTTCGCGCAATTTCGTTGCCGCACGTCACCCATTCCGAAAACGGGTATCGGGTGCATACAAACTCAGTTCTTGCCACCGAAACCATTTCTTCGTTTTTCGCAACGAACATGCCCACTCCACTACTTTAGGTCCAAAACTCATGTTTGGGTTGATTTCGCTCAATTTCGTTGCCGCACGTCACCCATTCCGAAAACGGGTATCGGGTGCATACAAAGTCAGTTTTCGCCACCGAAACCTTTTTTCGTTTTTCGCAACGAACATGCCCACTCCACTACTTTAGGTCCAAAACTCATGTTTGGGATCGTTTTGCACAATTTCGTTGCCGCACGTCACCCATTCCGAAAACGGGTATCGGGGTGCATACAAAGCACTAGTTTTTACCACCGGAACCATTTCTTCGTTTTTCGCAACGAACATGCCCAATCCACTAATTTAGGTCCAAAACTCATGTTTGGGTTGATTTCGCGCAATTTCGTTGCCGCACGTCACCCATTCCGAAAACGGGTATCGGGTGCATACAAACTCAGTTTTTGCCACCGAAACCATTTCTTCGTTTTTCGCAACGAACATGCCCACTCCACTACTTTAGGTCCAAAACTCATGTTTGGGATCGTTTCACACAATTTCGTTGCCGCACGTCACCCATTCCGAAAACGGGTATTGGGGTGCATACAAAGCACGAGTTTTTGCCACCGGAACCATTTCTTCGTTTTTCGCAACGAACATGCCCAATCCACTAATTTAGGTCCAAAACTCATGTTTGGGTTGATTTCGCGCAATTTCGTTGCCGCACGTCACCCATTCCGAAAACGGGTATCGGGTGCATTCAAAGCACGAGTTTTTGCCACCGGAACCATTTCTTCGTTTTTCGCAACGAACATGCCCACTCCACTACTTTAGGTCCAAAACTCATGTTTGGGTTGATTTCGCGCAATTTCGTTGCCGCACGTCACCCATTCCGAAAACGGGTATCGGGTGCATACAAACTCAGTTTTTGCCACCGAAACCATTTCTTCGTTTTTCGCAACGAACATGCCCACTCCACTACTTTAGGTCCAAAACTCATGTTTGGGTTGATTTCGCGCAATTTCGTTGCCGCACGTCACCCATTCCGAAAACGGGTATCGGGTGCATACAAACTCAGTTCTTGCCACCGAAACAATTTCTTCGTTTTTCGCAACGAACATGCCCACTCCACTACTTTAGGTCCAAAACTCATGTTTGGGTTGATTTCGCGCAATTTCGTTGCCGCACGTCACCCATTCCGAAAACGGGTATCGGGTGCATACAAAGCACGAGTTTTTGCCACCGGAACCATTTCTTCGTTTTTCGCAACGAACATGCCCACTCCACTACTTTAGGTCCAAAACTCATGTTTGGGTTGATTTTGCGCAATTTCGTCGCCGCACGTCACCCATTCCGAAAACGGGTATGGGGTGCATACAAAGCACGAGTTTTTGCCACCGGAACCATTTCTTCGTTTTTCGCAACGAACATGCCCACTCCACTACTTTAGGTCCAAAACTCATGTTTGGGTTGATTTCGCGCAATTTCGTTGCCGCACGTCACCCATTCCGAAAACGGGTATCGGGTGCATACAAACTCAGTTCTTGCCACCGAAACCATTTCTTCGTTTTTCGCAACGAACATGCCCACTCCACTACTTTAGGTCCAAAACTCATGTTTGGGATGATTTCGCGCAATTTCGTTGCCGCACGTCACCCATTCCGAAAACGGGTATCGGGTGCATACAAAGTCAGTTTTCGCCACCGAAACCTTTTTTCGTTTTTCGCAACGAACATGCCCACTCCACTACTTTAGGTCCAAAACTCATGTTTGGGATCGTTTTGCACAATTTCGTTGCCGCACGTCACCCATTCCGAAAACGGGTATCGGGGTGCATACAAAGCACTAGTTTTTGCCACCGGAACCATTTCTTCGTTTTTCGCAACGAACATGCCCAATCCACTAATTTAGGTCCAAAACTCATGTTTGGGTTGATTTCGCGCAATTTCGTTGCCGCACGTCACCCATTCCGAAAACGGGTATCGGGTGCATACAAACTCAGTTTTTGCCATCGAAACCATTTCTTCGTTTTTCGCAACGAACATGCCCACTCCACTACTTTAGGTCCAAAACTCATGTTTGGGATCGTTTCACACAATTTCGTTGCCGCACGTCACCCATTCCGAAAACGGGTATCGGGGTGCATACAAAGCACGAGTTTTTGCCACCGGAACCATTTCTTCGTTTTTCGCAACGAACATGCCCAATCCACTAATTTAGGTCCAAAACTCATGTTTGGGTTGATTTCGCGCAATTTCGTTGCCGCACGTCACCCATTCCGAAAACGGGTATCGGGTGCATACAAAGCACGAGTTTTTGCCACCGGAACCATTTCTTCGTTTTTCGCAACGAACATGCCCACTCCACTACTTTAGGTCCAAAACTCATGTTTGGGATCGTTTCACACAATTTCGTTGCCGCACGTCACCCATTCCGAAAACGGGTATCGGGGTGCATACAAAGCACGAGTTTTTGCCACCGGAACCATTTCTTCGTTTTTCGCAACGAACATGCCCAATCCACTAATTTAGGTCCAAAACTCATGTTTGGGTTGATTTCGCGCAATTTCGTTGCCGCACGTCACCCATTCCGAAAACGGGTATCGGGGTGCATACAAAGCACGAGTTTTTGCCACCGGAACCATTTCTTCGTTTTTGCAACGAACATGCCCACTCCACTACTTTAGGTCCAAAACTCATGTTTGGGTTGATTTCGCGCAATTTCGTTGCCGCACGTCACCCATTCCGAAAACGGGTATCGGGTGCATACAAAGCACGAGTTTTTGCCACCGGAACCATTTCTTCGTTTTTCGCAACGAACATGCCCACTCCACTACTTTAGGTCCAAAACTCATGTTTGGGTTGATTTCGCGCAATTTCGTTGCCGCACATCACCCATTCCGAAAACGGGTATCGGGTGCATATGAAGCACGAGTTTTTGCCACCGGAACCATTTCTTCGTTTTTCGCAACGAACATGCCCAATCCACTACTTTAGGTCCTAAACTCATGTTTGGGTTGATTTCGCGCAATTTCGTTGCCGCACGTCACCCATTCCCAAAACGGGTATCGGGTGCATACAAAGCACGAGTTTTTGCCACCAGAACCATTTCTTCGTTTTTCGCAACGAACATGCCCACTCCACTACTTTAGGTCCAAAACTCATGTTTGGGTTGATTTCGCGCAATTTCGTTGCCGCACGTCACCCATTCCGAAAACGGGTATCGGGTGCATACAAACTCAGTTCTTGCCACCGAAACAATTTCTTCGTTTTTCGCAACGAACATGCCCACTCCACTACTTTAGGTCCAAAACTCATGTTTGGGTTGATATCGCGCAATTTCGTTGCCGCACGTCACCCATTCCGAAAACGGGTATCGGGTGCATACAAAGTCAGTTTTCGCCACCGAAACCATTTCTTCGTTTTTCGCAACGAACAGGCCCAATCCACTACTTTAGGTCCAAAACTCATGTTTGGGATCGTTTCGCACAATTTCGTTGCTGCACGTCACCCATTCCGAAAACGGGTATCGTGGTGCATACAAAGCACGAGTTTTTGCCACCGAAACCATTTCTTCGTATTTCGCAACGAACATGCCCAATCCACTACTTTAGGTCCAAAACTCATGTTTGGGGTGGTTTCGCGCAATTTCGTTGCCGCACGTCACCCCTTCCGAAAACGGGTATCGGGGTGCATACAAAGCATGCGTTTTTGCCACCGAAACCATTTCCGAAACCATTTCTTCGTTTTTCGCAACGAACATGCCCAATCCACTACTTTAGGTCCAAAACTCATGTTTGGGATCGTTTCGCACAATTTCGTTGCCGCACGTCACCCATTCCGAAAACGGGTATCGTGGTGCATACAAAGCACGAGTTTTTGCCACCGAAACCATTTCTTCGTATTTCGCAACGAACATGCCCAATCCACTACTTTAGGTCCAAAACTCATGTTTGGGGTGGTTTCGCGCAATTTCGTTGCCGCACGTCACCCCTTCCGAAAACGGGTATCGGGGTGCATACAAAGCATGAGTTTTTGCCACCGAAACCATTTCTTCGTTTTTCGCAACGAACATGCCCAATCCACTACTTTAGGTCCTAAACTCATGTTTGGGGTGTTTTCGCGCAATTTCGTTGCGGCACGTCACCCATTCCGAAAACGGGTATCGGGGTGCATACAAAGCACGAGTTTTTGCCACCGGAACCATTTCTTCGTTTTTCGCAACGAACATGCCCACTCCACTACTTTAGGTCCAAAACTCATGTTTGGGTTGTTTTCGCGCAATTCCGTTGCAGCACGTCACCCATTCCGAAAACGGGTATCGGGGTGCATACAAAGCACGAGTTTTTGCCACCGGAACCATTTCTTCGTTTTTCGCAACGAACATGCCCAATCCACTAATTTAGGTCCAAAACTCATGTTTGGGTTGATTTCGCGCAATTTCGTTGCCGCACGTCACCTATTCCGAAAACGGGTATCAGGTGCATACAAAGCACGAGTTTTTGCCACCGGAACCATTTCTTCGTTTTTCGCAACGAACATGCCCACTCCACTACTTTAGGTCCAAAACTCATGTTTGGGTTGATTTCGCGCAATTTCGTTGCCGCACATCACCCATTCCGAAAACGGGTATCGGGTGCATACGAAGCACGAGTTTTTGCCACCGGAACCATTTCTTCGTTTTTCGCAACGAACATGCCCAATCCACTACTTTAGGTCCTAAACTCATGTTTGGGTTGATTTCGCGCAATTTCGTTGCCGCACGTCACCCATTCAGAAAACGGGTATCGGGTGCATACAAAGCACGACTTTTTGCCACCAGAACCATTTCTTCGTTTTTCGCAACGAACATGCCCACTCCACTACTTTAGGTCCAAAACTCATGTTTGGGTTGATTTCGCGCAATTTCGTTGCCGCACGTCACCCATTCCGAAAACGGGTATCGGATGCATACAAACTCAGTTTTTGCCACCGAAACCATTTCTTCGTTTTTCGCAACGAACATGCCCACTCCACTACTTTAGGTCCAAAACTCATGTTTGGGATCGTTTCGCACAATTTCGTTGCCGCACGTCACCCATTCCGAAAACGGGTATCGGGGTGCATACAAAGCACAAGTTTTTGCCACCGGAACCATTTCTTCGTTTTTCGCAACGAACATGCCCAATCCACTAATTTAGGTCCAAAACTCATGTTTGGGTTGATTTCGCGCAATTTCGTCGCCGCACGTCACCCATTCCGAAAACGGGTATCGGGTGCATACAAAGCACGAGTTTTTGCCACCGGAACCATTTCTTCGTTTTTCGCAACGAACATGCCCACTCCACTACTTTAGGTCCAAAACTCATGTTTGGGTTGATTTCGCGCAATTTCGTTGCCGCACGTCACCCATTCCGAAAACGGGTATCGGGTACATACAAAGCACGAGTTTTTGCCACCGGAACCATTTCTTCGTTTTTCGCAACGAACATGCCCAATCCACTACTTTAGGTCCTAAACTCATGTTTGGGTTGATTTCGCGCAATTTTGTTGCCGCACGTCACCCATTCCGAAAACGGGTATCGGGTGCATACAAAGCACGAGTTTTTGCCACCGGAACCATTTCTTCGTTTTTCACAACGAACATGCCCACTCCACTACTTTAGGTCCAAAACTCATGTTTGGGTTGATTTCGCGCAATTTCGTTGCCGCACGTCACCCATTCCGAAATCGGGTATCGGGTGCATACAAACTCAGTTCTTGCCACCGAAACCATTTCTTCGTTTTTCGCAACGAACATGCCCACTCCACTACTTTAGGTCCAAAACTCATGTTTGGGTTGATTTCGCGCAATTTCGTTGCCGCACGTCATCCATTCCGAAAACGGGTATCGGGTGCATACAAAGTCAGTTTTCGCCACCGAAACCATTTCTTCGTTTTTCGCAACGAACATGCCCAATCCACTACTTTAGGTCCAAAACTCATGTTTGGGATCGTTTCGCACAATTTCGTTGCCGCACGTCACCCATTCCGAAAACGGGTATCGGGGTGCATACAAAGCACGAGTTTTTGCCACCGAAACCATTTCTTCGTATTTCGTAACGAACATGCCCAATCCACTACTTTAGGTCCAAAACTCATGTTTGGGGTGGTTTCGCGCAATTTTGTTGCCGCACGTCACCCCTTCCGAAAACGGGTATCGGGGTGCATACAAAGCATGAGTTTTTGCCTCCGGAACCATTTTTCATTTTTCGCAACGAACATGCCCAATCCACTACTTTAGTCCTAAACTCATGTTTGGGGTGTTTTCGCGCAATTTCGTTGCGGCACGTCACCCATTCCGAAAACGGGTATCGGGGTGCATACAAAGCACGAGTTTTTGCCACCGGAACCATTTCTTCGTTTTTCGCAACAAACATGCCCACTCCACTACTTTAAGTCCAAAACTCATGTTTGGGTTGATTTCGCGCAATTTCGTTGCCGCACATCACCCATTCCGAAAACGTGCATCGGGTGCATACAAAGCACGAGTTTTTGCCACCGGAACCATTTCTTCGTTTTTCGCAACGAACATGCCCACTCCACTACTTTAGGTCCAAAACTCATGTTTGGGTTGTTTTCGCGCAATTCCGTTGCCGCACGTCACCCATTCCGAAAACGGGTATCGGGGTGCATACAAAGCAAGAGTTTTTGCCACCGGAACCATTTCTTCGTTTTTCGCAACGAACATGCCCAATCCACTAATTTAGGTCCAAAACTCATGTTTGGGTTGATTTCGCGCAATTTCGTTGCCGCACGTCACCCATTCCGAAAACGGGTATCGGGTGCATACAAAGCACGAGTTTTTGCCACCGGAACCATTTCTTCGTTTTTCGCAACGAACATGCCCACTCCACTACTTTAGGTCCAAAACTCATGTTTGGGTTGATTTCACGCAATTTCGTTGCCGCACGTCACCCATTCCGAAAACGGGTATCGGGTGCATACAAACTCAGTTTTTGCCACCAAAACCATTTCTTCGTTTTTCGCAACGAACATGCCCAATCCACTACTTTAGGTCCTAAACTCATGTTTGGGTTGATTTCGCGCAATTTCGTTGCCGCACATCACCCATTCCGAAAACGGGTATCGGGTGCATACAAAGCACGAGTTTTTGCCACCGGAACCATTTCTTCGTTTTTCGCAACGAACATGCCCAATCCACTAATTTAGGTCCAAAACTCATGTTTGGGTTGATTTCGCGCAATTTCGTTGCCGCACGTCACCCATTCCGAAAACGGGTATCGGGTGCATACAAAGCACGAGTTTTTGCCACCGGAACCATTTCTTCGTTTTTCGCAACGAACATGCCCACTCCACTACTTTAGGTCCAAAACTCATGTTTGGGTTGATTTCGCGCAATTTCGTTGCCGCACATCACCCATTCCGAAAACGGGTATCGGGTGCATACGAAGCACGAGTTTTTGCCACCGGAACCATTTCTTCGTTTTTCGCAACGAACATGCCCAATCCACTACTTTAGGTCCTAAACTCATGTTTGGGTTGATTTCGCGCAATTTCGTTGCCGCACGTCACCCATTCCGAAAACGGGTATCGGGTGCATACAAAGCACGACTTTTTGCCACCAGAACCATTTCTTCGTTTTTCGCAACGAACATGCCCACTCCACTACTTTAGGTCCAAAACTCATGTTTGGGTTGATTTCGCGCAATTTCGTTGCCGCACGTCACCCATTCCGAAAACGGGTATCGGATGCATACAAACTCAGTTTTTGCCACCGAAACCATTTCTTCGTTTTTCGCAACGAACATGCCCACTCCACTACTTTAGGTCCAAAACTCATGTTTGGGATCGTTTCGCACAATTTCGTTGCCGCACGTCACCCATTCCGAAAACGGGTATCGGGGTGTATACAAAGCACAAGTTTTTGCCACCGGAACCATTTCTTCGTTTTTCGCAACGAACATGCCCAATCCACTAATTTAGGTCCAAAACTCATGTTTGGGTTGATTTCGCGCAATTTCGTTGCCGCACGTCACCCATTCCGAAAACGGGTATCGGGTGCATACAAAGCACGAGTTTTTGCCACCGGAACCATTTCTTCGTTTTTCGCAACGAACATGCCCACTCCACTACTTTAGGTCCAAAACTCATGTTTGGGTTGATTTCGCGCAATTTCGTTGCCGCACGTCACCCATTCCGAAAACGGGTATCGGGTACATACAAAGCACGAGTTTTTGCCACCGGAACCATTTCTTCGTTTTTCGCAACGAACATGCCCAATCCACTACTTTAGGTCCTAAACTCATGTTTGGGTTGATTTCGCGCAATTTCGTTGCCGCACGTCACCCATTCCGAAAACGGGTATCGGGTGCATACAAACTCAGTTCTTGCCACCGAAACCATTTCTTCGTTTTTCGCAACGAACATGCCCACTCCACTACTTTAGGTCCAAAACTCATGTTTGGGTTGATTTCGCGCAATTTCGTTGCCGCACGTCACCCATTCCGAAAACGGGTATCGGGTGCATACAAAGTCAGTTTTCGCCACCGAAACCATTTCTTCGTTTTTCGCAACGAACATGCCCAATCCACTACTTTAGGTCCAAAACTCATGTTTGGGATCGTTTCGCACAATTTCGTTGCCGCACATCACCCATTCCGAAAACGGGTATCGGGGTGCATACAAAGCACGAGTTTTTGCCACCGAAACCATTTCTTCGTATTTCGTAACGAACATGCCCAATCCTGTCCAAAACTCATGTTTGGGGTGGTTTCGCGCAATTTTGTTGCCGCACGTCACCCCTTCCGAAAACGGGTATCGGGGTGCATACAAAGCATGAGTTTTTGCCACCGGAACCATTTTTCATTTTTCGCAACGAACATGCCCAATCCACTACTTTAGTCCTAAACTCATGTTTGGGGTGGTTTCGCGCAATTTCGTTGCGGCACGTCACCCATTCCGAAAACGGGTATCGGGGTGCATACAAAGCACGAGTTTTTGCCACCGGAACCATTTCTTCGTTTTTCGCACCGAACATGCCCACTCCACTACTTTAGGTCCAAAACTCATGTTTGGGTTGATTTCGCGCAATTTCGTTGCCGCACATCACCCATTCCGAAAACGTGTATCGGGTGCATACAAAGCACGAGTTTTTGCCACCGGAACCATTTCTTCGTTTTTCGCAACGAACATGCCCACTCCACTACTTTAGGTCCAAAACTCATGTTTGGGTTGTTTTCGCGCAATTCCGTTGCCGCACGTCACCCATTCCGAAAACGGGTATCGGGGTGCATACAAAGCAAGAGTTTTTGCCACCGGAACCATTTCTTCGTTTTTCGCAACGAACATGCCCAATCCACTAATTTAGGTCCAAAACTCATGTTTGGGTTGATTTCGCGCAATTTCGTTGCCGCACGTCACCCATTCCGAAAACGGGTATCGAGTGCATACAAAGCACGAGTTTTTGCCACCGGAACCATTTCTTCGTTTTTCGCAACGAACATGCCCACTCCACTACTTTAGGTCCAAAACTCATGTTTGGGTTGATTTCGCGCAATTTTGTTGCCGCACGTCACCCATTCCGAAAACGGGTATCGGGTGCATACAAACTCAGTTTTTGCCACCAAAACCATTTCTTCGTTTTTCGCAACGAACATGCCCAATCCACTACTTTAGGTCCTAAACTCATGTTTGGGTTGATTTCACGCAATTTCGTTGCCGCACATCACCCATTCCGAAAACGGGTATCGGGTGCATACAAAGCACGAGTTTTTGCCACCGGAACCATTTCTTCGTTTTTTGCAACTAACATGCCCACTCCACTACTTTAGGTCCAAAACTCATGTTTGGTTTGATTTCGCGCAATTTCGTTGCCGCACGTCACCCATTCCGAAAACGGGTATCGGGTGCATACAAACTCGGTTTTTGCCACCGAAACCATTTCTTCGTTTTTCGCAACGAACATGCCCACTCCACTACTTTAGGTCCAAAACTCATGTTTGGGATCGTTTCGCACAATTTCGTTGCCGCACGTCACCCATTCCGAAAACGGGTATCGGGGTGCATACAAAGCACGAGTTTTTGCCACCGGAACCATTTCATCGTTTTTCGCAACGAACATGCCCACTCCACTACTTTAGGTCCAAAACTCATGTTTGGGTTGATTTCGCGCAATTTCGTTGCCGCACGTCACCCATTCCGAAAACGTGTATCGGGTGCATACAAAGCACGAGTTTTTGCCACCGGAACCATTTCTTCGTTTTTCGCAACGAACATGCCCACTCCACTACTTTAGGTACAAAACTCATGTTTGGGTTGTTTTCGCGCAATTCCGTTGCCGCACGTCACCCATTCCGAAAACGGGTATCGGGTGCATACAAAGCACGAGTTTTTGCCACCGAAACCATTTCTTCGTTTTTCGCAACGAACATGCCCACTCCACTACTTTAGGTCCAAAACTCATGTTTGTGATCGTTTCGCACAATTTCGTTGTCGCACGTCACCCATTCCGAAAACGGGTATCGGGGTGCATACAAAGCACGAGTTTTTGCCACCGAAACCATTTCTTCGTTTTTCGCAACGAACATGCCCACTCCACTACTTTAGGTCCAAAACTCATGTTTGTGATCGTTTCGCACAATTTCGTTGTCGCA
This sequence comes from Zea mays, assembly GCF_902167145.1. Lineage (NCBI taxonomy): Eukaryota > Viridiplantae > Streptophyta > Magnoliopsida > Poales > Poaceae > Zea > Zea mays. Next base: position 125,674 of record NW_023366827.1, on the reverse strand, counting down.
CGTCACCCATTCCGAAAACGGGTATCGGGGTGCATACAAAGCACGAGTTTTTGCCACCGGAACCATTTCATCGTTTTTCGCAACGAACATGCCCACTCCACTACTTTAGGTCCAAAACTCATGTTTGGGTTGATTTCGCGCAATTTCGTTGCCGCACGTCACCCATTCCGAAAACGTGTATCGGGTGCATACAAAGCACGAGTTTTTGCCACCGGAACCATTTCTTCGTTTTTCGCAACGAACATGCCCACTCCACTACTTTAGGTCCAAAACTCATGTTTGGGTTGATTTCGCGCAATTTCGTTGCCGCACGTCACCCATTCCGAAAACGTGTATCGGGTGCATACAAAGCACGAGTTTTTGCCACCGAAACCATTTCTTCGTTTTTCGCAACGAACATGCCCACTCCACTACTTTAGGTCCAAAACTCATGTTTGTGATCGTTTCGCACAATTTCGTTGCCGCACGTCACCCATTCCGAAAACGGGTATCGGGTGCATACAAAGTCAGTTTTCGCCACCGAAACCATTTTTCGTTTTTTGCAACGAACATGCCCAATCCACTACTTTAGGTCCAAAACTTATGTTTGGGATCGTTTCGCACAATTTCGTTTCTGCACGTCACCCATTCCGAAAACGGGTATCGTGGTGCATACAAAGCACGAGTTTTTGCCACCGAAACCATTTCTTCGTATTTCACAACGAACATACCCAATCTACTACTTTAGGTCCAAAACTCATGTTTGGGGTGGTTTCGCGCAATTTCGTTGCCGCACGTCACCCCTTCCGAAAACGGGTATCGGGGTGCATACAAAGCATGAGTTTTTGCCACCGGAACCATTTTTCATTTTTCGCAACGAACATGCCCAATCCACTACTTTAGGTCCTAAACTCATGTTTGGGGTGTTTTCGCGCAATTTCGTTGCGGCACGTCACCCATTCCGAAAACGGGTATCGGGGTGCATACAAAGCACGAGTTTTTGCCACCGGAACCATTTCTTCGTTTTTCGCAACGAACATGCCCACTCCACTACTTTAGGTCCAAAACTCATGTTTGGGTTGATTTCGCGCAATTTCGTTGCCGCACGTCACCCATTCCGAAAACGTGTATCGGGTGCATACAAAGCACGAGTTTTTGCCACCGGAACCATTTCTTCGTTTTTCGCAACGAACATGCCCACTCCACTACTTTAGGTCCAAAACTCATGTTTGGGTTGTTTTCGCGCAATTCCGTTGCCGCACGTCACCCATTTCGAAAACGGGTATCGGGTGCATACAAACTCAGTTTTTGCCACCGAAACCATTTCTTCGTTTTTCGCAACGAACATGCCCACTCCACTACTTTAGGTCCAAAACTCATGTTTGTGATCGTTTCGCACAATTTCGTTGCCGCACGTCACCCATTCCGAAAACGGGTATCGGGGTGCATACAAAGCACGAGTTTTTGCCACCGAAACCATTTCTTCGTTTTTCGCAACGAACATGCCCACTCCACTAATTTAGGTCCAAAACTCATGTTTGGGTTGATTTCGCGCAATTTCGTTGCCGCACGTCACCCATTCCGAAAACGGGTATCGGGTGCATACAAAGTCAGTTTTCGCCACCGAAACCATTTTTCGTTTTTCGCAACGAACATGCCCAATCCACTACTTTAGGTCCAAAACTCATGTTTGGGATCGTTTCGCACAATTTCGTTTCTGCACGTCACCCATTCCGAAAACGGGTATCGTGGTGCATACAAAGCACGAGTTTTTGCCACCGAAACCATTTCTTCGTATTTCGCAACGAACATACCCAATCCACTACTTTAGGTCCAAAACTCATGTTTGGGGTGGTTTCGCGCAATTTCGTTGCCGCACGTCACCCCTTCCGAAAACGGGTATCGGGGTGCATACAAAGCATGAGTTTTTGCCACCGGAACCATTTTTCATTTTTCGCAACGAACATGCCCAATCCACTACTTTAGGTCCTAAACTCATGTTTGGGGTGTTTTCGCGCAATTTCGTTGCGGCACGTCACCCATTCCGAAAACGGGTATCGGGGTGCATACAAAGCACGAGTTTTTGCCACCGGAACCATTTCTTCGTTTTTCGCAACGAACATGCCCACTCCACTACTTTAGGTCCAAAACTCATGTTTGGGTTGATTTCGCGCAATTTCGTTGCCGCACGTCACCCATTCCGAAAACGTGTATCGGGTGCATACAAAGCACGAGTTTTTGCCACCGGAACCATTTCTTCGTTTTTCGCAACGAACATGCCCACTCCACTACTTTAGGTCCAAAACTCATGTTTGGGTTGTTTTCGCGCAATTCCGTTGCCGCACGTCACCCATTTCGAAAACGGGTATCGGGTGCATACAAACTCAGTTTTTGCCACCGAAACCATTTCTTCGTTTTTCGCAACGAACATGCCCACTCCACTACTTTAGGTCCAAAACTCATGTTTGGGATCGTTTCGCACAATTTCGTTGTCGCACGTCACCCATTCCGAAAACGGGTATCGGGGTGCATACAAAGCACGAGTTTTTGCCACCGAAACCATTTCTTCGTTTTTCGCAACGAACATGCCCACTCCACTAATTTAGGTCCAAAACTCATGTTTGGGTTGATTTCGCGCAATTTCGTTGCCGCACGTCACCCATTCCGAAAACGGGTATCGGGTGCATACAAAGTCAGTTTTCGCCACCGAAACCATTTTTCGTTTTTCGCAACGAACATGCCCAATCCACTACTTTAGGTCCAAAACTCATGTTTGGGATCGTTTCGCACAATTTCGTTTCTGCACGTCACCCATTCCGAAAACGGGTATCGTGGTGCATACAAAGCACGAGTTTTTGTCACCGAAACCATTTCTTCGTATTTCGCAACGAACATACCCAATCCACTACTTTAGGTCCAAAACTCATGTTTGGGGTGGTTTCGCGCAATTTCGTTGCCGCACGTCACCCCTTCCGAAAACGGGTATCGGGGTGCATACAAAGCACGAGTTTTTGCCACCGGAACCATTTTTCATTTTTCGCAACGAACATGCCCAATCCACTACTTTAGGTCCTAAACTCATGTTTGGGGTGTTTTCGTGCAATTTCGTTGCGGCACGTCACCCATTCCGAAAACGGGTATCGGGGTGCATACAAAGCACGAGTTTTTGCCACCGGAACCATTTCTTCGTTTTTCGCAACGAACATGCCCACTCCACTACTTTAGGTCCAAAACTCATGTTTGGGTTGATTTCGCGCAATTTCGTTGCCGCACGTCACCCATTCCGAAAACGTGTATCGGGTGCATACAAAGCACGAGTTTTTTCCACCGGAACCATTTCTTCGTTTTTCGCAACGAGCATGCCCACTCCACTACTTTAGGTCCAAAAATCATGTTTGGGTTGTTTTCGCGCAATTCCGTTGCCGCACGTCACCCATTCCGAAAACGGGTATCGGATGCATACAAACTCAGTTTTTGCCACCGAAACCATTTCTTTGTTTTTCGCAACGAACATGCCCACTCCACTACTTTAGGTCCAAAACTCATGTTTGGGATCGTTTCGCACAATTTCGTTGCCACACGTCACCCATTCCGAAAACAGGTATTGGGGTGCATACAAAGCACGAGTTTTTGCCACCGAAACCATTTCTTCGTTTTTCGCAACGAACATGCCCACTCCACTAATTTAGGTCCAAAACTCATGTTTGGGTTGATTTCGCGCAATTTCGTTGCCGCACGTCACCCATTCCGAAAACGGGTATCGGGTGCATACAAAGTCAGTTTTCGCCACCGAAACCATTTTTCGTTTTTCGCAACGAACATGCCCAATCCACTACTTTAGGTCCAAAACTCATGTTTGGGATCGTTTCGCACAATTTCGTTTCTGCACGTCACCCATTCCGAAAACGGGTATCGTGGTGCATACAAAGCACGAGTTTTTGCCACCGAAACCATTTCTTCGTATTTCGCAACGAACATACCCAATCCACTACTTTAGGTCCAAAACTCATGTTTGGGGTGGTTTCGCGCAATTTCGTTGCCGCACGTCACCCCTTCCGAAAACGGGTATCGGGATGCATACAAAGCACGAGTTTTTGTCACCGAAACCATTTCTTCGTATTTTGCAACGAACATACCCAATCCACTACTTTAGGTCCAAAACTCATGTTTGGGGTGTTTTCGCGCAATTTCGTTGCCGCACGTCACCCATTCCGAAAACGGGTATCGGGGTGCATACAAAGCACGAGTTTTTGCCACCGGAACCATTTCTTCGTTTTTCGCAACGAACATGCCCACTCCACTACTTTAGGTCCAAAACTCATGTTTGGGTTGATTTCGCGCAATTCCGTTGCCGCACGTCACCCATTCCGAAAACGGGTATCGGGGTGCATACAAAGCACGAGTTTTTGCCACCGGAACCATTTCTTCGTTTTTCGCAACGAACATGCCCAATCCACTAATTTAGGTCCAAAACTCATGTTTGGGTTGATTTCGCGCAATTTCGTTGCCGCACGTCACCCATTCCGAAAACGTGTATCGGGTGCATACAAAGCACGAGTTTTTGCCACCGGAACCATTTCTTCGTTTTTCGCAACGAACATGCCCACTCCACTACTTTAGGTCCAAAAATCATGTTTGGGTTGTTTTCGCGCAATTCCGTTGCCGCACGTCACCCATTCCGAAAACGGGTATCGGATGCATACAAACTCAGTTTTTGCCACCGAAACCATTTCTTCGTTTTTCGCAACGAACATGCCCACTCCACTACTTTAGGTCCAAAACTCATGATTGGGATCGTTTCGCACAATTTCGTTGCCACACGTCACCCATTCCGAAAACGGGTATCGGGGTGCATACAAAGCACGAGTTTTTGCCACCGAAACCATTTCTTCGTTTTTCGCAACGAACATGCCCACTCCACTAATTTAGGTCCAAAACTCATGTTTGGGTTGATTTCGCGCAATTTCGTTGTCGCACGTCACCCATTCCGAAAACGGGTATCGGGTGCATACAAAGTCAGTTTTCGCCACCGAAACCATTTTTCGTTTTTCGCAACGAACATGCCCAATCCACTACTTTAGGTCCAAAACTCATGTTTGGGATCGTTTCGCACAATTTCGTTTCTGCACGTCACCCATTCCGAAAACGGGTATCGTGGTGCATACAAAGCACGAGTTTTTGCCACCGAAACCATTTCTTCGTATTTCGCAACGAACATACCCAATCCACTACTTTAGGTCCAAAACTCATGTTTGGGGTGGTTTCGCGCAATTTCGTTGCCGCACGTCACCCCTTCCGAAAACGGGTATCGGGGTGCATACAAAGCATGAGTTTTTGCCACCGGAACCATTTTTCATTTTTCGCAACGAACATGCCCAATCCACTACTTTAGGTCCTAAACTCATGTTTGGGGTGTTTTCGCGCAATTTCGTTGCGGCACGTCACCCATTCCGAAAACGGGTATCGGGGTGCATACAAAGCACGAGTTTTTGCCACCGGAACCATTTCTTCGTTTTTCGCAACGAACATGCCCACTCCACTACTTTAGGTCCAAAACTCATGTTTGGGTTGATTTCGCGCAATTTCGTTGCCGCACGTCACCCATTCCGAAAACGTGTATCGGGTGCATACAAAGCACGAGTTTTTGCCACCGGAACCATTTCTTCGTTTTTCGCAACGAACATGCCCACTCCACTACTTTAGGTCCAAAACTCATGTTTGGGTTGTTTTCGCGCAATTCCGTTGCCGCACGTCACCCATTTCGAAAACGGGTATCGGGTGCATACAAACTCAGTTTTTGCCACCGAAACCATTTCTTCGTTTTTCGCAACGAACATGCCCACTCCACTACTTTAGGTCCAAAACTCATGTTTGGGATCGTTTCGCACAATTTCGTTGTCGCACGTCACCCATTCCGAAAACGGGTATCGGGGTGCATACAAAGCACGAGTTTTTGCCACCGAAACCATTTCTTCGTTTTTCGCAACGAACATGCCCACTCCACTAATTTAGGTCCAAAACTCATGTTTGGGTTGATTTCGCGCAATTTCGTTGCCGCACGTCACCCATTCCGAAAACGGGTATCGGGTGCATACAAAGTCAGTTTTCGCCACCGAAACCATTTTTCGTTTTTCGCAACGAACATGCCCAATCCACTACTTTAGGTCCAAAACTCATGTTTGGGATCGTTTCGCACAATTTCGTTTCTGCACGTCACCCATTCCGAAAACGGGTATCGTGGTGCATACAAAGCACGAGTTTTTGTCACCGAAACCATTTCTTCGTATTTCGCAACGAACATACCCAATCCACTACTTTAGGTCCAAAACTCATGTTTGGGGTGGTTTCGCGCAATTTCGTTGCCGCACGTCACCCCTTCCGAAAACGGGTATCGGGGTGCATACAAAGCACGAGTTTTTGCCACCGGAACCATTTTTCATTTTTCGCAACGAACATGCCCAATCCACTACTTTAGGTCCTAAACTCATGTTTGGGGTGTTTTCGTGCAATTTCGTTGCGGCACGTCACCCATTCCGAAAACGGGTATCGGGGTGCATACAAAGCACGAGTTTTTGCCACCGGAACCATTTCTTCGTTTTTCGCAACGAACATGCCCACTCCACTACTTTAGGTCCAAAACTCATGTTTGGGTTGATTTCGCGCAATTTCGTTGCCGCACGTCACCCATTCCGAAAACGTGTATCGGGTGCATACAAAGCACGAGTTTTTTCCACCGGAACCATTTCTTCGTTTTTCGCAACGAGCATGCCCACTCCACTACTTTAGGTCCAAAAATCATGTTTGGGTTGTTTTCGCGCAATTCCGTTGCCGCACGTCACCCATTCCGAAAACGGGTATCGGATGCATACAAACTCAGTTTTTGCCACCGAAACCATTTCTTTGTTTTTCGCACCGAACATGCCCACTCCACTACTTTAGGTCCAAAACTCATGTTTGGGATCGTTTCGCACAATTTCGTTGCCACACGTCACCCATTCCGAAAACAGGTATTGGGGTGCATACAAAGCACGAGTTTTTGCCACCGAAACCATTTCTTCGTTTTTCGCAACGAACATGCCCACTCCACTAATTTAGGTTCAAAACTCATGTTTGGGTTGATTTCGCGCAATTTCGTTGCCGCACGTCACCCATTCCGAAAACGGGTATCGGGTGCATACAAAGTCAGTTTTCGCCACCGAAACCATTTTTCGTTTTTCGCAACGAACATGCCCAATCCACTACTTTAGGTCCAAAACTCATGTTTGGGATCGTTTCGCACAATTTCGTTTCTGCACGTCACCCATTCCGAAAACGGGTATCGTGGTGCATACAAAGCACGAGTTTTTGCCACCGAAACCATTTCTTCGTATTTCGCAACGAACATACCCAATCCACTACTTTAGGTCCAAAACTCATGTTTGGGGTGGTTTCGCGCAATTTCGTTGCCGCACGTCACCCCTTCCGAAAACGGGTATCGGGATGCATACAAAGCACGAGTTTTTGTCACCGAAACCATTTCTTCGTATTTTGCAACGAACATACCCAATCCACTACTTTAGGTCCAAAACTCATGTTTGGGGTGTTTTCGCGCAATTTCGTTGCCGCACGTCACCCATTCCGAAAACGGGTATCGGGGTGCATACAAAGCACGAGTTTTTGCCACCGGAACCATTTCTTCGTTTTTCGCAACGAACATGCCCACTCCACTACTTTAGGTCCAAAACTCATGTTTGGGTTGATTTCGCGCAATTCCGTTGCCGCACGTCACCCATTCCGAAAACGGGTATCGGGGTGCATACAAAGCACGAGTTTTTGCCACCGGAACCATTTCTTCGTTTTTCGCAACGAACATGCCCAATCCACTAATTTAGGTCCAAAACTCATGTTTGGGTTGATTTCGCGCAATTTCGTTGCCGCACGTCACCCATTCCGAAAACGTGTATCGGGTGCATACAAAGCACGAGTTTTTGCCACCGGAACCATTTCTTCGTTTTTCGCAACGAACATGCCCACTCCACTACTTTAGGTCCAAAAATCATGTTTGGGTTGTTTTCGCGCAATTCCGTTGCCGCACGTCACCCATTCCGAAAACGGGTATCGGATGCATACAAACTCAGTTTTTGCCACCGAAACCATTTCTTCGTTTTTCGCAACGAACATGCCCACTCCACTACTTTAGGTCCAAAACTCATGATTGGGATCGTTTCGCACAATTTCGTTGCCACACGTCACCCATTCCGAAAACGGGTATCGGGGTGCATACAAAGCACGAGTTTTTGCCACCGAAACCATTTCTTCGTTTTTCGCAACGAACATGCCCACTCCACTAATTTAGGTCCAAAACTCATGTTTGGGTTGATTTCGCGCAATTTCGTTGTCGCACGTCACCCATTCCGAAAACGGGTATCGGGTGCATACAAAGTCAGTTTTCGCCACCGAAACCATTTTTCGTTTTTCGCAACGAACATGCCCAATCCACTACTTTAGGTCCAAAACTCATGTTTGGGATCGTTTCGCACAATTTCGTTTCTGCACGTCACCCATTCCGAAAACGGGAATCGTGGTGCATACAAAGCACGAGTTTTTGCCACCGAAACCATTTCTTCGTATTTCGCAACGAACATACCCAATCCACTACTTTAGGTCCAAAACTCATGTTTGGGGTGGTTTCGCGCAATTTCGTTGCCGCACGTCACCCCTTCCGAAAACGGGTATCGGGGTGCATACAAAGCATGAGTTTTTGCCACCGGAACCATTTTTCATTTTTCGCAACGAACATGCCCAATCCACTACTTTAGGTCCTAAACTCATGTTTGGGGTGTTTTCGCGCAATTTCGTTGCGGCACGTCACCCATTCCGAAAACGGGTATCGGGGTGCATACAAAGCACGAGTTTTTGCCACCGGAACCATTTCTTCGTTTTTCGCAACGAACATGCCCACTCCACTACTTTAGGTCCAAAACTCATGTTTGGGTTGATTTCGCGCAATTTCGTTGCCGCACGTCACCCATTCCGAAAACGTGTATCGGGTGCATACAAAGCACGAGTTTTTGCCACCGGAACCATTTCTTCGTTTTTCGCAACGAACATGCCCACTCCACTACTTTAGGTCCAAAACTCATGTTTGGGTTGTTTTCGCGCAATTCCGTTGCCGCACGTTACCCATTCCGAAAACGGGTATCGGGTGCATACAAACTCAGTTTTTGCCACCGAAACCATTTCTTCGTTTTTCGCAACGAACATGCCCACTCCACTACTTTAGGTCCAAAACTCATGTTTGGGATCGTTTCGCACAATTTCGTTGCCGCACGTCACCCATTCCGAAAACGGGTATCGGGGTGCATACAAAGCACGAGTTTTTGCCACCGGAACCATTTCTTCGTTTTTCGCAATGAACATGCCCACTCCACTAATTTAGGTCAAAAACTCATGTTTGGGTTGATTTCGCGCAATTTCGTTGCCGCACGTCACCCATTCCGAAAACGGGTATCGGGTGCATACAAACTCAGTTTTTGCCACCGAAACCATTTCTTCGTTTTTCGCAACGAACATGCCCACTCCACTACTTTAGGTCCAAAACTCATGTTTGGGATCGTTTCGCACAATTTCGTTGCCGCACGTCACCCATTCCGAAAACGGGTATCGGGGTGCATACAAAGCACGAGTATTTGCCACCGGAACCATTTCTTCGTTTTTCGCAACGAACATGCCCACTCCACTACTTTAGGTCCAAAACTCATGTTTGGGTTGATTTCGCGCAATTTCGTTGCCGCACGTCACCCATTCCGAAAACGGGTATCGGGTGCATACAAAGCACGAGTTTTTGCCACCGGAACCATTTCTTCGTTTTTCGCAACGAACATGCCCACTCCACTAATTTAGGTCCAAAACTCATGTTTGGGTTGATTTCGCGCAATTTCGTTGCCGCACGTCACCCATTCCGAAAACGGGTATCGGGTGCATACAAAGCACGAGTTTTTGCCACCGGAACCATTTCTTCGTTTTTCGCAACGAACATGCCCACTCCACTACTTTAGGTCCAAAACTCATGTTTGGGTTGATTTCGCGCAATTTCGTTGCCGCACGTCACCCATTCCGAAAACGGGTATGGGGTGCATACAAAGCACGAGTTTTTGCCACCGGAACCATTTCTTCGTTTTTCGCAACGAACATGCCCACTCCACTACTTTAGGTCCAAAACTCATGTTTGGGTTGATTTCGCGCAATTTCGTTGCCGCACGTCACCCATTCCGAAAACGGGTATCGGGTGCATACAAACTCAGTTCTTGCCACCGAAACCATTTCTTCGTTTTTCGCATCGAACATGCCCACTCCACTACTTTAGGTCCAAAACTCATGTTTGGGTTGATTTCGCGCAATTTCGTTGCCGCACGTCACCCATTCCGAAAACGGGTATCGGGTGCATACAAAGTCAGTTTTCGCCACCGAAACCTTTTTTCGTTTTTCGCAACGAACATGCCCACTCCACTACTTTAGGTCCAAAACTCATGTTTGGGATCGTTTCGCACAATTTCGTTGCCGCACGTCACCCATTCTGAAAACGGGTATCGGGGTGCATACAAAGCACGAGTTTTTGCCACCGGAACCATTTCTTCGTTTTTCGCAACGAACATGCCCAATCCACTAATTTAGGTCCAAAACTCATGTTTGGGTTGATTTCGCGCAATTTCGTTGCCGCACGTCACCCATTCCGAAAACGTGTATCGGGTGCATACAAAGCACGAGTTTTTGCCACCGGAACCATTTCTTCGTTTTTCGCAACGAACATGCCCACTCCACTACTTTAGGTCCAAAAATCATGTTTGGGTTGTTTTCGCGCAATTCCGTTGCCGCACGTCACCCATTCCGAAAACGGGTATCGGATGCATACAAACTCAGTTTTTGCCACCGAAACCATTTCTTCGTTTTTCGCAACGAACATGCCCACTCCACTACTTTAGGTCCAAAACTCATGATTGGGATCGTTTCGCACAATTTCGTTGCCACACGTCACCCATTCCGAAAACGGGTATCGGGGTGCATACAAAGCACGAGTTTTTGCCACCGAAACCATTTCTTCGTTTTTCGCAACGAACATGCCCACTCCACTAATTTAGGTCCAAAACTCATGTTTGGGTTGATTTCGCGCAATTTCGTTGTCGCACGTCACCCATTCCGAAAACGGGTATCGGGTGCATACAAAGTCAGTTTTCGCCACCGAAACCATTTTTCGTTTTTCGCAACGAACATGCCCAATCCACTACTTTAGGTCCAAAACTCATGTTTGGGATCGTTTCGCACAATTTCGTTTCTGCACGTCACCCATTCCGAAAACGGGTATCGTGGTGCATACAAAGCACGAGTTTTTGCCACCGAAACCATTTCTTCGTTTTTCGCAACGAACATGCCCACTCCACTACTTTAGGTCCAAAACTCATGTTTGGGTTGATTTCGCGCAATTTCGTTGCCGCACGTCACCCATTCCGAAAACGGGTATCGGGTGCATACAAAGCACGAGTTTTTGCCACCGGAACCATTTCTTCGTTTTTCGCAACGAACATGCCCACTCCACTAATTTAGGTCCAAAACTCATGTTTGGGTTGATTTCGCGCAATTTCGTTGCCGCACGTCACCCATTCCGAAAACGGGTATCGGGTGCATACAAAGCACGAGTTTTTGCCACCGGAACCATTTCTTCGTTTTTCGCAACGAACATGCCCACTCCACTACTTTAGGTCCAAAACTCATGTTTGGGTTGATTTCGCGCAATTTCGTTGCCGCACGTCACCCATTCCGAAAACGGGTATGGGGTGCATACAAAGCACGAGTTTTTGCCACCGGAACCATTTCTTCGTTTTTCGCAACGAACATGCCCACTCCACTACTTTAGGTCCAAAACTCATGTTTGGGTTGATTTCGCGCAATTTCGTTGCCGCACGTCACCCATTCCGAAAACGGGTATCGGGTGCATACAAACTCAGTTCTTGCCACCGAAACCATTTCTTCGTTTTTCGCATCGAACATGCCCACTCCACTACTTTAGGTCCAAAACTCATGTTTGGGTTGATTTCGCGCAATTTCGTTGCCGCACGTCACCCATTCCGAAAACGGGTATCGGGTGCATACAAAGTCAGTTTTCGCCACCGAAACCTTTTTTCGTTTTTCGCAACGAACATGCCCACTCCACTACTTTAGGTCCAAAACTCATGTTTGGGATCGTTTCGCACAATTTCGTTGCCGCACGTCACCCATTCTGAAAACGGGTATCGGGGTGCATACAAAGCACGAGTTTTTGCCACCGGAACCATTTCTTCGTTTTTCGCAACGAACATGCCCAATCCACTAATTTAGGTCCAAAACTCATGTTTGGGTTGATTTCGCGCAATTTCGTTGCCGCACGTCACCCATTCCGAAAACGTGTATCGGGTGCATACAAAGCACGAGTTTTTGCCACCGGAACCATTTCTTCGTTTTTCGCAACGAACATGCCCACTCCACTACTTTAGGTCCAAAACTCATGTTTGGGATCGTTTCGCACAATTTCGTTGCCGCACGTCACCCATTCTGAAAACGGGTATCGGGGTGCATACAAAGCACGAGTTTTTGCCACCGGAACCATTTCTTCGTTTTTCGCAACGAACATGCCCAATCCACTAATTTAGGTCCAAAACTCATGTTTGGGTTGATTTCGCGCAATTTCGTTGCCGCACGTCACCCATTCCAAAAACGGGTATCGGGTGTATACAAACTCAGTTTTTGCCACCGAAACCATTTCTTCGTTTTTCGCAACGAACATGCCCACTCCACTACTTTAGGTCCAAAACTCATGTTTGGGATCGTTTCGCACAATTTCGTTGCCGCACGTCACCCATTCCGAAAACGGGTATCGGGGTGCATACAAAGCACGAGTTTTTGCCACCGGAACCATTTCTTCGTTTTTGCAACGAACATGCCCACTCCACTACTTTAGGTCCAAAACTCATGTTTGGGTTGATTTCGCGCAATTTCGTTGCCGCACGTCACCCATTCCGAAAACGTGTATCGGGTGCATACAAAGCACGAGTTTTTGCCACCGGAACCATTTCTTCGTTTTTCGCAACGAACATGCCCACTCCACTACTTTAGGTCCAAAACTCATGTTTGGGTTGATTTCGCGCAATTTCGTTGCCGCACGTCACCCATTCCGAAAACGGGTATCGGGTGCATACAAAGCACGAGTTTTTGCCACCGGAACCATTTCTTCGTTTTTCGCAACGAACATGCCCACTCCACTACTTTAGGTCCAAAACTCATGTTTGGGTTGATTTCGCGCAATTTCGTTGCCGCACGTCACCCATTCCGAAAACGGGTATGGGGTGCATACAAAGCACGAGTTTTTGCCACCGGAACCATTTCTTCGTTTTTCGCAACGAACATGCCCACTCCACTACTTTAGGTCCAAAACTCATGTTTGGGTTGATTTCGCGCAATTTCGTTGCCGCACGTCACCCATTCCGAAAACGGGTATCGGGTGCATACAAACTCAGTTCTTGCCACCGAAACCATTTCTTCGTTTTTCGCAACGAACATGCCCACTCCACTACTTTAGGTCCAAAACTCATGTTTGGGTTGATTTCGCTCAATTTCGTTGCCGCACGTCACCCATTCCGAAAACGGGTATCGGGTGCATACAAAGTCAGTTTTCGCCACCGAAACCTTTTTTCGTTTTTCGCAACGAACATGCCCACTCCACTACTTTAGGTCCAAAACTCATGTTTGGGATCGTTTTGCACAATTTCGTTGCCGCACGTCACCCATTCCGAAAACGGGTATCGGGGTGCATACAAAGCACTAGTTTTTACCACCGGAACCATTTCTTCGTTTTTCGCAACGAACATGCCCAATCCACTAATTTAGGTCCAAAACTCATGTTTGGGTTGATTTCGCGCAATTTCGTTGCCGCACGTCACCCATTCCGAAAACGGGTATCGGGTGCATACAAACTCAGTTTTTGCCACCGAAACCATTTCTTCGTTTTTCGCAACGAACATGCCCACTCCACTACTTTAGGTCCAAAACTCATGTTTGGGATCGTTTCACACAATTTCGTTGCCGCACGTCACCCATTCCGAAAACGGGTATTGGGGTGCATACAAAGCACGAGTTTTTGCCACCGGAACCATTTCTTCGTTTTTCGCAACGAACATGCCCAATCCACTAATTTAGGTCCAAAACTCATGTTTGGGTTGATTTCGCGCAATTTCGTTGCCGCACGTCACCCATTCCGAAAACGGGTATCGGGTGCATACAAAGCACGAGTTTTTGCCACCGGAACCATTTCTTCGTTTTTCGCAACGAACATGCCCACTCCACTACTTTAGGTCCAAAACTCATGTTTGGGTTGATTTCGCGCAATTTCGTTGCCGCACGTCACCCATTCCGAAAACGGGTATCGGGTGCATACAAACTCAGTTTTTGCCACCGAAACCATTTCTTCGTTTTTCGCAACGAACATGCCCACTCCACTACTTTAGGTCCAAAACTCATGTTTGGGTTGATTTCGCGCAATTTCATTGCCGCACGTCACCCATTCCGAAAACGGGTATCGGGTGCATACAAACTCAGTTCTTGCCACCGAAACAATTTCTTCGTTTTTCGCAACGAACATGCCCACTCCACTACTTTAGGTCCAAAACTCATGTTTGGGTTGATTTCGCGCAATTTCGTTGCCGCACGTCACCCATTCCGAAAACGGGTATCGGGTGCATACAAAGCACGAGTTTTTGCCACCGGAACCATTTCTTCGTTTTTCGCAACGAACATGCTGATGTGCACCCGTTGGGTGATTGCCCGATCTTTCGATGAGAGGGTGTGGAATAACTCGATTGGGGGAGGAGACGACGTTCACGGCCCGACTACAGCCTTCCAAAGACGCTGCGCCTTAGCAACCGATACACCACCTCCTATGGCTGTCACGATCTTGTGGAGCGTGACACCCTGGCCACTAGGGCACTCGTCCTGCAAGCAATCGAAGAACTAGCAAGAACAAGTAGAACAAGTACTGAATTACCAGATCTAAATGTAGGTTTAAAGATCAAACTACAATATGGTGGGGTTCCGAAGACAAGAAGACGGGCGGCTGAACTAGCACGCGCGCTTGCAAGCAAGTAGCGAGAGCTAAACTTGATCTAAACAAAACCCGCCGTTCTTGGTGGCGGCTAGGGGGTTTATAAACATGGGAGGACGACCACAAGGGTATTGGGGTCGTGCTGCAACCCTAGGATGCGTCCCTAATGGACCTAACTTGATACACGACCCATTGGGCCAAAATAGGGTGACGCAGCACCATGGGCAGAAAAGGCAGGAAATGTCTCGGTAAGAAAACAATGATTACGGCGGCCTCAGAACAGATATGACTATAATTCCGGATCCATATGAAAGTAGACTTGATAAGCTTTCCATGTTGTGCTTGAACATTCCAATCCGAGCCCGCATCTGACCGTGGTGACCGTCACAAGTTGGTGTTCTTCTGCAGTCCGAATCCAGCATGTTCAAATCCTTTTCCCTTTCGGTCTTCTCCCTGATTCCTAAGCAAAACAAGAGTGCACGGGTCTCCATGGTCTAAATATGATGGACATGAACTCAAGAGTGTAATCACCTGATGGTTGAGTTGACGAGCACGAGCGCGAGTAATGGGACCAGAAATTGGTACTTGTATTGGTATAGATGCATCAGTAGTGTGGATGTCTTCATCATTCTCCCCTTCTTGCATTTGAGTCGTCCTCGACTCAAGCTCAACTTCCTCTCCCAAGTAGGGCTTTAAATCTGCAATGTTAAATGTGGGGCTAACCCCAAAGTCTGCAGGCAGATCTAGCCTATATGCATTGTCGTTAATTTTCTCTAGCACTTTAAACGGTCCATCGGCTCGAGGCAACAATTTAGATTTTCGTAATTCAGGAAACCTTTCCTTTCTCAAATGCAACCAAACTAAATCTCCAGGTTCAAAATTTATTTCCTTTCTACCTTTATCACTAGCAAACTTATATCTAGCATTCATACGCTCTATGTTTTCTTTAGTAGTTTCGTGCAGTTTTAACATCAATTCAGCACGCCTAGTAGCATCAAAATTTAGTTTTTCAGAAGATGGCAAAGGCATTAAATCAATAGGAGCACGAGGTAACAAACCATATACAATCTGAAATGGGCACATCTTTGTAGTAGAATGCAATGATCGATTATAAGCAAATTCAATATGAGGCAAACAGTCCTCCCACATCTTAATATTCTTCTTTAGAACTGCCCTTAACATAGTAGACAAAGTTCTATTCACAACTTCAGTTTGACCATCAGTTTGAGGATGACATGTAGTAGAAAATAAAAGCTTAGTCTCCAATTTTGCCCACAAAGTCCTCCAAAAATGACTAAGAAATTTAGCATCACGATCAGAAACGATTGTGTTGGGCACACCATGCAAGCGAACAATTTCACGAAAGAACAAATCAGCAATATGAGTAGCATCGTCAGTTTTATGACATGGTATGAAATGTGCCATCTTAGAAAATCTATCAACAACCACAAACACACTATCACGTCCCTTCCTAGTCCTAGGCAATCCCAGCACAAAATCCATAGAAATATCTTCCCAAGGAGCACTAGGAACGGGTAGAGGCAAATACAAACCGTGTGGATTTAACCGTGACTTCGCCTTTTGGCATGTTGTGCAACGAGCAACCAATCTCACCACATCTCTTCTCATCTTGGGCCAAAAGAAATGACCAGCAAGTATGTCCTCCGTTTTCTTTGCTCCAAAATGTCCCATTAAGCCACCTCCATGTGCTTCCTGTAACAACAACAAACGAACGGAGCTAGCTGGAATGCATAGCTTGTTAGCTCTAAACACAAACCCATCACTAACGATATATTTGTTCCATCCTTTCCCATCTTTACAATGCAGCAACACATCTTTAAAATCAGCATCATGAACATATTGGTCTTTAATCGTCTCTAATCCAAAGATTTTGTAGTCAAGTTGATTCAGCAAAGTATATCTCCTAGACAAAGCGTCAGCAATGATATTCTCTTTTCCTTTCTTGTGCTTAATAACATAAGGAAACGATTCGATAAATTCAACCCACTTAGCATGTCTACGGTTCAGTTTTCCTTGACTACGAATATGTTTCAAAGATTCATGATCAGAATGAATAACAAACTCTTTGGGCCACAAATAATGCTGCCATGTTTCTAATGTTCGCACAAGAGCATATAATTCCTTATCATAAGTAGAATAATTTAGAACAGACCCACTCAATTTTTCACTAAAATATGCAACAGGTTTGCCTTCTTGTAACAAAACACCACCCAATCCAATTCCACTAGCATCACATTCAAGCTCAAAAGTCTTATTAAAATCAGGAAGTTGGAGGAGAGGTGCATGTGTCAACTTATCTTTCAGCACGTTGAAAGCGTGCTCTTGTACTTTGCCCCAACTAAAATGCACTCCCTTCTTCGTAAGCTCATTCAAAGGTGCAGCAATGGTGCTAAAGTCCTTCACAAAACGGCGATAGAAGCCAGCAAGTCCTAGGAAACTCCGCACCTGTGTGATAGTCTTTGGCATAGGCCATCCATGTATCGCTTCTACCTTGGCTTGATCAACCTCAATTCCCTGTGGAGTCACAACATAACCAAGAAACGAAACTCGATCGGTGCAAAATGTGCACTTCTCAAGGTTACCAAATAAACGTGCATCTCGTAAAGCATTAAAAACAGCACGCATGTGATCAACATGTTCATCCATAGATTTGCTGTAGATTAATATGTCATCAAAGTATACTACCACAAATTTTCCAATGAAGGCACGCAAAACCTCGTTCATTAATCTCATGAAAGTGCTAGGTGCATTAGTTAACCCAAAAGGCATGACTAACCACTCATACAATCCGAACTTAGTTTTGAAAGCAGTTTTCCATTCATCTCCCAATTTCATACGAATCTGGTGGTACCCACTACGCAAATCAACTTTAGAAAAGACAATGGCACCACTCAATTCATCAAGCATATCATCTAAACGTGGAATAGGGTGTCGATAACGTATCGTGATATTATTAATAGCCCTACAATCAACACACATACGCCATGTTCCATCTTTTTTAGGCACTAAAATAACCGGAACAGCACACGGACTAAGAGACTCACGCACGTAACCTTTGTCGAGTAGTTCTTGCACTTGTCGCTGAATTTCTTTTGTTTCCTCTGGATTTGTCCTATATGGCGCACGATTCGGCAAAGATGCACCAGGAATAAGATCAATTTGGTGCTCAATCCCTCGTATAGGTGGCAGCCCCTCTGGTATCTCACTTGGAAATACATCAGAATACTCCTGCAAAATGTTAGTAATAACAGGAGGCAAAGAATGCTGCATATCTTGAATTGAAATCAAAGCATCCTTGCATACCAAGGCGTAGGCAACAGTAGTGGAAGCAAATAATTCATTAACATCAGTTTTTGTTGCAAGCAAGCAATGTCCTTTCAATTTTATCCCATCTTTGTTATTACCAACAACTTTAATATTCTTGTTGTTCTCAGTTTTAGCTTTGGTAGCTTTAGCAACATCATCACGCACAATAGCCTCAGGGGACATGGGAAGCAAAATAATTTTCTTATCATGGTATATGAGAGAATATTGATTTGATCTACCATGATGCATACAATCTGAATCAAATTGCCATGGTCTACCTAGCAGAATATTACAAGCATCCATAGGCACAACATCACAGTCAACAACATCACGATATGAACCAATAGCAAAATTAATTCGTACCAGCTTGGTTACCTTGACCTTACCACTATTGTTGAGCCATTGAATGTGATATGGATGCGGGTGCGGTTTGGTCGTAAGTGCAAGCTTCTCCACCATGTCGCTGCTAGCCAAGTTGTTGCAGCTACCTCCATCAATGATCAAACGACATGAACGCTCCTTAATGACACACTTTGTTTGAAACAACGTATGTCGCTGATTCTGCTCTGCCTTCTCCATTTGTGCACTAAGCACACGCTGTACAATGAGGCTCTCATAATGCTCTGCATCATCTGCACCAATCTGTTCTTCGGGTGGTTCCTTAGTGCCTACATCATCAGCCGCAAGCAAAGCAAGTGTAGCTTCATCCAAATCACTAGCAGAGGAATACCCACCATCGTCTTTTACCACCAAAACACGCTGATTAGGACAATAACGCTGCACGTGTCCATAGCCCTTGCATCGATAACACAGAACATCTCTTGTTCTACCTGTGGAAGCTACTGAAGAGGCACTACCTGCGGGTTTCTGGGCAGATTTGGTTGCTGAATTTGTGGAAGATGCACGTGGTTTGTCGCTGGAGGAAGGCGGGGGTGCTGGTTGACTTGGCGAGGGAGTTGGTGCTGGTGTACGGCCGGTCATGGACGTAGTCGTGCGCTGTTGCCATGGTGTAGATTTTCCTGCAGAAACATTAGACCTTGCACTAGCACGTCGTCCCTGCACTTCCCTTTCAGCTTTGCAAGCAAGATGAAACAATCGGGTTACATTAGCATAATCTTTATAAGCAAGGATGTCCTGAATTTCCCTATTTAACCCGCCCAAAAATCTAGCCATAGCAGATTCCTCACCCTCCTCTATGTTACAACGCAGCATACCCATTTGTAATTCCTGATAATATTCTTCTACACTTTTAGTACCCTGTCTCAATTGTTGCAACTTGTTTAACATATCACGTGCATAATAAGAAGGAACAAATCTAGCCCGCATGACCCGTTTCAACGCATCCCAAGTTTGTGGCATGTTATTAGGATTCTTCTTACCATGTTCTATCCACCAAACAGAAGCAAATTCAGTAAACTCACTAGTAGCAGCTCTAACCCGCGCATTCTCAGGAAATTCATGGCATGCAAACTTTTGATCAACCGCAATCTCCCAAGTAATGTAAGCATCAGGGTCATATTTACCATCAAAAGGAGGTATTTTAAATTTAACCTTACTAAAAGCATCATCATTACCATGTACCTCACGTCGGCGAAAACCACCCATACCTCTACGGTTAGTACGTAGTCGCCGGCGATTAGGTGCTTCTTGGTCATCTTGTTCAGTATCAGCAACATAGTCATCCCAGTTACCTTCGGCGCCCTCATCACGCCCACCATTGGTATTAGCATGCATCTCATCAAATCGCCTCAAGAGTGCGACAAGGCTCTTGTCAATATGAGCAACTGTCATTTCCACATTTGCAAGTTTGGTGTTTGTGTCGATCTGTGTGGCCTCCAATTGCCCCATCTTTTCATTCGTCACCTGCATGTCATTATCAAGACCTTCCGTGTGCGTTTTCACCAGCCTTACAAAGTGTTGTATGATACCCTTGGTGCGAGGAGAGTGTGGCATATTACGAGAAGAATCATCAACCTCCAATCCTGCCATGGTTAGATGAACAGAGGCAACAAGAAAAAAAATGTGAAGGAATAAAAACTCTACAACTATTAGGATGTAGCTACTGCAAGGCGCTCACTCTCAACCTGCCTCACAAGCTCTTACCAATTCTTACCTTGCACAACAGGAGGGGTCAGCAACCAACAAGTCTGCAACCGTGGAATAAGTGTATCGGTGCCGCAGCAACACGACCTGTCAAACTGTAGTCGAAATATGTAGAGTTGTAGGTGGGCTGAAGCAAGGAATACACTAGTACCACGTTAGTTACAAAAGCAAGCTGAATAATCGTTCAACGGTGGTACTGTGCTGGTCCTAGGCTAAACCAGGCTAGAGACGTGAGCCTAGGCACAAAGGTAGTCACTGAAAAAGAACAACTAGCACAGCACAAAGAGAAACAACAGATTTAGAGATTCAGCCCCCTTCTTCTTCTTTTCCTTTTTTTTCTTTTCTATTCTTTTTTTTTCTTCTTCTTCTGTTTTTTTTTTGCAGGGGCCTAAACCCTTTTTTTTCACTATGACAACCCAAACAATAAAGATATTGCTAACAACCCCTTTAAATCAGATTTAACAAATCTTGTTAATATAGGAAGTCCAGAAATCTCTACGATGATTGCGGAGCGCTCAGAACGAATTTTGAGATAAGGTCAGATCCGTTGGAAAGAAGATAAGATAAGCTTTCCAGATTGTATTTAAACTTCCAAATCGGATATGATATGTATCCGTGGTGGCAAAAACGAACCAGAGATGTTTTTGGTGATGGTGGATTTCGTGGTGACCAAAACGTGGTAGAACTCAAAACTCTAAAGGAATAAACTAAGACCAGCAACTCGACACAACCGATGCAACCAAAAACTCAACAAGCCCTAACTAAGTAGTACTAGTAAATGCTCAATGGTTTATAGGATTGCGGTAAAACTAATCTACTATTTTTTGGCTTTTTCTGGACTATAGGAGATAAGAAAACAGCGAAGAAAAGTAAATCTCTCACCGATAAACCTTGCTCTGATTACCAACTGATGTGCACCCGTTGGGTGATTGCCCGATCTTTCGATGAGAGGGTGTGGAATAACTCGATTGGGGGAGGAGACGACGTTCACGGCCCGACTACAGCCTTCCAAAGACGCTGCGCCTTAGCAACCGATACACCACCTCCTATGGCTGTCACGATCTTGTGGAGCGTGACACCCTGGCCACTAGGGCACTCGTCCTGCAAGCAATCGAAGAACTAGCAAGAACAAGTAGAACAAGTACTGAATTACCAGATCTAAATGTAGGTTTAAAGATCAAACTACAATATGGTGGGGTTCCGAAGACAAGAAGACGGGCGGCTGAACTAGCACGCGCGCTTGCAAGCAAGTAGCGAGAGCTAAACTTGATCTAAACAAAACCCGCCGTTCTTGGTGGCGGCTAGGGGGTTTATAAACATGGGAGGACGACCACAAGGGTATTGGGGTCGTGCTGCAACCCTAGGATGCGTCCCTAATGGACCTAACTTGATACACGACCCATTGGGCCAAAATAGGGTGACGCAGCACCATGGGCAGAAAAGGCAGGAAATGTCTCGGTAAGAAAACAATGATTACGGCGGCCTCAGAACAGATATGACTATAATTCCGGATCCATATGAAAGTAGACTTGATAAGCTTTCCATGTTGTGCTTGAACATTCCAATCCGAGCCCGCATCTGACCGTGGTGACCGTCACAAGTTGGTGTTCTTCTGCAGTCCGAATCCAGCATGTTCAAATCCTTTTCCCTTTCGGTCTTCTCCCTGATTCCTAAGCAAAACAAGAGTGCACGGGTCTCCATGGTCTAAATATGATGGACATGAACTCAAGAGTGTAATCACCTGATGGTTGAGTTGACGAGCACGAGCGCGAGTAATGGGACCAGAAATTGGTACTTGTATTGGTATAGATGCATCAGTAGTGTGGATGTCTTCATCACATGCCCACTCCACTACTTTAGGTCCAAAACTCATGTTTGGGTTGATTTCGCGCAATTTCGTCGCCGCACGTCACCCATTCCGAAAACGGGTATGGGGTGCATACAAAGCACGAGTTTTTGCCACCGGAACCATTTCTTCGTTTTTCGCAACGAACATGCCCACTCCACTACTTTAGGTCCAAAACTCATGTTTGGGTTGATTTCGCGCAATTTCGTTGCCGCACGTCACCCATTCCGAAAACGGGTATCGGGTGCATACAAACTCAGTTCTTGCCACCGAAACCATTTCTTCGTTTTTCGCAACGAACATGCCCACTCCACTACTTTAGGTCCAAAACTCATGTTTGGGATGATTTCGCGCAATTTCGTTGCCGCACGTCACCCATTCCGAAAACGGGTATCGGGTGCATACAAAGTCAGTTTTCGCCACCGAAACCTTTTTTCGTTTTTCGCAACGAACATGCCCACTCCACTACTTTAGGTCCAAAACTCATGTTTGGGATCGTTTTGCACAATTTCGTTGCCGCACGTCACCCATTCCGAAAACGGGTATCGGGGTGCATACAAAGCACTAGTTTTTGCCACCGGAACCATTTCTTCGTTTTTCGCAACGAACATGCCCAATCCACTAATTTAGGTCCAAAACTCATGTTTGGGTTGATTTCGCGCAATTTTGTTGCCGCACGTCACCTATTCCGAAAACGGGTATCGGGTGCATACAAACTCAGTTTTTGCCACCGAAACCATTTCTTCGTTTTTCGCAACGAACATGCCCACTCCACTACTTTAGGTCCAAAACTCATGTTTGGGATCGTTTCACACAATTTCGTTGCCGCACGTCACCCATTCCGAAAACGGGTATCGGGGTGCATACAAAGCACGAGTTTTTGCCACCGGAACCATTTCTTCGTTTTTCGCAACGAACATGCCCAATCCACTAATTTAGGTCCAAAACTCATGTTTGGGTTGATTTCGCGCAATTTCGTTGCCGCACGTCACCCATTCCGAAAACGGGTATCGGGTGCATACAAAGCACGAGTTTTTGCCACCGGAACCATTTCTTCGTTTTTCGCAACGAACATGCCCACTCCACTACTTTAGGTCCAAAACTCATGTTTGGGTTGATTTCGCGCAATTTCGTTGCCGCACATCACCCATTCCGAAAACGGGTATCGGGTGCATATGAAGCACGAGTTTTTGCCACCGGAACCATTTCTTCGTTTTTCGCAACGAACATGCCCAATCCACTACTTTAGGTCCTAAACTCATGTTTGGGTTGATTTCGCGCAATTTCGTTGCCGCACGTCACCCATTCCCAAAACGGGTATCGGGTGCATACAAAGCACGAGTTTTTGCCACCAGAACCATTTCTTCGTTTTTCGCAACGAACATGCCCACTCCACTACTTTAGGTCCAAAACTCATGTTTGGGTTGATTTCGCGCAATTTCGTTGCCGCACGTCACCCATTCCGAAAACGGGTATCGGGTGCATACAAACTCAGTTCTTGCCACCGAAACAATTTCTTCGTTTTTCGCAACGAACATGCCCACTCCACTACTTTAGGTCCAAAACTCATGTTTGGGTTGATTTCGCGCAATTTCGTTGCCGCACGTCACCCATTCCGAAAACGGGTATCGGGTGCATACAAAGTCAGTTTTCGCCACCGAAACCATTTCTTCGTTTTTCGCAACGAACAGGCCCAATCCACTACTTTAGGTCCAAAACTCATGTTTGGGATCGTTTCGCACAATTTCGTTGCTGCACGTCACCCATTCCGAAAACGGGTATCGTGGTGCATACAAAGCACGAGTTTTTGCCACCGAAACCATTTCTTCGTATTTCGCAACGAACATGCCCAATCCACTACTTTAGGTCCAAAACTCATGTTTGGGGTGGTTTCGCGCAATTTCGTTGCCGCACGTCACCCCTTCCGAAAACGGGTATCGGGGTGCATACAAAGCATGCGTTTTTGCCACCGAAACCATTTCCGAAACCATTTCTTCGTTTTTCGCAACGAACATGCCCAATCCACTACTTTAGGTCCAAAACTCATGTTTGGGATCGTTTCGCACAATTTCGTTGCCGCACGTCATGATGAAGACATCCACACTACTGATGCATCTATACCAATACAAGTACCAATTTCTGGTCCCATTACTCGCGCTCGTGCTCGTCAACTCAACCATCAGGTGATTACACTCTTGAGTTCATGTCCATCATATTTAGACCATGGAGACCCGTGCACTCTTGTTTTACTTAGGAATCAGGGAGAAGACCGAAAGGGAAAAGGATTTGAACATGCTGGATTCGGACTGCAGAAGAACACCAACTTGTGACGGTCACCACGGTCAGATGCGGGCTCGGATTGGAATGTTCAAGCACAACATGGAAAGCTTATCAAGTCTACTTTCATATGGATCCGGAATTATAGTCATATCTGTTCTGAGGCCGCCGTAATCATTGTTTTCTTACCGAGACATTTCCTGCCTTTTCTGCCCATGGTGCTGCGTCACCCTATTTTGGCCCAATGGGTCGTGTATCAAGTTAGGTCCATTAGGGACGCATCCTAGGGTTGCAGCACGACCCCAATACCCTTGTGGTCGTCCTCCCATGTTTATAAACCCCCTAGCCGCCACCAAGAACAGCGGGTTTTGTTTAGATCAAGTTTAGCTCTCGCTACTTGCTTGTAAGCGCGCGTGCTGGTTCAGCCGCCCGTCTTCTTGTCTTCGGAACCCCACCATATTGGAGTTTGATTTGGAAACCTACATTTAGATCTGGTAATTCAGTACTTGTTCTACTTGTTCTTGCTAGTTCTTCGATTGCTTGCAGGACGAGTGCCCTAGTGGCCAGGGTGTCACGCTCCACAAGATCGTTACAGCCATAGGAGGTGGTGTATCGGTTGCTAAGGCGCAGCGTCTTTGGAAGGCTGTAGTCGGGCCGTGAACGTCGTCTCCTCCCCCAATCGAGTTATTCCACACCCTCTCATCGAAAGATCGGGCAATCACCCAACGGGTGCACATCAGTTGGTATCAGAGCAAGGTTTATCGGTGAGAGATTTACTTTTCTTCGCTGTTTTCTTATCTCCTATAGTCCAGAAAAAGCCAAAAAATAGTAGATTAGTTTTACCACAATCCTATAAACCATTGAGCATTTACTAGTACTACTTAGTTAGGGCTTGTTGAGTTTTTGGTTGCATCGGTTGTGTCGAGTTGCTGGTCTTAGTTTATTCCTTTAGAGTTTTGAGTTCTACCACGTTTTGGTCACCACGAGATCCACCATCACCAAAAACATCTCTGGTTCGTTTTTGCCACCACGGATACATATCATATCCGATTTGGAAGTTTAAATACAATCTGGAAAGCTTATCTTATCTTCTTTCCATTGGATCTGACCTTATCTCAAAATTCGTTCTGAGCGCTCCGCAATCATCGTAGAGATTTCTGGACTTTCTATATTAACAAGATTTGTTAAATCTGATTTAAAGGGGCTGTTAGCAATATCTTTATTGTTTGGGTTGTCATAGTGAAAAAAAAGGTTTAGGCCCCTGCAAAAAAAAAAACAGAAGAAGAAGAAAAAAAAAAGAATAGAAAAGAAAAAAAAAGGAAAAGAAGAAGAAGGGGGCTGAATCTCTAAATCTGTTGTTTCTCTTTGTGCTGTGCTAGTTGTTCTTTTTCAGTGACTACCTTTGTGCCTAGGCTCACGTCTCTAGCCTGGTTTAGCCTAGGACCAGCACAGTACCACCGTTGAACGATTATTCAGCTTGCTTTTGTAACTAACGTGGTACTAGTGTATTCCTTGCTTCAGCCCACCTACAACTCTACATATTTCGACTACAGTTTGACAGGTCGTGTTGCTGCGGCACCGATACACTTATTCCACGGTTGCAGACTTGTTGGTTGCTGACCCCTCCTGTTGTGCAAGGTAAGAATTGGTAAGAGCTTGTGTGGCAGGTTGAGAGTGAGCGCCTTGCAGTAGCTACATCCTAATAGTTGTAGAGTTTTTATTCCTTCACGTTTTTTTTTCTTGTTGCCTCTGTTCGTCTAACCATGGCAGGATTGGAGGTTGATGATGCTTCTCGTAATATGCCACACTCTCCTCGCACCAAGGGTATCATACAACACTTTGTAAGGCTAGTGAAGACGCACACGGAAGGTCTTGATAATGACATGCAGGTGACGAATGAAAAGATGGGGCAATTGGAGGCCACACAGATCGACACGAACACCAAACTTGCAAATGTGGAAATGACAGTTGCTCATATTGACAAGAGCCTTGTCGCACTCTTGAGGCGGTTTGATGAGATGCATGCTAATATCAATGGTGGGCGTGATGAGGGCGCCGAAGGTAACTGGGATGACTATGTTGCTGATACTGAACAAGATGACCAAGAAGCACCTAATCGCCGGCGACTACGTACTAACCGTAGAGGTATGGGTGGTTTTCACCGACGTGAGGTACATGGTAATGATGATGCTTTTAGTAAGGTTAAATTTAAAATACCTCCTTTTGATGGTAAATATGACCCTGATGCTTACATTACTTGGGAGATTGCGGTTGATCAAAAGTTTGCATGCCATGAATTTCCTGAGAATGCGCGGGTTAGAGCTGCTACTAGTGAGTTTACTGAATTTGCTTCTGTTTGGTGGATAGAACATGGTAAGAAGAATCCTAATAACATGCCACAAACTTGGGATGCGTTGAAACGGGTCATGCGGGCTAGATTTGTTCCTTCTTATTATGCACGTGATATGTTAAACAAGTTGCAACAATTGAGACAGGGTACTAAAAGTGTAGAAGAATATTATCAGGAATTACAAATGGGTATGCTGCGTTGTAACATAGAGGAGGGTGAGGAATCTGCTATGGCTAGATTTTTGGGCGGGTTAAATAGGGAAATTCAGGACATCCTTGCTTATAAAGATTATGCTAATGTAACCCGATTGTTTCATCTTGCTTGCAAAGCTGAAAGGGAAGTGCAGGGACGACGTGCTAGTGCAAGGTCTAATGTTTCTGCAGGAAAATCTACACCATGGCAACAGTGCACGACTACATCCATGACCGGCCGTACACTAGCACCAACTCCCTCGCCAAGTCGACCAGCACCCCCGCCTTCCTCCAGCGACAAACCACGTGCATCTTCCACAAATTCAGCAACCAAATCTGCCCAGAAACCCGCAGGTAGTGCCTCTTCAGTAGCTTCCACAGGTAGAACAAGAGATGTTCTGTGTTATCGATGCAAGGGCTATGGACACGTGCAGCGTTATTGTCCTAATCAGCGTGTTTTGGTGGTAAAAGACGATGGTGGGTATTCCTCTGCTAGTGATTTGGATGAAGCTACACTTGCTTTGCTTGCGGCTGATGATGTAGGCACTAAGGAACCACCCGAAGAACAGATTGGTGCAGATGATGCAGAGCATTATGAGAGCCTCATTGTACAGCGTGTGCTTAGTGCACAAATGGAGAAGGCAGAGCAGAATCAGCGACATACGTTGTTTCAAACAAAGTGTGTCATTAAGGAGCGTTCATGTCGTTTGATCATTGATGGAGGTAGCTGCAACAACTTGGCTAGCAGCGACATGGTGGAGAAGCTTGCACTTACGACCAAACCGCACCCGCATCCATATCACATTCAATGGCTCAACAATAGTGGTAAGGTCAAGGTAACCAAGCTGGTACGAATTAATTTTGCTATTGGTTCATATCGTGATGTTGTTGACTGTGATGTTGTGCCTATGGATGCTTGTAATATTCTGCTAGGTAGACCATGGCAATTTGATTCAGATTGTATGCATCATGGTAGATCAAATCAATATTCTCTCATATACCATGATAAGAAAATTATTTTGCTTCCCATGTCCCCTGAGGCTATTGTGCGTGATGATGTTGCTAAAGCTACCAAAGCTAAAACTGAGAACAACAAGAATATTAAAGTTGTTGGTAATAACAAAGATGGGATAAAATTGAAAGGACATTGCTTGCTTGCAACAAAAACTGATGTTAATGAATTATTTGCTTCCACTACTGTTGCCTACGCCTTGGTATGCAAGGATGCTTTGATTTCAATTCAAGATATGCAGCATTCTTTGCCTCCTGTTATTACTAACATTTTGCAGGAGTATTCTGATGTATTTCCAAGTGAGATACCAGAGGGGCTGCCACCTATACGAGGGATTGAGCACCAAATTGATCTTATTCCTGGTGCATCTTTGCCGAATCGTGCGCCATATAGGACAAATCCAGAGGAAACAAAAGAAATTCAGCGACAAGTGCAAGAACTACTCGACAAAGGTTACGTGCGTGAGTCTCTTAGTCCGTGTGCTGTTCCGGTTATTTTAGTGCCTAAAAAAGATGGAACATGGCGTATGTGTGTTGATTGTAGGGCTATTAATAATATCACGATACGTTATCGACACCCTATTCCACGTTTAGATGATATGCTTGATGAATTGAGTGGTGCCATTGTCTTTTCTAAAGTTGATTTGCGTAGTGGGTACCACCAGATTCGTATGAAATTGGGAGATGAATGGAAAACTGCTTTCAAAACTAAGTTCGGATTGTATGAGTGGTTAGTCATGCCTTTTGGGTTAACTAATGCACCTAGCACTTTCATGAGATTAATGAACGAGGTTTTGCGTGCCTTCATTGGAAAATTTGTGGTAGTATACTTTGATGACATATTAATCTACAGCAAATCTATGGATGAACATGTTGATCACATGCGTGCTGTTTTTAATGCTTTACGAGATGCACGTTTATTTGGTAACCTTGAGAAGTGCACATTTTGCACCGATCGAGTTTCGTTTCTTGGTTATGTTGTGACTCCACAGGGAATTGAGGTTGATCAAGCCAAGGTAGAAGCGATACATGGATGGCCTATGCCAAAGACTATCACACAGGTGCGGAGTTTCCTAGGACTTGCTGGCTTCTATCGCCGTTTTGTGAAGGACTTTAGCACCATTGCTGCACCTTTGAATGAGCTTACGAAGAAGGGAGTGCATTTTAGTTGGGGCAAAGTACAAGAGCACGCTTTCAACGTGCTGAAAGATAAGTTGACACATGCACCTCTCCTCCAACTTCCTGATTTTAATAAGACTTTTGAGCTTGAATGTGATGCTAGTGGAATTGGATTGGGTGGTGTTTTGTTACAAGAAGGCAAACCTGTTGCATATTTTAGTGAAAAATTGAGTGGGTCTGTTCTAAATTATTCTACTTATGATAAGGAATTATATGCTCTTGTGCGAACATTAGAAACATGGCAGCATTATTTGTGGCCCAAAGAGTTTGTTATTCATTCTGATCATGAATCTTTGAAACATATTCGTAGTCAAGGAAAACTGAACCGTAGACATGCTAAGTGGGTTGAATTTATCGAATCGTTTCCTTATGTTATTAAGCACAAGAAAGGAAAAGAGAATATCATTGCTGACGCTTTGTCTAGGAGATATACTTTGCTGAATCAACTTGACTACAAAATCTTTGGATTAGAGACGATTAAAGACCAATATGTTCATGATGCTGATTTTAAAGATGTGTTGCTGCATTGTAAAGATGGGAAAGGATGGAACAAATATATCGTTAGTGATGGGTTTGTGTTTAGAGCTAACAAGCTATGCATTCCAGCTAGCTCCGTTCGTTTGTTGTTGTTACAGGAAGCACATGGAGGTGGCTTAATGGGACATTTTGGAGCAAAGAAAACGGAGGACATACTTGCTGGTCATTTCTTTTGGCCCAAGATGAGAAGAGATGTGGTGAGATTGGTTGCTCGTTGCACGACATGCCAAAAGGCGAAGTCACGGTTAAATCCACACGGTTTGTATTTGCCTCTACCCGTTCCTAGTGCTCCTTGGGAAGATATTTCTATGGATTTTGTGCTGGGATTGCCTAGGACTAGGAAGGGACGTGATAGTGTGTTTGTGGTTGTTGATAGATTTTCTAAGATGGCACATTTCATACCATGTCATAAAACTGACGATGCTACTCATATTGCTGATTTGTTCTTTCGTGAAATTGTTCGCTTGCATGGTGTGCCCAACACAATCGTTTCTGATCGTGATGCTAAATTTCTTAGTCATTTTTGGAGGACTTTGTGGGCAAAATTGGGGACTAAGCTTTTATTTTCTACTACATGTCATCCTCAAACTGATGGTCAAACTGAAGTTGTGAATAGAACTTTGTCTACTATGTTAAGGGCAGTTCTAAAGAAGAATATTAAGATGTGGGAGGACTGTTTGCCTCATATTGAATTTGCTTATAATCGATCATTGCATTCTACTACAAAGATGTGCCCATTTCAGATTGTATATGGTTTGTTACCTCGTGCTCCTATTGATTTAATGCCTTTGCCATCTTCTGAAAAACTAAATTTTGATGCTACTAGGCGTGCTGAATTGATGTTAAAACTGCACGAAACTACTAAAGAAAACATAGAGCGTATGAATGCTAGATATAAGTTTGCTAGTGATAAAGGTAGAAAGGAAATAAATTTTGAACCTGGAGATTTAGTTTGGTTGCATTTGAGAAAGGAAAGGTTTCCTGAATTACGAAAATCTAAATTGTTGCCTCGAGCCGATGGACCGTTTAAAGTGCTAGAGAAAATTAACGACAATGCATATAGGCTAGATCTGCCTGCAGACTTTGGGGTTAGCCCCACATTTAACATTGCAGATTTAAAGCCCTACTTGGGAGAGGAAGTTGAGCTTGAGTCGAGGACGACTCAAATGCAAGAAGGGGAGAATGATGAAGACATCCACACTACTGATGCATCTATACCAATACAAGTACCAATTTCTGGTCCCATTACTCGCGCTCGTGCTCGTCAACTCAACCATCAGGTGATTACACTCTTGAGTTCATGTCCATCATATTTAGACCATGGAGACCCGTGCACTCTTGTTTTACTTAGGAATCAGGGAGAAGACCGAAAGGGAAAAGGATTTGAACATGCTGGATTCGGACTGCAGAAGAACACCAACTTGTGACGGTCACCACGGTCAGATGCGGGCTCGGATTGGAATGTTCAAGCACAACATGGAAAGCTTATCAAGTCTACTTTCATATGGATCCGGAATTATAGTCATATCTGTTCTGAGGCCGCCGTAATCATTGTTTTCTTACCGAGACATTTCCTGCCTTTTCTGCCCATGGTGCTGCGTCACCCTATTTTGGCCCAATGGGTCGTGTATCAAGTTAGGTCCATTAGGGACGCATCCTAGGGTTGCAGCACGACCCCAATACCCTTGTGGTCGTCCTCCCATGTTTATAAACCCCCTAGCCGCCACCAAGAACAGCGGGTTTTGTTTAGATCAAGTTTAGCTCTCGCTACTTGCTTGTAAGCGCGCGTGCTGGTTCAGCCGCCCGTCTTCTTGTCTTCGGAACCCCACCATATTGGAGTTTGATTTGGAAACCTACATTTAGATCTGGTAATTCAGTACTTGTTCTACTTGTTCTTGCTAGTTCTTCGATTGCTTGCAGGACGAGTGCCCTAGTGGCCAGGGTGTCACGCTCCACAAGATCGTTACAGCCATAGGAGGTGGTGTATCGGTTGCTAAGGCGCAGCGTCTTTGGAAGGCTGTAGTCGGGCCGTGAACGTCGTCTCCTCCCCCAATCGAGTTATTCCACACCCTCTCATCGAAAGATCGGGCAATCACCCAACGGGTGCACATCACGTCACCCATTCCGAAAACGGGTATCGTGGTGCATACAAAGCACGAGTTTTTGCCACCGAAACCATTTCTTCGTATTTCGCAACGAACATGCCCAATCCACTACTTTAGGTCCAAAACTCATGTTTGGGGTGGTTTCGCGCAATTTCGTTGCCGCACGTCACCCCTTCCGAAAACGGGTATCGGGGTGCATACAAAGCATGAGTTTTTGCCACCGAAACCATTTCTTCGTTTTTCGCAACGAACATGCCCAATCCACTACTTTAGGTCCTAAACTCATGTTTGGGGTGTTTTCGCGCAATTTCGTTGCGGCACGTCACCCATTCCGAAAACGGGTATCGGGGTGCATACAAAGCACGAGTTTTTGCCACCGGAACCATTTCTTCGTTTTTCGCAACGAACATGCCCACTCCACTACTTTAGGTCCAAAACTCATGTTTGGGTTGTTTTCGCGCAATTCCGTTGCAGCACGTCACCCATTCCGAAAACGGGTATCGGGGTGCATACAAAGCACGAGTTTTTGCCACCGGAACCATTTCTTCGTTTTTCGCAACGAACATGCCCAATCCACTAATTTAGATCCAAAACTCATGTTTGGGTTGATTTCGCGCAATTTCGTTGCCGCACGTCACCCATTCCGAAAACGGGTATCGGGTGCATACAAAGCACGAGTTTTTGCCACCGGAACCATTTCTTCGTTTTTCGCAACGAACATGCCCACTCCACTACTTTAGGTCCAAAACTCATGTTTGGGTTGATTTCGCGCAATTTCGTTGCCGCACATCACCCATTCCGAAAACGGGTATCGGGTGCATACGAAGCACGAGTTTTTGCCACCGGAACCATTTCTTCGTTTTTCGCAACGAACATGCCCAATCCACTACTTTAGGTCCTAAACTCATGTTTGGGTTGATTTCGCGCAATTTCGTTGCCGCACGTCACCCATTCAGAAAACGGGTATCGGGTGCATACAAAGCACGACTTTTTGCCACCAGAACCATTTCTTCGTTTTTCGCAACGAACATGCCCACTCCACTACTTTAGGTCCAAAACTCATGTTTGGGTTGATTTCGCGCAATTTCGTTGCCGCACGTCACCCATTCCGAAAACGGGTATCGGATGCATACAAACTCAGTTTTTGCCACCGAAACCATTTCTTCGTTTTTCGCAACGAACATGCCCACTCCACTACTTTAGGTCCAAAACTCATGTTTGGGATCGTTTCGCACAATTTCGTTGCCGCACGTCACCCATTCTGAAAACGGGTATCGGGGTGCATACAAAGCACAAGTTTTTGCCACCGGAACCATTTCTTCGTTTTTCGCAACGAACATGCCCAATCCACTAATTTAGGTCCAAAACTCATGTTTGGGTTGATTTCGCGCAATTTCGTCGCCGCACGTCACCCATTCCGAAAACGGGTATCGGGTGCATACAAAGCACGAGTTTTTGCCACCGGAACCATTTCTTCGTTTTTCGCAACGAACATGCCCACTCCACTACTTTAGGTCCAAAACTCATGTTTGGGTTGATTTCGCGCAATTTCGTTGCCGCACGTCACCCATTCCGAAAACGGGTATCGGGTACATACAAAGCACGAGTTTTTGCCACCGGAACCATTTCTTCGTTTTTCGCAACGAACATACCCAATCCACTACTTTAGGTCCTAAACTCATGTTTGGGTTGATTTCGCGCAATTTTGTTGCCGCACGTCACCCATTCCGAAAACGGGTATCGGGTGCATACAAAGCACGAGTTTTTGCCACCGGAACCATTTCTTCGTTTTTCGCAACGAACATGCCCACTCCACTACTTTAGGTCCAAAACTCATGTTTGGGTTGATTTCGCGCAATTTCGTTGCCGCACGTCACCCATTCCGAAATCGGGTATCGGGTGCATACAAACTCAGTTCTTGCCACCGAAACCATTTCTTCGTTTTTCGCAACGAACATGCCCACTCCACTACTTTAGGTCCAAAACTCATGTTTGGGTTGATTTCGCGCAATTTCGTTGCCGCACGTCACCCATTCCGAAAACGGGTATCGGGTGCATACAAAGTCAGTTTTCGCCACCGAAACCATTTCTTCGTTTTTCGCAACGAACATGCCCAATCCACTACTTTAGGTCCAAAACTCATGTTTGGGATCGTTTCGCACAATTTCGTTGCCGCACATCACCCATTCCGAAAACGGGTATCGGGGTGCATACAAAGCACGAGTTTTTGCCACCGAAACCATTTCTTCGTATTTCGTAACGAACATGCCCAATCCACTACTTTAGGTCCAAAACTCATGTTTGGGGTGGTTTCGCGCAATTTTGTTGCCGCACGTCACCCCTTCCGAAAACGGGTATCGGGGTGCATACAAAGCATGAGTTTTTGCCTCCGGAACCATTTTTCATTTTTCGCAACGAACATGCCCAATCCACTACTTTAGTCCTAAACTCATGTTTGGGGTGTTTTCGCGCAATTTCGTTGCGGCACGTCACCCATTCCGAAAACGGGTATCGGGGTGCATACAAAGCACGAGTTTTTGCCACCGGAACCATTTCTTCGTTTTTCGCAACGAACATGCCCACTCCACTACTTTAAGTCCAAAACTCATGTTTGGGTTGATTTCGCGCAATTTCGTTGCCGCACATCACCCATTCCGAAAACGTGTATCGGGTGCATACAAAGCACGAGTTTTTGCCACCGGAACCATTTCTTCGTTTTTCGCAACGAACATGCCCACTCCACTACTTTAGGTCCAAAACTCATGTTTGGGTTGTTTTCGCGCAATTCCGTTGCCGCACGTCACCCATTCCGAAAACGGGTATCGGGGTGCATACAAAGCAAGAGTTTTTGCCACCGGAACCATTTCTTCGTTTTTCGCAACGAACATGCCCAATCCACTAATTTAGGTCCAAAACTCATGTTTGGGTTGATTTCGCGCAATTTCGTTGCCGCACGTCACCCATTCCGAAAACGGGTATCGGGTGCATACAAAGCACGAGTTTTTGCCACCGGAACCATTTCTTCGTTTTTCGCAACGAACATGCCCACTCCACTACTTTAGGTCCAAAACTCATGTTTGGGTTGATTTCACGCAATTTCGTTGCCGCACGTCACCCATTCCGAAAACGGGTATCGGGTGCATACAAACTCAGTTTTTGCCACCAAAACCATTTCTTCGTTTTTCGCAACGAACATGCCCAATCCACTACTTTAGGTCCTAAACTCATGTTTGGGTTGATTTCGCGCAATTTCGTTGCCGCACATCACCCATTCCGAAAACGGGTATCGGGTGCATACAAAGCACGAGTTTTTGCCACCGGAACCATTTCTTCGTTTTTCGCAACGAACATGCCCAATCCACTAATTTAGGTCCAAAACTCATGTTTGGGTTGATTTCGCGCAATTTCGTTGCCGCACGTCACCCATTCCGAAAACGGGTATCGGGTGCATACAAAGCACGAGTTTTTGCCACCGGAACCATTTCTTCGTTTTTCGCAACGAACATGCCCACTCCACTACTTTAGGTCCAAAACTCATGTTTGGGTTGATTTCGCGCAATTTCGTTGCCGCACATCACCCATTCCGAAAACGGGTATCGGGTGCATACGAAGCACGAGTTTTTGCCACCGGAACCATTTCTTCGTTTTTCGCAACGAACATGCCCAATCCACTACTTTAGGTCCTAAACTCATGTTTGGGTTGATTTCGCGCAATTTCGTTGCCGCACGTCACCCATTCCGAAAACGGGTATCGGTTGCATACAAAGCACGACTTTTTGCCACCAGAACCATTTCTTCGTTTTTCGCAACGAACATGCCCACTCCACTACTTTAGGTCCAAAACTCATGTTTGGGTTGATTTCGCGCAATTTCGTTGCCGCACGTCACCCATTCCGAAAACGGGTATCGGATGCATACAAACTCAGTTTTTGCCACCGAAACCATTTCTTCGTTTTTCGCAACGAACATGCCCACTCCACTACTTTAGGTCCAAAACTCATGTTTGGGATCGTTTCGCACAATTTCGTTGCCGCACGTCACCCATTCCGAAAACGGGTATCGGGGTGTATACAAAGCACAAGTTTTTGCCACCGGAACCATTTCTTCGTTTTTCGCAACGAACATGCCCAATCCACTAATTTAGGTCCAAAACTCATGTTTGGGTTGATTTCGCGCAATTTCGTTGCCGCACGTCACCCATTCCGAAAACGGGTATCGGGTGCATACAAAGCACGAGTTTTTGCCACCGGAACCATTTCTTCGTTTTTCGCAACGAACATGCCCACTCCACTACTTTAGGTCCAAAACTCATGTTTGGGTTGATTTCGCGCAATTTCGTTGCCGCACGTCACCCATTCCGAAAACGGGTATCGGGTACATACAAAGCACGAGTTTTTGCCACCGGAACCATTTCTTCGTTTTTCGCAACGAACATGCCCAATCCACTACTTTAGGTCCTAAACTCATGTTTGGGTTGATTTCGCGCAATTTCGTTGCCGCACGTCACCCATTCCGAAAACGGGTATCGGGTGCATACAAACTCAGTTCTTGCCACCGAAACCATTTCTTCGTTTTTCGCAACGAACATGCCCACTCCACTACTTTAGGTCCAAAACTCATGTTTGGGTTGATTTCGCGCAATTTCGTTGCCGCACGTCACCCATTCCGAAAACGGGTATCGGGTGCATACAAAGTCAGTTTTCGCCACCGAAACCATTTCTTCGTTTTTCGCAACGAACATGCCCAATCCACTACTTTAGGTCCAAAACTCATGTTTGGGATCGTTTCGCACAATTTCGTTGCCGCACGTCACCCAT
The DNA here is from genome assembly GCF_902167145.1 of Zea mays. Classification (NCBI taxonomy): domain Eukaryota; kingdom Viridiplantae; phylum Streptophyta; class Magnoliopsida; order Poales; family Poaceae; genus Zea; species Zea mays. The sequence continues at coordinate 88,846 of NW_023366827.1, read as the reverse complement.
TCCGAAAACGGGTATCGGGGTGCATACAAAGCACGAGTTTTTGCCACCGAAACCATTTCTTCGTATTTCGTAACGAACATGCCCAATCCTGTCCAAAACTCATGTTTGGGGTGGTTTCGCGCAATTTTGTTGCCGCACGTCACCCCTTCCGAAAACGGGTATCGGGGTGCATACAAAGCATGAGTTTTTGCCACCGGAACCATTTTTCATTTTTCGCAACGAACATGCCCAATCCACTACTTTAGTCCTAAACTCATGTTTGGGGTGGTTTCGCGCAATTTCGTTGCGGCACGTCACCCATTCCGAAAACGGGTATCGGGGTGCATACAAAGCACGAGTTTTTGCCACCGGAACCATTTCTTCGTTTTTCGCAACGAACATGCCCACTCCACTACTTTAGGTCCAAAACTCATGTTTGGGTTGATTTCGCGCAATTTCGTTGCCGCACATCACCCATTCCGAAAACGTGTATCGGGTGCATACAAAGCACGAGTTTTTGCCACCGGAACCATTTCTTCGTTTTTCGCAACGAACATGCCCACTCCACTACTTTAGGTCCAAAACTCATGTTTGGGTTGATTTCGCGCAATTTCGTTGCCGCACGTCACCCATTCCGAAAACGGGTATCGGGTGCATACAAACTCAGTTTTTGCCACCAAAACCATTTCTTCGTTTTTCGCAACGAACATGCCCAATCCACTACTTTAGGTCCTAAACTCATGTTTGGGTTGATTTCGCGCAATTTCGTTGCCGCACATCACCCATTCCGAAAACGGGTATCGGGTGCATACAAAGCACGAGTTTTTGCCACCGGAACCATTTCTTCGTTTTTTGCAACTAACATGCCCACTCTACTACTTTAGGTCCAAAACTCATGTTTGGTTTGATTTCGCGCAATTTCGTTGCCGCACGTCACCCATTCCGAAAACGGGTATCGGGTGCATACAAACTCAGTTTTTGCCACCGAAACCATTTCTTCGTTTTTCGCAACGAACATGCCCACTCCACTACTTTAGGTCCAAAACTCATGTTTGGGATCGTTTCGCACAATTTCGTTGCCGCACGTCACCCATTCCGAAAACGGGTATCGGGGTGCATACAAAGCACGAGTTTTTGCCACCGGAACCATTTCTTCGTTTTTCGCAACGAACATGCCCAATCCACTAATTTAGGTCCAAAACTCATGTTTGGGTTGATTTCGCGCAATTTCGTTGCCGCACGTCACCCATTCCGAAAACGGGTATCGGGTGCATACAAAGCACGAGTTTTTGCCACTGGAACCATTTCTTCGTTTTACGCAACGAACATGCCCACTCCACTTCTTTAGGTCCAAAACTCATGTTTGGGTTGATTTCGCGCAATTTCGTTGCCGCACATCACCCATTCCGAAAACGGGTATCGGGTGCATACGAAGCACGAGTTTTTGCCACCGGAACCATTTCTTCGTTTTTCGCAACGAACATGCCCAATCCACTAATTTAGGTCCAAAACTCATGTTTGGGTTGATTTCGCGCAATTTCTTTGCCGCACGTCACCCATTCCGAAAACGGGTATCGGGTGCATACAAAGCACGAGTTTTTGCCACCGGAACCATTTCTTCGTTTTTCGCAACGAACATGCCCACTCCACTACTTTAGGTCCAAAACTCATGTTTGGGTTGTTTTCGCGCAATTCCGTTGCCGCACGTCACCCATTCCGAAAACGGGTATCGGGGTGCATACAAAGCAAGAGTTTTTGCCACCGGAACCATTTCTTCGTTTTTCGCAACGAACATGCCCAATCCACTAATTTAGGTCCAAAACTCATGTTTGGGTTGATTTCGCGCAATTTCTTTGCCGCACGTCACCCATTCCGAAAACGGGTATCGGGTGCATACAAAACACGAGTTTTTGCCACCGGAACCATTTCTTCGTTTTTCGCAACGAACATGCCCACTCCACTACTTTAGGTCCAAAACTCATGTTTGGGTTGATTTCGCGCAATTTCGTTGCCGCACGTCACCCATTCCGAAAACGGGTATCGGGTGCATACAAACTCAGTTTTTGCCACCAAAACCATTTCTTCGTTTTTCGCAACGAACATGCCCAATCCACTACTTTAGGTCCTAAACTCATGTTTGGGTTGATTTCGCGCAATTTCGTTGCCGCACATCACCCATTCCGAAAACGGGTATCGGGTGCATACAAAGCACGAGTTTTTGCCACCGGAACCATTTCTTCGTTTTTTGCAACTAACATGCCCACTCCACTACTTTAGGTCCAAAACTCATGTTTGGTTTGATTTCGCGCAATTTCGTTGCCGCACGTCACCCATTCCGAAAACGGGTATCGGGTGCATACAAACTCAGTTTTTGCCACCGAAACCATTTCTTCGTTTTTCGCAACGAACATGCCCACTCCACTACTTTAGGTCCAAAACTCATGTTTGGGATCGTTTCGCACAATTTCGTTGCCGCACGTCACCCATTCCGAAAACGGGTATCGGGGTGCATACAAAGCACGAGTTTTTGCCACTGGAACCATTTCTTCGTTTTTCGCAACGAACATGCCCAATCCACTAATTTAGGTCCAAAACTCATGTTTGGGTTGATTTCGCGCAATTTCGTTGCCGCACGTCACCCATTCCGAAAACGGGTATCGGGTGCATACAAAGCACGAGTTTTTGCCACTGGAACCATTTCTTCGTTTTTCGCAACGAACATGCCCACTCCACTTCTTTAGGTCCAAAACTCATGTTTGGGTTGATTTCGCGCAATTTCGTTGCCGCACATCACCCATTCCGAAAACGGGTATCGGGTGCATACGAAGCACGAGTTTTTGCCACCGGAACCATTTCTTCGTTTTTCGCAACGAACATGCCCAGTCTTTAGGTCCGAAACTCATGTTTGGGTTGATTTCACGCAATTTCGTTGCCGCACGTCACCCATTCCGAAAACGGGTATCGGGTGCATACAAAGCACGAGTTTTTGCCACCAGAACCATTTCTTCGTTTTTCGCAACAAACATGCCCACTCCACTACTTTAGGTCCAAAACTCATGTTTGGGTTGATTTCGCGCAATTTCGTTGCCGCACGTCACCCATTCCGAAAACGGGTATCGGGTGCATACAAACTCAGTTTTTGCCACCGAAACCATTTCTTCGTTTTTCGCAACGAACATGCCCACTCCACTACTTTAGGTCCAAAACTCATGTTTGGGATCGTTTCGCGCAATTTCGTTGCCGCACGTCACCCATTCCGAAAACGGGTATCGGGGTGCATACAAAGCACGAGTTTTTGCCACCGGAACCATTTCTTCGTTTTTCGCAACGAACATGCCCAATCCACTAATTTAGGTCCAAAACTCATGTTTGGGTTGATTTCGCGCAATTTCGTTGCCGCACGTCACCCATTCCGAAAACGGGTATCGGGTGCATACAAAGCACGAGTTTTTGCCACTGGAACCATTTCTTCGTTTTACGCAACGAACATGCCCACTCCACTTCTTTAGGTCCAAAACTCATGTTTGGGTTGATTTCGCGCAATTTCGTTGCCGCACATCACCCATTCCGAAAACGGGTATCGGGTGCATACGAAGCACGAGTTTTTGCCACCGGAACCATTTCTTCGTTTTTCGCAACGAACATGCCCAATCCACTAATTTAGGTCCAAAACTCATGTTTGGGTTGATTTCGCGCAATTTCTTTGCCGCACGTCACCCATTCCGAAAACGGGTATCGGGTGCATACAAAGCACGAGTTTTTGCCACCGGAACCATTTCTTCGTTTTTCGCAACGAACATGCCCACTCCACTACTTTAGGTCCAAAACTCATGTTTGGGTTGTTTTCGCGCAATTCCGTTGCCGCACGTCACCCATTCCGAAAACGGGTATCGGGGTGCATACAAAGCAAGAGTTTTTGCCACCGGAACCATTTCTTCGTTTTTCGCAACGAACATGCCCAATCCACTAATTTAGGTCCAAAACTCATGTTTGGGTTGATTTCGCGCAATTTCTTTGCCGCACGTCACCCATTCCGAAAACGGGTATCGGGTGCATACAAAGCACGAGTTTTTGCCACCGGAACCATTTCTTCGTTTTTCGCAACGAACATGCCCACTCCACTACTTTAGGTCCAAAACTCATGTTTGGGTTGATTTCCCGCAATTTCGTTGCCGCACGTCACCCATTCCGAAAACGGGTATCGGGTGCATACAAACTCAGTTTTTGCCACCAAAATCATTTCTTCGTTTTTCGCAACGAACATGCCCAATCCACTACTTTAGGTCCTAAACTCATGTTTGGGTTGATTTCGCGCAATTTCGTTGCCGCACATCACCCATTCCGAAAACGGGTATCGGGTGCATACAAAGCACGAGTTTTTGCCACCGGAACCATTTCTTCGTTTTTTGCAACTAACATGCCCACTCCACTACTTTAGGTCCAAAACTCATGTTTGGTTTGATTTCGCGCAATTTCGTTGCCGCACGTCACCCATTCCGAAAACGGGTATCGGGTGCATACAAACTCAGTTTTTGCCACCGAAACCATTTCTTCGTTTTTCGCAACGAACATGACCACTCCACTACTTTAGGTCCAAAACTCATGTTTGGGATCGTTTCGCACAATTTCGTTGCCGCACGTCACCCATTCCGAAAACGGGTATCGGGGTGCATACAAAGCACGAGTTTTTGCCACCGGAACCATTTCTTCGTTTTTCGCAACGAACATGCCCAATCCACTAATTTAGGTCCAAAACTCATGTTTGGGTTGATTTCGCGCAATTTCGTTGCCGCACGTCACCCATTCCGAAAACGGGTATCGGGTGCATACAAAGCACGAGTTTTTGCCACTGGAACCATTTCTTCGTTTTTCGCAACGAACATGCCCACTCCACTTCTTTAGGTCCAAAACTCATGTTTGGGTTGATTTCGCGCAATTTCGTTGCCGCACATCACCCATTCCGAAAACGGGTATCGGGTGCATACGAAGCACGAGTTTTTGCCACCGGAACCATTTCTTCGTTTTTCGCAACGAACATGCCCAGTCTTTAGGTCCTAAACTCATGTTTGGGTTGATTTCACGCAATTTCGTTGCCGCACGTCACCCATTTCGAAAACGGGTATCGGGTGCATACAAAGCACGAGTTTTTGCCACCAGAACCATTTCTTCGTTTTTCGCAACAAACATGCCCACTCCACTACTTTAGGTCCAAAACTCATGTTTGGGTTGATTTCGCGCAATTTCGTTGCCGCACGTCACCCATTCCGAAAACGGGTATCGGGTGCATACAAACTCAGTTTTTGCCACCGAAACCATTTCTTCGTTTTTCGCAACGAACATGCCCACTCCACTACTTTAGGTCCAAAACTCATGTTTGGGATCGTTTCGCGCAATTTCGTTGCCGCACGTCACCCATTCCGAAAACGGGTATCGGGGTGCATACAAAGCACGAGTTTTTGCCACCGGAACCATTTCTTCGTTTTTCGCAACGAACATGCCCAATCCACTAATTTAGGTCCAAAACTCATGTTTGGGTTGATTTCGCGCAATTTCGTTGCCGCACGTCACCCATTCCGAAAACGGGTATCGGGTGCATACAAAGCACGAGTTTTTGCCACCGGAACCATTTCTTCGTTTTTCGCAACGAACATGCCCACTCCACTACTTTAGGTCCAAAACTCATGTTTGGGTTGATTTCGCGCAATTTCGTTGCCGCACGTCACCCATTCCGAAAACGTGTATTGGGTGCATACAAAGCACGAGTTTTTGCCACCGGAACCATTTCTTCGTTTTTCGCAACGAACATGCCCACTCCACTACTTTAGGTCCAAAACTCATGTTTGGGTTGTTTTCGCGCAATTCCGTTGCCGCACGTCACCCATTCCGAAAACGGATATCGGGGTGCATACAAAGCAAGAGTTTTTGCCACCGGAACCATTTCTTCGTTTTTCGCAACGAACATGCCCAATCCCCTAATTTAGGTCCAAAACTCATGTTTGGGTTGATTTCGCGCAATTTCGTTGCCGCACGTCACCCATTCCGAAAACGGGTATCGGGTGCATACAAAGCACGAGTTTTTGCCACCGGAACCATTTCTTCGTTTTTCGCAACGAACATGCCCACTCCACTACTTTAGGTCCAAAACTCATGTTTGGGTTGATTTCCCGCAATTTCGTTGCCGCACGTCACCCATTCCGAAAACGGGTATCGGGTGCATACAAACTCAGTTTTTGCCACCAAAACCATTTCTTCGTTTTTCGCAACGAACATGCCCAATCCACTACTTTAGGTCCTAAACTCATGTTTGGGTTGATTTCGCGCAATTTCGTTGCCGCACGTCACCCATTCCGAAAACGGGTATCGGGTGCATACAAACTCAGTTTTTGCCACCGAAACCATTTCTTCGTTTTTCGCAACGAACATGCCCAATCCACTACTTTAGGTCCAAAACTCATGTTTAGGATCGTTTCGCACAATTTCGTTGCCGCACGTCACCCATTCCGAAAACGGGTATCGTGGTGCATACAAAGCACGAGTTTTTGCCACCGAAACCATTTCTTCGTATATCGCAACGAACATGCCCAATCCACTACTTTAGGTCCAAAACTCATGTTTGGGGTGGTTTCGCGCAATTTCGTTGCCGCACGTCACCCCTTCCGAAAACTTGTATCGGGGTGCATACAAAGCATGAGTTTTTGCCACCGAAACCATTTCTTCGTTTTTCGCAACGAACATACCCAATCCACTACTTTAGGTCCTAAACTCATGTTTGGGTTGATTTCGCGCAATTTCGTTGCCGCACATCACCCATTCCGAAAACGGGTATCGGGTGCATACAAAGCACGAGTTTTTGCCACCGGAACCATTTCTTCGTTTTTCGCAACTAACATGCCCACTCCACTACTTTAGGTCCAAAACTCATGTTTGGTTTGATTTCGCGCAATTTCGTTGCCGCACGTCACCCATTCCGAAAACGGGTATCGGGTGCATACAAACTCAGTTTTTGCCACCGAAACCATTTCTTCGTTTTTCGCAACGAACATGCCCACTCCACTACTTTAGGTCCAAAACTCATGTTTGGGATCGTTTCGCACAATTTCGTTGCCGCACGTCACCCATTCCGAAAACGGGTATCGGGGTGCACACAAAGCACGAGTTTTTGCCAACGGAACCATTTCTTCGTTTTTCGCAACGAACATGCCCAATCCACTAATTTAGGTCCAAAACTCATGTTTGGGTTGATTTCGCGCAATTTCGTTGCCGCACGTCACCCATTCCGAAAACGGGTATCGGGTGCATACAAAGCACGAGTTTTTGCCACTAGAACCATTTCTTCGTTTTTCGCAACGAACATGCCCACTCCACTTCTTTAGGTCCAAAACTCATGTTTGGGTTGATTTCGCGCAATTTCGTTGCCGCACATCACCCATTCCGAAAACGGGTATCGGGTGCATACGAAGCACGAGTTTTTGCCACCGGAACCATTTCTTCGTTTTTCGCAACGAACATGCCCAATCCACTACTTTAGGTCCTAAACTCATGTTTGGGTTGATTTCGCGCAATTTCGTTGCCGCACGTCACCCATTCCGAAAACGGGTATCGGGTGCATACAAAGCACGAGTTTTTGCCACCGGAACCATTTCTTCGCTTTTCGCAACGAACATGCCCAATCCACTAATTTAGGTCCAAAACTCATGTTTGGGTTGATTTCGCGCAATTTCGTTGCCGCACGTCACCCATTCCAAAAATGGGTATCGGGTGCATACAAAGCACGAGTTTTTGCCACCGGAACCATTTCTTCGTTTTTCACAACGAACATGCCCACTCCACTACTTTAGGTCCAAAACTCATGTTTGGGTTGATTTCGCGCAATTTCGTTGCCGCACGTCACCCATTCCGAAAACGGGTATCGGGTGCATACAAAGCACGAGTTTTTGCCACCGGAACCATTTCTTCGTTTTTCGCAACGAACATGCCCAATCCACTAATTTAGGTCCAAAACTCATGTTTGGGTTGATTTCGCGCAATTTCGTTGCCGCACGTCACCCATTCCGAAAAAGGGTATCGGGTGCATACAAAGCACGAGTTTTTGCCACGGAACCATTTCTTCGTTTTTCGCAACGAACATGCCCACTCCACTACTTTAGGTCCAAAACTCATGTTTGGGTTGATTTCGCGCAATTTCGTTGCCGCACGTCACCCATTCCGAAAACGGGTATCGGGTGCATACAAACTCAGTTCTTGCCACCGAAACCATTTCTTCGTTTTTCGCAACGAACATGCCCACTCCACTACTTTAGGTCCAAAACTCATGTTTGGGTTGATTTCGCGCAATTTCGTTGCCGCACGTCACCCATTCCGAAAACGGGTATCGGGTGCATACAAAGTCAGTTTTCGCCACCGAAACCATTTCTTCGTTTTTTGCAACGAACATGCCCAATCCACTACTTTAGGTCCAAAACTCATGTTTGGGATCGTTTCGCACAATTTCGTTGCCGCACGTCACCCATTCCGAAAACGGGTATCGTGGTGCATACAAAGCACGAGTTTTTACCACCGAAACCATTTCTTCGTATTTCGCAACGAACATGCCCAATCCACTACTTTAGGTCCAAAACTCATGTTTGGGGTGGTTTCGCGCAATTTCGTTGCCGCACGTCACCCCTTCCGAAAACGGGTATCGGGGTGCATACAAAGCATGAGTTTTTGCCACCGGAACCATTTTTCATTTTTCGCAACGAACATGCCCAATCCACTACTTTAGGTCCTAAACTCATGTTTGGGGTGTTTTCGCGCAATTTCGTTGCGGCACGTCACCCATTCCGAAAACGGGTATCTGGGTGCATACAAAGCACGAGTTTTTGCCACCGGAATCATTTCTTCGTTTTTCGCAACGAACATGCCCACTCCACTACTTTAGGTCCAAAACTCATGTTTGGGTTGATTTCGCGCAATTTCGTTGCCGCACGTCACCCATTCCGAAAACGTGTATCGGGTGCATACAAAGCACGAGTTTTTGCCACCGGAACCATTTCTTCGTTTTTTGCAACGAACATGCCCACTCCACTACATTAGGTCCAAAACTCATGTTTGTGTTGATTTCGCGCAATTTCGTTGCCGCACGTCACCCATTCCGAAAACGGGTATCGGGTGCATACAAACTCAGTTTTTGCCACCAAAACCATTTCTTCGTTTTTCGCAACGAACATGCCCAATCCACTACTTTAGGTCCTAAACTCATGTTTGGGTTGATTTCGCGCAATTTCGTTGCCGCACGTCACCCATTCCGAAAACGGGTATCGGGTGCATACAAACTCAGTTTTTGCCACCGAAACCATTTCTTCGTTTTTCGCAACGAACATGCCCAATCCACTACTTTAGGTCCAAAACTCATGTTTGGGATCGTTTCGCACAATTTCGTTGCCGCACGTCACCCATTCCGAAAACGGGTATCGTGGTGCATACAAAGCACGAGTTTTTGCCACCGAAACCATTTCTTCGTATATCGCAACGAACATGCCCAATCCACTACTTTAGGTCCAAAACTCATGTTTGGGTGGTTTCGCGCAATTTCGTTGCCGCACGTCACCCCTTCCGAAAACTTGTATCGGGGTGCATACAAAGCATGAGTTTTTGCCACCGAAACCATTTCTTCGTTTTTCGCAACGAACATGCCCAATCCACTACTTTAGGTCCTAAACTCATGTTTCGGTTGATTTCGCGCAATTTCGTTGCCGCACATCACCCATTCCGAAAACGGGTATCGGGTGCATACAAAGCACGAGTTTTTGCCACCGGAACCATTTCTTCGTTTTTCGCAACTAACATGCCCACTCCACTACTTTAGGTCCAAAACTCATGTTTGGTTTGATTTCGCGCAATTTCGTTGCCGCACGTCACCCATTCCGAAAACGGGTATCGGGTGCATACAAACTCAGTTTTTGCCACCGAAACCATTTCTTCGTTTTTCGCAACGAACATGCCCACTCCACTACTTTAGGTCCAAAACTCATGTTTGGGATCGTTTCGCACAATTTCGTTGCCGCACGTCACCCATTCCGAAAACGGGTATCGGGGTGCATACAAAGCACGAGTTTTTGCCACCGGAACCATTTCTTCGTTTTTCGCAACGAACATGCCCAATCCACTAATTTAGGTCCAAAACTCATGTTTGGGTTGATTTCGCGCAATTTCGTTGCCGCACGTCACCCATTCCGAAAAAGGGTATCGGGTGCATACAAAGCACGAGTTTTTGCCACGGAACCATTTCTTCGTTTTTCGCAACGAACATGCCCACTCCACTACTTTAGGTCCAAAACTCATGTTTGGGTTGATTTCGCGCAATTTCGTTGCCGCACGTCACCCATTCCGAAAACGGGTATCGGGTGCATACAAACTCAGTTCTTGCCACCGAAACCATTTCTTCGTTTTTCGCAACGAACATGCCCACTCCACTACTTTAGGTCCAAAACTCATGTTTGGGTTGATTTCGCGCAATTTCATTGCCGCACGTCACCCATTCCGAAAACGGGTATCGGGTGCATACAAAGTCAGTTTTCGCCACCGAAACCATTTCTTCGTTTTTTGCAACGAACATGCCCAATCCACTACTTTAGGTCCAAAACTCATGTTTGGGATCGTTTCGCACAATTTCGTTGCCGCACGTCACCCATTCCGAAAACGGGTATCGTGGTGCATACAAAGCACGAGTTTTTACCACCGAAACCATTTCTTCGTATTTCGCAACGAACATGCCCAATCCACTACTTTAGGTCCAAAACTCATGTTTGGGGTGGTTTCGCGCAATTTCGTTGCCGCACGTCACCCCTTCCGAAAACGGGTATCGGGGTGCATACAAAGCATGAGTTTTTGCCACCGGAACCATTTTTCATTTTTCGCAACGAACATGCCCAATCCACTACTTTAGGTCCTAAACTCATGTTTGGGGTGTTTTCGCGCAATTTCGTTGCGGCACGTCACCCATTCCGAAAACGGGTATCGGGGTGCATACAAAGCACGAGTTTTTGCCACCGGAATCATTTCTTCGTTTTTCGCAACGAACATGCCCACTCCACTACTTTAGGTCCAAAACTCATGTTTGGGTTGATTTCGCGCAATTTCGTTGCCGCACGTCACCCATTCCGAAAACGTGTATCGGGTGCATACAAAGCACGAGTTTTTGCCACCGGAACCATTTCTTCGTTTTTTGCAACGAACATGCCCACTCCACTACATTAGGTCCAAAACTCATGTTTGTGTTGATTTCGCGCAATTTCGTTGCCGCACGTCACCCATTCCGAAAACGGGTATCGGGTGCATACAAACTCAGTTTTTGCCACCAAAACCATTTCTTCGTTTTTCGCAACGAACATGCCCAATCCACTACTTTAGGTCCTAAACTCATGTTTGGGTTGATTTCGCGCAATTTCTTTGCCGCACGTCACCCATTCCGAAAACGGGTATCGGGTGCATACAAACTCAGTTTTTGCCACCGAAACCATTTCTTCGTTTTTCGCAACGAACATGCCCAATCCACTACTTTAGGTCCAAAACTCATGTTTGGGATCGTTTCGCACAATTTCGTTGCCGCACGTCACCCATTCCGAAAACGGGTATCGTGGTGCATACAAAGCACGAGTTTTTGCCACCGAAACCATTTCTTCGTATATCGCAACGAACATGCCCAATCCACTACTTTAGGTCCAAAACTCATGTTTGGGGTGGTTTCGCGCAATTTCGTTGCCGCACGTCACCCCTTCCGAAAACTTGTATCGGGGTGCATACAAAGCATGAGTTTTTGCCACCGAAACCATTTCTTCGTTTTTCGCAACGAACATGCCCAATCCACTACTTTAGGTCCTAAACTCATGTTTGGGTTGATTTCGCGCAATTTCGTTGCCGCACATCACCCATTCCGAAAACGGGTATCGGGTGCATACAAAGCACGAGTTTTTGCAACCGGAACCATTTCTTCGTTTTTCGCAACTAACATGCCCACTCCACTACTTTACGTCCAAAACTCATGTTTGGTTTGATTTCGCGCAATTTCGTTGCCGCACGTCACCCATTCCGAAAACGGGTATCGGGTGCATACAAAGCACGAGTTTTTGCCACGGAACCATTTCTTCGTTTTTCGCAACGAACATGCCCACTCCACTACTTTAGGTCCAAAACTCATGTTTGGGTTGATTTCGCGCAATTTCGTTGCCGCACGTCACCCATTCCGAAAACGGGTATCGGGTGCATACAAACTCAGTTCTTGCCACCGAAACCATTTCTTCGTTTTTCGCAACGAACATGCCCACTCCACTACTTTAGGTCCAAAACTCATGTTTGGGTTGATTTCGCGCAATTTCGTTGCCGCACGTCACCCATTCCGAAAACGGGTATCGGGTGCATACAAAGTCAGTTTTCGCCACCGAAACCATTTCTTCGTTTTTTGCAACGAACATGCCCAATCCACTACTTTAGGTCCAAAACTCATGTTTGGGATCGTTTCGCACAATTTCGTTGCCGCACGTCACCCATTCCGAAAACGGGTATCGTGGTGCATACAAAGCACGAGTTTTTACCACCGAAACCATTTCTTCGTATTTCGCAACGAACATGCCCAATCCACTACTTTAGGTCCAAAACTCATGTTTGGGGTGGTTTCGCGCAATTTCGTTGCCGCACGTCACCCCTTCCGAAAACGGGTATCGGGGTGCATACAAAGCATGAGTTTTTGCCACCGGAACCATTTTTCATTTTTCGCAACGAACATGCCCAATCCACTACTTTAGGTCCTAAACTCATGTTTGGGGTGTTTTCGCGCAATTTCGTTGCGGCACGTCACCCATTCCGAAAACGGGTATCGGGGTGCATACAAAGCACGAGTTTTTGCCACCGGAATCATTTCTTCGTTTTTCGCAACGAACATGCCCACTCCACTACTTTAGGTCCAAAACTCATGTTTGGGTTGATTTCGCGCAATTTCGTTGCCGCACGTCACCCATTCCGAAAACGTGTATCGGGTGCATACAAAGCACGAGTTTTTGCCACCGGAACCATTTCTTCGTTTTTTGCAACGAACATGCCCACTCCACTACATTAGGTCCAAAACTCATGTTTGTGTTGATTTCGCGCAATTTCGTTGCCGCACGTCACCCATTCCGAAAACGGGTATCGGGTGCATACAAACTCAGTTTTTGCCACCAAAACCATTTCTTCGTTTTTCGCAACGAACATGCCCAATCCACTACTTTAGGTCCTAAACTCATGTTTGGGTTAATTTCGCGCAATTTCGTTGCCGCACGTCACCCATTCCGAAAACGGGTATCGGGTGCATACAAACTCAGTTTTTGCCACCGAAACCATTTCTTCGTTTTTCGCAACGAACATGCCCACTCCACTACTTTAGGTCCAAAACTCATGTTTGGGATCGTTTCGCACAATTTCGTTGCCGCACGTCACCCATTCCGAAAACGGGTATCGGGGTGCATACAAAGCACGAGTTTTTGCAACCGGAACCATTTCTTCGTTTTTCGCAACTAACATGCCCACTCCACTACTTTACGTCCAAAACTCATGTTTGGTTGATTTCGCGCAATTTCGTTGCCGCACGTCACCCATTCCGAAAACGGGTATCGGGTGCATACAAACTCAGTTTTTGCCACCGAAACCATTTCTTCGTTTTTCGCAACGAACATGCCCACTCCACTACTTTAGGTCCAAAACTCATGTTTGGGATCGTTTCGCACAATTTCGTTGCCGCACGTCACCCATTCCGAAAACGGGTATCGGGGTGCATACAAAGCACGAGTTTTTGCCACCGGAACCATTTCTTCGTTTTTCGCAACGAACATGCCCAATCCACTAATTTAGGTCCAAAACTCATGTTTGGGTTGATTTCGCGCAATTTCGTTGCCGCACGTCACCCATTCCGAAAACGGGTATCGGGTGCATACAAAGCACGAGTTTTTGCCACTGGAACCATTTCTTCGTTTTTCGCAACGAACATGCCCACTCCACTTCTTTAGGTCCAAAACTCATGTTTGGGCTGATTTCGCGCAATTTCGTTGCCGCACATCACCCATTCCGAAAACGGGTATCGGGTGCATACGAAGCACGAGTTTTTGCCACCGGAACCATTTCTTCGTTTTTCGCAACGAACATGCCCAATCCACTACTTTAGGTCCTAAACTCATGTTTGGGTTGATTTCGCGCAATTTCGTTGCCGCACGTCACCCATTCCGAAAACGGGTATCGGGTGCATACAAAGCACGAGTTTTTGCCACCGGAACCATTTCTTCGTTTTTCGCAACGAACATGCCCACTCCACTACTTTAGGTCCAAAACTCATGTTTGGGATCGTTTCGCGCAATTTCGTTGCCGCACGTCACCCATTCCGAAAACGGGTATCGGGGTGCATACAAAGCACGAGTTTTTGCCACCGGAACCATTTCTACGTTTTTCGCAACGAACATGCCCAATCCACTAATTTAGGTCCAAAACTCATGTTTGGGTTGATTTCGCGCAATTTCGTTGCCGCACGTCACCCATTCCGAAAACGGGTATCGGGTGCATACAAAGCACGAGTTTTTGCCACCGGAACCATTTCTTCGTTTTTCGCAACGAACATGCCCACTCCACTACTTTATGTCCAAAACTCATGTTTGGGTTGATTTCGCGCAATTTCGTTGCCGCACGTCACCCATTCCGAAAACGTGTATTGGGTGCATACAAAGCACGAGTTTTCGCCACCGAAACCATTTCTTCGTTTTTCGCAACGAACATGCCCACTCCACTACTTTAGGTCCAAAACTCATGTTTGGGTTGATTTCGCGCAATTTCGTTGCCGCACATCACCCATTCCGAAAACGGGTATCGGGTGCATACAAAGCACGAGTTTTTGCCACCGAAACCATTTCTTCGTATTTCGTAACGAACATGCCCAATCCACTACTTTAGGTCCAAAACTCATGTTTGGGGTGGTTTCGCGCAATTTCGTTGCCGCACGTCACCCCTTCCGAAAACGGGTATCGGGTGCATACAAACTCAGTTTTTGCCACCGAAACCATTTCTTCGTTTTTCGCAACGAACATGCCCACTCCACTACTTTAGGTCCTAAACTCATGTTTGGGGTGTTTTCGCGCAATTTCGTTGCGGCACGTCACCCATTCCGAAAACAGGTATCGGGGTGCATACAAAGCACGAGTTTTTGCCACCGGAACCATTCTTCGTTTTTCGCAACGAACATGCCCACTCCACTACTTTAGGTCCAAAACTCATGTTTGGGTTGATTTCGCGCAATTTCGTTGCCGCACGTCACCCATTCCGAAAACGGGTATCGGGTGCATACAAAGCACGAGTTTTTGCCACCGGAACCATTTCTTCGTTTTTCGCAACGAACATGCCCAATCCACTACTTTAGGTCCAAAACTCATGTTTGGGTTGATTTCGCGCAATTTCGTTGCCGCACGTCACCCATTCCGAAAACGGGTATCGGGTGCATACAAAGCACGAGTTTTTGCCACCGGAACCATTTCTTCGTTTTTCGCAACGAACATGCCCAATCCACTACTTTAGGTCCAAAACTCATGTTTGGGTTGATTTCGCGCAATTTCGTTGCCGCACGTCACCCATTCCGAAAACGGGTATCGGGTGCATACAAAGCACGAGTTTTTGCCACCGGAACCATTTCTTCGTTTTTCGCAACGAACATGCCCAATCCACTACTTTAGGTCCAAAACTCATGTTTGGGTTGATTTCGCGCAATTTCGTTGCCGCACGTCACCCATTCCGAAAACGGGTATCGGGTGCATACAAAGCACGAGTTTTTGCCACCGGAACCATTTCTTCGTTTTTCGCAACGAACATGCCCAATCCACTACTTTAGGTCCAAAACTCATGTTTGGGTTGATTTCGCGCAATTTCGTTGCCGCACGTCACCCATTCCGAAAACGGGTATCGGGTGCATACAAAGCACGAGTTTTTGCCACCGGAACCATTTCTTCGTTTTTCGCAACGAACATGCCCAATCCACTACTTTAGGTCCAAAACTCATGTTTGGGTTGATTTCGCGCAATTTCGTTGCCGCACGTCACCCATTCCGAAAACGGGTATCGGGTGCATACAAAGCACGAGTTTTTGCCACCGGAACCATTTCTTCGTTTTTCGCAACGAACATGCCCAATCCACTACTTTAGGTCCAAAACTCATGTTTGGGTTGATTTCGCGCAATTTCGTTGCCGCACGTCACCCATTCCGAAAACGGGTATCGGGTGCATACAAAGCACGAGTTTTTGCCACCGGAACCATTTCTTCGTTTTTCGCAACGAACATGCCCAATCCACTACTTTAGGTCCAAAACTCATGTTTGGGTTGATTTCGCGCAATTTCGTTGCCGCACGTCACCCATTCCGAAAACGGGTATCGGGTGCATACAAAGCACGAGTTTTTGCCACCGGAACCATTTCTTCGTTTTTCGCAACGAACATGCCCAATCCACTACTTTAGGTCCAAAACTCATGTTTGGGTTGATTTCGCGCAATTTCGTTGCCGCACGTCACCCATTCCGAAAACGGGTATCGGGTGCATACAAAGCACGAGTTTTTGCCACCGGAACCATTTCTTCGTTTTTCGCAACGAACATGCCCAATCCACTACTTTAGGTCCAAAACTCATGTTTGGGTTGATTTCGCGCAATTTCGTTGCCGCACGTCACCCATTCCGAAAACGGGTATCGGGTGCATACAAAGCACGAGTTTTTGCCACCGGAACCATTTCTTCGTTTTTCGCAACGAACATGCCCAATCCACTACTTTAGGTCCAAAACTCATGTTTGGGTTGATTTCGCGCAATTTCGTTGCCGCACGTCACCCATTCCGAAAACGGGTATCGGGTGCATACAAAGCACGAGTTTTTGCCACCGGAACCATTTCTTCGTTTTTCGCAACGAACATGCCCAATCCACTACTTTAGGTCCAAAACTCATGTTTGGGTTGATTTCGCGCAATTTCGTTGCCGCACGTCACCCATTCCGAAAACGGGTATCGGGTGCATACAAAGCACGAGTTTTTGCCACCGGAACCATTTCTTCGTTTTTCGCAACGAACATGCCCAATCCACTACTTTAGGTCCAAAACTCATGTTTGGGTTGATTTCGCGCAATTTCGTTGCCGCACGTCACCCATTCCGAAAACGGGTATCGGGTGCATACAAAGCACGAGTTTTTGCCACCGGAACCATTTCTTCGTTTTTCGCAACGAACATGCCCAATCCACTACTTTAGGTCCAAAACTCATGTTTGGGTTGATTTCGCGCAATTTCGTTGCCGCACGTCACCCATTCCGAAAACGGGTATCGGGTGCATACAAAGCACGAGTTTTTGCCACCGGAACCATTTCTTCGTTTTTCGCAACGAACATGCCCAATCCACTACTTTAGGTCCAAAACTCATGTTTGGGTTGATTTCGCGCAATTTCGTTGCCGCACGTCACCCATTCCGAAAACGGGTATCGGGTGCATACAAAGCACGAGTTTTTGCCACCGGAACCATTTCTTCGTTTTTCGCAACGAACATGCCCAATCCACTACTTTAGGTCCAAAACTCATGTTTGGGTTGATTTCGCGCAATTTCGTTGCCGCACGTCACCCATTCCGAAAACGGGTATCGGGTGCATACAAAGCACGAGTTTTTGCCACCGGAACCATTTCTTCGTTTTTCGCAACGAACATGCCCAATCCACTACTTTAGGTCCAAAACTCATGTTTGGGTTGATTTCGCGCAATTTCGTTGCCGCACGTCACCCATTCCGAAAACGGGTATCGGGTGCATACAAAGCACGAGTTTTTGCCACCGGAACCATTTCTTCGTTTTTCGCAACGAACATGCCCAATCCACTACTTTAGGTCCAAAACTCATGTTTGGGTTGATTTCGCGCAATTTCGTTGCCGCACGTCACCCATTCCGAAAACGGGTATCGGGTGCATACAAAGCACGAGTTTTTGCCACCGGAACCATTTCTTCGTTTTTCGCAACGAACATGCCCAATCCACTACTTTAGGTCCAAAACTCATGTTTGGGTTGATTTCGCGCAATTTCGTTGCCGCACGTCACCCATTCCGAAAACGGGTATCGGGTGCATACAAAGCACGAGTTTTTGCCACCGGAACCATTTCTTCGTTTTTCGCAACGAACATGCCCAATCCACTACTTTAGGTCCAAAACTCATGTTTGGGTTGATTTCGCGCAATTTCGTTGCCGCACGTCACCCATTCCGAAAACGGGTATCGGGTGCATACAAAGCACGAGTTTTTGCCACCGGAACCATTTCTTCGTTTTTCGCAACGAACATGCCCAATCCACTACTTTAGGTCCAAAACTCATGTTTGGGTTGATTTCGCGCAATTTCGTTGCCGCACGTCACCCATTCCGAAAACGGGTATCGGGTGCATACAAAGCACGAGTTTTTGCCACCGGAACCATTTCTTCGTTTTTCGCAACGAACATGCCCAATCCACTACTTTAGGTCCAAAACTCATGTTTGGGTTGATTTCGCGCAATTTCGTTGCCGCACGTCACCCATTCCGAAAACGGGTATCGGGTGCATACAAAGCACGAGTTTTTGCCACCGGAACCATTTCTTCGTTTTTCGCAACGAACATGCCCAATCCACTACTTTAGGTCCAAAACTCATGTTTGGGTTGATTTCGCGCAATTTCGTTGCCGCACGTCACCCATTCCGAAAACGGGTATCGGGTGCATACAAAGCACGAGTTTTTGCCACCGGAACCATTTCTTCGTTTTTCGCAACGAACATGCCCAATCCACTACTTTAGGTCCAAAACTCATGTTTGGGTTGATTTCGCGCAATTTCGTTGCCGCACGTCACCCATTCCGAAAACGGGTATCGGGTGCATACAAAGCACGAGTTTTTGCCACCGGAACCATTTCTTCGTTTTTCGCAACGAACATGCCCAATCCACTACTTTAGGTCCAAAACTCATGTTTGGGTTGATTTCGCGCAATTTCGTTGCCGCACGTCACCCATTCCGAAAACGGGTATCGGGTGCATACAAAGCACGAGTTTTTGCCACCGGAACCATTTCTTCGTTTTTCGCAACGAACATGCCCAATCCACTACTTTAGGTCCAAAACTCATGTTTGGGTTGATTTCGCGCAATTTCGTTGCCGCACGTCACCCATTCCGAAAACGGGTATCGGGTGCATACAAAGCACGAGTTTTTGCCACCGGAACCATTTCTTCGTTTTTCGCAACGAACATGCCCAATCCACTACTTTAGGTCCAAAACTCATGTTTGGGTTGATTTCGCGCAATTTCGTTGCCGCACGTCACCCATTCCGAAAACGGGTATCGGGTGCATACAAAGCACGAGTTTTTGCCACCGGAACCATTTCTTCGTTTTTCGCAACGAACATGCCCAATCCACTACTTTAGGTCCAAAACTCATGTTTGGGTTGATTTCGCGCAATTTCGTTGCCGCACGTCACCCATTCCGAAAACGGGTATCGGGTGCATACAAAGCACGAGTTTTTGCCACCGGAACCATTTCTTCGTTTTTCGCAACGAACATGCCCAATCCACTACTTTAGGTCCAAAACTCATGTTTGGGTTGATTTCGCGCAATTTCGTTGCCGCACGTCACCCATTCCGAAAACGGGTATCGGGTGCATACAAAGCACGAGTTTTTGCCACCGGAACCATTTCTTCGTTTTTCGCAACGAACATGCCCAATCCACTACTTTAGGTCCAAAACTCATGTTTGGGTTGTTTCGCGCAATTTCGTTGCCGCACGTCACCCATTCCGAAAACGGGTATCGGGTGCATACAAAGCACGAGTTTTTGCCACCGGAACCATTTCTTCGTTTTTCGCAACGAACATGCCCAATCCACTACTTTAGGTCCAAAACTCATGTTTGGGTTGTTTCGCGCAATTTCGTTGCCGCACGTCACCCATTCCGAAAACGGGTATCGGGTGCATACAAAGCACGAGTTTTTGCCACCGGAACCATTTCTTCGTTTTTCGCAACGAACATGCCCAATCCACTACTTTAGGTCCAAAACTCATGTTTGGGTGTTTCGCGCAATTTCGTTGCCGCACGTCACCCATTCCGAAAACGGGTATCGGGTGCATACAAAGCACGAGTTTTTGCCACCGGAACCATTTCTTCGTTTTTCGCAACGAACATGCCCAATCCACTACTTTAGGTCCAAAACTCATGTTTGGGTTGTTTCGCGCAATTTCGTTGCCGCACGTCACCCATTCCGAAAACGGGTATCGGGTGCATACAAAGCACGAGTTTTTGCCACCGGAACCATTTCTTCGTTTTTCGCAACGAACATGCCCAATCCACTACTTTAGGTCCAAAACTCATGTTTGGGTTGATTTCGCGCAATTTCGTTGCCGCACGTCACCCATTCCGAAAACGGGTATCGGGTGCATACAAAGCACGAGTTTTTGCCACCGGAACCATTTCTTCGTTTTTCGCAACGAACATGCCCAATCCACTACTTTAGGTCCAAAACTCATGTTTGGGTTGTTTCGCGCAATTTCGTTGCCGCACGTCACCCATTCCGAAAACGGGTATCGGGTGCATACAAAGCACGAGTTTTTGCCACCGGAACCATTTCTTCGTTTTTCGCAACGAACATGCCCAATCCACTACTTTAGGTCCAAAACTCATGTTTGGGTTGATTTCGCGCAATTTCGTTGCCGCACGTCACCCATTCCGAAAACGGGTATCGGGTGCATACAAAGCACGAGTTTTTGCCACCGGAACCATTTCTTCGTTTTTCGCAACGAACATGCCCAATCCACTACTTTAGGTCCAAAACTCATGTTTGGGTTGATTTCGCGCAATTTCGTTGCCGCACGTCACCCATTCCGAAAACGGGTATCGGGTGCATACAAAGCACGAGTTTTTGCCACCGGAACCATTTCTTCGTTTTTCGCAACGAACATGCCCAATCCACTACTTTAGGTCCAAAACTCATGTTTGGGTTGATTTCGCGCAATTTCGTTGCCGCACGTCACCCATTCCGAAAACGGGTATCGGGTGCATACAAAGCACGAGTTTTTGCCACCGGAACCATTTCTTCGTTTTTCGCAACGAACATGCCCAATCCACTACTTTAGGTCCAAAACTCATGTTTGGGTTGATTTCGCGCAATTTCGTTGCCGCACGTCACCCATTCCGAAAACGGGTATCGGGTGCATACAAAGCACGAGTTTTTGCCACCGGAACCATTTCTTCGTTTTTCGCAACGAACATGCCCAATCCACTACTTTAGGTCCAAAACTCATGTTTGGGTTGATTTCGCGCAATTTCGTTGCCGCACGTCACCCATTCCGAAAACGGGTATCGGGTGCATACAAAGCACGAGTTTTTGCCACCGGAACCATTTCTTCGTTTTTCGCAACGAACATGCCCAATCCACTACTTTAGGTCCAAAACTCATGTTTGGGTTGATTTCGCGCAATTTCGTTGCCGCACGTCACCCATTCCGAAAACGGGTATCGGGTGCATACAAAGCACGAGTTTTTGCCACCGGAACCATTTCTTCGTTTTTCGCAACGAACATGCCCAATCCACTACTTTAGGTCCAAAACTCATGTTTGGGTTGATTTCGCGCAATTTCGTTGCCGCACGTCACCCATTCCGAAAACGGGTATCGGGTGCATACAAAGCACGAGTTTTTGCCACCGGAACCATTTCTTCGTTTTTCGCAACGAACATGCCCAATCCACTACTTTAGGTCCAAAACTCATGTTTGGGTTGATTTCGCGCAATTTCGTTGCCGCACGTCACCCATTCCGAAAACGGGTATCGGGTGCATACAAAGCACGAGTTTTTGCCACCGGAACCATTTCTTCGTTTTTCGCAACGAACATGCCCAATCCACTACTTTAGGTCCAAAACTCATGTTTGGGTTGTTTCGCGCAATTTCGTTGCCGCACGTCACCCATTCCGAAAACGGGTATCGGGTGCATACAAAGCACGAGTTTTTGCCACCGGAACCATTTCTTCGTTTTTCGCAACGAACATGCCCAATCCACTACTTTAGGTCCAAAACTCATGTTTGGGTTGATTTCGCGCAATTTCGTTGCCGCACGTCACCCATTCCGAAAACGGGTATCGGGTGCATACAAAGCACGAGTTTTTGCCACCGGAACCATTTCTTCGTTTTTCGCAACGAACATGCCCAATCCACTACTTTAGGTCCAAAACTCATGTTTGGGTTGATTTCGCGCAATTTCGTTGCCGCACGTCACCCATTCCGAAAACGGGTATCGGGTGCATACAAAGCACGAGTTTTTGCCACCGGAACCATTTCTTCGTTTTTCGCAACGAACATGCCCAATCCACTACTTTAGGTCCAAAACTCATGTTTGGGTTGATTTCGCGCAATTTCGTTGCCGCACGTCACCCATTCCGAAAACGGGTATCGGGTGCATACAAAGCACGAGTTTTTGCCACCGGAACCATTTCTTCGTTTTTCGCAACGAACATGCCCAATCCACTACTTTAGGTCCAAAACTCATGTTTGGGTTGATTTCGCGCAATTTCGTTGCCGCACGTCACCCATTCCGAAAACGGGTATCGGGTGCATACAAAGCACGAGTTTTTGCCACCGGAACCATTTCTTCGTTTTTCGCAACGAACATGCCCAATCCACTACTTTAGGTCCAAAACTCATGTTTGGGTTGATTTCGCGCAATTTCGTTGCCGCACGTCACCCATTCCGAAAACGGGTATCGGGTGCATACAAAGCACGAGTTTTTGCCACCGGAACCATTTCTTCGTTTTTCGCAACGAACATGCCCAATCCACTACTTTAGGTCCAAAACTCATGTTTGGGTTGATTTCGCGCAATTTCGTTGCCGCACGTCACCCATTCCGAAAACGGGTATCGGGTGCATACAAAGCACGAGTTTTTGCCACCGGAACCATTTCTTCGTTTTTCGCAACGAACATGCCCAATCCACTACTTTAGGTCCAAAACTCATGTTTGGGTTGATTTCGCGCAATTTCGTTGCCGCACGTCACCCATTCCGAAAACGGGTATCGGGTGCATACAAAGCACGAGTTTTTGCCACCGGAACCATTTCTTCGTTTTTCGCAACGAACATGCCCAATCCACTACTTTAGGTCCAAAACTCATGTTTGGGTTGATTTCGCGCAATTTCGTTGCCGCACGTCACCCATTCCGAAAACGGGTATCGGGTGCATACAAAGCACGAGTTTTTGCCACCGGAACCATTTCTTCGTTTTTCGCAACGAACATGCCCAATCCACTACTTTAGGTCCAAAACTCATGTTTGGGTTGATTTCGCGCAATTTCGTTGCCGCACGTCACCCATTCCGAAAACGGGTATCGGGTGCATACAAAGCACGAGTTTTTGCCACCGGAACCATTTCTTCGTTTTTCGCAACGAACATGCCCAATCCACTACTTTAGGTCCAAAACTCATGTTTGGGTTGATTTCGCGCAATTTCGTTGCCGCACGTCACCCATTCCGAAAACGGGTATCGGGTGCATACAAAGCACGAGTTTTTGCCACCGGAACCATTTCTTCGTTTTTCGCAACGAACATGCCCAATCCACTACTTTAGGTCCAAAACTCATGTTTGGGTTGTTTCGCGCAATTTCGTTGCCGCACGTCACCCATTCCGAAAACGGGTATCGGGTGCATACAAAGCACGAGTTTTTGCCACCGGAACCATTTCTTCGTTTTTCGCAACGAACATGCCCAATCCACTACTTTAGGTCCAAAACTCATGTTTGGGTTGATTTCGCGCAATTTCGTTGCCGCACGTCACCCATTCCGAAAACGGGTATCGGGTGCATACAAAGCACGAGTTTTTGCCACCGGAACCATTTCTTCGTTTTTCGCAACGAACATGCCCAATCCACTACTTTAGGTCCAAAACTCATGTTTGGGTTGATTTCGCGCAATTTCGTTGCCGCACGTCACCCATTCCGAAAACGGGTATCGGGTGCATACAAAGCACGAGTTTTTGCCACCGGAACCATTTCTTCGTTTTTCGCAACGAACATGCCCAATCCACTACTTTAGGTCCAAAACTCATGTTTGGGTTGTTTCGCGCAATTTCGTTGCCGCACGTCACCCATTCCGAAAACGGGTATCGGGTGCATACAAAGCACGAGTTTTTGCCACCGGAACCATTTCTTCGTTTTTCGCAACGAACATGCCCAATCCACTACTTTAGGTCCAAAACTCATGTTTGGGTTGATTTCGCGCAATTTCGTTGCCGCACGTCACCCATTCCGAAAACGGGTATCGGGTGCATACAAAGCACGAGTTTTTGCCACCGGAACCATTTCTTCGTTTTTCGCAACGAACATGCCCAATCCACTACTTTAGGTCCAAAACTCATGTTTGGGTTGATTTCGCGCAATTTCGTTGCCGCACGTCACCCATTCCGAAAACGGGTATCGGGTGCATACAAAGCACGAGTTTTTGCCACCGGAACCATTTCTTCGTTTTTCGCAACGAACATGCCCAATCCACTACTTTAGGTCCAAAACTCATGTTTGGGTTGATTTCGCGCAATTTCGTTGCCGCACGTCACCCATTCCGAAAACGGGTATCGGGTGCATACAAAGCACGAGTTTTTGCCACCGGAACCATTTCTTCGTTTTTCGCAACGAACATGCCCAATCCACTACTTTAGGTCCAAAACTCATGTTTGGGTTGATTTCGCGCAATTTCGTTGCCGCACGTCACCCATTCCGAAAACGGGTATCGGGTGCATACAAAGCACGAGTTTTTGCCACCGGAACCATTTCTTCGTTTTTCGCAACGAACATGCCCAATCCACTACTTTAGGTCCAAAACTCATGTTTGGGTGTTTCGCGCAATTTCGTTGCCGCACGTCACCCATTCCGAAAACGGGTATCGGGTGCATACAAAGCACGAGTTTTTGCCACCGGAACCATTTCTTCGTTTTTCGCAACGAACATGCCCAATCCACTACTTTAGGTCCAAAACTCATGTTTGGGTTGATTTCGCGCAATTTCGTTGCCGCACGTCACCCATTCCGAAAACGGGTATCGGGTGCATACAAAGCACGAGTTTTTGCCACCGGAACCATTTCTTCGTTTTTCGCAACGAACATGCCCAATCCACTACTTTAGGTCCAAAACTCATGTTTGGGTTGATTTCGCGCAATTTCGTTGCCGCACGTCACCCATTCCGAAAACGGGTATCGGGTGCATACAAAGCACGAGTTTTTGCCACCGGAACCATTTCTTCGTTTTTCGCAACGAACATGCCCAATCCACTACTTTAGGTCCAAAACTCATGTTTGGGTTGTTTCGCGCAATTTCGTTGCCGCACGTCACCCATTCCGAAAACGGGTATCGGGTGCATACAAAGCACGAGTTTTTGCCACCGGAACCATTTCTTCGTTTTTCGCAACGAACATGCCCAATCCACTACTTTAGGTCCAAAACTCATGTTTGGGTTGATTTCGCGCAATTTCGTTGCCGCACGTCACCCATTCCGAAAACGGGTATCGGGTGCATACAAAGCACGAGTTTTTGCCACCGGAACCATTTCTTCGTTTTTCGCAACGAACATGCCCAATCCACTACTTTAGGTCCAAAACTCATGTTTGGGTTGATTTCGCGCAATTTCGTTGCCGCACGTCACCCATTCCGAAAACGGGTATCGGGTGCATACAAAGCACGAGTTTTTGCCACCGGAACCATTTCTTCGTTTTTCGCAACGAACATGCCCAATCCACTACTTTAGGTCCAAAACTCATGTTTGGGTTGATTTCGCGCAATTTCGTTGCCGCACGTCACCCATTCCGAAAACGGGTATCGGGTGCATACAAAGCACGAGTTTTTGCCACCGGAACCATTTCTTCGTTTTTCGCAACGAACATGCCCAATCCACTACTTTAGGTCCAAAACTCATGTTTGGGTTGATTTCGCGCAATTTCGTTGCCGCACGTCACCCATTCCGAAAACGGGTATCGGGTGCATACAAAGCACGAGTTTTTGCCACCGGAACCATTTCTTCGTTTTTCGCAACGAACATGCCCAATCCACTACTTTAGGTCCAAAACTCATGTTTGGGTTGATTTCGCGCAATTTCGTTGCCGCACGTCACCCATTCCGAAAACGGGTATCGGGTGCATACAAAGCACGAGTTTTTGCCACCGGAACCATTTCTTCGTTTTTCGCAACGAACATGCCCAATCCACTACTTTAGGTCCAAAACTCATGTTTGGGTTGATTTCGCGCAATTTCGTTGCCGCACGTCACCCATTCCGAAAACGGGTATCGGGTGCATACAAAGCACGAGTTTTTGCCACCGGAACCATTTCTTCGTTTTTCGCAACGAACATGCCCAATCCACTACTTTAGGTCCAAAACTCATGTTTGGGTTGATTTCGCGCAATTTCGTTGCCGCACGTCACCCATTCCGAAAACGGGTATCGGGTGCATACAAAGCACGAGTTTTTGCCACCGGAACCATTTCTTCGTTTTTCGCAACGAACATGCCCAATCCACTACTTTAGGTCCAAAACTCATGTTTGGGTTGTTTCGCGCAATTTCGTTGCCGCACGTCACCCATTCCGAAAACGGGTATCGGGTGCATACAAAGCACGAGTTTTTGCCACCGGAACCATTTCTTCGTTTTTCGCAACGAACATGCCCAATCCACTACTTTAGGTCCAAAACTCATGTTTGGGTTGATTTCGCGCAATTTCGTTGCCGCACGTCACCCATTCCGAAAACGGGTATCGGGTGCATACAAAGCACGAGTTTTTGCCACCGGAACCATTTCTTCGTTTTTCGCAACGAACATGCCCAATCCACTACTTTAGGTCCAAAACTCATGTTTGGGTTGATTTCGCGCAATTTCGTTGCCGCACGTCACCCATTCCGAAAACGGGTATCGGGTGCATACAAAGCACGAGTTTTTGCCACCGGAACCATTTCTTCGTTTTTCGCAACGAACATGCCCAATCCACTACTTTAGGTCCAAAACTCATGTTTGGGTTGTTTCGCGCAATTTCGTTGCCGCACGTCACCCATTCCGAAAACGGGTATCGGGTGCATACAAAGCACGAGTTTTTGCCACCGGAACCATTTCTTCGTTTTTCGCAACGAACATGCCCAATCCACTACTTTAGGTCCAAAACTCATGTTTGGGTTGATTTCGCGCAATTTCGTTGCCGCACGTCACCCATTCCGAAAACGGGTATCGGGTGCATACAAAGCACGAGTTTTTGCCACCGGAACCATTTCTTCGTTTTTCGCAACGAACATGCCCAATCCACTACTTTAGGTCCAAAACTCATGTTTGGGTTGATTTCGCGCAATTTCGTTGCCGCACGTCACCCATTCCGAAAACGGGTATCGGGTGCATACAAAGCACGAGTTTTTGCCACCGGAACCATTTCTTCGTTTTTCGCAACGAACATGCCCAATCCACTACTTTAGGTCCAAAACTCATGTTTGGGTTGATTTCGCGCAATTTCGTTGCCGCACGTCACCCATTCCGAAAACGGGTATCGGGTGCATACAAAGCACGAGTTTTTGCCACCGGAACCATTTCTTCGTTTTTCGCAACGAACATGCCCAATCCACTACTTTAGGTCCAAAACTCATGTTTGGGTTGATTTCGCGCAATTTCGTTGCCGCACGTCACCCATTCCGAAAACGGGTATCGGGTGCATACAAAGCACGAGTTTTTGCCACCGGAACCATTTCTTCGTTTTTCGCAACGAACATGCCCAATCCACTACTTTAGGTCCAAAACTCATGTTTGGGTGTTTCGCGCAATTTCGTTGCCGCACGTCACCCATTCCGAAAACGGGTATCGGGTGCATACAAAGCACGAGTTTTTGCCACCGGAACCATTTCTTCGTTTTTCGCAACGAACATGCCCAATCCACTACTTTAGGTCCAAAACTCATGTTTGGGTTGATTTCGCGCAATTTCGTTGCCGCACGTCACCCATTCCGAAAACGGGTATCGGGTGCATACAAAGCACGAGTTTTTGCCACCGGAACCATTTCTTCGTTTTTCGCAACGAACATGCCCAATCCACTACTTTAGGTCCAAAACTCATGTTTGGGTTGATTTCGCGCAATTTCGTTGCCGCACGTCACCCATTCCGAAAACGGGTATCGGGTGCATACAAAGCACGAGTTTTTGCCACCGGAACCATTTCTTCGTTTTTCGCAACGAACATGCCCAATCCACTACTTTAGGTCCAAAACTCATGTTTGGGTTGATTTCGCGCAATTTCGTTGCCGCACGTCACCCATTCCGAAAACGGGTATCGGGTGCATACAAAGCACGAGTTTTTGCCACCGGAACCATTTCTTCGTTTTTCGCAACGAACATGCCCAATCCACTACTTTAGGTCCAAAACTCATGTTTGGGTTGATTTCGCGCAATTTCGTTGCCGCACGTCACCCATTCCGAAAACGGGTATCGGGTGCATACAAAGCACGAGTTTTTGCCACCGGAACCATTTCTTCGTTTTTCGCAACGAACATGCCCAATCCACTACTTTAGGTCCAAAACTCATGTTTGGGTTGATTTCGCGCAATTTCGTTGCCGCACGTCACCCATTCCGAAAACGGGTATCGGGTGCATACAAAGCACGAGTTTTTGCCACCGGAACCATTTCTTCGTTTTTCGCAACGAACATGCCCAATCCACTACTTTAGGTCCAAAACTCATGTTTGGGTTGATTTCGCGCAATTTCGTTGCCGCACGTCACCCATTCCGAAAACGGGTATCGGGTGCATACAAAGCACGAGTTTTTGCCACCGGAACCATTTCTTCGTTTTTCGCAACGAACATGCCCAATCCACTACTTTAGGTCCAAAACTCATGTTTGGGTTGATTTCGCGCAATTTCGTTGCCGCACGTCACCCATTCCGAAAACGGGTATCGGGTGCATACAAAGCACGAGTTTTTGCCACCGGAACCATTTCTTCGTTTTTCGCAACGAACATGCCCAATCCACTACTTTAGGTCCAAAACTCATGTTTGGGTGATTTCGCGCAATTTCGTTGCCGCACGTCACCCATTCCGAAAACGGGTATCGGGTGCATACAAAGCACGAGTTTTTGCCACCGGAACCATTTCTTCGTTTTTCGCAACGAACATGCCCAATCCACTACTTTAGGTCCAAAACTCATGTTTGGGTTGATTTCGCGCAATTTCGTTGCCGCACGTCACCCATTCCGAAAACGGGTATCGGGTGCATACAAAGCACGAGTTTTTGCCACCGGAACCATTTCTTCGTTTTTCGCAACGAACATGCCCAATCCACTACTTTAGGTCCAAAACTCATGTTTGGGTTGATTTCGCGCAATTTCGTTGCCGCACGTCACCCATTCCGAAAACGGGTATCGGGTGCATACAAAGCACGAGTTTTTGCCACCGGAACCATTTCTTCGTTTTTCGCAACGAACATGCCCAATCCACTACTTTAGGTCCAAAACTCATGTTTGGGTTGATTTCGCGCAATTTCGTTGCCGCACGTCACCCATTCCGAAAACGGGTATCGGGTGCATACAAAGCACGAGTTTTTGCCACCGGAACCATTTCTTCGTTTTTCGCAACGAACATGCCCAATCCACTACTTTAGGTCCAAAACTCATGTTTGGGTTGATTTCGCGCAATTTCGTTGCCGCACGTCACCCATTCCGAAAACGGGTATCGGGTGCATACAAAGCACGAGTTTTTGCCACCGGAACCATTTCTTCGTTTTTCGCAACGAACATGCCCAATCCACTACTTTAGGTCCAAAACTCATGTTTGGGTTGTTTCGCGCAATTTCGTTGCCGCACGTCACCCATTCCGAAAACGGGTATCGGGTGCATACAAAGCACGAGTTTTTGCCACCGGAACCATTTCTTCGTTTTTCGCAACGAACATGCCCAATCCACTACTTTAGGTCCAAAACTCATGTTTGGGTTGATTTCGCGCAATTTCGTTGCCGCACGTCACCCATTCCGAAAACGGGTATCGGGTGCATACAAAGCACGAGTTTTTGCCACCGGAACCATTTCTTCGTTTTTCGCAACGAACATGCCCAATCCACTACTTTAGGTCCAAAACTCATGTTTGGGTTGATTTCGCGCAATTTCGTTGCCGCACGTCACCCATTCCGAAAACGGGTATCGGGTGCATACAAAGCACGAGTTTTTGCCACCGGAACCATTTCTTCGTTTTTCGCAACGAACATGCCCAATCCACTACTTTAGGTCCAAAACTCATGTTTGGGTTGATTTCGCGCAATTTCGTTGCCGCACGTCACCCATTCCGAAAACGGGTATCGGGTGCATACAAAGCACGAGTTTTTGCCACCGGAACCATTTCTTCGTTTTTCGCAACGAACATGCCCAATCCACTACTTTAGGTCCAAAACTCATGTTTGGGTTGATTTCGCGCAATTTCGTTGCCGCACGTCACCCATTCCGAAAACGGGTATCGGGTGCATACAAAGCACGAGTTTTTGCCACCGGAACCATTTCTTCGTTTTTCGCAACGAACATGCCCAATCCACTACTTTAGGTCCAAAACTCATGTTTGGGTTGATTTCGCGCAATTTCGTTGCCGCACGTCACCCATTCCGAAAACGGGTATCGGGTGCATACAAAGCACGAGTTTTTGCCACCGGAACCATTTCTTCGTTTTTCGCAACGAACATGCCCAATCCACTACTTTAGGTCCAAAACTCATGTTTGGGTTGATTTCGCGCAATTTCGTTGCCGCACGTCACCCATTCCGAAAACGGGTATCGGGTGCATACAAAGCACGAGTTTTTGCCACCGGAACCATTTCTTCGTTTTTCGCAACGAACATGCCCAATCCACTACTTTAGGTCCAAAACTCATGTTTGGGTTGATTTCGCGCAATTTCGTTGCCGCACGTCACCCATTCCGAAAACGGGTATCGGGTGCATACAAAGCACGAGTTTTTGCCACCGGAACCATTTCTTCGTTTTTCGCAACGAACATGCCCAATCCACTACTTTAGGTCCAAAACTCATGTTTGGGTTGTTTCGCGCAATTTCGTTGCCGCACGTCACCCATTCCGAAAACGGGTATCGGGTGCATACAAAGCACGAGTTTTTGCCACCGGAACCATTTCTTCGTTTTTCGCAACGAACATGCCCAATCCACTACTTTAGGTCCAAAACTCATGTTTGGGTTGTTTCGCGCAATTTCGTTGCCGCACGTCACCCATTCCGAAAACGGGTATCGGGTGCATACAAAGCACGAGTTTTTGCCACCGGAACCATTTCTTCGTTTTTCGCAACGAACATGCCCAATCCACTACTTTAGGTCCAAAACTCATGTTTGGGTTGTTTCGCGCAATTTCGTTGCCGCACGTCACCCATTCCGAAAACGGGTATCGGGTGCATACAAAGCACGAGTTTTTGCCACCGGAACCATTTCTTCGTTTTTCGCAACGAACATGCCCAATCCACTACTTTAGGTCCAAAACTCATGTTTGGGTTGATTTCGCGCAATTTCGTTGCCGCACGTCACCCATTCCGAAAACGGGTATCGGGTGCATACAAAGCACGAGTTTTTGCCACCGGAACCATTTCTTCGTTTTTCGCAACGAACATGCCCAATCCACTACTTTAGGTCCAAAACTCATGTTTGGGTTGATTTCGCGCAATTTCGTTGCCGCACGTCACCCATTCCGAAAACGGGTATCGGGTGCATACAAAGCACGAGTTTTTGCCACCGGAACCATTTCTTCGTTTTTCGCAACGAACATGCCCAATCCACTACTTTAGGTCCAAAACTCATGTTTGGGTTGATTTCGCGCAATTTCGTTGCCGCACGTCACCCATTCCGAAAACGGGTATCGGGTGCATACAAAGCACGAGTTTTTGCCACCGGAACCATTTCTTCGTTTTTCGCAACGAACATGCCCAATCCACTACTTTAGGTCCAAAACTCATGTTTGGGTTGATTTCGCGCAATTTCGTTGCCGCACGTCACCCATTCCGAAAACGGGTATCGGGTGCATACAAAGCACGAGTTTTTGCCACCGGAACCATTTCTTCGTTTTTCGCAACGAACATGCCCAATCCACTACTTTAGGTCCAAAACTCATGTTTGGGTTGATTTCGCGCAATTTCGTTGCCGCACGTCACCCATTCCGAAAACGGGTATCGGGTGCATACAAAGCACGAGTTTTTGCCACCGGAACCATTTCTTCGTTTTTCGCAACGAACATGCCCAATCCACTACTTTAGGTCCAAAACTCATGTTTGGGTTGATTTCGCGCAATTTCGTTGCCGCACGTCACCCATTCCGAAAACGGGTATCGGGTGCATACAAAGCACGAGTTTTTGCCACCGGAACCATTTCTTCGTTTTTCGCAACGAACATGCCCAATCCACTACTTTAGGTCCAAAACTCATGTTTGGGTTGATTTCGCGCAATTTCGTTGCCGCACGTCACCCATTCCGAAAACGGGTATCGGGTGCATACAAAGCACGAGTTTTTGCCACCGGAACCATTTCTTCGTTTTTCGCAACGAACATGCCCAATCCACTACTTTAGGTCCAAAACTCATGTTTGGGTTGATTTCGCGCAATTTCGTTGCCGCACGTCACCCATTCCGAAAACGGGTATCGGGTGCATACAAAGCACGAGTTTTTGCCACCGGAACCATTTCTTCGTTTTTCGCAACGAACATGCCCAATCCACTACTTTAGGTCCAAAACTCATGTTTGGGTTGATTTCGCGCAATTTCGTTGCCGCACGTCACCCATTCCGAAAACGGGTATCGGGTGCATACAAAGCACGAGTTTTTGCCACCGGAACCATTTCTTCGTTTTTCGCAACGAACATGCCCAATCCACTACTTTAGGTCCAAAACTCATGTTTGGGTTGATTTCGCGCAATTTCGTTGCCGCACGTCACCCATTCCGAAAACGGGTATCGGGTGCATACAAAGCACGAGTTTTTGCCACCGGAACCATTTCTTCGTTTTTCGCAACGAACATGCCCAATCCACTACTTTAGGTCCAAAACTCATGTTTGGGTTGATTTCGCGCAATTTCGTTGCCGCACGTCACCCATTCCGAAAACGGGTATCGGGTGCATACAAAGCACGAGTTTTTGCCACCGGAACCATTTCTTCGTTTTTCGCAACGAACATGCCCAATCCACTACTTTAGGTCCAAAACTCATGTTTGGGTTGATTTCGCGCAATTTCGTTGCCGCACGTCACCCATTCCGAAAACGGGTATCGGGTGCATACAAAGCACGAGTTTTTGCCACCGGAACCATTTCTTCGTTTTTCGCAACGAACATGCCCAATCCACTACTTTAGGTCCAAAACTCATGTTTGGGTTGATTTCGCGCAATTTCGTTGCCGCACGTCACCCATTCCGAAAACGGGTATCGGGTGCATACAAAGCACGAGTTTTTGCCACCGGAACCATTTCTTCGTTTTTCGCAACGAACATGCACCCAATCCACTATTTTAGGTCCAAAACTCATGTTTTGGGTTGATTTTCGCGCAATTTCGTTGCCGCACGTCACCCATTCCGAAAAAGGGTATCGGGTGCATACAAACTCAAGTCTTTGCCACCGAAACCATTTTCTTCGTTTTTTCGCAACGAACATGCCCACTCCACTACTTTAGGTCCTAAACTCATGTTTGGGTTGATTTCGCGCAATTTCGTTGCCGCACGTCACCCATCCGAAAACGGGTATCGGGTGCATACAAACTCAGTTTTTCGCCACCGAAACCATTTCTTCGTTTTTCGCAACGAACATGCCCAATCCACTACTTAGGTCCAAACCTCATGTTTGGGATCGTTTCGCACAATTTCGTCTGCCGCACGTCACCCATTCAAAAACGGGTATCGGGTGCATAAAAAGTCTAGTTTTTGCCACCGAAACCATTTCTACGTTTTTTGCAACGAACATGCCCAATCCACTACTTTAGGTCCAAACTCATGTTTGGGGTGGTTTCGCGCAATTTTCGTTGCCCGCACGTCACCCCTTCCGAAAACGGGGTTTCGGGGTGCATAAAAAGCACGAGTTTTTGCCACCGGAACCATTTTTCATTTTTCGCAACGAACATGCCCAATCCACTACTTTAGGTCCTAAACTCATGTTTGGGGTGTTTTCGCGCAATTTCGTTGCGGCACGTCACCCATTCCGAAAACGGGTATCGGGGGTGCATACAAAGCACGAGTTTTTGCCACCGGAACCATTTCTTCGTTTTTACGCAACGAACATGCCCACTCCACTACTTTAGGTCCAAAACTCATGTTTGGGGTTGATTTTCGCGCAAATTCGTTGTCGCACGTCACCCATTCCGAAAACGTGTATCGGGTGCATACAAGCACGAGTTTTTGCCACCGGAACCATTTCTTCGTTTTTTCGCAACGAACCATGCCCAATCCACTACTTTAGGTCCTAAACTCATGTTTGGGTTGATTTCACGCAATTTCGTTGCCGCACGTCACCCATTCCGAAAACAGGGTATCGGTGCATACAAAGCACGAGTTTTTGCCACCGGAACCAATTTCTTCGTTTTTCGCAACGAACATGCCCACTCCACTACTTTAGGTCCAAAACTCATGTTTGGGTTGATTTTCGCGCAATTTCGTTGCCGCACGTCACCCATTCCGAAAACGGGTATCGGGTGCATACAAACTCAGTTTTTGCCACCGAAACCATTTCTTCGTTTTTCGCAACGAACATGCCACTCCACTACTTTAGGTCAAAAACTCATGTTTGGGATCATTTCGCACAATTTCGTTGTCGCACATCACCCATTCCGAAAACGGGTATCGGGGTGCATACAAAGCACGAGTTTTTGCCACCGGAAACCATTTCTTCGTTTTTTCGCAACGAACATGCCCAATCCACTAATTTAGGTCCAAAACTCATGTTTGGGTTGATTTCGCGCAATTTCGTTGCCGCACGTCACCCATTCCGAAAACGGGTATCGGGTGCATACAAGCACGAGTTTTTGCCACCGGAACCATTTCTTCGTTTTTCGCAACGAACATGCCCACTCCACTACTTTAGGTCCAAAACTCATGTTTGGGTTGTTTTCGCGCAATTCCGTTGCCGCACGTCACCCATTCCGAAAACGGGTATCGGGTACATACAAAGCACGAGTTTTTGCCACCGGAACCATTTCTTCGTTTTTCGCAACGAACATGCCCAATCCACTATTTTAGGTCCAAAACTCATGTTTGGGTTGATTTCGCGCAATTTCGTTGCCGCACGTCACCCATTCCGAAAACGGGTATCGGGTGCATACAAACTCAGTCTTTGCCACCGAAACCATTTCTTCGTTTTTCGCAACGAACATGCCCACTCCACTACTTTAGGTCCTAAACTCATGTTTGGGTTGATTTCGCGCAATTTCGTTGCCGCACGTCACCCATTCCGAAAACGGGTATCGGGTGCATACAAACTCAGTTTTCGCCACCGAAACCATTTCTTCGTTTTTCGCAACGAACATGCCCAATCCACTACTTTAGGTCCAAAACTCATGTTTGGGATCGTTTCGCACAATTTCGTTGCCGCACGTCACCCATTCCAAAAACGGGTATCGGGGTGCATAAAAAGTATAAGTTTTTGCCACCGAAACCATTTCTACGTTTTTTGCAACGAACATGCCCAATCCACTACTTTAGGTCCAAAACTCATGTTTGGGGTGGTTTCGCGCAATTTCGTTGCCGCACGTCACCCCTTCCGAAAACGGGTTTCGGGGTGCATACAAAGCACGAGTTTTTGCCACCGGAACCATTTTTCATTTTTCGCAACGAACATGCCCAATCCACTACTTTAGGTCCTAAACTCATGTTTGGGGTGTTTTCGCGCAATTTCGTTGCGGCACGTCACCCATTCCGAAAACGGGTATCGGGGTGCATACAAAGCACGAGTTTTTGCCACCGGAACCATTTCTTCGTTTTTCGCAACGAACATGCCCACTCCACTACTTTAGGTCCAAAACTCATGTTTGGGTTGATTTCGCGCAAATTCGTTGTCGCACGTCACCCATTCCGAAAACGTGTATCGGGTGCATACAAAGCACGAGTTTTTGCCACCGGAACCATTTCTTCGTTTTTCGCAACGAACATGCCCACTCCACTACTTTAGGTCCAAAACTCATGTTTGGGTTGTTTTCGCGCAATTTCGTTGCCGCACGTCACCCATTCCGCAAACGGGTATCGGGGTGCATACAAAGCACGAGTTTTTGCCACCGGAACCATTTCTTCATTTTTCGCAACGAACATGCCCACTCCACTACTTTAGGTCCAAAACTCATGTTTGGGTTGATTTCGCGCAATTACGTTGCGGCACGTCACCCATTCCGAAAACGTGTATCGGGTGCATACAAAGCACGAGTTTTTGCCACCGGAACCATTTCTTCGTTTTTCGCAACGAACATGCCCACTCCACTACTTTAGGTCCAAAACTCATGTTTGGGTTGTTTTCGCGCAATTCGTTGCCGCACGTCACCCATTCCGAAAACGGGTATCGGGGTGCATACAAAGCACGAGTTTTTGCCACCGGAACCATTTCTTCGTTTTTCGCAACGAACATGCCCACTCCACTACTTTAGGTCCAAAACTCATGTTTGGGTTGATTTCGCGCAATTTCGTTGCCGCACGTCACCCATTCCGAAAACGTGTATCGGGTGCATACAAAGCACGAGTTTTTGCCACCGGAACCATTTCTTCGTTTTTCGCAACGAACATGCCCACTCCACTACTTTATGTCCAAAACTCATGTTTGGGTTGTTTCGCGCAATTTCCGTTGCCGCACGTCACCCATTCCGAAAACGGGTATCGGGTACATACAAAGCACGAGTTTTTGCCACCGGAACCATTTCTTCGTTTTTCGCAACGAACATGCCCACTCCACTACTTTAGGTCCAAAACTCATGTTTGGGTTGATTTCGCGCAATTTCGTTGCCGCACGTCACCCATTCCGAAAACGGGTATCGGGTGCATACAAACTCCGAGTCTTTGCCACCGAAACCATTTCTTCGTTTTTCGCAACGAACATGCCCACTCCACTACTTTAGGTCCTAAACTCATGTTTGGGTTGATTTCGCGCAATTTCGTTGCCGCACGTCACCCATTCCGAAAACGGGTATCGGGTGCATACAAACTCAGTTTTCGCCACCGAAACCATTTCTTCGTTTTTCGCAACGAACATGCCCACTCCACTACTTTAGGTCCTAAAACTCATGTTTGGGATTCGATTTCGCGCAATTTCGTTGCCGCACGTCACCCATTCCGAAAACGGGTATCGGGTGCATACAAAGTATAAGTTTTTCGCCACCGAAACCATTTCTTCGTTTTTTCGCAACGAACATGCCCAATCCACTACTTTAGGTCCAAAACTCATGTTTGGGGTCGTTTCGCGCAATTTCGTTGCCGCACGTCACCCATTCCGAAAACGGGTATCGGGGTGCATACAAAGTACTAAGTTTTTGCCACCGGAAACCATTTTCTACTTTTTTCGCAACGAACATGCCCAATCCACTACTTTAGGTCCTAAAACTCATGTTTGGGGTGTTTCGCGCAATTTCGTTGCCGCACGTCACCCATTCCGAAAACGGGTTATCGGGGTGCATACAAAGCACGAGTTTTTGCCACCGGAACCATTTCTTCAGTTTTCGCAACGAACATGCCCACTCCACTACTTTAGGTCCAAAACTCATGTTTGGGTTGTTTCGCGCAATTTCGTTGTCGCACGTCACCCATTCCGAAAACGGGTATCGGGGTGCATACAAAGCACGAGTTTTTGCCACCGGAACCATTTCTTCGTTTTTCGCAACGAACATGCCCACTCCACTACTTTAGGTCCAAAACTCATGTTTGGGTTGTTTTCGCGCAATTTCGTTGCCGCACGTCACCCATTCCGAAAACGGGTATCGGGGTGCATACAAAGCACGAGTTTTTGCCACCGGAACCATTTCTTCAGTTTTTCGCAACGAACATGCCCACTCCACTACTTTAGGTCCAAAACTCATGTTTGGGTTGATTTTCGCGCAATTACGTTGCGCACGTCACCCATTCCGAAAACGTGTATCGGGTGCATACAAAGCACGAGTTTTTGCCACCGGAACCATTTCTTCGTTTTTCGCAACGAACATGCCCACTCCACTACTTTAGGTCCAAAACTCATGTTTGGGTTGATTTTCGCGCAATTTACGTTGCCGCACGTCACCCATTCCGAAAACGGGTATCGGGGTGCATACAAAGCACGAGTTTTTGCCACCGGAACCATTTCTTCGTTTTTCGCAACGAACATGCCCACTCCACTACTTTAGGTCCAAAACTCATGTTTGGGTTGATTTCGCGCAATTTCGTTGCCGCACGTCACCCATTCCGAAAACGTGTATCGGGTGCATACAAAGCACGAGTTTTTGCCACCGGAACCATTTCTTCGTTTTTCGCAACGAACATGCCCACTCCACTACTTTATGTCCAAAACTCATGTTTGGGTTGATTTCGCGCAATTTCCGTTGCCGCACGTCACCCATTCCGAAAACGGGTATCGGGTGCATACAAAGCACGAGTTTTTGCCACCGGAACCATTTCTTCGTTTTTCGCAACGAACATGCCCACTCCACTACTTTATGTCCTAAACTCATGTTTGGGTTGATTTCGGGCAATTCAGTTGCCGCACGTCACCCATTCCGAAAACGGGTATCGGGTGCATACAAAGCACGAGTTTTTGCCACCGGAACCATTTCTTCGTTTTTCGCAACGAACATGCCCACTCCACTACTTTAGGTCCAAAACTCATGTTTGGGTTGATTTCGCGCAATTTCGTTGCCGCACGTCACCCATTCCGAAAACGGGTATCGGGTGCATACAAAGCTCGAGTTTTTGCCACCGAACCATTTCTTCGTTTTTCGCAACGAACATGCCCAATCCACTACTTTAGGTCCAAAACTCATGTTTGGGTTGATTTCGCGCAATTTCGTTGCCGCACGTCACCCATTCCGAAAACGGGT
This sequence comes from Zea mays, assembly GCF_902167145.1. Taxonomy (NCBI): domain Eukaryota; kingdom Viridiplantae; phylum Streptophyta; class Magnoliopsida; order Poales; family Poaceae; genus Zea; species Zea mays. The sequence continues at coordinate 49,823 of NW_023366827.1, read as the reverse complement.
ATCGGGTGCATACAAACTCAGTTTTTGCCACCGAAACCATTTCTTCGATTTTCGCAACGAACATGCCCAATCCACTACTTTAGGTCCAAAACTCATGTTTGGGGTGCTTTTGTGCAATTTCGTTCCCGCACGTCACCCATTCCGAAAATGGGTATTGGGTGCATACAAAGCACGAGTTTTTGCCACCGGAACCATTTCTTCGTTTTTTGCAACGAACATGCCCACTCCACTACTTTAGGTCCAAAACTCATGTTTGGGTTGTTTTCGCGCAATTCCGTTGCCACACGTCACCCATTCCGAAAACGGGTATCGGGTGCATACACGAGTTTTTGCCACCAGAACCATTTCTTCGTTTTTCGCAACGAACATGCCTACTCCACTACTTTAGGTCCAAAACTCATGTTTGGGTTGATTTCGCGCAATTTCGTTGCTGCACGTCACCCATTCCGAAGACGGGTATCGGGTGCATACGAAAGCACGAGTTTTTGCCACCGGAACCATTTCTTCGTTTTTCGCAACGAACATGCCCAATCCAATAATTTAGGTCCTAAACTCATGTTTGGGTTGATTTCACGCAATTTCGTTGCCGCACGTCACCCCTTCCGAAAACGGGTATCGGGTGCATACAAAGCACGAGTTTTTGCCACCGGAACCATTTCTTCGTTTTTCGCAACGAACATGCCCACTCCACTACTTTAGGTCCAAAACTCATGTTTGGGTTGATTTTCGCGCAATTTCGTTGCCCGCACGTCACCCATTCCGAAAACGGGTATCGGGTGCATACAAAGCACGAGTTTTTGCCACCGGAACCATTTCTTCGATTTTTCGCAACGAACATGCCCAATCCACTACTTTAGGTCCAAAACTCATGTTTGGGTTGCTTTTCGCGCAATTTCGTTGCCGCACGTCACCCATTCCGAAAACGGGTATCGGGTGCATACAAAGCACGAGTTTTTGCCACCGGAACCATTTCTTCGTTTTTCGCAACGAACATGCCCACTCCACTACTTTAGGTCCAAAACTCATGTTTGGGTTGTTTTCGCGCAATTTCGTTGCCGCACGTCACCCATTCCGAAAACGGGTATCGGGTGCATACAAAGCACGAGTTTTTGCCACCGGAACCATTTCTTCGTTTTTCGCAACGAACATGCCCAATCCACTACTTTAGGTCCAAAACTCATGTTTGGGTTGATTTCGCGCAATTTCGTTGCCGCACGTCACCCATTTCCGAAAACGGGTATCGGGTGCATACAAAGCACGAGTTTTTGCCACCGGAACCATTTCTTCATTTTTCGCAACGAACATGCCCACTCCACTACTTTAGGTCCTAAAACTCATGTTTGGGTTGATTTTCGCGCAATTTCGTTGCCGCACGTCACCCATTCCGAAAACGGGTATCGGGTGCATACAAAGTACGGGTTTTTGCCACCGGAACCATTTCTTCGTTTTTCGCAACGAACATGCCCACTCCACTACTTTAGGTCAAAAACTCATGTTTGGGTTGATTTCGCGCAATTTCGTTGCCGCACGTCACCCATTCCGAAAACGGGTATCGGGTGCATACAAACTCAGTTTTTGCCACCGAAACCATTTCTTCGTTTTTCGCAACGAACATGCCCACTCCACTACTTTAGGTCCAAAACTCATGTTTGGGATCGTTTCGCATAATTTCGTTGCCGCACGTCACCCATTCCGAAAACGGGTATCGGGGTGCATACAAATCACGAGTTTTTGCCACCGAAACCATTTCTTCGTTTTTCGCAATGAACATGCCCAATCCACTAGTCCAAAACTCATGTTTGGGGTGGTTTCACACAATTTCGTTGCCGCACGTCACCCCTTCCGAAAACGGGTATCGGGGTGCATACAAAGCATGAGTTTTTGCCACTGGAACCATTTTTTCATTTTTCGCAACGAACATGCCCAATCCACTACTTTAGGTCCTAAACTCATGTTTGGGGTGTTTTCGCGCAATTTCGTTGCGGCACGTCACCCATTCCGAAAACGGGTATCGGGTGCATACAAAGCACGAGTTTTTGCCATCGGAACCATTTCTTCGTTTTTCGCAACGAACATGCCCACTCCACTACTTTAGGTCCAAAACTCATGTTTGAGATCGTTTCGCACAATTTCGTTGCCGCACATCACCCATTCTGAAAACGGGTATCGGGGTGCATACAAAGCACGAGTTTTTGCCACCGGAACCATTTCTTCGTTTTTCGCAACGAACATGCCCAATCCACTAATTTAGGTCCAAAACTCATGTTTGGGTTGATTTCGCGCAATTTTGTTGCCGCACGTCACCCATTCCGAAAACGGGTATCGGGTGCATACAAAGCACGAGTTTTTGCCACCGGAACCATTTCTTCGTTTTTCGCAACGAACATGCCCACTCCACTACTTTAGGTCCAAAACTCATGTTTGGGTTGATTTCGCGCAATTTCGTTGCCGCACGTCACCCATTCCGAAAACATGTATCGGGTGCATACAAAGCACGAGTTTTTGCCACCGGAACCATTTCTTCGTTTTTCGCAACGAACATGCCCACTCCACTACTTTAGGTCCAAAACTCATGTTTGGGTTGTTTTCGCGCAATTTCGTTGCCGCACGTCACCCATTCCGCAAACGGGTATCGGGGTGCATACAAAGCACGAGTTTTTGCAATCGGAACCATTTCTTCATTTTTCGCAACGAACATGCCCACTCCACTACTTTAGGTCCAAAACTCATGTTTGGGTTGATTTCGCGCAATTACGTTGCGGCACGTCACCCATTCCGAAAACGTGTATCGGGTGCATACAAAGCACGAGTTTTTGCCACCGGAACCATTTCTTCGTTTTTCGCAACGAACATGCCCACTCGACTACTTTAGGTCCAAAACTCATGTTTGTGTTGATTTCGCGCAATTTCGTTGTCGCACGTCACCCATTCCGAAAACGGGTATCGGGGTGCATACAATGCACGAGTTTTTGCCACCGGAACCATTTCTTCGTTTTTCGCAACGAACATGCCCAATCCACTACTTTGGGTCCAAAACTCATGTTTGGGGTGGTTTCGCGCAATTTCGTTGTAGCACGTCACCCCTTCCGAAAACGGGTATCGGGGTGCATACAAAGCACGAGTTTTTGCCACCGGAACCATTTCTTCGTTTTTTGCAACGAACATGCCCACTCCACTACTTTAGGTCCAAAACTCATGTTTGGGTTGTTTTCGCGCAATTCCGTTGCCGCACGTCACCCATTCCGAAAACGGGTATCGGGTGCATACAAAGCACGAGTTTTTGCCACCGGAACCATTTCTTCGTTTTTCGCAACGAACATGCCCACTCCACTACTTTAGGTCCAAAACTCATGTTTGGGTTGATTTCGCGCAATTTCGTTGCCGCACGTCACCCTTTCCGAAAACGGGTATCGGGTGCATACAAAGCACGAGTTTTTGCCACCGGAACCATTTCTTCATTTTTCGCAACGAACATGCCCAATCCACTACTTTAGGTCCTAAACTCATGTTTGGGTTGATTTTGCGCAATTTCGTTGCCGCACGTCACCCATTCCGAAAACGGGTATCGGGTGCATACAAAGTACGAGTTTTTGCCACCGGAACCATTTCTTCGTTTTTCGCAACGAACATGCCCACTCCACTACTTTAGGTCAAAAACTCATGTTTGGGTTGATTTCGCGCAATTTCGTTGCCGCACGTCACCCATTCCGAAAACGGGTATCGGGTGCATACAAACTCAGTTTTTGCCACCGAAACCATTTCTTCGTTTTTCGCAACGAACATGCCCACTCCACTACTTTAGGTCCAAAACTCATGTTTGGGATCGTTTCGCATAATTTCGTTGCCGCACGTCACCCATTCCGAAAACGGGTATCGGGGTGCATACAAATCACGAGTTTTTGCCACCGAAACCATTTCTTCGTTTTTCGCAACGAACATGCCCAATCCACTAGTCCAAAACTCATGTTTGGGGTGGTTTCACACAATTTCATTGCCGCACGTCACCCCTTCCGAAAACGGGTATCGGGGTGCATACAAAGCATGAGTTTTTGCCACCGAAACCATTTTTTTCATTTTTCGCAACGAACATGCCCAATCCACTACTTTAGGTCCTAAACTCATGTTTGGGGTGTTTTCGCGCAATTTCGTTGCGGCACGTCACCCATTCCGAAAACGGGTATCGGGTGCATACAAAGCACGAGTTTTTGCCATCGGAACCATTTCTTCGTTTTTCGCAACGAACATGCCCACTCCACTACTTTAGGTCCAAAACTCATGTTTGAGATCGTTTCGCACAATTTCGTTGCCGCACATCACCCATTCCGAAAACGGGTATCGGGGTGCATACAAAGCACGAGTTTTTGCCACCGGAACCATTTCTTCGTTTTTCGCAACGAACATGCCCAATCCACTAATTTAGGTCCAAAACTCATGTTTGGGTTGATTTCGCGCAATTTCGTTGCCGCACGTCACCCATTCCGAAAACGGGTATCGGGTGCATACAAAGCACGAGTTTTTGCCACCGGAACCATTTCTTCGTTTTTCGCAACGAACATGCCCACTCCACTACTTTAGGTCCAAAACTCATGTTTGGGTTGATTTCGCGCAATTTCGTTGCCGCACGTCACCCATTCCAAAAACGGGTATCGGGTGCATACAAAGCACGAGTTTTTGCCACCGGAACCATTTCTTCGTTTTTCGCAACGAACATGCCCAATCCACTACTTTAGGTCCTAAACTCATGTTTGGGTTGATTTCGCGCAATTTCGTTGCCGCACGTCACCCATTCTGAAAACGGGTATCGGGTGCATACAAAGCACGAGTTTTTGCCACCGGAACCATTTCTTCGTTTTTCGCAACGAACATGCCCACTCGACTACTTTAGGTCCAAAACTCAAGTTTGTGTTGATTTCGCGCAATTTCGTTGTCGCACGTCACCCATTCCGAAAACGGGTATCGGGGTGCATACAAAGCACGAGTTTTTGCCACCGGAACCATTTCTTCGTTTTTCGCAACGAACATGCCCAATCCACTACTTTGGGTCCAAAACTCATGTTTGGGGTGGTTTCGCGCAATTTCGTTGTCGCACGTCACCCCTTCCGAAAACGGGTATCGGGGTGCATACAAAGCATAAGTTTTTGCCACCGGAACCATTTTTTTCATTTTTCGCAACGAACATGCCCAATCCACTACTTTAGGACCTAAACTCATGTTTGGGGTGTTTTCGCGCAATTTCGTTGCGGCACGTCACCCATTCCGAAAACGGGTATCGGGGTGCATACAAAGCACGAGTTTTTGCCACCGGAACCATTTCTTCGTTTTTCGCAACGAACATGCCCAATCCACTACTTTAGGTCCTAAACTCATGTTTGGGTTGATTTCGCGCAATTTCGTTGCCGCATGTCACCCATTCCGAAAATGGGTATCGGGTGCATACAAAGCACAAGTTTTTGCCACCGGAACCATTTCTTCGTTTTTCGCAACGAACATGCCCACTCCACTACTTTAGGTCCAAAACTCATGTTTGGGTTGATTTCGCGCAATTTCGTTGTCGCACGTCACCCATTCCGAAAACGGGTATCGGGTGCATACAAACTCAGTTTTTTGCCACCGAAACCATTTCTTCGTTTTTCGCAACGAACATGCCCACTCCACTACTTTAGGTCCAAAACTCATGTTTGGGATCGTTTCGCACAATTTCGTTGCCGCACATCACCCATTCCGAAAACGGGTATCGGGGTGCATACAAAGCACGAGTTTTTGCCACCGGAACCATTTCTTCGTTTTTCGCAACAAACATGCCCAATCCACTAATTTAGGTCCAAAACTCATGTTTGGGATCGTTTCGCATAATTTCGTTGCCGCACGTCACCCATTCCGAAAACGGGTATCGGGGTGCATACAAATCACGAGTTTTTGCCACCGAAACCATTTCTTTGTTTTTTGCAACGAACATGCCCAATCCACTACTTTAGGTCCAAAACTCATGTTTGGGGTGGTTTCACACAATTTCGTTGCCGCACGTCACCCCTTCCGAAAACGGGTATCGGGGTGCATACAAAGCATGAGTTTTTGCCACCGGAACCATTTTTTTCATTTTTCGCAACGAACATGCCCAATCCACTACTTTAGGTCCTAAACTCATGTTTGGGGTGTTTTCGCACAATTTCGTTGCGGCACGTCACCCATTCCGAAAACGGGTATCGGGTGCATACAAAGCACGAGTTTTTGCCATCAGAACCATTTCTTCGTTTTTCGCAACGAACATGCCCACTCCACTACTTTAGATCCAAAACTCATGTTTGGGTTGATTTCGCGCAATTTCGTTGCCGCACGTCACCCATTCCGAAAACGGGTATCGGGTGCATACAAACTCAGTTTTTTGCCACCGAAACCATTTCTTCGTTTTTCGCAACGAACATGCCCACTCCACTACTTTAGGTCCAAAACTCATGTTTGAGATCGTTTCGCACAATTTCGTTGCCGCACATCACCCATTCCGAAAACGGGTATCGGGGTGCATACAAAGCACGAGTTTTTGCCACCGGAACCATTTCTTCGTTTTTCGCAACGAACATGCCAAATCCACTAATTTAGGTCCAAAACTCATGTTTGGGTTGATTTCGCGCAATTTCGTTGCCGCACGTCACACATTCCGAAAACGGGTATCGGGTGCATACAAAGCACAAGTTTTTGCCACCGGAACCATTTCTTCGTTTTTCGCAACGAACATGCCCACTCCACTACTTTAGGTCCAAAACTCATGTTTGGGTTGATTTCGCGCAATTTCGTTGCCGCACGTCACCCATTCCAAAAACGGGTAACGGGTGCATACAAAGCACGAGTTTTTGCCACCGGAACCATTTCTTCGTTTTTCGCAACGAACATGCCCAATCCACTACTTCAGGTCCTAAACTCATGTTTGGGTTGATTTCGCGCAATTTCGTTGCCGCACGTCACCCATTCTGAAAACAGGTATCGGGTCCATACAAAGCACGAGTTTTTGCCACCGGAACCATTTCTTCGTTTTTCGCAACAAACATGCCCACTCGACTACTTTAGGTCCAAAACTCATGTTTGTGTTGATTTCGCGCAATTTCGTTGTCGCACGTCACCCATTCCGAAAACGGGTATCGGGGTGCATACAAAGCACGAGTTTTTGCCACCGGAACCATTTCTTCGTTTTTCGCAACGAACATGCCCAATCCACTACTTTGGGTCCAAAACTCATGTTTGGGGTGGTTTCGCGCAATTTCGTTGTCGCACGTCACCCCTTCCGAAAACGGGTATCGGGGTGCATACAAAGCATGAGTTTTTGCCACCGGAACCATTTTTTTCATTTTTCTCAACGAAAATGCCCAATCCACTACTTTAGGACCTAAACTCATGTTTGGGGTGTTTTCGCGCAATTTCGTTGCGGCACGTCACCCATTCCGAAAACGGGTATCGGGGTGCATACAAAGCACGAGTTTTTGCCACCGGAACCATTTCTTCGTTTTTCGCAACGAACATGCCCAATCCACTACTTTAGGTCCTAAACTCATGTTTGGGTTGATTTCGCGCAATTTCGTTGCCGCATGTCACCCATTCCGAAAACGGGTATCGGGTGCATACAAAGCACAAGTTTTTGCCACCGGAACCATTTCTTCGTTTTCGCAACGAACATGCCCACTCCACTACTTTAGGTCCAAAACTCATGTTTGGGTTGATTTCGCGCAATTTCGTTGTCGCACGTCACCCATTCCGAAAACGGGTATCGGGTGCATACAAACTCAGTTTTTTGCCACCGAAACCATTTCTTCGTTTTTCGCAACGAACATGCCCACTCCACTACTTTAGGTCCAAAACTCATGTTTGGGATCGTTTCGCACAATTTCGTTGCCGCACATCACCCATTCCGAAAACGGGTATCGGGGTGCATACAAAGCACGGGTTTTTGCCACCGGAACCATTTCTTCGTTTTTCGCAACAAACATGCCCAATCCACTAATTTAGGTCCAAAACTCATGTTTGGGATCGTTTCGCATAATTTCGTTGCCGCACGTCACCCATTCCGAAAACGGGTATCGGGGTGCATACAAATCACGAGTTTTTGCCACCGAAACCATTTCTTCGTTTTTCGCAACGAACATGCCCAATCCACTACTTTAGGTCCAAAACTCATGTTTGGGGTGGTTTCACACAATTTCGTTGCCGCACGTCACCCCTTCCGAAAACGGGTATCGGGGTGCATACAAAGCATGAGTTTTTGCCACCGGAACCATTTTTTTCATTTTTCTCAACGAACATGCCCAATCCACTACTTTAGGTCCTAAACTCATGTTTGGGGTGTTTTCGCGCAATTTCGTTGCGGCACGTCACCCATTCCGAAAACGGGTATCGGGTGCATACAAAGCACGAGTTTTTGCCATCGGAACCATTTCTTCGTTTTTCGCAACGAACATGCCCACTCCACTACTTTAGATCCAAAACTCATGTTTGGGTTGATTTCGCGCAATTTCGTTGCCGCACGTCACCCATTCCGAAAACGGGTATCGGGTGCATACAAAGCACGAGTTTTTGCCACCGGAACCATTTCTTCGTTTTTCGCAACGAACATGCCCACTCCACTACTTTAGGTCCAAAACTCATGTTTGGGTTGATTTCGCGCAATTTCGTTGCCGCACGTCACCCATTCCAAAAACGGGTATCGGGTGCATACAAAGCACGAGTTTTTGCCACCGGAACCATTTCTTCGTTTTTCGCAACGAACATGCCCAATCCACTACTTTGGGTCCAAAACTCATGTTTGGGGTGGTTTCGCGCAATTTCGTTGTTGCACGTCACCCCTTCCGAAAACGGGTATCGGGGTGCATACAAAGCTTGAGTTTTTGCCACCGGAACCATTTTTTTCATTTTTCGGAACGAACATGCCCAATCCACTACTTTAGGACCTAAACTCATGTTTGGGGTGTTTTCGCGCAATTTCGTTGCGTCACGTCACCCATTCCGAAAACGGGTATCGGGGTGCATACAAAGCACGAGTTTTTGCCACCGGAACCATTTCTTCGTTTTTCGCAACGAACATGCCCAATCCACTACTTTAGGTCCTAAACTCATGTTTGGGTTGATTTCGCGCAATTTCGTTGCCGCATGTCACCCATTCCGAAAACGGGTATCGGGTGCATACAAAGCACAAGTTTTTGCCACCGGAACCATTTCTTCGTTTTCGCAACGAACATGCCCACTCCACTACTTTAGGTCCAAAACTCATGTTTGGGTTGATTTCGCGCAATTTCGTTGTCGCACGTCACCCATTCCGAAAACGGGTATCGGGTGCATACAAACTCAGTTTTTTGCCACCGAAACCATTTCTTCGTTTTTCGCAACGAACATGCCCACTCCACTACTTTAGGTCCAAAACTCATGTTTGGGATCGTTTCGCACAATTTCGTTGCCGCACATCACCCATTCCGAAAACGGGTATCGGGGTGCATACAAAGCACGGGTTTTTGCCACCGGAACCATTTCTTCGTTTTTCGCAACAAACATGCCCAATCCACTAATTTAGGTCCAAAACTCATGTTTGGGATCGTTTCGCATAATTTCGTTGCCGCACGTCACCCATTCCGAAAACGGGTATCGGGGTGCATACAAATCACGAGTTTTTGCCACCGAAACCATTTCTTCGTTTTTCGCAACGAACATGCCCAATCCACTACTTTAGGTCCAAAACTCATGTTTGGGGTGGTTTCACACAATTTCGTTGCCGCACGTCACCCCTTCCGAAAACGGGTATCGGGGTGCATACAAAGCATGAGTTTTTGCCACCGGAACCATTTTTTTCATTTTTCGCAACGAACATGCCCAATCCACTACTTTAGGTCCTAAACTCATGTTTGGGGTGTTTTCGCGCAATTTCGTTGCGGCACGTCACCCATTCCGAAAACGGGTATCGGGTGCATACAAAGCACGAGTTTTTGCCATCGGAACCATTTCTTCGTTTTTCGCAACGAACATGTCCACTCCACTACTTTAGATCCAAAACTCATGTTTGGGTTGATTTCGCGCAATTTCGTTGCCGCACGTCACCCATTCCGAAAACGGGTATCGGGTGCATACAAAGCACGAGTTTTTGCCACCGGAACCATTTCTTCGTTTTTCGCAACGAACATGCCCACTCCACTACTTTAGGTCCAAAACTCATGTTTGGGTTGATTTCGCGCAATTTCGTTGCCGCACGTCACCCATTCCAAAAACGGGTATCGGGTGCATACAAAGCACGAGTTTTTGCCACCGGAACCATTTCTTCGTTTTTCGCAACGAACATGCCCAATCCACTACTTTGGGTCCAAAACTCATGTTTGGGGTGGTTTCGCGCAATTTCGTTGTCGCACGTCACCCCTTCCGAAAACGGGTATCGGGGTGCATACAAAGCTTGAGTTTTTGCCACCGGAACCATTTTTTTCATTTTTCGGAACGAACATGCCCAATCCACTACTTTAGGACCTAAACTCATGTTTGGGGTGTTTTCGCGCAATTTCGTTGCGTCACGTCACCCATTCCGAAAACGGGTATCGGGGTGCATACAAAGCACGAGTTTTTGCCACCGGAACTATTTCTTCGTTTTTCGCAACGAACATGCCCAATCCACTACTTTAGGTCCTAAACTCATGTTTGGGTTGATTTCGCGCAATTTCGTTGCCGCATGTCACCCATTCCGAAAACGGGTATCGGGTGCATACAAAGCACAAGTTTTTGCCACCGGAACCATTTCTTCGTTTTCGCAACGAACATGCCCACTCCACTACTTTAGGTCCAAAACTCATGTTTGGGTTGATTTCGCGCAATTTCGTTGTCGCACGTCACCCATTCCGAAAACGGGTATCAGGTGCATACAAACTCAGTTTTTTGCCACCGAAACCATTTCTTCGTTTTTCGCAACGAACATGCCCACTCCACTACTTTAGGTCCAAAACTCATGTTTGGGATCGTTTCGCACAATTTCGTTGCCGCACATCACCCATTCCGAAAACGGGTATCGGGGTGCATACAAAGCACGGGTTTTTGCCACCGGAACCATTTCTTCGTTTTTCGCAACAAACATGCCCAATCCACTAATTTAGGTCCAAAACTCATGTTTGGGATCGTTTCGCATAATTTCGTTGCCGCACGTCACCCATTCCGAAAACGGGTATCGGGGTGCATACAAATCACGAGTTTTTGCCACCGAAACCATTTCTTCGTTTTTCGCAACGAACATGCCCAATCCACTACTTTAGGTCCAAAACTCATGTTTGGGGTGGTTTCACACAATTTCGTTGCCGCACGTCACCCCTTCCGAAAACGGGTATCGGGGTGCATACAAAGCATGAGTTTTTGCCACCGGAACCATTTTTTTCATTTTTCGCAACGAACATGCCCAATCCACTACTTTAGGTCCTAAACTCATGTTTGGGGTGTTTTCGCGCAATTTCGTTGCGGCACGTCACCCATTCCGAAAACGGGTATCGGGTGCATACAAAGCACGAGTTTTTGCCATCGGAACCATTTCTTCGTTTTTCGCAACGAACATGCCCACTCCACTACTTTAGATCCAAAACTCATGTTTGGGTTGATTTCGCGCAATTTCGTTGCCGCACGTCACCCATTCCGAAAACGGGTATCGGGTGCATACAAACTCAGTTTTTTGCCACCGAAACCATTTCTTCGTTTTTCGCAACGAACATGCCCACTCCACTACTTTAGGTCCAAAACTCATGTTTGAGATCGTTTCGCACAATTTCGTTGCCGCACATCACCCATTCCGAAAACGGGTATCGGGGTGCATACAAAGCACGAGTTTTTGCCACCGGAACCATTTCTTCGTTTTTCGCAACGAACATGCCCAATCCACTAATTTAGGTCCAAAACTCATGTTTGGGTTGATTTCGCGCAATTTCGTTGCCGCACGTCACCTATTCCAAAAACGGGTATCGGGTGCATACAAAGCACGAGTTTTTGCCACCGGAACCATTTCTTCGTTTTTCGCAACGAACATGCCCACTCCACTACTTTATGTCCAAAACTCATGTTTGGGTTGATTTCGCGCAATTTCGTTGCCGCACGTCACCCATTCCAAAAACGAGTATCGGGTGCATACAAAGCACGAGTTTTTGCCACCGGAACCATTTCTTCGTTTTTTCGCAACGAACATGCCCAATCCACTACTTTAGGTCCTAAACTCATGTTTGGGTTGATTTCGCGCAATTTCGTTGCCGCACGTCACCCATTCTGAAAACGGGTATCGGGTGCATACAAAGCACGAGTTTTTGCCACCGGAACCATTTCTTCGTTTTTCGCAACGAACATGCCCACTCCACTACTTTAGGTCCAAAACTCATGTTTGGGTTGATTTCGCGCAATTTCGTTGTCGCACGTCACCCATTCCGAAAACGGGTATCGGGTGCATACAAACTCAGTTTTTTGCCACCGAAACCATTTCTTCGTTTTTCGCAACGAACATGCCCACTCCACAACTTTAGGTCCAAAACTCATGTTTGGGATCGTTTCGCACAATTTCGTTGCCGCACATCACCCATTCCGAAAACGGGTATCGGGGTGCATACAAAGCACGGGTTTTTGCCACCGGAACCATTTCTTCGTTTTTCGCAACAAACATGCCCAATCCACTAATTTAGGTCCAAAACTCATGTTTGGGATCGTTTCGCATAATTTCGTTGCCGCACGTCACCCATTCCGAAAACGGGTATCGGGGTGCATACAAATCACGAGTTTTTGCCACCGAAACCATTTCTTCGTTTTTCGCAACGAACATGCCCAATCCACTACTTTAGGTCCAAAACTCATGTTTGGGGTGGTTTCACACAATTTCGTTGCCGCACGTCACCCCTTCCGAAAACGGGTATCGGGGTGCATACAAAGCATGAGTTTTTGCCACCGGAACCATTTTTTCATTTTTCGCAACGAACATGCCCAATCCACTACTTTAGGTCCTAAACTCATGTTTGGGGTGTTTTCGCGCAATTTCGTTGCGGCACGTCACCCATTCCGAAAACGGGTATCGGGTGCATACAAAGCACGAGTTTTTGCCATCGAAACCATTTCTTCGTTTTTCGCAACGAACATGCCCACTCCACTACTTTAGATCCAAAATTCATGTTTGGGTTGATTTCGCGCAATTTCGTTGCCGCACGTCACCCATTCCGAAAACGGGTATCGGGTGCATACAAACTCAGTTTTTTGCCACCGAAACCATTTCTTCGTTTTTCGCAACGAACATGCCCACTCCACTACTTTAGGTCCAAAACTCATGTTTGAGATCGTTTCGCACAATTTCGTTGCCGCACATCACCCATTCCGAAAACGGGTATCGGGGTGCATACAAAGCACGAGTTTTTGCCACCGGAACCATTTCTTCGTTTTTCGCAACGAACATGCTCAATCCACTAATTTAGGTCCAAAACTCATGTTTGGGTTGATTTCGCGCAATTTCGTTGCCGCACGTCACCCATTCCGAAAACGGGTATCGGGTGCATACAAAGCACGAGTTTTTGCCACCGGAACCATTTCTTCGTTTTTCGCAACGAACATGCCCACTCCACTACTTTAGGTCCAAAACTCATGTTTGGGTTGATTTCGCGCAATTTCGTTGCCGCACGTCACCCATTCCAAAAACGGGTATCGGGTGCATACAAAGCACGAGTTTTTGCCACCGGAACCATTTCTTCGTTTTTCGCAACGAACATGCCCAATCCACTACTTTAGGTCCTAAACTCATGTTTGGGTTGATTTCGCGCAATTTCGTTGCCGCACGTCACCCATTCTGAAAACGGGTATCGGGTGCATACAAAGCACGAGTTTTTGCCACCGGAACCATTTCTTCGTTTTTCGCAACGAACATGCCCACTCGACTACTTTAGGTCCAAAACTCATGTTTGTGTTGATTTCGCGCAATTTCGTTGTCGCACGTCACCCATTCCGAAAACGGGTATCGGGGTGCATACAAAGCACGAGTTTTTGCCACCGGAACCATTTCTTCGTTTTTCGCAACGAACATGCCCAATCCACTACTTTGGGTCCAAAACTCATGTTTGGGGTGGTTTCGCGCAATTTCGTTGTCGCACGTCACCCCTTCCGAAAACGGGTATCGGGGTGCATACAAAGCATGAGTTTTTGCCACCGGAACCATTTTTTTCATTTTTCGCAACGAACATGCCCAATCCACTACTTTAGGACCTAAACTCATGTTTGGGGTGTTTTCGCGCAATTTCGTTGCGGCACGTCACCCATTCCGAAAACGGGTATCGGGGTGCATACAAAGCACGAGTTTTTGCCACCGGAACCATTTCTTCGTTTTTCGCAACGAACATGCCCAATCCACTACTTTAGGTCCTAAACTCATGTTTGGGTTGATTTCGCGCAATTTCGTTGCCGCAGGTCACCCATTCCGAAAACGGGTATCGGGTGCATACAAAGCACGAGTTTTTGCCACCGGAACCATTTCTTCGTTTTTCGCAACGAACATGCCCACTCCACTACTTTAGGTCCAAAACTCATGTTTGGGTTGATTTCGCGCAATTTCGTTGTCGCACGTCACCCATTCCGAAAACGGGTATCGGGTGCATACAAACTCAGTTTTTTGCCACCGAAACCATTTCTTCGTTTTTCGCAACGAACATGCCCACTCCACTACTTTAGGTCCAAAACTCATGTTTGATGAAGACATCCACACTACTGATGCATCTATACCAATACAAGTACCAATTTCTGGTCCCATTACTCGCGCTCGTGCTCGTCAACTCAACCATCAGGTGATTACACTCTTGAGTTCATGTCCATCATATTTAGACCATGGAGACCCGTGCACTCTTGTTTTGCTTAGGAATCAGGGAGAAGACCGAAAGGGAAAAGGATTTGAACATGCTGGATTCGGACTGCAGAAGAACACCAACTTGTGACGGTCACCACGGTCAGATGCGGGCTCGGATTGGAATGTTCAAGCACAACATGGAAAGCTTATCAAGTCTACTTTCATATGGATCCGGAATTATAGTCATATCTGTTCTGAGGCCGCCGTAATCATTGTTTTCTTACCGAGACATTTCCTGCCTTTTCTGCCCATGGTGCTGCGTCACCCTATTTTGGCCCAATGGGTCGTGTATCAAGTTAGGTCCATTAGGGACGCATCCTAGGGTTGCAGCACGACCCCAATACCCTTGTGGTCGTCCTCCCATGTTTATAAACCCCCTAGCCGCCACCAAGAACAGCGGGTTTTGTTTAGATCAAGTTTAGCTCTCGCTACTTGCTTGCAAGCGCGCGTGCTAGTTCAGCCGCCCGTCTTCTTGTCTTCGGAACCCCACCATATTGTAGTTTGATCTTTAAACCTACATTTAGATCTGGTAATTCAGTACTTGTTCTACTTGTTCTTGCTAGTTCTTCGATTGCTTGCAGGACGAGTGCCCTAGTGGCCAGGGTGTCACGCTCCACAAGATCGTGACAGCCATAGGAGGTGGTGTATCGGTTGCTAAGGCGCAGCGTCTTTGGAAGGCTGTAGTCGGGCCGTGAACGTCGTCTCCTCCCCCAATCGAGTTATTCCACACCCTCTCATCGAAAGATCGGGCAATCACCCAACGGGTGCACATCAGTTGGTAATCAGAGCAAGGTTTATCGGTGAGAGATTTACTTTTCTTCGCTGTTTTCTTATCTCCTATAGTCCAGAAAAAGCCAAAAAATAGTAGATTAGTTTTACCGCAATCCTATAAACCATTGAGCATTTACTAGTACTACTTAGTTAGGGCTTGTTGAGTTTTTGGTTGCATCGGTTGTGTCGAGTTGCTGGTCTTAGTTTATTCCTTTAGAGTTTTGAGTTCTACCACGTTTTGGTCACCACGAAATCCACCATCACCAAAAACATCTCTGGTTCGTTTTTGCCACCACGGATACATATCATATCCGATTTGGAAGTTTAAATACAATCTGGAAAGCTTATCTTATCTTCTTTCCAACGGATCTGACCTTATCTCAAAATTCGTTCTGAGCGCTCCGCAATCATCGTAGAGATTTCTGGACTTCCTATATTAACAAGATTTGTTAAATCTGATTTAAAGGGGTTGTTAGCAATATCTTTATTGTTTGGGTTGTCATAGTGAAAAAAAAGGGTTTAGGCCCCTGCAAAAAAAAACAGAAGAAGAAGAAAAAAAAAAGAATAGAAAAGAAAAAAAAAGGAAAAGAAGAAGAAGGGGGCTGAATCTCTAAATCTGTTGTTTCTCTTTGTGCTGTGCTAGTTGTTCTTTTTCAGTGACTACCTTTGTGCCTAGGCTCACGTCTCTAGCCTGGTTTAGCCTAGGACCAGCACAGTACCACCGTTGAACGATTATTCAGCTTGCTTTTGTAACTAACGTGGTACTAGTGTATTCCTTGCTTCAGCCCACCTACAACTCTACATATTTCGACTACAGTTTGACAGGTCGTGTTGCTGCGGCACCGATACACTTATTCCACGGTTGCAGACTTGTTGGTTGCTGACCCCTCCTGTTGTGCAAGGTAAGAATTGGTAAGAGCTTGTGTGGCAGGTTGAGAGTGAGCGCCTTGCAGTAGCTACATCCTAATAGTTGTAGAGTTTTTATTCCTTCACGTTTTTTTTTCTTGTTGCCTCTGTTCGTCTAACCATGGCAGGATTGGAGGTTGATGATGCTTCTCGTAATATGCCACACTCTCCTCGCACCAAGGGTATCATACAACACTTTGTAAGGCTGGTGAAGACGCACACGGAAGGTCTTGATAATGACATGCAGGTGACGAATGAAAAGATGGGGCAATTGGAGGCCACACAGATCGACACGAACACCAAACTTGCAAATGTGGAAATGACAGTTGCTCATATTGACAAGAGCCTTGTCGCACTCTTGAGGCGGTTTGATGAGATGCATGCTAATATCAATGGTGGGCGTGATGAGGGCGCCGAAGGTAACTGGGATGACTATGTTGCTGATACTGAACAAGATGACCAAGAAGCACCTAATCGCCGGCGACTACGTACTAACCGTAGAGGTATGGGTGGTTTTCACCGACGTGAGGTACATGGTAATGATGATGCTTTTAGTAAGGTTAAATTTAAAATACCTCCTTTTGATGGTAAATATGACCCTGATGCTTACATTACTTGGGAGATTGCGGTTGATCAAAAGTTTGCATGCCATGAATTTCCTGAGAATGCGCGGGTTAGAGCTGCTACTAGTGAGTTTACTGAATTTGCTTCTGTTTGGTGGATAGAACATGGTAAGAAAAATCCTAATAACATGCCACAAACTTGGGATGCGTTGAAACGGGTCATGCGGGCTAGATTTGTTCCTTCTTATTATGCACGTGATATGTTAAGCAAGTTGCAACAATTGAGACAGGGTACTAAAAGTGTAGAAGAATATTATCAGGAATTACAAATGGGTATGCTGCGTTGTAACATAGAGGAGGGTGAGGAATCTGCTATGGCTAGATTTTTGGGCGGGTTAAATAGGGAAATTCAGGACATCCTTGCTTATAAAGATTATGCTAATGTAACCCGATTGTTTCATCTTGCTTGCAAAGCTGAAAGGGAAGTGCAGGGACGACGTGCTAGTGCAAGGTCTAATGTTTCTGCAGGAAAATCTACACCATGGCAACAGCGCACGACTACATCCATGACCGGCCGTACACTAGCACCAACTCCCTCGCCAAGTCGACCAGCACCCCCGCCTTCCTCCAGCGACAAACCACGTGCATCTTCCACAAATTCAGCAACCAAATCTGCCCAGAAACCCGCAGGTAGTGCCTCTTCAGTAGCTTCCACAGGTAGAACAAGAGATGTTCTGTGTTATCGATGCAAGGGCTATGGACACGTGCAGCGTTATTGTCCTAATCAGCGTGTTTTGGTGGTAAAAGACGATGGTGGGTATTCCTCTGCTAGTGATTTGGATGAAGCTACACTTGCTTTGCTTGCGGCTGATGATGTAGGCACTAAGGAACCACCCGAAGAACAGATTGGTGCAGATGATGCAGAGCATTATGAGAGCCTCATTGTACAGCGTGTGCTTAGTGCACAAATGGAGAAGGCAGAGCAGAATCAGCGACATACGTTGTTTCAAACAAAGTGTGTCATTAAGGAGCGTTCATGTCGTTTGATCATTGATGGAGGTAGCTGCAACAACTTGGCTAGCAGCGACATGGTGGAGAAGCTTGCACTTACGACCAAACCGCACCCACATCCATATCACATTCAATGGCTCAACAATAGTGGTAAGGTCAAGGTAACCAAGCTGGTACGAATTAATTTTGCTATTGGTTCATATCGTGATGTTGTTGACTGTGATGTTGTGCCTATGGATGCTTGTAATATTCTGCTAGGTAGACCATGGCAATTTGATTCAGATTGTATGCATCATGGTAGATCAAATCAATATTCTCTCATATACCATGATAAGAAAATTATTTTGCTTCCCATGTCCCCTGAGGCTATTGTGCGTGATGATGTTGCTAAAGCTACCAAAGCTAAAACTGAGAACAACAAGAATATTAAAGTTGTTGGTAATAACAAAGATGGGATAAAATTGAAAGGACATTGCTTGCTTGCAACAAAAACTGATGTTAATGAATTATTTGCTTCCACTACTGTTGCCTACGCCTTGGTATGCAAGGATGCTTTGATTTCAATTCAAGATATGCAGCATTCTTTGCCTCCTGTTATTACTAACATTTTGCAGGAGTATTCTGATGTATTTCCAAGTGAGATACCAGAGGGGCTGCCACCTATACGAGGAATTGAGCACCAAATTGATCTTATTCCTGGTGCATCTTTGCCGAATCGTGCGCCATATAGGACAAATCCAGAGGAAACAAAAGAAATTCAGCGACAAGTGCAAGAACTACTCGACAAAGGTTACGTGCGTGAGTCTCTTAGTCCGTGTGCTGTTCCGGTTATTTTAGTGCCTAAAAAAGATGGAACATGGCGTATGTGTGTTGATTGTAGGGCTATTAATAATATCACGATACGTTATCGACACCCTATTCCACGTTTAGATGATATGCTTGATGAATTGAGTGGTGCCATTGTCTTTTCTAAAGTTGATTTGCGTAGTGGGTACCACCAGATTCGTATGAAATTGGGAGATGAATGGAAAACTGCTTTCAAAACTAAGTTCGGATTGTATGAGTGGTTAGTCATGCCTTTTGGGTTAACTAATGCACCTAGCACTTTCATGAGATTAATGAACGAGGTTTTGCGTGCCTTCATTGGAAAATTTGTGGTAGTATACTTTGATGACATATTAATCTACAGCAAATCTATGGATGAACATGTTGATCACATGCGTGCTGTTTTTAATGCTTTACGAGATGCACGTTTATTTGGTAACCTTGAGAAGTGCACATTTTGCACCGATCGAGTTTCGTTTCTTGGTTATGTTGTGACTCCACAGGGAATTGAGGTTGATCAAGCCAAGGTAGAAGCGATACATGGATGGCCTATGCCAAAGACTATCACACAGGTGCGGAGTTTCCTAGGACTTGCTGGCTTCTATCGCCGTTTTGTGAAGGACTTTAGCACCATTGCTGCACCTTTGAATGAGCTTACGAAGAAGGGAGTGCATTTTAGTTGGGGCAAAGTACAAGAGCACGCTTTCAACGTGCTGAAAGATAAGTTGACACATGCACCTCTCCTCCAACTTCCTGATTTTAATAAGACTTTTGAGCTTGAATGTGATGCTAGTGGAATTGGATTGGGTGGTGTTTTGTTACAAGAAGGCAAACCTGTTGCATATTTTAGTGAAAAATTGAGTGGGTCTGTTCTAAATTATTCTACTTATGATAAGGAATTATATGCTCTTGTGCGAACATTAGAAACATGGCAGCATTATTTGTGGCCCAAAGAGTTTGTTATTCATTCTGATCATGAATCTTTGAAACATATTCGTAGTCAAGGAAAACTGAACCGTAGACATGCTAAGTGGGTTGAATTTATCGAATCGTTTCCTTATGTTATTAAGCACAAGAAAGGAAAAGAGAATATCATTGCTAACGCTTTGTCTAGGAGATATACTTTGCTGAATCAACTTGACTACAAAATCTTTGGATTAGAGACGATTAAAGACCAATATGTTCATGATGCTGATTTTAAAGATGTGTTGCTGCATTGTAAAGATGGGAAAGGATGGAACAAATATATCGTTAGTGATGGGTTTGTGTTTAGAGCTAACAAGCTATGCATTCCAGCTAGCTCCGTTCGTTTGTTGTTGTTACAGGAAGCACATGGAGGTGGCTTAATGGGACATTTTGGAGCAAAGAAAACGGAGGACATACTTGCTGGTCATTTCTTTTGGCCCAAGATGAGAAGAGATGTGGTGAGATTGGTTGCTCGTTGCACGACATGCCAAAAGGCGAAGTCACGGTTAAATCCACACGGTTTGTATTTGCCTCTACCCGTTCCTAGTGCTCCTTGGGAAGATATTTCTATGGATTTTGTGCTGGGATTGCCTAGGACTAGGAAGGGACGTGATAGTGTGTTTGTGGTTGTTGATAGATTTTCTAAGATGGCACATTTCATACCATGTCATAAAACTGACGATGCTACTCATATTGCTGATTTGTTCTTTCGTGAAATTGTTCGCTTGCATGGTGTGCCCAACACAATCGTTTCTGATCGTGATGCTAAATTTCTTAGTCATTTTTGGAGGACTTTGTGGGCAAAATTGGGGACTAAGCTTTTATTTTCTACTACATGTCATCCTCAAACTGATGGTCAAACTGAAGTTGTGAATAGAACTTTGTCTACTATGTTAAGGGCAGTTCTAAAGAAGAATATTAAGATGTGGGAGGACTGTTTGCCTCATATTGAATTTGCTTATAATCGATCATTGCATTCTACTACAAAGATGTGCCCATTTCAGATTGTATATGGTTTGTTACCTCGTGCTCCTATTGATTTAATGCCTTTGCCATCTTCTGAAAAACTAAATTTTGATGCTACTAGGCGTGCTGAATTGATGTTAAAACTGCACGAAACTACTAAAGAAAACATAGAGCGTATGAATGCTAGATATAAGTTTGCTAGTGATAAAGGTAGAAAGGAAATAAATTTTGAACCTGGAGATTTAGTTTGGTTGCATTTGAGAAAGGAAAGGTTTCCTGAATTACGAAAATCTAAATTGTTGCCTCGAGCCGATGGACCGTTTAAAGTGCTAGAGAAAATTAACGACAATGCATATAGGCTAGATCTGCCTGCAGACTTTGGGGTTAGCCCCACATTTAACATTGCAGATTTAAAGCCCTACTTGGGAGAGGAAGTTGAGCTTGAGTCGAGGACGACTCAAATGCAAGAAGGGGAGAATGATGAAGACATCCACACTACTGATGCATCTATACCAATACAAGTACCAATTTCTGGTCCCATTACTCGCGCTCGTGCTCGTCAACTCAACCATCAGGTGATTACACTCTTGAGTTCATGTCCATCATATTTAGACCATGGAGACCCGTGCACTCTTGTTTTGCTTAGGAATCAGGGAGAAGACCGAAAGGGAAAAGGATTTGAACATGCTGGATTCGGACTGCAGAAGAACACCAACTTGTGACGGTCACCACGGTCAGATGCGGGCTCGGATTGGAATGTTCAAGCACAACATGGAAAGCTTATCAAGTCTACTTTCATATGGATCCGGAATTATAGTCATATCTGTTCTGAGGCCGCCGTAATCATTGTTTTCTTACCGAGACATTTCCTGCCTTTTCTGCCCATGGTGCTGCGTCACCCTATTTTGGCCCAATGGGTCGTGTATCAAGTTAGGTCCATTAGGGACGCATCCTAGGGTTGCAGCACGACCCCAATACCCTTGTGGTCGTCCTCCCATGTTTATAAACCCCCTAGCCGCCACCAAGAACAGCGGGTTTTGTTTAGATCAAGTTTAGCTCTCGCTACTTGCTTGCAAGCGCGCGTGCTAGTTCAGCCGCCCGTCTTCTTGTCTTCGGAACCCCACCATATTGTAGTTTGATCTTTAAACCTACATTTAGATCTGGTAATTCAGTACTTGTTCTACTTGTTCTTGCTAGTTCTTCGATTGCTTGCAGGACGAGTGCCCTAGTGGCCAGGGTGTCACGCTCCACAAGATCGTGACAGCCATAGGAGGTGGTGTATCGGTTGCTAAGGCGCAGCGTCTTTGGAAGGCTGTAGTCGGGCCGTGAACGTCGTCTCCTCCCCCAATCGAGTTATTCCACACCCTCTCATCGAAAGATCGGGCAATCACCCAACGGGTGCACATCAATGTTTGGGTTGATTTCGCGCAATTTCGTTGCCGCACGTCACCCATTCCAAAAATGGGTATCGGGTGCATACAAAGCACGAGTTTTTGCCACCGGAACCATTTCTTCGTTTTTCGCAACGAACATGCCCAATCCACTACTTTAGGTCCTAAACTCATGTTTGGGTTGATTTCGCGCAATTTCGTTGCCGCACGTCACCCATTCTGAAAACGGGTATCGGGTGCATACAAAGCACGAGTTTTTGCCACCGGAACCATTTCTTCGTTTTTCGCAACGAACATGCCCACTCGACTACTTTAGGTCCAAAACTCATGTTTGTGTTGATTTCGCGCAATTTCGTTGTCGCACGTCACCCATTCCGAAAACGGGTATCGGGGTGCATACAAAGCACGAGTTTTTGCCACCGGAACCATTTCTTCGTTTTTCGCAACGAACATGCCCAATCCACTACTTTGGGTCCAAAACTCATGTTTGGGGTGGTTTCGCGCAATTTCGTTGTCGCACGTCACCCCTTCCGAAAACGGGTATCGGGGTGCATACAAAGCATGAGTTTTTGCCACCGGAACCATTTTTTTCATTTTTTGCAACGAACATGCCCAATCCACTACTTTAGGACCTAAACTCATGTTTGGGGTGTTTTCGCGCAATTTCGTTGCGGCACGTCACCCATTCCGAAAACGGGTATCGGGGTGCATACAAAGCACGAGTTTTTGCCACCGGAACCATTTCTTCGTTTTTCGCAACGAACATGCCCAATCCACTACTTTAGGTCCTAAACTCATGTTTGGGTTGATTTCGCGCAATTTCGTTGCCGCAGGTCAACCATTCCGAAAACGGGTATCGGGTGCATACAAAGCACAAGTTTTTGCCACCGGAACCATTTCTTCGTTTTTCGCAACGAACATGCCCACTCCACTACTTTAGGTCCAAAACTCATGTTTGGGTTGATTTCGCGCAATTTCGTTGTCGCACGTCACCCATTCCGAAAACGGGTATCGGGTGCATACAAACTCAGTTTTTTGCCACCGAAACCATTTCTTCGTTTTTCGCAACGAACATGCCCACTCCACTACTTTAGGTCCAAAACTCATGTTTGGGATCGTTTCGCACAATTTCGTTGCCGCACATCACCCATTCCGAAAACGGGTATCGGGGTGCATACAAAGCACGGGTTTTTGCCACCGGAACCATTTCTTCGTTTTTCGCAACAAACATGCCCAATCCACTAATTTAGGTCCAAAACTCATGTTTGGGTTGATTTCGCGCAATTTCGTTGCCGCACGTCACCCATTCCGAAAACGGGTATCGGGTGCATACAAAGCACGAGTTTTTGCCACCGGAACCATTTCTTCGTTTTTCGCAACGAACATGCCCACTCCACTACTTTAGGTCCAAAACTCATGTTTGGGTTGATTTCGCGCAATTTCGTTGCCGCACGTCACCCATTCCAAAAACGGGTATCGGGTGCATACAAAGCACGAGTTTTTGCCACCGGAACCGTTTCTTCGTTTTTCGCAACGAACATGCCCAATCCACTACTTTAGGTCCTAAACTCATGTTTGGGTTGATTTCGCGCAATTTCGTTGCCGCACGTCACCCATTCTGAAAACGGGTATCGGGTGCATACAAAGCACGAGTTTTTGCCACCGGAACCATTTCTTCGTTTTTCGCAACGAACATGCCCACTCCACTACTTTAGGTCCAAAACTCATGTTTGGGTTGATTTCGCGCAATTTCGTTGTCGCACGTCACCCATTCCGAAAACGGGTATCGGGTGCATACAAACTCAGTTTTTTGCCACCGAAACCATTTCTTCGTTTTTCGCAACGAACATGCCCACTCCACTACTTTAGGACCAAAACTCATGTTTGGGATCGTTTCGCACAATTTCGTTGCCGCACATCACCCATTCCGAAAACGGGTATCGGGGTGCATACAAAGCACGGGTTTTTGCCACCGGAACCATTTCTTCGTTTATCACAACAAACATGCCCAATCCACTAATTTAGGTCCAAAACTCATGTTTGGGATCGTTTCGCATAATTTCGTTGCCGCACGTCACCCATTCCGAAAACGGGTATCGGGGTGCATACAAATCACGAGTTTTTGCCACGGAAACCATTTCTTCGTTTTTCGCAACGAACATGCCCAATCCACTACTTTAGGTCCAAAACTCATGTTTGGGGTGGTTTCACACAATTTCGTTGCCGCACGTCACCCCTTCCGAAAACGGGTATCGGGGTGCATACAAAGCATGAGTTTTTGCCACCGGAACCATTTTTTTCATTTTTCGCAACGAACATGCCCAATCCACTACTTTAGGTCCTAAACTCATGTTTGGGGTGTTTTCGCGCAATTTCGTTGCGGCACGTCACCCATTCCGAAAACGGGTATCGGGTGCATACAAAGCACGAGTTTTTGCCATCGGAACCATTTCTTCGTTTTTCGCAACGAACATGCCCACTCCACTACTTTAGATCCAAAACTCATGTTTGGGTTGATTTCGCGCAATTTCGTTGCCGCACGTCACCCATTCCGAAAACGGGTATCGGGTTGCATACAAATCACGAGTTTTTGCCACCGAAACCATTTCTTCGTTTTTCGCAACGAACATGCCCAATCCACTACTTTAGGTCCAAACTCATGTTTGGGGTGGTTTCACACAATTTCGTTGCCGCACGTCACCCCTTCCGAAAACGGGTATCGGGGTGCATACAAAGCATGAGTTTTTGCCACCGGAACCATTTTTTCATTTTTCGCAACGAACATGCCCAATCCACTACTTTAGGTCCTAAACTCATGTTTGGGGTGTTTTCGCGCAATTTCGTTGCGGCACGTCACCCATTCCGAAAACGGGTATCGGGTGCATACAAAGCACGAGTTTTTGCCATCGAAACCATTTCTTCGTTTTTCGCAACGAACATGCCCACTCCACTACTTTAGATCCAAAACTCATGTTTGGGTTGATTTCGCGCAATTTCGTTGCCGCATGTCACCCATTCCGAAAACGGGTATCGGGTGCATACAAACTCAGTTTTTTGCCACCGAAACCATTTCTTCGTTTTTCGCAACGAACATGCCCACTCCACTACTTTAGGTCCAAAACTCATGTTTGAGATCGTTTCGCACAATTTCGTTGCCGCACATCACCCATTCCGAAAACGGGTATCGGGGTGCATACAAAGCACGAGTTTTTGCCACCGGAACCATTTCTTCGTTTTTCGCAACGAACATGCTCAATCCACTAATTTAGGTCCAAAACTCATGTTTGGGTTGATTTCGCGCAATTTCGTTGCCGCACGTCACCCATTCCGAAAACGGGTATCGGGTGCATACAAAGCACGAGTTTTTGCCACCGGAACCATTTCTTCGTTTTTCGCAACGAACATGCCCACTCCACTACTTTAGGTCCAAAACTCATGTTTGGGTTGATTTCGCGCAATTTCGTTGCCGCACGTCACCCATTCCAAAAACGGGTATCGGGTGCATACAAAGCACGAGTTTTTGCCACCGGAACCATTTCTTCGTTTTTCGCAACGAACATGCCCAATCCACTACTTTAGGTCCTAAACTCATGTTTGGGTTGATTTCGCGCAATTTCGTTGCCGCACGTCACCCATTCTGAAAACGGGTATCGGGTGCATACAAAGCACGAGTTTTTGCCACCGGAACCATTTCTTCGTTTTTCGCAACGAACATGCCCACTCGACTACTTTAGGTCCAAAACTCATGTTTGTGTTGATTTCGCGCAATTTCGTTGTCGCACGTCACCCATTCCGAAAACGAGTATCGGGGTGCATACAAAGCACGAGTTTTTGCCACCGGAACCATTTCTTCGTTTTTCGCAACGAACATGCCCAATCCACTACTTTGGGTCCAAAACTCATGTTTGGGGTGGTTTCGCGCAATTTCGTTGTCGCACGTCACCCCTTCCGAAAACGGGTATCGGGGTGCATACAAAGCATGAGTTTTTGCCACCGGAACCATTTTTTCATTTTTCGCAACGAACATGCCCAATCCACTACTTTAGGACCTAAACTCATGTTTGGGGTGTTTTCGCGCAATTTCGTTGCGGCACGTCACCCATTCCGAAAACGGGTATCGGGGTGCATACAAAGCACGAGTTTTTGCCACCGGAACCATTTCTTCGTTTTTCGCAACGAACATGCCCAATCCACTACTTTAGGTCCTAAACTCATGTTTGGGTTGATTTCGCGCAATTTCGTTGCCGCAGGTCACCCATTCCGAAAACGGGTATCGGGTGCATACAAAGCACAAGTTTTTGCCACCGGAACCATTTCTTCGTTTTTCGCAACGAACATGCCCACTCCACTACTTTAGGTCCAAAACTCATGTTTGGGTTGATTTCGCGCAATTTCGTTGTCGCACGTCACCCATTCCGAAAACGGGTATCGGGTGCATACAAACTCAGTTTTTTGCCACCGAAACCATTTCTTCGTTTTTCGCAACGAACATGCCCACTCCACTACTTTAGGTCCAAAACTCATGTTTGGGATCGTTTCGCACAATTTCGTTGCCGCACATCACCCATTCCGAAAACGGGTATCGGGGTGCATACAAAGCACGGGTTTTTGCCACCGGAACCATTTCTTCGTTTTTCGTAACAAACATGCCCAATCCACTAATTTAGGTCCAAAACTCATGTTTGGGTTGATTTCGCGCAATTTCGTTGCTGCACGTCACCCATTCCGAAAACGGGTATCGGGTGCATACAAAGCACGAGTTTTTGCCACCGGAACCATTTCTTCGTTTTTCGCAACGAACATGCCCACTCCACTACTTTAGGTCCAAAACTCATGTTTGGGTTGATTTCGCGCAATTTCGTTGCCGCACGTCACCCATTCCAAAAACGGGTATCGGGTGCATACAAAGCACGAGTTTTTGCCACCGGAACCATTTCTTCGTTTTTCGCGACGAACATGCCCAATCCACTACTTTAGGTCCTAAACTCATGTTTGGGTTGATTTCGCGCAATTTCGTTGCCGCACGTCACCCATTCTGAAAACGGGTATCGGGTGCATACAAAGCACGAGTTTTTGCCACCGGAACCATTTTTTCGTTTTTCGCAACGAACATGCCCACTCCACTACTTTAGGTCCAAAACTCATGTTTGGGTTGATTTCGCGCAATTTCGTTGTCGCACGTCACCCATTCCGAAAACGGGTATCGGGTGCATACAAACTCAGTTTTTTGCCACCGAAACCATTTCTTCGTTTTTTGCAACGAACATGCCCACTCCACTACTTTAGGTCCAAAACTCATGTTTGGGATCGTTTCGCACAATTTCGTTGCCGCACATCACCCATTCCGAAAACGGGTATCGGGGTGCATACAAAGCACGGGTTTTTGCCACCGGAACCATTTCTTCGTTTTTCGCAACAAACATGCCCAATCCACTAATTTAGGTCCAAAACTCATGTTTGGGATCGTTTCGCATAATTTCGTTGCCGCACGTCACCCATTCCGAAAACGGGTATCGGGGTGCATACAAATCACGAGTTTTTGCCACCGAAACCATTTCTTCGTTTTTCGCAACGAACATGCCCAATCCACTACTTTAGGTCCAAAACTCATGTTTGGGGTGGTTTCACACAATTTCGTTGCCGCACGTCACCCCTTCCGAAAACGGGTATCGGGGTGCATACAAAGCATGAGTTTTTGCCACCGGAACCATTTTTTTCATTTTTCGCAACGAACATGCCCAATCCACTACTTTAGGACCTAAACTCATGTTTCGGGTGTTTTCGCGCAATTTCGTTGCGGCACGTCACCCATTCCGAAAACGGGTATCGGGGTGCATACAAAGCACGAGTTTTTGCCACCGGAACCATTTCTTCGTTTTTCGCAACGAACATGCCCAATCCACTACTTTAGGTCCTAAACTCATGTTTGGGTTGATTTCGCGCAATTTCGTTGCCGCAGGTCACCCATTCCGAAAACGGGTATTGGGTGCATACAAAGCACAAGTTTTTGCCACCGGAACCATTTCTTCGTTTTTCGCAACGAACATGCCCACTCCACTACTTTAGGTCCAAAACTCATGTTTGGGTTGATTTCGCGCAATTTCGTTGTCGCACGTCACCCATTCCGAAAACGGGTATCGGGTGCATACAAACTCAGTTTTTTGCCACCGAAACCATTTCTTCGTTTTTCGCAACGAACATGCCCACTCCACTACTTTAGGTCCAAAACTCATGTTTGGGATCGTTTCGCACAATTTCGTTGCCGCACATCACCCATTCCGAAAACGGGTATCGGGGTGCATACAAAGCACGGGTTTTTGCCACCGGAACCATTTCTTCGTTTTTCGTAACAAACATGCCCAATCCACTAATTTAGGTCCAAAACTCATGTTTGGGTTGATTTCGCGCAATTTCGTTGCCGCACGTCACCCATTCCGAAAACGGGTATCGGGTGCATACAAAGCACGAGTTTTTGCCACCGGAACCATTTCTTCGTTTTTCGCAACGAACATGCCCACTCCACTACTTTAGGTCCAAAACTCATGTTTGGGTTGATTTCGCGCAATTTCGTTGCCGCACGTCACCCATTCCAAAAACGGGTATCGGGTGCATACAAAGCACGAGTTTTTGCCACCGGAACCATTTCTTCGTTTTTCGCAACGAACATGCCCAATCCACTACTTTAGGTCCTAAACTCATGTTTGGGTTGATTTCGCGCAATTTCGTTGCCGCACGTCACCCATTCTGAAAACGGGTATCGGGTGCATACAAAGCACGAGTTTTTGCCACCGGAACCATTTCTTCGTTTTTCGCAACGAACATGCCCACTCCACTACTTTAGGTCCAAAACTCATGTTTGGGTTGATTTCGCGCAATTTCGTTGTCGCACGTCACCCATTCCGAAAACGGGTATCGGGTGCATACAAACTCAGTTTTTTGCCACCGAAACCATTTCTTCGTTTTTCGCAACGAACATGCCCACTCCACTACTTTAGGTCCAAAACTCATGTTTGGGATCGTTTCGCACAATTTCGTTGCCGCACATCACCCATTCCGAAAACGGGTATCGGGGTGCATACAAAGCACGGGTTTTTGCCACCGGAACCATTTCTTCGTTTTTCGCAACAAACATGCCCAATCCACTAATTTAGGTCCAAAACTCATGTTTGGGATCGTTTCGCATAATTTCGTTGCCGCACGTCACCCATTCCGAAAACGGGTATCGGGGTGCATACAAATCACGAGTTTTTGCCACCGAAACCATTTCTTCGTTTTTCGCAACGAACATGCCCAATCCACTACTTTAGGTCCAAAACTCATGTTTGGGGTGGTTTCACACAATTTCGTTGCCGCACGTCACCCCTTCCGAAAACGGGTATCGGGGTGCATACAAAGCATGAGTTTTTGCCACCGGAACCATTTTTTTCATTTTTCGCAACGAACATGCCCAATCCACTACTTTAGGTCCTAAACTCATGTTTGGGGTGTTTTCGCGCAATTTCGTTGCGGCACGTCACCCATTCCGAAAACGGGTATCGGGTGCATTCAAAGCACGAGTTTTTGCCATCGGAACCATTTCTTCGTTTTTCGCAACGAACATGCCCACTCCACTACTTTAGATCCAAAACTCATGTTTGGGTTGATTTCGCGCAATTTCGTTGCCGCACGTCACCCATTCCGAAAACGGGTATCGGGGTGCATACAAATCACGAGTTTTTGCCACCGAAACCATTTCTTCGTTTTTCGCAACGAACATGCCCAATCCACTACTTTAGGTCCAAAACTCATGTTTGGGGTGGTTTCACACAATTTCGTTGCCGCACGTCACCCCTTCCGAAAACGGGTATCGGGGTGCATACAAAGCATGAGTTTTTGCCACCGGAACCATTTTTTTCATTTTTCGCAACGAACATGCCCAATCCACTACTTTAGGTCCTAAACTCATGTTTGGGGTGTTTTCGCGCAATTTCGTTGCGGCACGTCACCCATTCCGAAAACGGGTATCGGGTGCATACGAAGCACGAGTTTTTGCCATCGGAACCATTTCTTCGTTTTTCGCAACGAACATGCCCACTCCACTACTTTAGATCCAAAACTCATGTTTGGGTTGATTTCGCGCAATTTCGTTGCCGCACGTCACCCATTCCGAAAACGGGTATCGGGTGCATACAAACTCAGTTTTTTGCCACCGAAACCATTTCTTCGTTTTTCGCAACGAACATGCCCACTCCACTACTTTAGGTCCAAAACTCATGTTTGAGATCGTTTCGCACAATTTCGTTGCCGCACATCACCCATTCCGAAAACGGGTATCGGGGTGCATACAAAGCACGAGTTTTTGCCACCGGAACCGTTTCTTCGTTTTTTCGCAACGAACATGCCCAATCCACTAATTTAGGTCCAAAACTCATGTTTGGGTTGATTTCGCGCAATTTCGTTGCCGCACGTCACCCATTCCGAAAACGGGTATCGGGTGCATACAAAGCACGAGTTTTTGCCACCGGAACCATTTCTTCGTTTTTCGCAACGAACATGCCCACTCGACTACTTTAGGTCCAAAACTCATGTTTGTGTTGATTTCGCGCAATTTCGTTGTCGCACGTCACCCATTCCGAAAACGGGTATCGGGGTGCATACAAAGCACGAGTTTTTGCCACCGGAACCATTTCTTCGTTTTTCGCAACGAACATGCCCAATCCACTACTTTGGGTCCAAAACTCATGTTTGGGGTGGTTTCGCGCAATTTCGTTGTCGCACGTCACCCCTTCCGAAAACGGGTATCGGGGTGCATACAAAGCATGAGTTTTTGCCACCGGAACCATTTTTTTCATTTTTCGCAACGAACATGCCCAATCCACTACTTTAGGACCTAAACTCATGTTTGGGGTGTTTTCGCGCAATTTCGTTGCGGCACGTCACCCATTCCGAAAACGGGTATCGGGGTGCATACAAAGCACGAGTTTTTGCCACCGGAACCATTTCTTCGTTTTTCGCAACGAACATGCCCAATCCACTACTTTAGGTCCTAAACTCATGTTTGGGTTGATTTCGCGCAATTTCGTTGCCGCATGTCACCCATTCCGAAAACGGGTATCGGGTGCATACAAAGCACAAGTTTTTGCCACCGGAACCATTTCTTCGTTTTTCGCAACGAACATGCCCACTCCACTACTTTAGGTCCAAAACTCATGTTTGGGTTGATTTCGCGCAATTTCGTTGTCGCACGTCACCCATTCCGAAAACGGGTATCGGGTGCATACAAACTCAGTTTTTTGCCACCGAAACCATTTCTTCGTTTTTCGCAACGAACATGCCCACTCCACTACTTTAGGTCCAAAACTCATGTTTGGGATCGTTTCGCACAATTTCGTTGCCGCACATCACCCATTCCGAAAACGGGTATCGGGGTGCATACAAAGCACGGGTTTTTGCCACCGGAACCATTTCTTCGTTTTTCGCAACAAACATGCCCAATCCACTAATTTAGGTCCAAAACTCATGTTTGGGTTGATTTCGCGCAATTTCGTTGCCGCACGTCACCCATTCCGAAAACGGGTATCGGGTGCATACAAAGCACGAGTTTTTGCCACCGGAACCATTTCTTCGTTTTTTGCAACGAACATGCCCACTCCACTACTTTAGGTCCAAAACTCATGTTTGGGTTGATTTCGCGCAATTTCGTTGCCGCACGTCACCCATTCCAAAAACGGGTATCGGGTGCATACAAAGCACGAGTTTTTGCCACCGGAACCATTTCTTCGTTTTTCGCAACGAACATGCCCAATCCTCTACTTTAGGTCCTAAACTCATGTTTGGGTTGATTTCGCGCAATTTGGTTGCCGCACGTCACCCATTCTGAAAACGGGTATCGGGTGCATACAAAGCATGAGTTTTTGCCACCGGAACCATTTCTTCGTTTTTCGCAACGAACATGCCCACTCCACTACTTTAGGTCCAAAACTCATGTTTGGGTTGATTTCGCGCAATTTCGTTGTCGCACGTCACCCATTCCGAAAACGGGTATCGGGTGCATACAAACTCAGTTTTTTGCCACCGAAACCATTTCTTCGTTTTTCGCAACGAACATGCCCACTCCACTACTTTAGGTCCAAAACTCATGTTTGGGATCGTTTCGCACAATTTCGTTGTCGCACATCACCCATTCCGAAAACGGGTATCGGGGTGCATACAAAGCACGGGTTTTTGCCACCGGAACCATTTCTTCGTTTTTCGCAACAAACATGCCCAATCCACTAATTTAGGTCCAAAACTCATGTTTGGGATCGTTTCGCATAATTTCGTTGCCGCACGTCACCCATTCCGAAAACGGGTATCGGGGTGCATACAAATCACGAGTTTTTGCCACCGAAACCATTTCTTTGTTTTTCGCAACGAACATGCCCAATCCACTACTTTAGGTCCAAAACTCATGTTTAGGGTGGTTTCACACAATTTCGTTGCCGCACGTCACCCCTTCCGAAAACGGGTATCGGGGTGCATACAAAGCATGAGTTTTTGCCACCGGAACCATTTTTTTCATTTTTCGCAACGAACATGCCCAATCCACTACTTTAGGTCCTAAACTCATGTTTGGGGTGTTTTCGCGCAATTTCGTTGCGGCACGTCACCCATTTCGAAAACGGGTATCGGGTGCATACAAAGCACGAGTTTTTGCCATCGGAACCATTTCTTCGTTTTTCGCAACGAACATGCCCACTCCACTACTTTAGATCCAAAACTCATGTTTGGGTTGATTTCGCGCAATTTCGTTGCCGCACGTCACCCATTCCGAAAACGGGTATCGGGTGCATACAAACTCAGTTTTTTGCCACCGAAACCATTTCTTCGTTTTTCGCAATGAACATGCCCACTCCACTACTTTAGGTCCAAAACTCATGTTTGAGATCGTTTCGCACAATTTCGTTGCCGCACATCACCCATTCCGAAAACAGGTATCGGGGTGCATACAAAGCATGAGTTTTTGCCACCGGAACCATTTCTTCGTTTTTCGCAACGAACATGCCCAATCCACTAATTTAGGTCCAAAACTCATGTTTGGGTTGATTTCGCGCAATTTTGTTGCCGCACGTCACCCATTCCGAAAACGGGTATCGGTGCATACAAAGCACGAGTTTTTGCCACCAGAACCATTTCTTCGTTTTTCGCAACGAACATGCCCAATCCACAACTTTAGGTCCAAAACTCATGTTTGGGGTGCTTTTGTGCAATTTCGTTCCCGCACGTCACCCATTCCGAATACGGGTATTGGGTGCATACAAAGCACGAGTTTTTGCCACCGGAACCATTTCTTCGTTTTTCGCAACGAACATGCCGACTCCACTACTTTAGGTCCAAAACTCATGTTTGGGTTGTTTTCGCGCAATTCCGTTGCCGCATGTGACCCATTCCGAAAACGGGTATCAGGGTGCATACAAAGCACGAGTTTTTGCCACCGGAACCATTTCTTCGTTTTTCGCAACGAACATGCCCACTCCACTGCTTTAGGTCCAAAACTCATGTCTGGGTTGTTTTCGCGCAATTTCGTTGCCGCACGTCACCCATTCCGAAAACGGGTATCGGGGTGCATACAAATCACGAGTTTTTGCCACCGGAACCATTTCTTCGTTTTTCGCAACGAACATGCCCAATCCAATACTTTAGGTCCTAAACTCATGTTTGGGTTGATTTCGTGCAATTTCGTTGCCGCACATCACCCATTCCGAAAACGGGTATCGGGGTGCATACAAAGCACGAGTTTTTGCCACCGGAACCATTTCTTCGTTTTTCGCAATGAACATGCCCAATCCACTACTTTAGGTCCTAAACTCATGTTTGGGTTGATTTCGTGCAATTTCGTTGCGGCACGTCACCCATTCCGAAAACGGGTATCGGGGTACATACAAAGCACGAATTTTTGCCACCGGAACCATTTCTTCGTTTTTCGCAACGAACATGCCCAATCCACTACTTTAGGTCCTAAACTCATGTTTAGGTTGATTTCGCGCAATTTCGTTGCCGCATGTCACCCATTCCGAAAACGGGTATCGGGTGCATACAAAGCACAAGTTTTTGCCACCGGAACCATTTCTTCGTTTTTCGCAACGAACATGCCCACTCCACTACTTTAGGTCCAAAACTCATGTTTGGGTTGATTTCGCGCAATTTCGTTGTCGCACGTCACCCATTCCGAAAACGGGTATCGGGTGCATACAAACTCAGTTTTTTGCCACCGAAACCATTTCTTCGTTTTTCGCAACGAACATGCCCACTCCACTACTTTAGGTCCAAAACTCATGTTTGGGATCGTTTCGCACAATTTCGTTGCCGCACATCACCCATTCCGAAAACGGGTATCGGGGTGCATACAAAGCACGGGTTTTTGCCACCGGAACCATTTCTTCGTTTTTCGCAACAAACATGCCCAATCCACTAATTTAGGTCCAAAACTCATGTTTGGGTTGATTTCGCGCAATTTGGTTGCCGCACGTCACCCATTCTGAAAACGGGTATCGGGTGCATACAAAGCACGAGTTTTTGCCACCGGAACCATTTCTTCGTTTTTCGCAACGAACATGCCCACTCCACTACTTTAGGTCCAAAACTCATGTTTGGGTTGATTTCGCGCAATTTCGTTGCCGCACGTCACCCATTCCAAAAACGGGTATCGGGTGCATACAAAGCATGAGTTTTTGCCACCGGAACCATTTCTTCGTTTTTCGCAACGAACATGCCCAATCCACTACTTTGGGTCCAAAACTCATGTTTGGGGTGGTTTCGCGCAATTTCGTTGTCGCACGTCACCCCTTCCGAAAACGGGTATCGGGGTGCATACAAAGCATGAGTTTTTGCCACCGGAACCATTTTTTTCATTTTTCGCAATGAACATGCCCAATCCACTACTTTAGGACCTAAACTCATGTTTGGGGTGTTTTCGCGCAATTTCGTTGCGGCACGTCACCCATTCCGAAAACGGGTATCGGGGTGCATACAAAGCACGAGTTTTTGCCACCGGAACCATTTCTTCGTTTTTCGCAACGAACATGCCCAATCCACTACTTTAGGTCCTAAACTCATGTTTGGGTTGATTTCGCGCAATTTCGTTGCCGCATGTCACCCATTCCGAAAACGGGTATCGGGTGCATACAAAGCACAAGTTTTTGCCACCGGAACCATTTCTTCGTTTTTCGCAACGAACATGCCCACTCCACTGCTTTAGGTCCAAAACTCATGTCTGGGTTGTTTTCGCGCAATTTCGTTGCCGCACGTCACCCATTCCGAAAACGGGTATCGGGGTGCATACAAATCACGAGTTTTTGCCACCGGAACCATTTCTTCGTTTTTCGCAACGAACATGCCCAATCCCATACTTTAGGTCCTAAACTCATG
Source organism: Zea mays (assembly GCF_902167145.1). Lineage (NCBI taxonomy): Eukaryota > Viridiplantae > Streptophyta > Magnoliopsida > Poales > Poaceae > Zea > Zea mays. Next base: position 14,187 of record NW_023366827.1, on the reverse strand, counting down.
TTTGGGTTGATTTCGCGCAATTTCGTTGCCGCACATCACCCATTCCGAAAACGGGTATCGGGGTGCATACAAAGCACGAGTTTTTGCCACCGGAACCATTTCTTCGTTTTTCGCAACGAACATGCCCAATCCACTACTTTAGGTCCTAAACTCATGTTTGGGTTGATTTCGCGCAATTTCGTTGCGGCACGTCACCCATTCCGAAAACGGGTATCGGGGTACATACAAAGCACGAGTTTTTGCCACCGGAACCATTTCTTCGTTTTTCGCAACGAACATGCCCAATCCACTACTTTAGGTCCTAAACTCATGTTTGGGTTGATTTTGCGCAATTTCGTTGCCGCATGTCACCCATTCCGAAAACGGGTATCGGGTGCATACAAAGCACAAGTTTTTGCCACCGGAACCATTTCTTCGTTTTTCGCAACGAACATGCCCACTCCACTACTTTAGGTCCAAAACTCATGTTTGGGTTGATTTCGCGCAATTTCGTTGTCGCACGTCACCCATTACGAAAACGGGTATCGGGTGCATACAAAGCACAAGTTTTTTGCCACCGAAACCATTTCTTCGTTTTTCGCAACGAACATGCCCACTCCACTACTTTAGGTCCAAAACTCATGTTTGGGATCGTTTCGCACAATTTCGTTGCCGCACATCACCCATTCCGAAAACAGGTATCGGGGTGCATACAAAGCACGGGTTTTTGCCACCGGAACCATTTCTTCGTTTTTCGCAACAAACATGCCCAATCCACTAATTTAGGTCCAAAACTCATGTTTGGGTTGATTTCGCGCAATTTCGTTGCCGCACGTCACCCATTCCGAAAACGGGTATCGGGTGCATACAAAGCACGAGTTTTTGCCACCGGAACCATTTCTTCGTTTTTCGCAACGAACATGCCCACTCCACTACTTTAGGTCCAAAACTCATGTTTGGGTTGATTTCGCGCAATTTCGTTGCCGCACGTCACCCATTCCGAAAACGGGTATCGGGTGCATACAAAGCACGGGTTTTTGCCACCGGAACCATTTTTTCGTTTTTCGCAACAAACATGCCCAATCCACTAATTTAGATCCAAAACTCATGTTTGGGTTGATTTCGCGCAATTTCGTTGCCGCACGTCACCCATTCCGAAAACGGGTATCGGGTGCATACAAAGCACGAGTTTTTGCCACCGGAACCATTTCTTCGTTTTTCGCAACGAACATGCCCACTCCACTACTTTAGGTCCGAAACTCATGTTTGGGTTGATTTCGCGCAATTTCGTTGCCGCACGTCACCCATTCCAAAAACGGGTATCGGGTGCATACAAAGCACGAGTTTTTGCCACCGGAACCATTTCTTCGTTTTTCGCAACGAACATGCCCAATCCACTACTTTAGGTCCTAAACTCATGTTTGGGTTGATTTCGCGCAATTTGGTTGCCGCACGTCACCCATTCTGAAAACGGGTATCGCGTGCATACAAACTCAGTTTTTTGCCACCGAAACCATTTCTTCGTTTTTCGCAACGAACATGCCCACTCCACTACTTTAGGTCCAAAACTCATGTTTGGGATCGTTTCGCACAATTTCGTTGCCGCACATCACCCATTCCGAAAACGGGTATCGTGGTGCATACAAAGCACGGGTTTTTGCCACCGGAACCATTTCTTCGTTTTTCGCAACAAACATGCCCAATCCACTAATTTAGGTCCAAAACTCATGTTTGGGTTGATTTCGCGCAATTTCGTTGTCGCACGTCACCCATTCCGAAAACAGGTATCGGGTGCATACAAACTCAGTTTTTTGCCACCGAAACCATTTCTTCGTTTTTCGCAACGAACATGCCCACTCCACTAATTTAGGTCCAAAACTCATGTTTGGGGTGGTTTCGCGCAATTTCGTTGTCGCACGTCACCCCTTCCGAAAACGGGTATCGGGGTGCATACAAAGCATGAGTTTTTGCCACCGGAACCATTTTTTTCATTTTTCGCAACGAACATGCCCAATCCACTACTTTAGGACCTAAACTCATGTTTGGGGTGTTTTCGCGCAATTTCGTTGCGGCACGTCACCCATTCCGAAAATGGGTATCGGAGTGCATACAAAGCACGAGTTTTTGCCACCGGAACCATTTCTTCGTTTTTCGCAACGAACATGCCCAATCCACTACTTTAGGTCCTAAACTCATGTTTGGGTTGATTTCGCGCAATTTCGTTGCCGCATGTCACCCATTCCGAAAACGGGTATCGGGTGCATACAAAGCACAAGTTTTTGCCACCGGAACCATTTCTTCGTTTTTCGCAACAAACATGCCCACTCCACTACTTTAGGTCCAAAACTCATGTTTGGGTTGATTTCGCGCAATTTCGTTGTCGCACGTCACCCATTACGAAAACGGGTATCGGGTGCATACAAACTCAGTTTTTTTGCCACCGAAACCATTTCTTCGTTTTTCGCAACGAACATGCCCACTCCACTACTTTAGGTCCAAAACTCATGTTTGGGATCGTTTCGCACAATTTCGTTGCCGCACATCACCCATTCCGAAAACGGGTATCGGGGTGCATACAAAGCACGGGTTTTTGCCACCGGAACCATTTCTTCGTTTTTCGCAACAAACATGGCCAATCCACTAATTTAGGTCCAAAACTCATGTTTGGGTTGATTTCGCGCAATTTCGTTGCCGCACGTCACCCATTCCGAAAACGGGTATCGGGTGCATACAAAGCACGAGTTTTTGCCACCGGAACCATTTCTTCGTTTTTCGCAACGAACATGCCCACTCCACTACTTTAGGTCCAAAACTCATGTTTGGGTTGATTTCGCCCAATTTCGTTGCCGCACGTCACCCATTCCAAAAACGGGTATCGGGTGCATACAAAGCACGAGTTTTTGCCACCGGAACCATTTCTTCGTTTTTCGCAACGAACATGCCCAATCCACTACTTTAGGTCCTAAACTCATGTTTGGGTTGATTTCGCGCAATTTCGTTGCCGCACGTCACCCATTCTGAAAACGGGTATCGGGTGCATACAAAGCACGAGTTTTTGCCACCGGAACCATTTCTTCGTTTTTCGCAACGAACATGCCCACTCCACTACTTTAGGTCCAAAACTCATGTTTGGGTTGATTTCGCGCAATTTCGTTGCCGCACGTCACCCATTCCAAAAACGGGTATCGGGTGCATACAAAGCATGAGTTTTTGCCACCGGAACCATTTCTTCGTTTTTCGCAACGAACATGCCCAATCCACTACTTTGGGTCCAAAACTCATGTTTGGGGTGGTTTCGCGCAATTTCGTTGTCGCACGTCACCCATTCCGAAAACGGGTATAGGGGTGCATACAAAGCACGAGTTTTTGCCACCGGAACCATTTTTTTCATTTTTCGCAACGAACATGCCCAATCCACTACTTTAGGACCTAAACTCATGTTTGGGGTGTTTTCGCGCAATTTCGTTGCGGCACGTCACCCATTCCGAAAACGGGTATCGGGGTGCATACAAAGCACGGGTTTTTGCCACCGGAACCATTTCTTCGTTTTTCGCAACGAACATGCCCACTCCACTACTTTAGGTCCAAAACTCATGTTTGGGTTGATTTCGCGCAATTTCGTTGTCGCACGTCACCCATTCCGAAAACGGGTATCGGGTGCATACAAACTCAGTTTTTTGCCACCGAAACCATTTCTTCGTTTTTCGCAACGAACATGCCCACTCCACTACTTTAGGTCCAAAACTCATGTTTGGGATCGTTTCGCACAATTTCGTTGCCGCACATCACCCATTCCGAAAACGGGTATCGGGGTGCATACAAAGCACGGGTTTTTGCCACCGGAACCATTTCTTTGTTTTTCGCAACAAACATGCCCAATCCACTAATTTAGGTCCAAAACTCATGTTTGGGTTGATTTCGCGCAATTTCGTTGCCGCACGTCACCCATTCCGAAAACGGGTATCGGGTGCATACAAAGCACGAGTTTTTGCCACCGGAACCATTTCTTCGTTTTTCGCAACGAACATGCCCACTCCACTACTTTAGGTCCAAAACTCATGTTTGGGTTGATTTCGCGCAATTTCGTTGCCGCACGTCACCCATTCCAAAAACGGGTATCGGGTGCATACAAAGCACGAGTTTTTGCCACCGGAACCATTTCTTCGTTTTTCGCAACGAACATGCCCAATCCACTACTTTAGGTCCTAAACTCATGTTTGGGTTGATTTCGCGCAATTTCGTTGCCGCACGTCACCCATTCTGAAAACGGGTATCGGGTGCATACAAAGCACGAGTTTTTGCCACCGGAACCATTTCTTCGTTTTTCGCAACGAACATGCCCACTCCACTACTTTAGGTCCAAAACTCATGTTTGGGTTGATTTCGCGCAATTTCGTTGCCGCACGTCACCCATTCCAAAAACGGGTATCGGGTGCATACAAAGCATGAGTTTTTGCCACCGGAACCATTTCTTCGTTTTTCGCAACGAACATGCCCAATCCACTACTTTGGGTCCAAAACTCATGTTTGGGGTGGTTTCGCGCAATTTCGTTGTCGCACGTCACCCCTTCCGAAAACGAGTATCGGGGTGCATACAAAGCATGAGTTTTTGCCACCGGAACCATTTTTTTCATTTTTCGCAACGAACATGCCCAATCCACTACTTTAGGACCTAAACTCATGTTTGGGGTGTTTTCGCGCAATTTCGTTGCGGCACGTCACCCATTCCGAAAACGGGTATCGGGGTGCATACAAAGCACGAGTTTTTGCCACCGGAACCATTTCTTCGTTTTTCGCAACGAACATGCCCAATCCACTACTTTAGGTCCTAAACTCATGTTTGGGTTGATTTCGCGCAATTTCGTTGCCGCATGTCACCCATTCCGAAAACGGGTATCGGGTGCATACAAAGCACAAGTTTTTGCCACCGAAACCATTTCTTCGTTTTTCGCAACGAACATGCCCACTCCACTACTTTAGGTCCAAAACTCATGTTTGGGTTGATTTCGCGCAATTTCGTTGTCGCACATCACCCATTCCGAAAACGGGTATCGGGTGCATACAAACTCAGTTTTTTGCCACCGAAACCATTTCTTCGTTTTTTCGCAACGAACATGCCCACTCCACTACTTTAGGTCCAAAACTCATGTTTGGGATCGTTTCGCACAATTTCGTTGCCGCACATCACCCATTCCGAAAACGGGTATCGGGGTGCATACAAAGCACGAGTTTTTGCCACCGGAACCATTTCTTCGTTTTTCGCAACAAACATGCCCAATCCACTAATTTAGGTCCAAAACTCATGTTTGGGTTGATTTCGCGCAATTTGGTTGCCGCACGTCACCCATTCTGAAAACGGGTATCGGGTGCATACAAAGCACGAGTTTTTGCCACCGGAACCATTTCTTCGTTTATCGCAACGAACATGCCCACTCGACTACTTTAGGTCCAAAACTCATGTTTGTGTTGATTTCGCGCAATTTCGTTGTCGCACTTCACCCATTCCGAAAACGGGTATCGGGGTGCATACAAAGCACGAGTTTTTGCCACCGGAACCATTTCTTCGTTTTTCGCAATGAACATGCCCAATCCACTACTTTGGGTCCAAAACTCATGTTTGGGGTGGTTTCGCGCAATTTCGTTGTCGCACGTCACCCCTTCCGAAAACGGGTATCGGGGTGCATACAAAGCATGAGTTTTTGCCACCGGAACCATTTTTTTCATTTTTTCGCAACGAACATGCCCAATCCACTACTTTAGGACCTAAACTCATGTTTGGGTTGATTTCGCGTAATTTGGTTGCCGCACGTCACCCATTCTGAAAACGGGTATCGGGTGCATACAAAGCACGAGTTTTTGCCACCGGAACCATTTCTTCGTTTTTCGCAACGAACATGCCCACTCCACTACTTTAGGTCCAAAACTCATGTTTGGGTTGATTTCGCGCAATTTCGTTGCCGCACGTCACCCATTCCAAAAACGGGTATCGGGTGCATACAAAGCATGAGTTTTTGCCACCGGAACCATTTCTTCGTTTTTCGCAACGAACATGCCCAATCCACTACTTTGGGTCCAAAACTCATGTTTGGGGTGGTTTCGCGCAATTTCGTTGTCGCACGTCACCCCTTCCGAAAACGGGTATCGGGGTGCATACAAAGCATGAGTTTTTGCCACCGGAACCATTTTTTTCATTTTTCGCAAGGAACATGCCCAATCCACTACTTTAGGACCTAAACTCATGTTTGGGGTGTTTTCGCGCAATTTCGTTGCGGCACGTCAACCATTCCGAAAACGGGTATCGGGGTGCATACAAAGCACGAGTTTTTGTCACCGGAACCATTTCTTCGTTTTTCGCAACGAACATGCCCAATCCACTACTTTAGGTCCTAAACTCATGTTTGGGTTGATTTCGCGCAATTTCGTTGCCGCATGTCACCCATTCCGAAAACGGGTATCGGGTGCATACAAAGCACAAGTTTTTGCCACCGGAACCATTTCTTCGTTTTTCGCAACGAACATGCCCACTCCACTACTTTAGGTCCAAAACTCATGTTTGGGTTGATTTCGCGCAATTTCGTTGTCGCACGTCACCCATTACGAAAACGGGTATCGGGTGCATACAAACTCAGTTTTTTGCCACCGAAACCATTTCTTCGTTTTTTCGCAACGAACATGCCCACTCCACTACTTTAGGTCCAAAACTCATGTTTGGGATCGTTTCGCACAATTTCGTTGCCGCACATCACCCATTCCGAAAACGGGTATCGGGGTGCATACAAAGCACGGGTTTTTGCCACCGGAACCATTTCTTCGTTTTTCGCAACAAACATGCCCAATCCACTAATTTAGGTCCAAAACTCATGTTTGGGTTGATTTCGCGCAATTTGGTTGCCGCACGTCACCCATTCTGAAAACGGGTATCGGGTGCATACAAAGCACGAGTTTTTGCCACCGGAACCATTTCTTCGTTTTTCGCAACGAACATGCCCACTCGACTACTTTAGGTCCAAAACTCATGTTTGTGTTGATTTCGCGCAATTTCGTTGTCGCACTTCACCCATTCCGAAAACGGGTATCGGGGTGCATACAAAGCACGAGTTTTTGCCACCGGAACCATTTCTTCGTTTTTCGCAATGAACATGCCCAATCCACTACTTTGGGTCCAAAACTCATGTTTGGGGTGGTTTCGCGCAATTTCGTTGTCGCACGTCACCCCTTCCGAAAACGGGTATCGGGGTGCATACAAAGCATGAGTTTTTGCCACCGGAACCATTTTTTTCATTTTTCGCAACGAACATGCCCAATCCACTACTTTAGGACCTAAACTCATGTTTGGGTTGATTTCGCGCAATTTGGTTGCCGCACGTCACCCATTCTGAAAACGGGTATCGGGTGCATACAAAGCACGAGTTTTTGCCACCGGAACCATTTCTTCGTTTTTCGCAACGAACATGCCCACTCCACTACTTTAGGTCCAAAACTCATGTTTGGGTTGATTTCGCGCAATTTCGTTGCCGCACGTCACCCATTCCAAAAACGGGTATCGGGTGCATACAAAGCATGAGTTTTTGCCACCGGAACCATTTCTTCGTTTTTCGCAACGAACATGCCCAATCCACTACTTTGGGTCCAAAACTCATGTTTGGGGTGGTTTCGCGCAATTTCGTTGTCGCACGTCACCCCTTCCGAAAACGGGTATCGGGGTGCATACAAAGCATGAGTTTTTGCCACCGGAACCATTTTTTTCATTTTTCGCAAGGAACATGCCCAATCCACTACTTTAGGACCTAAACTCATGTTTGGGGTGTTTTCGCGCAATTTCGTTGCGGCACGTCAACCATTCCGAAAACGGGTATCGGGGTGCATACAAAGCACGAGTTTTTGTCACCGGAACCATTTCTTCGTTTTTCGCAACGAACATGCCCAATCCACTACTTTAGGTCCTAAACTCATGTTTGGGTTGATTTCGCGCAATTTCGTTGCCGCATGTCACCCATTCCGAAAACGGGTATCGGGTGCATACAAAGCACAAGTTTTTGCCACCGGAACCATTTCTTCGTTTTTCGCAACGAACATGCCCACTCCACTACTTTAGGTCCAAAACTCATGTTTGGGTTGATTTCGCGCAATTTCGTTGTCGCACGTCACCCATTACGAAAACGGGTATCGGGTGCATACAAACTCAGTTTTTTGCCACCGAAACCATTTCTTCGTTTTTCGCAACGAACATGCCCACTCCACTACTTTAGGTCCAAAACTCATGTTTGGGATCGAAAACGGGTATCGGGTGCATACAAACTCAGTTTTTTGCCACCGAAACCATTTCTTCGTTTTTCGCAACGAACATGCCCACTCCACTACTTTAGGTCCAAAACTCATGTTTGGGATCGTTTCGCACAATTTCGTTGCCGCACATCACCCATTCCGAAAACGGGTATCGGGGTGCATACAAAGCACGGGTTTTTGCCACCGGAACCATTTCTTCGTTTTTCGCAACAAACATGCCCAATCCACTAATTTAGGTCCAAAACTCATGTTTGGGTTGATTTCGCGCAATTTCGTTGCCGCACGTCACCCATTCCGAAAACGGGTATCGGGTGCATACAAAGCACGAGTTTTTGCCACCGGAACCATTTCTTCGTTTTTCGCAACGAACATGCCCAGTCCTCTACTTTAGGTCCAAAACTCATGTTTGGGTTGATTTCACGCAATTTCGTTGCCGCACGTCACCCATTCCAAAAACGGGTATCGGGTGCATACAAAGCACGAGTTTTTGCCACCGGAACCATTTCTTCGTTTTTCGCAACGAACAAGCCCAATCCACTACTTTAGGTCCTAAACTCATGTTTGGGTTGATTTCGCGCAATTTGGTTGCCGCACGTCACCCATTCTGAAAACGGGTATCGGGTGCATACAAAGCACGAGTTTTTGCCACCGGAACCATTTCTTCGTTTTTCGCAACGAACATGCCCACTCCACTACTTTAGGTCCAAAACTCATGTTTGGGTTGATTTCGCGCAATTTCGTTGCCGCACGTCACCCATTCCAAAAACGGGTATCGGGTGCATACAAAGCATGAGTTTTTGCCACCGGAACCATTTCTTCGTTTTTCGCAACGAACATGCCCAATCCACTACTTTGGGTCCAAAACTCATGTTTGGGGTGGTTTCGCGCAATTTCGTTGTCGCACGTCACCCCTTCCGAAAACGGGTATCGGGGTGCATACAAAGCATGAGTTTTTGCCACCGGAACCATTTTTTTCATTTTTCGCAAGGAACATGCCCAATCCACTACTTTAGGACCTAAACTCATGTTTGGGGTGTTTTCGCGCAATTTCGTTGCGGCACGTCAACCATTCCGAAAACGGGTATCGGGGTGCATACAAAGCACGAGTTTTTGTCACCGGAACCATTTCTTCGTTTTTCGCAACGAACATGCCCAATCCACTACTTTAGGTCCTAAACTCATGTTTGGGTTGATTTCGCGCAATTTCGTTGCCGCATGTCACCCATTCCGAAAACGGGTATCGGGTGCATACAAAGCACAAGTTTTTGCCACCGGAACCATTTCTTCGTTTTTCGCAACGAACATGCCCACTCCACTACTTTAGGTCCAAAACTCATGTTTGGGTTGATTTCGCGCAATTTCGTTGTCGCACGTCACCCATTAAGAAAACGGGTATCGGGTGCATACAAACTCAGTTTTTGCCACCGAAACCATTTCTTCGTTTTTCGCAACGAACATGCCCACTCCACTACTTTAGGTCCAAAACTCATGTTTGGGATCGTTTCGCACAATTTCGTTGCCGCACATCACCCATTCCGAAAACGGGTATCGGGGTGCATACAAAGCACGGGTTTTTGCCACCGGAACCATTTCTTCGTTTTTCGCAACAAACATGCCCAATCCACTAATATAGGTCCAAAACTCATGTTTGGGTTGATTTCGCGCAATTTGGTTGCCGCACGTCACCCATTCTGAAAACGGGTATCGGGTGCATACAAAGCACGAGTTTTTTGCCACCGGAACCATTTCTTCGTTTTTCGCAACGAACATGCCCACTCGACTACTTTAGGTCCAAAACTCATGTTTGTGTTGATTTCGCGCAATTTCGTTGTCGCACTTCACCCATTCCGAAAACGGGTATCGGGGTGCATACAAAGCACGAGTTTTTGCCACCGGAACCATTTCTTCGTTTTTCGCAATGAACATGCCCAATCCACTACTTTGGGTCCAAAACTCATGTTTGGGGTGGTTTCGCGCAATTTCGTTGTCGCACGTCACCCCTTCCGAAAACGGGTATCGGGGTGCATACAAAGCATGAGTTTTTGCCACCGGAACCATTTTTTCATTTTTCGCAACGAACATGCCCAATCCACTACTTTAGGACCTAAACTCATGTTTGGGGTGTTTTCGCACAATTTCGTTGCGGCACGTCACCCATTCCGAAAACGGGTATCGGGGTGCATACAAAGCACGAGTTTTTGCCACCAGAACCATTTCTTCGTTTTTCGCAACGAACATGCCCAATCCACTACTTTAGGTCCTAAACTCATGTTTGGGTTGATTTCGCGCAATTTCGTTGTCGCATGTCACCCATTCCGAAAACGGGTATCGGGTGCATACAAAGCACAAGTTTTTGCCACCGGAACCATTTCTTCGTTTTTCGCAACGAACATGCCCACTCCACTACTTTAGGTCCAAAACTCATGTTTGGGATCGTTTCGCACAATTTCGTTGCCGCACATCACCCATTCCGAAAACGGGTATCGGGGTGCATACAAAGCACGGGTTTTTGCCACCGGAACCATTTCTTCGTTTTTCGCAACAAACATGCCCAATCCACTAATTTAGGTCCAAAACTCATGTTTGGGTTGATTTCGCGCAATTTCGTTGCCGCACGTCACCCATTCCGAAAACGGGTATCGGGTGCATACAAAGCACGAGTTTTTGCCACCGGAACCATTTCTTCGTTTTTCGCAACGAACATGCCCAGTCCACTACTTTAGGTCCAAAACTCATGTTTGGGTTGATTTCGCGCAATTTCGTTGCCGCACGTCACCCATTCCAAAAACGGGTATCGGGTGCATACAAAGCACGAGTTTTTGCCACCGGAACCATTTCTTCGTTTTTCGCAACGAACAAGCCCAATCCACTACTTTAGGTCCTAAACTCATGTTTGGGTTGATTTCGCGCAATTTGGTTGCCGCACGTCACCCATTCTGAAAACGGGTATCGGGTGCATACAAAGCACGAGTTTTTGCCACCGGAACCATTTCTTCGTTTTTCGCAACGAACATGCCCACTCCACTACTTTAGGTCCAAAACTCATGTTTGGGTTGATTTCGCGCAATTTCGTTGCCGCACGTCACCCATTCCAAAAACGGGTATCGGGTGCATACAAAGCATGAGTTTTTGCCACCGGAACCATTTCTTCGTTTTTCGCAACGAACATGCCCAATCCACTACTTTGGGTCCAAAACTCATGTTTGGGGTGGTTTCGCGCAATTTCGTTGTCGCACGTCACCCCTTCCGAAAACGGGTATCGGGGTGCATACAAAGCATGAGTTTTTGCCACCGGAACCATTTTTTCATTTTTCGCAACGAACATGCCCAATCCACTATTTAGGACCTAAACTCATGTTTGGGGTGTTTTCGCGCAATTTCGTTGTGGCACGTCACCCATTCCGAAAACGGGTATCGGGTTGCATACAAAGCACGAGTTTTTGCCACCGGAACCATTTCTTCGTTTTTCGCAACGAACATGCCCAATCCACTACTTTAGGTCCTAAACTCATGTTTGGGTTGATTTCGCGCAATTTCGTTGTCGCATGTCACCCATTCCGAAAACGGGTATCGGGTGCATACAAAGCACAAGTTTTTGCCACCGGAACCATTTCTTCGTTTTTCGCAACGAACATGCCCACTCCACTACTTTAGGTCCAAAACTCATGTTTGGGTTGATTTCGCGCAATTTCGTTGTCGCACGTCACCCATTCCGAAAACGGGTATCGGGTGCATACAAAGCTCAGTTTTTTGCCACCGGAAACCATTTCTTCGTTTTTCGCAACGAACATGCCCACTCCACTACTTTAGGTCCAAAACTCATGTTTGGGTTGATTTCGCGCAATTTCGGTTGCCGCACGTCACCCATTCCTGAAAACGGGTATCGGGTGCATACAAAGCACGGGTTTTTGCCACCGGAACCATTTCTTCGTTTTTCGCAACGAACATGCCCAATCCAATACTTTAGGTCCTAAAACTCATGTTTGGGTTGATTTCGCGCAATTTCGTTGCCGCACATCACCCATTCCGAAAACGGGTATCGGGGTGCATACAAAGCACGGGTTTTTGCCACCGGAACCATTTCTTCGTTTTTCGCAACAAACATGCCCAATCCACTAATTTAGGTCCAAAACTCATGTTTGGGTTGATTTCGCGCAATTTGGTTGCCGCACGTCACCCATTCTGAAAACGGGTATCGGGTGCATACAAAGCACGAGTTTTTGCCACCGGAACCATTTCTTCGTTTTTCGCAACGAACATGCCCACTCGACTACTTTAGGTCCAAAACTCATGTTTGTGTTGATTTCGCGCAATTTCGTTGTCGCACTTCACCCATTCCGAAAACGGGTATCGGGGTGCATACAAAGCACGAGTTTTTGCCACCGGAACCATTTCTTCGTTTTTCGCAATGAACATGCCCAATCCACTACTTTGGGTCCAAAACTCATGTTTGGGGTGGTTTCGCGCAATTTCGTTGTCGCACGTCACCCCTTCCGAAAACGGGTATCGGGGTGCATACAAAGCATGAGTTTTTGCCACCGGAACCATTTTTTCATTTTTCGCAACGAACATGCCCAATCCACTACTTTAGGACCTAAACTCATGTTTGGGGTGTTTTCGCACAATTTCGTTGCGGCACGTCACCCATTCCGAAAACGGGTATCGGGGTGCATACAAAGCACGAGTTTTTGCCACCAGAACCATTTCTTCGTTTTTCGCAACGAACATGCCCAATCCACTACTTTAGGTCCTAAACTCATGTTTGGGTTGATTTCGCGCAATTTCGTTGCCGCATGTCACCCATTCCGAAAACGGGTATCGGGTGCATACAAAGCACAAGTTTTTGCCACCGGAACCATTTCTTCGTTTTTCGCAACGAACATGCCCACTCCACTACTTTAGGTCCAAAACTCATGTTTGGGTTGATTTCGCGCAATTTCGTTGTCGCACGTCACCCATTCCGAAAACGGGTATCGGGTGCATACAAACTCAGTTTTTTGCCACCGAAACCATTTCTTCGTTTTTCGCAACGAACATGCCCACTCCACTACTTTAGGTCCAAAACTCATGTTTGGGATCGTTTCGCACAATTTCGTTGTCGCACATCACCCATTCCGAAAACGGGTATCGGGGTGCATACAAAGCACGGGTTTTTGCCACCGGAACCATTTCTTCGTTTTTCGCAACAAACATGCCCAATCCACTAATTTAGGTCCAAAACTCATGTTTGGGTTGATTTCGCGCAATTTCGTTGCCGCACGTCACCCATTCCGAAAACGGGTATCGGGTGCATACAAAGCACGAGTTTTTGCCACCGGAACCATTTCTTCGTTTTTCGCAACGAACATGCCCAGTCCACTACTTTAGGTCCAAAACTCATGTTTGGGTTGATTTCGCGCAATTTCGTTGCCGCACGTCACCCATTCCAAAAAACGGGTATCGGGTGCATACAAAGCACGAGTTTTTGCCACCGGAACCATTTCTTCGTTTTTCGCAACGAACAAGCCCAATCCACTACTTTAGGTCCTAAACTCATGTTTGGGTTGATTTCGCGCAATTTGGTTGCCGCACGTCACCCATTCTGAAAACGGGTATCTGGTGCATACAAAGCACGAGTTTTTGCCACCGGAACCATTTCTTCGTTTTTCGCAACGAACATGCCCACTCCACTACTTTAGGTCCAAAACTCATGTTTGGGTTGATTTCGCGCAATTTCGTTGCGCACGTCACCCATTCCAAAAACGGGTATCGGGTGCATACAAAGCATGAGTTTTTGCCACCGGAACCATTTCTTCGTTTTTCGCAACGAACATGCCCAATCCACTACTTTGGGTCCAAAACTCATGTTTGGGGTGGTTTCGCGCAATTTCGTTGTCGCACGTCACCCCTTCCGAAAACGGGTATCGGGGTGCATACAAAGCA